>NW_026947492.1:73996666-74623333 GCF_034190915.1 Cavia porcellus | reverse complement strand
CCATGTTCATAGCAGCACAATCTGTAATAGCTAAATCTTGGAAACAAGCAAAATGCCCATCAACCACAGAATGGTATTTTTATGCAATGGAATATTACTCACCTATACAAAGGATGATCTTGAAGCCTTCATAGGTATATGGAGATAACTTGAGACTATCCTCATAAGTGAAATAAATAAGAATCATATTTATAAATATCACATTGTATCTCTAGTGTAAAAAGTAATAAGAACTGTAGAAGTAATAGAACCCAAAATGTGTAATTGCTATTGTAAAAAAGAAAGGAAAAGAAAGTACTCTAAAGGATATAACTGTATGTCTGTTTAAGTATGTAGGACTGATAACCATATTACTAAGTTGGATCATTGAACGGAACTGTTTGCAGTCTCAGTGTTTGAATGTCCACTTTGTATGCTTTAATTTTGTAACTTGAACAACTGTTTCTAAGAGGACAATATGTGATTTATCAACTAGCGATTTCTTACTGTTTTTTTTTTGAAATTCTGTATTATTTGTTTTGCTTTTTTCTCTTTAAATAAATAAAATATTGAATTTTTTAAAAAATAAGAAAAGTCTGTAGACATTTTACATGTGTTGGAAGCACAGCACATGTGGTTGGGTCCTTCTGTTGCTACATGTCCAGGGGTGATTTATTCCTTAATTAAACTCACTGGGACCTTGGTCCTAACCCTGAGGCTAGACTGTGCACCTCCAGAGATGCCAGAGAATAATAACAATCTAAAAACATGATTTCCAGAGACACAGCCTCTGGGAGAAACAGCATGATAAATAACTTGAGGTCAAATCACTAAAAAGCAACAATTCAGGATGGGCAGAAATAAAACATGGAAAAACTCTCTATTTAGAAATCCTGAACTGTGGGGTTTAAGGAAGGGAAGTAAAAGAGATAGATATGATCAAAATATCTGAGTGTCATATGCATATTTGTAGATAATGTGTTGAATTCCATTATTTTGTACAAATAATATGTATTAATAAAAACAATATTTTTCAAAATTCATGCCCTACTATGTAGGCAAATTTGGTAACTATAGAGTTTAACAATTTTGAGTTGACATCTGAACTCACAAGAAGACATGAGAAAAACCAATTTCTGAAGACACTTAAACTTGATTCAAATACAGATAAAAACTCGTTCACCTGTATGAGAGAGTCTGTGTATCACAGTTTCAAACAGCCCAGTCATTTGGACGTGTATGGGGAGAGGAATTGAAAAAAGAGGAAACAGATGTGGGATTGCCCTACATATTTGAAAGTATTCATGAAACGTTCACCAAAACACACAACACATAAACCGTAACACACATTGCTGCATAACTCAAAGAATTTAAATCGTATGGCTTCTAACTATGATAATAATGAACTCAACAAGAAATTACTAAGTATTCAATACAATATTCCTCAAGATTGTAAAATTAAGCAATCTGAAGCTTTTAAAATTAAGCAATAGGAATTTGAAATATGATCATATATCTACCACAACTGTATTATATCTTATGTGTAAAACAACTGTAAAGAAATATTATGTTCCATGGAATATAAGTCATTTTAGTATCACTATTAGTACTGTTTTCTGCTTTTAAATTTACAACTTCTTTCTGATTATATTAAAAATAAAGTAGGATTCCTCTTCAAACATAATATGCTGAGCAATATTGCAAAATCATGTATTTAAACTCCTACAAAAGTAATGACAGACATTTCAGATATATGTGTGATTTACCATTCTTTGCTGAAATTCTGAAAAAAGAATAAACTGTATATTTATATGTAATTTTATCCTTGGAAAATATAATTGTAAACATTAGCCATTCCTTTTCATAATTTTTAACCTCTCTAATAGAACACATCTGTGATACACAATGCTTACATTCCTTGAGTGGCGCTTGTGCATATACAGATCATGTCTTTATGCTTATTTTAATATCCTCCCACTTTTCTCCAAGTCTTGATTTCATTTTTTTTTTCTTTGTACCAGTAATCAAACTCACAACCTTGCACTTGCCAGACCGGTACTTATACCGCTGAACTAAATCCTGGCCCTTGATCTCCCTTCTATTTGAGAATCATCTTTCTCCCTAACTCCTATCATTTATTTTCCACTCTGATTTTTACTTATATTTTGGATTTCCCATATAATTGTGAAAAAGATTGACTTTTTGTTTTGTAACAACCATTTTAAAATTCTCATTAAATAAAATAAGTTTATTGCATTAATTATGTCACATAAATTGATAGTCTCAACTGAAACATATCAACAAAAAAAAAAATATATATATATATATATATATATATTTCTAACAAATTTTAATAGACTTAAAAATATGTTGATTAGTGGTCTGAATTAAGGCCAGAAGTTTTTTGTAGCTGCTGGTTTCAAACAGGAGCCTAAAGAGAAGTCTGTCTAGTGTCTGTTGGTCAATTCAGAACTTTGGAAATATAATGATCAATTCATTAGAAATATGTTAGAGCCCAACGCTACCAAAGTAGAAGCCACACTTTAAGGCTCCACCACAACTCAGGGAACATCAGTGAACTAAGGCCCCATGTCTCTCCACCACTCTGGGAACTCTGGATTGGAGGCCTCCACTAAGAGATGGGCAGCCAATGCAGGAAGCACCGAGGAAGCAGCAATGGACTGATGCAGATAAACAAGAAATGTCAGGATGAAGGAGCAAAATACAATCTCAGACCTCCAGCCCACCAAGAACAAGTTCAGGAGACACAGGCATAGTAGAAATTTCAATTTAGTTCTGGTATTGTTTGGTTAATTTTATATGCCTATGCCTGATGGTCTGGGCAGGTACCTTTAAAGATAACAAGATGTATCGTGGTAGCTATTGTTGATTTCCTGTTATCTTGTTTTGAAATCCTGTATCATTTTCATTATTTAGCTTTGTTTTGCTTTATTCTGTTTTGTTTGGTTTGGTTTGGTTTGGTTTGGTTTTAATATCTTTAAAATAAAATTAAAAAATAAAAATTTTATGTAGATTAAGAATTTTCATAGTACATGTTTTATATTGTTCGCTTATTAAACCTGAAGGAAAGTACAGCATATTGAAATAATCACACAAGATTTTCCTGGAAGAACCAACTCTTCATTAATCATAAGTGCCAAAAACTCAATTTAGTTTCCTAGTCCAGAGCTTTTTCATGGCACTTTTCATCTCTGCATGTCTCAGAGTATAGACGAGGGGGTTCAGCATAGGTGTGATATGGTATAAAACACAGTCAAGAATTTATCAATGGGCAAGGTAGAGGGAGGTCTCACATAAACAAAAATGCAATGCACAAAGAAGAGGATGACCAATGTGATGCAGGAGCCACAGGTGGAAAAGGCCTTGTGCCTCCCTTCTTGACTCAGGTTCTTCAGGGAGTGCAGAATGGTCACATAGGAGATGAGCAAGATTGTAAAAATGGACACAGAGATCACACCATCCTTGGCCAGCACAGTGAGGCTAACAAAATGGGTGTCCATGCATGCGAGTTTTATTAAGGGTATATGTCACAGGTGAAGTGGTCAATGACATTGGGGCCACAGAAAGGAAGGTTGTAAACAAAAATAACATGTGGTGTAGCATGCAGAAAACCCCCAATCCAGGTCACCAGTAGCAGTAGAGCACCCTGCTGTTTGTTCATGAAGGTCAGATAATACAGGGGTTTGCAGATGGCCACGTAGCAGTCATAGGCCATGACCACCAGGAGTATTATGTCAACACAACCAAATAAGTGAGCTGCAAAAAGTTGTATCATGCAAGCTTTGAAGGAAATGGTTGTCTTCTCATAGAGTAAATCTTTAACCATATTGGGTAACTGTAGTGGAATAAACAGTATCCATTAATGATAAGTAGCCAAGAAAGATGAACATTGGTGCATACAAAGCTGTGCTGAACATCACAGTCACCACAATGACTAAGTTGCCTGCCATTGTCACTACATATGTCAGCAAGAACACAGCAAATAATATTTTCTCACTCCGGGGGCTCTGACTAAACCCCAAGAGCACAAACTCAGTCACATTGTTCCTGTGCTCCATATGTCTTTCTGTGTGTCATTGCTTAGAACAACATTACCTGCAAACAGAAATATTAGCATGATTTCAGAAATTTTATGATAATTTTTTTATTCATTTCATGTATAGTCACTGTCATGTATTAAGTTCCAGTAGTGTCAGAGATTATAAGAATGCAAGTTTGTTGGTAAAAAGTGACATTCTGCAAAGCAATATCATTGGTAATAAGGAACTAGAGAATTGATAACAAGGATTGGTTATGAAAGGTTTGACTATTGTCTTCTTTGGAAGTCCTGTAATGTTTACAATGCCTAAGTTTTATTGGTCTTGTTCTCTACTGTTTTGTCCAACTTTATAATATCTAATGAGATAGACAATTCTTTTTAAGGAAACAAGGGACAACGTTGATAACCATTGTTGATAAACTTGTACTCTGTTCTACACCATGTGCTATGTCTATCCTTGGTATTGACTGACAGCTTTGTTTTGCCATATTTGACTGTATTCTTCCCCCCCCCCAAAAAAAAGTAATAAGCACTAAGGAGTAATGAAATCTAAAGTGTGTGAATTTTGTTGTAAAAAAGAGAGGAAAACAAAAAAGAAAAAGAAAAAGAGCTCTAACGGATATAACAGCAAGTGTGTTTAGGGGTGTTAAATAGCTGACTGTATCAATGTTTTTGGATCATTGAACACAGCTGTTTGCAGTCTACCTGTTTGAATGTCCACCTTGTATTCTTTGATACTGTGATTTGAGGAACTATTTTCAAGATGATAATATGTAATATACTAACAGGTGATTTCTTACTGTTATGTTTTTTTTGTTTGTTTGTTTGTTTGTTTTGTTTTGTTTTGTTTTGTTTTGTTTTGTTTTGTAGTTCTGTATTACGTGTACCCTTACACTGCTTTGGTTTGTTTTGTGTTTTTCTCTTTTTCCTCTTAAATAAAAAAAAAAGAAAGAAAGAAAGAAAAATGAGTCTGCCACAGCCAGTTTTCTGCTAGGAAACTAAAATATTTGCACATATAAATAGCTGTGTGTACAAAATTAAATAACATCTAGATTTAATGTAAAAAACAGTTAAGAAGTACTTTATATTTACTTCAAGGTAATAAAACAGAGGTGACTTTCTACATTCCTATGGTAGAAAAATGTTCCCAGCTAACAGCAGATATTTGAAACAGACAAGTTGCTATTTTTAATTAACTTTTAACAGTTAGGAACCTTAAATAAATAGACAAAAGTATTTGGAGATTGGAATTACATCTAAGGAAACATAAAAATTTTCTATCTAAAATACACAAAAGCTTTTAAGAAATTAACAAATACAAAGCAAATAAATAGCAAAGTGGACAGAATATGTAACCAAGAAATGAAAGAAAAAGTATATCTGCCTGACCAATGAACGTATGATGCTGCCATTAACCTGTTAGGAGAAAATTACAAAATAAAATAGAAATATGACAAAGCTTTAAAGATGACTGGTAAAATTAAAAGAGTATTTTTATCCTTTTGAATTTTATAATTTTTGGAACACAATTTAGCAACCTCTATTGAAAATGTAAAAATAATTCTTCACAATTACATTCTTTGTAATCTATTGCATGTAATCTATTACATATAAATTAAAACCTTACTACACAAGAACAACATACTTTGCATGTTATCTTAATAGCAGTTCTAAAGTTTACAATTTTTTTTTAATTTTTTTTAAATTTTATTTAAGGAGGAAAGAAAAAAAAGCAGAGAAAGGGTACAAGTTATACAGATTTGCAGAAAAAAAATGAACAGTAGGAAATTACTAGTTAATGGATTACATATTGTCATCTTAGAAATAATTGTTCAAGTCACAAAATTAAAGCTTGTAAAGTGGACATTCCATCAATGATACTGCAAACAGTTCTGTTCAATGATCCAATAAAACTCTGTGATATCATTTTCTATCTTATACACTTAAATATTCATGCAGTTATATAGTACAGAGCACTTTCTTTTCCTCTCTTTTGTACAATGACTATTACACATTTTGGGTTTCATTGCTCCCATGGTTCTTATTACTTTTTTGGAAGAGAGTAAAACCAAATGTGACATAACAGAACAGAATCGGTCAAGTCAAAAGGGTGGACATAATAGATAATGTGAAAACATAATACAAGGTGATCAACAATGGTTACCATAATGCCTCCCGCTATCTCTAATAGAATTGCCTATATTGTTAGTTACAATACAATTGAACAAAACTGTAAAGAATAAAACCGACAAAACCAAAACATTGGAGACATTGTAGGTCTATAAAATAGATAAAAGTCAATGAGAATGGGCGTTATAATGAATCTCATTATCTTCACAGCTGATGCCTAAATTTTCGAACCTGATACTATCCAGCAAAACAGAATGGGGGAACATCAGTTAAAAACCAGATGGTGAGAGTAATACAGGGCTTTAAATCGAGGTAATGGAAAGTCAAAGTGGGTTACTATAATATATCCTGCTATTTTTTTCCTTTAATTAAAAGGATAAAAATAAAAAAGTAAATAATGGAGTGGAGACTGAGATAAAAGAGGGCATAACAACGAAACAGCACAGATCAAAACATAACCATTTAAGCAGAATAGTGTTTCACCACCAGATAATCCTGACATAAAAGTAGTTACCATATTATCTCTTTCCTTGAAATCCTTGAGTACAACTTCGTATACTGTAGCATTAAGTATATCAAAACAATGTAAAACCATTCAAGAGAATGACAGCATTACAGAGTATTTAGAATTGACTAACAGAAAATGAACAATGGTTTCTGTATAATCTCCTTGTCTTTAAAAGGTTTTTGCTTATACTATCATACATAATAAAATCCAGTAAGATACAACCTATTTGGACCATTGGAGACAGAAGGACAAAAGCTAGATGAGACTTCAAAACAAGATGATACTAAATCAGTATTACCTATTAAGATGTCATTTTCTCCAAAATAGCTGTTCCTATCATCCAATCTTCTCTGCCTCATTTCTGTTGAGCTCTTATTCTGTCAGTAGCTGTCAGTTTGTCTTCTTCACTTTGTTCTCTGCTCCATTCGTTGTGGCCTCCATTATTTCTGGATTCTTTGTATTTTTCTTTTTTTAGAATATCCTGCAATACTCTCTGTAGAGTTGAATTGGTGGTTGCAAATTCCCCCAGTTCCTCTTTATCCTGGAAGCACCTTGTTTTTCCATCAATTTCCAGGGACAGTTGTGCAGGATATCTCAATCTTGGCTGGAGATTATTATCTTTCAAAGCTTGAATTATTTCCCCCCAAGCTCTTCGTGATTTGATGGTTTGTGCAGAGAAATCTGCTGTAATTCTGATGGGTGCTCCCTTGTAAGTGGTCTGCTTCTTGTCTCTGACAGCTTTTAATATTCTGTTCTTGTATTGAATTTCTGGAATTTTTATTATTATATGCCTGGGTGTTGCTCTGTTTGGGTTGTAGGTAGCTGGGGTCCTGTATGCCTCATACATCTGAGTATCTTTACCTTTTGCTAAATTAGGAAAATTCTCCTGGATTATTTCTGTGAGTAGCTTTTGTAGTTCATTTGTTTGTGTCCCTACTTCTTCTTTTATGTTCTTAATCCTTAAGTTATGGCTCCTCTTATCATCTTCTTGTCTTTGTATTATTGCTGTTTGTTTCTTTGTTATTTTTAAGAAGTTTTTCATTTCATTCTCCCATATTACAATTCTGCCCTCCAGTTCAGATAGTCTGTCCTTAGTTTCTTTCAAGCTGTTATGCCAGTCTTCGATAGACTTCTTAGTTTCTTGGTAGTCCCTTTGAACCTGCTTCACGTATTCTATGGAAAGTTTACAATTTAAAGAGAATAATGAAATCATTATTAGGAGTTAATTAAAATTACATTTAATTACACTTATGTCAGTTCTCTTAAAGAGACATTTCCACAAGTTACTATTGAGTAACAAGAAGAAAACTATGTATGACAGGATATTCTATTTATAAAACAAATATAAAGATATCATATATCCATCCACTTATAAATGTATGAGTCCATATGAGCATGGGGAATGTGGAAGTGCATATATACATTGTTAACTCAGTGTGTATTTGTGCTATTCAGGAAGACATGAGTACAGGAATGTGATTTTTACCTCAGTTGTGCTATTGACTTTTTATATATGAAAGATAAAATGGCAACACTGGATGGCACAACTGTGGGAGGGAGAGGGAAGAAGAAAGACAAGGGAAAGAGGAGGAGGAGGAGAAGGAGAAAAGAGAGAACAATGTACTGATAGTAGACAAAGAGGCAGAGGGAATTTTCACAGAGACAGAAAACTATACTCTAGGGAGGATGAATATTCATTGGTTTATTTCAATTTTAAAGTAATCATAGTACTAATAGTTGCCTCTAAATCTCTGTTGACCTTTACTTCAATCTGGCTTCATAAATTCTGCCCTGCTTCCTCTTCATAAACACGGATTTTCTGTCTCCCTCACTATGGCTTGTAATTCTGCTCTTGCAGGTTTCATTCTTTCCATTACTCTTAATAATCCCACCCCTATAGTGCCCCCTCCATTTCCTACATTATCAATTTTTCTCCTTGTTTTTCACCATTCTGTCAAATTTTTACAATATTTCTGCATGTTTATAAATTCTACCCATTGATAAAATATCTATTTCAAACAAGCATCTTATCTTACTTCTCATCTCTTCTTAAACAAAACCTTTCATTTTGTTAAGTCCAACGGTACATTTGAGAGCTCCTTGAATTTCTCCACCATTCTTATGTCAAGAATTCCTTAGTCAAGAATTACAGCAGCCCTTGGGAGCCACACATTCACTTTCTACAGAGTTAACCTCACCCTTTAATTTTTGACATCTAAACAATCCTATGAAGCAATTTCCAAATAACTGGACTCCAAAAGTCTTCCAAATAGTTATATTCCAAAATAGTTTGCAAGAACTTTGGTGTTAGAAGAATACATTTATTCTGGATACTTATAATATTAAAATATCCAAGAAGTATATGAAAGATTGAATCAATATATAGATATTTTAGCAAAGACAGAAGAATCCTAATTACCAAAGTTACATGGAATTTTAAAGAGTATGAGTGCCTAGGTAACCACTGTACTACAATGTCATACATAAAGCTGAGTCCAGGATTTCACAGGTAAATATTCCTCCTAAGTTACCTGCATAAAGAGAAGGTCACTCATTCCAAGTTCTGGATTTTGGAGGTTTCCCTGTGGTCCTCCGTGATAAAAGCTTCACTCACAGATGCCAGGAAGGAAAACATGGAGAACAAAAGTTCACATGTCCATCACTGCACCTCAAGATATCCTACTAAATTTACAGAAAAATTGATTCATCTGACTTCCAGAAGAGAAATGTTATTTTATTAAATTGTTGTTATGTTTAAATTAATATCAAGCATGTCCTGTAACTACAAGAAATCTGTATTGTGATTATAAACAAAGAAACCCCAAATATTTATTTTTGGAAAATTTGACCTAAATACAAACAAATATTAAATAAGCATTTTTAGGTAAAATAATAAATTTTGTGGGGAAAATAGATTCATGAAACACACACGTATTTCCAGTTCATGTTTTAGCCCTGCATAAATGAAACAAATCATTGCTGATATCAGCCAAATATGGATTCACACACCATTCCTGAATTTAAAGTTGACTAAGTATGGAAACATAATTTAATCCCTACTCTGTCATGATTTGAGTTTATGAACTCCTAAGAAAACAATCTTATGAATACGGATATAAACTACCACTTCCTGAGGTTAGGGCAAAAGTCTATAGACCCTTTATCTGTATCATCACACATCACTGAATCCTCATTTTCTAAGTCTCCAAGGTGGTTTTTTTCTTTAATTAAACTCACTGGGACCTCAGTCTTGATTCTAAATATACACAATATGCAGCTTTAGAGATGCCAGAAAAATAGCTATCTAAAACACAATTTCCAGAGGCGTATCCTCTGGGGGAATGTCATAGCTCAAAGTCAAGTCATCAAAAAGATAATAGCCAGTTTGGGCAGGAAAGAAATATGTAAAAACTCAGCTGAATCTGAGCAAAGTATGGGTTGTATGTGCATGTATAAAACCACTCCTTTCAATCTCAGATTGTTTGCAAAATGATAGTGACTAATGAAAAGCATATTTTTAAAAGACCATACCTTATCTGAGATGAACACACAGTTCTCAGATGAAGATATATGAATGTCAAATAAATACGTGAAGAAATGTTCACCATAACTGATCATTTGAGAAATTCTAATGAAAACAGCATTGAGATTTTATCTCACTCCAGAAAGAATAACTGCCATCAAGAAATCAACTGATAAGAAATGTTTGTGAGGTTGCGGGAAATAAACACTCTTCCACTGTTGATGGGAGTGTAGACTGGTGCAACCACTATGGAAATCAGTGTGGAGAATTCTCAGAAGACTAGGATTGGAAGTTCCATTCAATCCAGCTATTCCCCTCCTGGATATTTTCCCAGAAAAATGTAAAATGTCATATCACAGTGATATATGTGCACTCATGTTCATAGCAGCACAATTTGTAATAGCTAAATCTTGGAAACAACCAA
Organism: Cavia porcellus; assembly: GCF_034190915.1. Classification (NCBI taxonomy): domain Eukaryota; kingdom Metazoa; phylum Chordata; class Mammalia; order Rodentia; family Caviidae; genus Cavia; species Cavia porcellus. Next base: position 74,612,709 of record NW_026947492.1, on the reverse strand, counting down.
GATGCCCATCAACTGCCAAGTGCATAAAAAGACATGGTTTTTTATACGATGGAATATTACTCAGTTATAAAAAGGATGATCTTGAGGCCTTCATAAGCAGATAGAGACAACTTGAGGCTATCCTCATTAGCCTCATTATTATAAATATCACATTGTGTCTTTGTGTAAAAAGTAATAAGAATTGTAGGAGTAATAGAACCTAAAATGTGTAATAGCTATTGTAAAAAAGAGTGGAAAAGGAAGTGCTCTAAAGGATATAACTGCATGTATGTTTAAGTGTATAGCATTGATAACCATATTACCAGGTTTTTGTTGGATCCTTGAACAGAACTGTTTGCAGTCTCACTGTTTGAATGCCCACTTTGTATGCTTTACTTTTGTAAATTAAACAACTATATTTAAGAGGGAAATATGTAATTTATCAACTAGTGATTTCTTACTGCTTATTTTTTTGAAATTATGTATTATTTCTACCCCTTTTCTGCTTTGTCTTTTTTCTTTAAATAAAATTTTTACAAAACTTTTTTTTAAAAGGTCATGCCTTAATAAAATATATGAATTTGGTGAGCATATCCTTTAACCTGTGTATTTTCACTTGACATCAGAACTTACAACCAGAGAATAGGAAAACTGATTTCAGAACAAGCCATTGAAATTTTGATTTAGGGGCCTGGGGATTTAGCTCAGTGGCATAAGCGCCTGCCTTGGAAGCAGGCAGTTGTGACTTCAATCCCCGGTACCAATAAAAAGGAAATTTTGATTTAAAGTAAAGTCTGGTTCACTGGTAAGTTTGCTTTTGTTGTTGTTGTTGTTGTTGTCTTTTTCCTTTTTGTCGGTACCAGGGATCAAACTCATGACTGTCTGCTTGCAAGGCAGGTGCTTATGCCGCTGAGCTAAATCCCCAGCCCCTACTGGTCAGTTTTTTAAAAGTCTGAATATATCATAGTTTTTAACAGATTAGTGGTTAAAATGAGTATTGGAATACAATTAGGGAAAGAGAAAACGAGAGATTGTTCATACCTAAGTTTTCATGGAACACTCACAAAAATAAACAATAAGCGAGGCAATAGCACACATATCTGTATGTGGCAAAGAACCTAAATACATAATGAACGTGCATCTGATTATAAGAAACTGATGACAAAAATATAAATTTCCCCAATTACTTACATAGTTAACTATGAGAATCTGACACACAATCATCAGTCATTCAGATTGGTGCAGTAGAAATTAGTGAATTTTACAGAAGCCATGAAAACAGAAAAAGTTTTTTTTTTAATTTTTACATCTTTCCAGTACATGCAGTTTTTGAACATATCAGGAAGAAGTTGCATGTGCACAGAACATCTTGTTCCTTTTTTTACCTTCTTCTTGTGTACCAAGAATCAAACTCACAACTTCATGCATGCCAAACAAGTGCTGTGCTTCTGAGCTACATCCTTGGCCCTGTTTCTTATTTTTTGATCTACTTTTCTTGCATCTCTCTCTGTCTCTAACTTACCTTTGTACCTTCTCATTCTTATTGTTATTATGCAAGGACTAAAAACTTGACAAATACTTAGCTAAACTAATTAAGGAAAAAGTAGAGAAAATTTACATAAATAAAATTAGAATGAAAAAAATGAATTTATACAAAAAATCTTCCAAATGATAAAGATCATATAGTATTATCTGGATAAAAGTGCATTACAACAAAATAACATTCCTAAAACACTAAAGAAATGAATATAGTATTAGAAGCATACTACCTAGCATACTGAATCCAAATGAAGCAGAAATTCTAAGCAGACCCATAATGCAAAAGAAAAGAGAATCAATTGTCGACAGTCTCCTAAGAATGTGAGGTCAAAGAACAGGTGTCCTACAAGATAGTGGTGCACTGTGGAAATCATATCATAAGGAAAAATGAAAATAAGTCACAAACTTACTGCATTCAAACAAAAGGTCTCATTTTAGAAAAACAAGAGGTCTCATTTTAGAAAAACAAGATGAAAAGAATAATATTTTAAATTTACAGACATACATAAATAAATCATAGTGGATGACTAATCATAAAATAATTGTTGAATGAAAAGACTGACTGTCAAATCTTAGCAATTATAACTTACATGGTAATCCTTTAAAGGAAATCACATTGAAAATAGTATTGAAATGGTTTTAATGAGATGTGCTTCATTTTAATTTAGTTTAAAACAAATATGCAAGAATGAGGTTAATTAAAGACAGATGAACAGAACTGGGTATATTAAACATGAAATATATGTTATACCAAAAACAATCACAAATTGTGTGTTAATTAGCATTAGAAAAGAGATCTATGGAAGGTATTGGAGTCATGAAGTGAATTGAAACACATGAGAGGTTTTAGAATACCATAGAATCAGGATTTCAAAACAGTGGGAAAAACTAACTGTGCCTTATAAAAGTGACCATCAAGAAAAAAACTGATATCCAATGTATCTCTAATCTTCTAATATCAAGACAAACTCTCAATGGGTTGAACTATAAAACTACAAAAATACTAAAAATTACATACTAAAACATGAGGAACAATGTTAAATTACCAATGAATTAGGAAAATTCTTTCCAGTACACATTACAAAATTAAGAAATATTGACAAATTTAATAAGCCAATATAGAAACATTGCTATATAGTCAAAAACTATCTCATACAACCCTAGAAAGACCACTGAAAGTCATCCTATATAGATATAAACATGATTAAAATTTCCAAAACAACAACAGAAAGAAACAACCAAGCAGAGCAAGCAATAAAACAAGGAAGGAAAGCAGGGAACCAACAACTGAAAATAACATGATAAAGTTAAGCCAATTGATGTAAAGTACCTCACTTCACCAATTAAAAGAAACAGAATGATTCAAGAAACAGGATTCAACAATATGATATGTACAAGAAACACATCTACATCATAAAGAAACTCATAGACTGAAAGTCAAAGCATGAAAAATGTTATTCCATGTGAAAGGAATCCAAAAAGGCAGTAGATATTCTGTTTGCAGACAATGTAAACTTCAATCAAAAATGATCAAAAGATGAAGAATGTAACTACATACTTGTTAGGTGTAAACTTCAAGAGGAAGGGATAACAATCATAAATATATATGCACCAAATTCACAAGTGTAGGAAGCCGAGTGACAGGCATTGCTGCCTCGATGTCTCTCTCTCTCTCTCCTATGGGCACTGCGTCTGCCTACATTAACCATAATCCTCTTCTGCTTACGTCACTTATCCGGATGTGATGGTAACCCTGTTGTATTCATCTGTTTAACCTCTTCCTGTCCCAGCTCCCGCCCTTAGCCTATAAAAGGTGTGATTATTTTCTGAATAAACCGGAAGCTTGATCGGATCATTTCGACTTGCTTTCGTCTCTTTTTGTCTCCCCCATGTCTTTTATTTAATCCCTGTTACCCCTCCAGGAGTTCTGAACTTGTTGATCTGCAGGCCAGATCACACAAGCACTATAAGACAAATACTAAGAGATATGAAAAATCAAATATGCAATAACACCATTGTAACAGGGAACCTTAATACCCTTTTGTCACAAAGAGATAGATCAACTAGAAAGAAAGTCAGGAAATAACAGAACTGAGTCAAACCTGTAAACAAATAGACTTACTAGATGTTTACAGAGTGTTCCACCCAACAACATCAGAAAACATCACTTTCTTCTCAGGTAGACATGGAACATTGTTTCACAATAAAAACCTTACAAAAATTGGAATAAATAGTCTCTACCTCAATCTGATAAAAAGCCATATAGGACAAACCAACAATCAAAATCATAATAAATGGGAAAAAAATTGAAAGCTTTCATTCTGAAATCAGAAACAAAACAAGGATGTCCACTGTCACAATTCTTATTCAGTATAGCTGGCAACAATAACTAGAGCAATTACACAAGAGAGAGACATAGAAGCAATAAGGCTAAGAAAGGAAGAAGTCAAATTATCATTATTTACAGATCACATGATACTTTACATAGGAGACCTCCAAAACAGCATTATAAGACTACTATATTTCATAAGCAAATTCAAGAGCATAGCTGGATATAAAGTCAACACTCAAAAATCAATAAAATTTCTGTACACAAACAACAAACTCACTGAGAGAGAAATTATGGGAATAACACCTTTCTCAGTAGCATTCAAACAATGAAATACTTAGGAATCAGTCTAATGAAGTATGTAAAATATCTATACCCTTGAAAACTAATACTCTTTAAAAGGAGATTGAAGAAGATGTCAGAAAATGGAAAGATATACCTTGCTCTTGGATTGGAAGAAACATCATAGTGAAAATTGTGATACTTCAAAACTGTTACACAGATTTAATGCAATCCTGATGAAATTATCATTAACGTAACTCACCGAGCTAGAAAAATATTCCTAAAATTCATTTGGAAATACAAGAGACCAAAAATAATAAAGGCAATCCTGGGTAATAAAAGCAAGGCAGGAGGCATCACAATCTCTGACTTGAAATTAAACTACAAAGCTACTGTGATAAAATCAGCTTGATGCTGGCCAAAAAGCAGACCCGAGATGAACACACACTTCCTGGATGAAGAGATACAACTGGCAAATAAATATGTGAAGAAATGCTCACCATCACTGATCATTCAAGAAATGCAAATTAAAACAACATTGAAATTCCATGTTACTCCAGGAATAATGGCTTCCTTCAAGAAATAAACCAATAACAAATGTTGATGGGTCTGTGGGGAGAGTGAACACTTCTCCATGCTTCGTGGGTGTGTAGAAAGATGTAACCACTGTGGAAATCAGGGTGGAGATTCAAAAAAAAATAGGGTTGGAGGTCTCATTCAAGCCAGCTATTCTCTTTCTGAGTGTTTCCCCAGAAATATTAAAAAGGTTATGCCACAGCAATATATGTGCACCTATGTTTATAACAGCAACATTTGTAATTGATAAATCTTGGAAACAACCAAATGTCCATCAATCATGGAATGGGTTTTAAAAAAGATATATTTTTATACAATGGATTATTACTCAGCTATAAAGAAAGATAAAGTTGAGGCTTTAATAGGTACATGGATGTAACTTAAGACCATACTCACAAGTGAAAAAATCAAACTCACAGGCGTATCACAATTGTCTCTGTAGTGCATGAAAAAAGCAAAAATATGAAAGAGTAATAATATCCAAAATGTACAATAGAGATTGTGAAAATGGAAGGGAAAAAAAGTACTCAAAAGGAAAGAACTGGATAGGGGAATAGAGAAAAGAAAGAAGGGAATAGATTATATGTACATGGATATACATACATATGTGTTTATGCATATATGTACAAGATAGATAACTATACTGCTAACACCTATAAGATCATAAAATATAACAGATTGTGCTTTTACTGTTTCTTTGGTCATTTTTTACGCCCAAATCTTGTAACCTGAACAAATATTTCTAAGATAATGATATGCAATATGTTAGCAATGCTAATTTTCTACTATTTCTTAACTGTATTTCATTTTTATTTTTAAGTTGAAAAAGAAATTCATTGTTCTTGCTTCCCCTTATTAAATAGGATTCCTAAGACTGTAGGAAAATTAATGCTTCTCATTCAAAACACACTGTATGAAGAATCTGACTGATTTTAAATACAAATTTTATCAAATTTAATTTTCAAATTTGCATGTATTATATTCAATGATGTTACTGAACTTGTGGTGAGTGATTTGTTTCCATTGGCCTCTAGGTTCCCTGGAATCAAGGAAAACACTTGTCTGTGTTCACTGCCCTTTTTTGCAAATCTGGAACCTATGCCATTTCACTGTGTACACCATTTCTCACTTCGCTGGAATCAGCATGTTCACTGAAGGATTCTGGAAAACTTTTTTGAGTTTTTTTTTTACTTTATTTGTTAATATTAAGGACAAAAGGTAAAACAAATTTTCACAACTAAGTAATAAAAAACTAACAATTGTTGATAAATTACACATCATTGTCTTTAGTCACTCAAATGCAAAATATGGGCATAAAAATTTCTTCAATCAATATTAGCACATTTCTTATTCAGTGAACTAAGTGACAGTAATGATATAACTAACTTGCATTTTTTTCTTTTCCCTTCTATCCTTTCTCTTTAAGGGAAAGGATCAGATAAAAGGGGGCATAACAACATAAAAATACATGTTGAAGCATGACACTTTCAGCAACCTAGTGCTTCACCACCAAATAACCCGACTTAATAGTAGCTACCATAGTGTCTTTTTCTTTGAAATATTTGAATATAACTTCCTATGCTATAGCATCAAACATATCAAGACTGTGTAACACCATTCAAGTGGATGAAAGCATTGTAGAGTATTTAGAACCAGCTAACAGAAAAAATGATCCATGGTTTCTATATTATCTCTTTGCCTATAACAATTTTTGTTTATACTACCACATACGATAAAATCGAGCAAATTACAACATGATAAAATCAATGGAGACAGAAGAGCCATAGTTCGGTGCTGCTTCAAGACAAGATGGTATTAAATCAGCACTAGCTATTATTATGTCTTATTTTCTTCAAAATAGCTGTTCATTGCATTACAGGCCATAATATCAAACAGCCCAGAATAAAGCCATTCCAATTAATGAGTGAAAATTTTATAAGGCTTCAAGGCCATATAAAGGGGAATCATGGTTATCATGTACTTTTATATGTTTGAATCATTTCCTACACTAGGGAAACTATTCAGTGTTCACAGATACGAGTTTGATTTAGTTCACTTATGAGTATGATTTCAAGCTGTGCCCATTTATTGATAAATACCTCAATGTGATCCTCCTTTATAGCTGAGTACTACTCTATTATATAGAAATACAGCAGCTTTTTTATCCATTCCTCAGTTGATGGACATTTGGGTTGTTTCCAAGATCTGGCAATTACAAATTGTGCTTCTATAAACATAGGTGCACATATATCACTGTGGTATGATGCTTTCAGTGCTTCTGGGAAGATGCCTAGAAGTGGAATAGCTGGAACAAATGGGACTTCCAATCCCAGCTTTTTGAGAAATCTCCAGACTGACCTCCACAAAGGTTGCGCCAGTCTACACTCCCACCAGCAGTGTAGGAGAGTTCCTTTTCCCCCACAGCCTCTCCAGCACTTGTTGTTGTTGGTTTTCTTGATCCTGGCCATCCTTTCAGGAGTGAGATGGAATCTCAGTGTGGTTTTAATTTGCATTTCCCTAATAACCAATGATGATGAACACTTTTTCATGTATTTATTTGCCATTTGTATTTCTTCCTCTGAGAAGTGTGTATTCATCTCAGATGCCCATTTTTGGATTGGGTCTTTGAATTTTGGAGGTCTGATTCTTTTAATTCTTTATATGTTTTATACAAAAGTCCTTTGTCTGAGGGGGAGTTCACTAAGATCTTTTCCCAATTTGTGGGTTTTCTTTTCACTATGCTGGAGATTTTTTTTTTACTTACAGAAACTTTTTAATAAGAGGTGGCCCCAGTTATTGATTCTGGGAAATATTTCCCGTGCAGTTTGAGTCCTGTTCATGAATTCTCTACCTACCCCTATGTCTTCAAGGTTTCTATCCAATTTGTCTTCCAATAGATTTATTGTTTCTGTTTTAATATTCAGATCTTTGATCCATTTAGATTTTAATTTAGTACATGGTGATAGGCTTGGATCGAGTTTTAGTTTTCAGCAAATGGAGAGCCAATTTCTCCAACACCATTTATTAAAAAGACTGTCGTCTCTCCAGTGAACCTCCTTGGCTCCTTTATCAAAGATAAGGTGGTTGAGTGTGTTTGTAGTTGTGGTTGTATCTTCTAATCTATTCCATTGATCCTCTGCTCTGTTTTGATTCCAGTACCATGTATATTTTACTACTGTTGCTTTGTATTATAACTTCAAGTCAAGGATTGTGATGCCTCCTGCCTTGCCTTTGTTGCTTACAATTGCCTTTGATATTCTAGGTCTCTTCTGGATCCAGATGAACCTTAGGAGTGATTTCTCTAGATCTATAAGGTATGTTGATGGTATTTTTATTGGGATTGCATTGAATCTGTATAACAGTTTTGGGAGAATGGCCATTTTCACAATGTTTATTCTTCCTATCCATGAACATGGGATGTCTTTCCATTTTCTGAAATCATCTTCAATTTCTTCCTTCAGTGTATTGTAATTTTCCCTGTATAGGTCTTTCACTTCTTTCGTAAGAGTAATTCCTAAATATTTCTTTTTTTTTTTTTTTTTTTTTTTTTTTTGCTTGCTAGTGTGAAGAGTGTGGCTTCACTTATTTCTCTCTCTGTGATTTTGTTGTTAGTGTATAAGAATGCTATTGATTTCTGAGTATTGATTTTGTACCCAGCTACATTACTGAATTTATTTATTATATCTAAGAGTCTTTCAATGGAGTTTAGGGGGTGTTCTACATAGAGTATCATGTCATCTTCAAATAATGACAATTTAATTTCTTCTTTTCCTATCTTTACCCCTTTTATTTTTCTCTCTTGTCTAACTGCTCTGGCTAGTACTTCCAGTACTATATTAAATAGGAGAGATGATAAAGGACATCCTTGTTTGTGCTTGATTTTAAAGTAAAGGCTTCCAATTTTTGGCCATTTAGTGTGATACTGGCTTTTGGTTTGTTGTAGATAGCCTTTATTATATTGAGGTAAAGACCATCTATTCCAATTTTCTGTAAAGTTCTTATCATGAATGAATGTTGGACCTTATCGAAGGCTTTTTCTGCATCTATGGAAATGATCATGTGATTCTTATTTTGGCTTTATTGATATGGTGGATTACATTTATTGATTTACGTATGTTGAACCATCCCTGCATGCCTGGGATGAATCCCACTTGGTCATGGTGTATAATCTTCTTGATGATTTGCTGCATCCTATTTGCCAATATTTTATTGAGGATTTTTGCATCTGTGTTCATTAGGGAGATTGGTCTGTAGTTCTCATTTTTGGTTGGGTCTTTCCCAGGTTTTGGTACTAGAGTAATATTTGCTTCTAGGAGTGACTTGGGAAGGATTGCTTCCCTTTCAATTTCATTGAAGAGTTTGAGGAGTGTCAGTATTAGGTCTTATTTGTATTTCTTGTAGAATTCTGCAGTGAATCCGTCTGGGCCTCGGCTCTTCTTTAAAGGTAAGGAATTAATTACATGTTCAGTTTCATTGATAGAGATTGGATTATTCAGCAGATTTACATCCTCTTGATCTAGCTTTGGTACTTCATATGTTTCTAAGAATCTGTCTATTTCTTCTGGTTATTAAACCTTTGAGAGTAGAGGTTTTTGAAATAGGTGTTGATGGTCTTCTGTATTTCTACTGAGTCTGTAGTGACTTCACCTTTTTCATTTCTTATTGCATGGATTTGAACTCTTTCTTCCCTTTTTTTAAATGAGGTTGGCTAGGGGCTTATCAATTTTATTTGTTCTTTCAAAGAGCCAACTTTTTGATTCATTGATTCTTTTGATTGTTTTCTTAGTCTCTATTGCATTGATTTCTGCTCTGATTTTTATAATTTCCTCTCTTCTTTTGGCTTTGGGCTTGACTTGCTCTTCTTTTTCTAGCTGTTTGATATGTAGCATCATCTTGTTTATTTGTATTCGTTTTGTTTTCCTGATGTGGGAGCTCAGTGCAATAAATTTTCCTCTGATGACGGCTTTCATTGCATCCCATAGACTCCAGTAAGTTGTAAATGTATTTTCATTTGTTTGTAGGTATTGCTTAATTTCTTTTTTAATTTCCTCTGTGACCCACTGATTACTCAGGAGTGTGTTATTCAGTTTCCATGTGTTTGTGGGATTTTTGCAGTATCTTTTATCATTAATTACTAATTTCATGGCGCTATGGTCCAATAGCATGCAAGGGATAATTTCAACTCTTTTGCATTTATTAAAATATGTTCTGTGAGTTAATATATGGTCTATTTTAGAGAATGACCCATGTACTGCTGAGAAGAATGTGTATTCTGTTGTTGGGTGGAATACTCTGTATATGTCTATTAAGTCCATTTGTTTACAAGTGCAATTCAGTTCTTTTATTTCTTTGTTGATTTTCTGTTTGGTTGATCTGTCCATTGGTGTCAATGGTGTGTTAAGATCTCCTGTCAGAATTGTGTTACTGCTGATTTGGTTTTTCATTTCTGTTAGTATTTGTTTTATATAACTGGGTGCTCTGGAGTTTGGTGCATATATATTTAAGATAGTTATCTCTTCCTCTTGGAGTTTTCCCCTAACCAGTATGTAGTGACCTTCTTTATCCTTTCTAATCATTATTGGCTTGAAGTTGACTTTGTCTGCAAACAGAATAGCTACCCCCACTTTTGGGGGGGGGGTCCTGTTACATGGAATGTTGTTTTCCATCCTTTGACTTTGAGTCTGTGAGTATCCTTTTGAGTTAGGTGGGTTTCTTGTAGACAGCGTATGGTTGGATTTTGTTTCTTGATCCATTCTGCCAGTCTGTTTCTTTTAATTGGTGTATTGAGACCATTTACATTAATATTAAGAACTGTTATAAACTGGTTTATTGTTGACATATTATCTTTGTGCTGTTGCATGTTTATCTACCTGCTCTGTTCAACTGTCTGCTTTGTTTAGTGGTTTTTTCCTAAATGTATCTAGGCTGTCTTTCAGTATTCTTTGCAGGGTTGGCTTGGTGATCATGAAGTTTTTTCAGTTAATCTTTGTCATGGAAGTATCTTATTTCTCCATCAAATTTGAAGGACAGTTTTGCAGGGTATAACAGCCTAGATTGAAAATCATTTTCCTTTAGGATCTGAAATACATCATTCCATGCTCTTCTTGATTTTATTGTTTGTGCTGAGAAGTCTGCTGTGATTCTGATAGGTTTTCCTTTATAGGTGATCTGTCTTTTCTCTCTGACAGCCTTTAATATTCTCTTCTTTTGTTCAATTTCTGAGATGGTCATTATTATATGTCTGGGTGTAGATTTATTTTGGTTGTGACTATTTGGAGATCTATATGCTTCAATGATCTTGATATCAGTTTCCAATCTCATGTTTGGGAAATTTTCAGCTATTACTTCTCTAAATATCCTCTTGACATTCTTTATGTTGTCCCCTTCCTTTTCATTTATCCCTATCAGCCTTATGTTGTTTCTCTTTGCATCATCCTGTAGGTGTTGAATTGTGATTTCCTGATTTCTTGTTATTTTTAAAAGATCTTTTCTTTCCTGTTCACTTGTTGCAATCTTGGTTTCGAGGTCTGAGATTCTATCTTCACATTCATTGAAGCGGTTTTTACAACTTTCAATGGAGTTTTTGATTTCCTGTATATCTCTTTGCATCTGTTTTATGTATTCTGTTTGTTTCTTATATTGTTCATCCGGGAATTCTATCTTTTTGTTTAGTTCCTCTAATTTTTTAACTGCCTCTTCTTTAGCTATGTTTAGCATCTGCTTCATTTCTTTTATCAATTCTTCTTTCATCTGAGAGAATATTTCTATTTTGAATTCCTTTAAAGCTTCCCATACTTGCTTCTTTATTTCAGTTATTATTTCAGGTATTTCAGTCAGGTGGCATGTGTTTTCTTCTATGCACATGGCTCCTGGGATTTCTTGGGATGGGCTGGGTGTTTGAGATTGCATTTTGGACTTTCATTTTGTCATTTTCCTGTATTTGGAAGCTTCAAGTGTTGTTTCAGGTGTGGGAGAGAGATCCACCAGCCTGGGATCGGGTACCCTGTGATGGCCCCACTCACTGGACCCAGCAGGGAACTATGGCCTGCTCCTCAGACCAGGAAGAGTATCTCCTCAGGCTGGGCAGAGCTCCCAGCCGCTGCTGCCACAGTCTCTGATCTGGCCTGGTCCCTGGGTCCGGTGGGGAACTGGCCTGGGTCCCCAGGTCGGGGCAAAAGTTTCCGCAGGCTGGGCGGAGCTCCCAGCCACCACTGTTTCACTCACCCTTCCGGCCTGGTCTCTGGTCTGGCGAGGAGCCAGTCTGGTCCCCCAAGTCAGGGAGAAAGTTCCCGCAGGCTGGGCAGAGCTCCCAGCCGCCACTGTTACTCTCACCCTTCTGGCCTGGTCTCTGGTCCCCCAAGTCAGGGAGAAAGTTTCCGCAGGCTGGGCGGAGCTCCCACCTGCAGCTGCTACCGGTACTGTCTCAGCCTGCAGGAAGCTCAGCACCCAGCCTCAGGCACAGCAGCCCCTGCACTGACTCTAGGTTGTGCTCTTCAGCTCACTGTGGGAGGGTGATGCCGGCGGGCCGGGCACCCAAACATCACGTGATGGCCTCACAAACCAATGGTGAGCATGTGTCCAACTTTTTTGAATTTTTATAAGTATGTGTATATAATTTTCTTGAGCTCTATAGATTTACCTTTTTATATCATGACACGAATAGTTTTATTTTTGGGTTTCATATTTTAAATTTTTTAAATTTTACACTTTGGAAAATTATATTTTTCTTTGTCAATTTATAAGTGTTAACATCTTATTTTTATGCTTATATCTTTCCTTAGCTTGTATTTTTATGTTTTTATTAGTTTGTGTCTGCTATACATAATGATTACAAGCAACATTTCAAGGAGAGGAAAGGAGATGAAAAAAACCTATTGAAAGTGAATGTGATATCTTATACTTTGAATTCATGTTTAAAATGCTTTCCAATACACTGTTAATGTTGTTTATAGCAGCACAATTTGTAATAGCCAGATCTGGGAACCAACCAAAGTGTCTGTCAACTGAGGAATGGATAAAAAAAGTTCTGGTATTTTTATACAATGGAGTAGAACTCAGCTATAAAAAATGATCACATTGAGAAATTTATAAATAAATGGACACCACTTGAGACCATACTCATGAGTGAAATAAATTAAACACATGCATAAATACTGTATAACCTCCCTAGTGCAAGTAATGGTAACAGTTCATAAGGTATTATGGTAATCATGATTCCCCCATTACATTGCTTAGAAGCCTTATAATGTTTTCATTCATTAGTTGGAATGGTTTTATACTAGGTTGTTTGATTTTATTGTGTGTGATAGTATGAACAACTATTTTGGAGAAAACAAGACAGTTGTAATAGCCAGTGCTGATTTAATGCCATCTTGTTTTGAAGTCCTACCATGCTTTTGTTCTTCTGTCTCCATTGGTTTTATCATGTTGTACCTTATTGGATTTTATTATATTGTGATAGTATAAACAAAAATTTTTATGAACAAGCAGATAATATAGCAACCATTGTTCATTTTCTGTTATTTGGTTCTGAATGCCCTGTAATACTTTCATTACATTGAATGGCTCTATAATATTTTGTTACGTTTGATACTATAGTGTATGAAGGTACACTCAAATACTTCAAGGAAAGAGACATTATGGTGGCTACTGTTATGGCGGGTTGTCTTGTGATGAAATACTATGTTGCTTAAATTGTTCTGTTCCAATCTGTTTTGTTATGTCCTCTTTTATATTATCTTTTAAAATTAAAAAAAAGATTGTTATCTGTTCCTCTTGAACTTTTCCCCTAGCTAGTATGTAGTGACTTTTATCTCTTCTGATAATTCTTGGTCTGAAGTTCATATTGTCTGAAAACAGAATAGCTCCCTCCACTTTTTGGGGGTTACTGCTTCATGAAGTATTGTTTTCCATCCTTTGACTTTCAGTCTATGAGTTTCCTTTTGGGTTACATGGGTTTCTTGTAGACAGCATATGATTGGATGTTGTTTCTTGATCCATTTTTAATTGGTGAATTGAGTCCATTTACATTATGGTAATAACTGTTATATATTGGATTATTGTTGACATGTTATCTTTCTGCTGTTGCATCTTTATCTTTCCATTCTGTTTAATTGTCTGTCTTGCTTCATGTTTTTTTTTATATATGTGTATCTAGAATGTGTTTCAATATTCTTTGCAGGGTTGGCTTGGTGATCATGAAGTTATTCAGCTGTTCTTTGTCATGGAAGTATCTTATTTCTCCATCCATTTTGAAGGACAGTTTTTCAGGGTATATTAGTCTGGGGTGGAAGTGATTTTCGGTTAGGATCTGAAAAACTTCACTGTGTACTCTTCTTGATTTCATTGTTTGTGTGCTGTGATTCTGATAAGTTTTCTTTTACAGGTGATCTGTCTTTTCTCTCTATCAGCTTTTAATATTCTATTGTAATGTTGGATTTCTGGTATGGTGATTATTATACGTCTGGGAATAGTTTTATTTTGGTTATGGCTATTTGGAGTTCTATATGCCTCACTAATCCAAATGTCTGTTTCCATTCTCATGTTTGGGAAATTTTCAGCTATTACTTCTGTACATAGCCTCTTGATATCATTTGTGTTGTCCCCTTCTTTTTCATGTATCCCTATCAATCTCATGTTGTTTTTGTTTGCATCATCTTTCAACTGTTGAATTGTTACTTCCTGATTCCTTGTTATTTTTAAAATATCTTTCCTTTCCTGTTTAGTAGCTGCGATCTTGCCCTCGAGGTCTGAAATTCTATCTTCACTTTTGTTGAGGCAATTTGGACAACTTTCAATGGAATTTTTGATATCCTGTTTATCACTTTAATTCTGCTTCATGTTTTCTGTTTGTTTCTTATATTGTTCATCCAGGGATTCTATCTTTTTTTTTGTTCCTCTAATTTTTAACTGTGTCTTCTTTCAATGTGTTCAGCATTTCTTTCTTTGCTTTTATCATTTCTTCTTTTACCTGAGAGATTATTTCTAATTTGAATTCCTTTAAAGCTTCCCAGAGTTGCTTCCTTATTTCACTTTCTATTATTTCAGGTATTTCAGGTGCATGGCATATATTTTCTTCTATGTACATGGCTCCTAGGCTTTCTTGTGATGGTCTCAAGATCCATTCATTTACTTACAGATCACTCTACCAAGGGGAAGCTCATAGTCTTGGGGTCTTTTTAAAGTGAGAATTCTGCTGCAGGTCTTCACTCTCTAGGTCTGACTTGGCACATCATAACTCTGTATGCCACCTGGCTCTTCAATAACAAGGAGAATATTGAGGAAAAGGATCTTCATCTCCCAAGAATAAAGCACTGGTTTTTCCTTATGGAAAATGTTCAGCTGTGAACATATAACTTATCTAGTACTGTAGAAAATTAGAGATATTGTCAGGATTTTTTTAAATGCCATAGAAAATATTCAGGACAGAAACTAAATTTTGTTTACTCATTCGTCCTACTGAAGTCAAAACTAAAGAAAAAGGAAATAAATCATTAAAATGAACTTCTTTAAGGTCACCTACTTCGCAGTCAATTTCATGTTTCCCCATTCACTCATCATTAGCAATGAATGCACTTAGATAATAAAGCAGCAATGAAAAGTAAAGAATTACAGAGTTCCAAAATTGATGAAGAAAAGTATTCCTTAGTTGTAGACTATAATGATCTGATAAATGCTTTCCTGCCCATCTTCCTTTCTAATTTCTTGGATGTTTCATACCAACACATCCAGTGGCACTGAAGTAGAAACTAAATGGATGAATACCTATTTTTAAAAATTACAAATAAATATCATTTACAGAGCTCAGCTTAAATTTAGAAGTAGTAACTAAAGACCAATAATACATGGTATTTCTTATGGGGTACAAGTTGTGGGAAATTACTGGACATAATCAAATGTTTACAGAATATCCAGATAACTAGTATCATTAGTGATAAAGATGAGCACTTCAAATTTTTCAGCTCATCGTACATATAGAAATTGATAATATCTGTGCATGAGCTAGTAGAAAAAAATCAAGACTATTCTTATCTGAACACCTTAGGGCAAAAGAATCAATATTTCGTTCACAATGAACAGAAACTTGTGCTCTAAAAAGTCAAATTTTTCAACGTCCTAGAGAAGAACTTCAACCTTTACTTGAACCATTACAAAAACCTTGGCTAAACATTAAAACTCAAAAACTAAATTCATTGCAAACATCTTGGTGAAGTCTTAGAATTCAAGAACTAAACTCACAAACATTACTTTGATCCTTTATTGTCAATATTAAGGAAGGGGGTTCTGTTTCTTACTTAAAGTCTACCAGTGGTGTAAAACAATGCTAAGGAAAAAAATGATGCCTGTGATAACCACTTAACCCAGGATGGCAAGGTCAAGGTGACCTCTAAGACCACTCACGGATAAAGTCATAGCTGAGCTCTGTGTGCTTTAGTTCCACTGCCCCTCATACAGGCATGGGCACTACTGTTAGATCTACCTTAGCTGCCTTTCATCTTTAAATAAATGGAGGGCTTAACTCACAAATCCAGAGCCTTGTAAACATTAAGCCACTGCTCAATTCCTTGGGGAAAAGGATGCATTTCAATTATATGGTTTGAAAACAATTGTAATATTGTGCTTGGGGGGAAAAAGGAGAACCAGTTAACTTCTTGATGCTGTTATAAATAATAACATCTCAGCTCAGGTTGCTGCAACCTCAGATAGATCCAGGAAACAAGTCATTTCTCCTCTTGTGATAATATCATAAGACTACTTGCCTTTTAATAAATATTCTGAGTCAGTGTCTTCCAAGATCCAGCCATGGTGGCTGAGCAAGAAAGGAATTTGACTCCCTTCCTGGTTTCAGCCTTGGTGCAAGCCAGGAACAGAACCAATCAGCATCTCCCATGAGCCTGCTGGTGCTCAGTCTGAGAATCAAACATGCCAATCTTGCCCCCCCCCTCCATTAGCAACTGGTGGCAGAGGTCTGAGCATCTCTTTGGAGGATGACTATATGCAATATAGCAAATATGGCAGATTTCCTTTATCTTGTTTAAAGACAAATGTTGTTTTCTCTCTTTAGCTTTGTTCTCATTATTTTGTTCTATCAATATTCTCTTTTGGTTGGTTTTATAATGTTCATTTTTGGTTTGATTTTGCTATGCCTGATTGATTGGACAGCTATTGGGAAGATAAAGAGATATATAATGTTACCTATTACTGTTATCCCATTATCCTGCTGTGCATAATGCCACACTCAACCTGCCCCACAGGATTGGGCCAGCCTGCTCCAAGGCCAGTGACCCTCTCTCAGTCCGGGAACTAAGCAGTGAGAGTCCCAGGACCTGAGGCATAGAAGACAATTTCCAACAGGCCCTGGGGAAGCCTTTAAATAACACTTGTAACATGGAACTACAGGAAAATGACAAAATTAAAGACCAAAGTACAATCTCAAAGCTCCAGCCCATCCTAAGAAACCTTAGGAGATATGTACATAGAAGAAAATATATGCCATACACTAAAAATACCTGCAATAATAGCAATTGAAATAAAGAAGCAACTATGGGAAGCTTTAAAGGAATTCAAACTAGAAATGATCTCCCAGGTAAAAGAAGAAATGTTAAAAAGAAATGAAAGAGATGCTGAACATATCTAAAGAAGACACAGGTCAAAAATTGGAGGAACTAAAAAAAAGTAGAGTCCTTGGATTAACAATGTAAGAAACAAACAGAAAACAAAGCAGATGCAAAGAGATATACAGGAAATCTAAAATTCCATCAAAAGTTGTCAAAACCTACTCAATGAAAATGAAGACAGAACTTCAGACCTCGAAGACAGGATTGCAGTAGTGAACAGGAAAGGAAAGATCTTTTAAAAAATAACAAGGAATTAGGAAATAATAATTCAACAGGTGCAAGATGATGCAAAGAAAAACAACATATTATTGATAAGGATAAATGAAAAAGAAAGGGACAATATAAAGAATGTCAAGAGAATATATAGAGAAGTAACAGCTGAAAATTCCCCCAAACATGTGATTGGAAAATGACATCAGGATCAGTGAAGCATACAGAACTCCAAACAGCCATAATCAAAATGAAACTACATCCAGACATATAATAATCACTATGCCAGAAATCCAAAATAAGAATAGAACATTAAAAGCTTTCAGAGACAAAAGACATTTCACCTATAAAGGAAAACCTATCAGAATCAAAGCAGACTTCTTAGCACAAAAAATAAAGTCAAGAAGAGCATGGAGTAAAGTATTTCAGATCTTTAAACAAAATGATTTCCAACCTAGACTGATGTACCCTGAAAAACTGTCCTTGAAAATGGATGAAGAAATAAGATACTCCCATGACAAAGAACAGCTGAAGAACTTCATGATGACTATGTAAACCCTGAAAAGAATGCTGAGAGATAGTTTAGATAAACATAGGAAAAAACCACTAAGCAAAGCAAATAATTAAACAGAACAGGAAGATAAAGATGTAACAGCAGAAAGATAACTTGTCAAAAATAAACCAATATATAACAGCTATAACCATTAATGTAAATGGTCTCAATTCACCAATTAAAAGAAACACACATGCATAATGGATAAAAAACAACATCCAACCATATGCTGTCTACAAGAAACACATCTAACCAAAAAGGATACTCACAGACTGAAAGTCAAAGGATGGAAAACAATACTTCATGCAACAGGAACCAAAAAAAAAGTGGGAGTAGCTATTATGTTTGCAAACAATGTGAATTTCAAACCAATAATGATCAGAACAGATAAAGAAAGTCATTACATACTGGTTCCTATCTTCAAGAGGAAGAGATAACTATCTTAAATATACATGCACCAAATTCCAGAGCTCCCAGCTATATAAAACAAGTATTAACAGAAATGTAAAACCAAATTAGCAGTAACACAATTAAAACAGGAGACTTTAACACACCATTGACACCAAGGGACAGATCAACCAGACAGAAAATCAGCAAGGAAATGACAGAACTGAATCACACCTGTGAACAAATGGACTTCATAGACATATACAGAGTGTTCCATCCAACAATATAAGGATACACATTCTTCTCAGCAGTACAGGGACATTCTCTAAAATAGACAATATACTAGATCACAGAACATATTTAAATAAATGAAAAAGAGTTGAAATTATCCCATGCATGTTATCTGGTTATAGAGTCATGAAACTAGAAATTAATGATAAAAGATACTGCAAAATGCCCACAAAAACATGAAAACTAAATAACACTCTTGTGTAATCAGTGGGTCACAGGGGAAATTAAAGAAGAAATTAAACAATACCTTTAAGCAAACGAAAACACAAATACACCTTACCAGAATCTGTGGGATGCAATGAAAGTTGTCCTCAGAGAAAAATTTATTGCACTGAGTTCCCACATCAGGAAAACAGAATGAATAAAAAATAAATAACCTGATGCTACAACTCAAACATCTAGAAAAAGAAGAGCAAGTCAAGCCCAAAACCAAAAGAAGGGAGGAAATTATAAAACTCAGAGAAGAAATTAATGGAATAGAGACTAAGAAAACAATCCAAAGAATCAATGAATCAAAGGGTTGGTTTTTTGAAAGAAAAAATAAAATTAATAAGCCCCTAGCCAATCTTATTTTAAAAAGGGAGAAAAAGCTCAAATTCATGCAATAAGGAATGAAAAAGGTGAAATCACTATAAACTCTGTAGAAATACAGAAGATCATCAACACCTATTTTGAAAAACTCTACTCTGATAGGTTTGATAACACAGAAGAAATAGACAGATTCCTAGAAACATATGTAGTACCAAAGCTAGGTCAAGAAGATATAAAACTGCCGAATAACCTAATTTCTATTAATGAAGTTGAAAATGTAGTTAAGTCCTTACCCACAAAGAAGAGCCCAGGCCCAGATGGATTCACTACAGAATTCTACAAAAAATACAAAAAAGCTTAATGCCCAGGCTTCCAGGATAACAGCAAGCTATAGTGTCTCTCTGAGATAGCCAGCTTATATTCCAGGGATGGTGCGGTGTGGGGAGTCCTACGTAGGGGAAGATATACCCTGCTGACCCAAGAATGAACTAAGCTGAGAGAAACCAACTGAAAATGCAATACCAGTGCTACTACTGGAACAGCTAAAGTCTCAGTGCCAAAACTGGAACCCACGCCTCTGGAAACCATGACCTGAATTTCCTACTTCTGCTGTTGCATCTAAATCAGCAAAGCATGGATAGAGACACAAAAACTCTGAGAGCAAGAATCAGTGAACCAAATTGAGAGCAGAGCTGGTGGGGAGGCCTACATAGACCTGTGGTGAGTGAGAGGAACAGAGACCCTTCCATAGACTAGAAGGCTCCAACAGAGAACATTCTAGGACTGGGAAGACTAGCCAGAACAGGACACTGCAGTAACTTTAATCACATATTCCCCTCTCAAGTGGGATTGATGGGGAGCACTTGACCTCGGTAACACCGTGGACTAAGACCCAGTAGGCTAGTCCAAACCAGGACCCTGTGCCTGTCAGTGTATCCTAATGCAGTGAAGCCTTGAGCAGGTTGACTGACCTGGAGGGCCAGGATCAGCATTGGCTGCCCAGATCTGTGTCTCCCTTGTACACTGCAGAGAGCAGGAACACCTAGCCAGTATGATTCAAACAACAATAAATGACTTGGAAAGTAACCGGGCCTCCTATATATGCTTGTATGGAAGGAGCAAAAGGTATGGGAAGAGGGAGCAACAAGAAAGGGTCCCCAATCCTGAGAACACTGATCCAGGAAAGGTAAATGCAAAGGAGAGTGAGGACAAAAAACATGCAATATCAGGCACGGCACCAGTAGACATAAAGCAATATCTCTGGGACCCCATGGACGAGTTCAAAAGTGAAGTATTTAATCATGTAAAGCAAGTTATAAGTAGAATAGTTAAAGAAATGCTAAGCACTTCCCAAGAAAAAACAGATGGTGGAATACAAGAACAGAAAAAAAAGGGGAGAATTGTTTGATGGAGAAAATAGAGAAAATGTAGAATACATGAAGTAGGTTCAAAGAGATTACCAGGAAACTAAAAACTCTGTTGAAGGCTGGCATAACAGCTTGAAAGAAACTAAGGACAGATTATGTGAACTGGAGGACAAATTTGTAATGTGGGAGCATGAAAGGAAAAACTTCTTAAAAATAACAAGGAAACAAGCAGTAACAATACAAAGGCTAGAAGATGATAAGAGGATTTATAACTTAAGAATTAAGAATGTAAAGGAAAAATCAGGGATACAAACAAATGAACTTCAAAGGCTATTCACAGAAATAATCAAAGAGAACTTCCCTAATATGGAAACAGGTAAAGATACTCAGATCTATGAGGCATACAGGACCCTAGACACCTGCAACCCAAACAGAACTACAACCAGGTATATAATAATCAAAATTCCAGAAATCTAATAGAAGAACAGAATATTAAAAGCTGTCAGAGACAAGAAACAGATCACTTACAAGGGAACACCCATCAGAATTATGGCAGACTTCTTTGCACAAACCATCAAATCACAAAGAGTGTGGGGCGAAATAATTCAAGCTTTGAAAGACAATAACCTCCAGCCAAGATTGATATATCCTGCACAACTGTCCCTAGAAATTAATGGAGGAACAAGGTGCTTCTGGGATAAAGAGGCACTAGGGGAATTGGCAACCACCAATTCAACTCGACAGAGAGTACTGTAAGACATTTTAAAAGAGAAAAATACCAAGATTCCAGAAACAGTGGCAGAGAGGCCACAATGAATGTAACAGAAAGCGAAATGAAGAACACAAACTGACAACTAATGACAGAAAAAGAGCTCAACAGAAATGAGGCAGAGAAGGTTAGACGGTATGAACAGCTATTTTGGAGAAAACAATACATCATAATAGCTAGTGCTGATTTAAATTCATATTGTTTTGAAGTCCCATCAAGCTTTTGTTCTTCTGTCTCCATCACTCTTAAAATGTATCTTACTGCGTTTTAGTATATATTATAATAGAAACAAAAACTTTTATAGACAAGGAGATAATACAGAAACCATTGTTAATTTTCTCTTATTTGGTTCTAAATACCCTGTAATACTGTCATTCTCCCGAATGGTTTTACATTGTCTTGATATGTTTGATGCTACAGTATACGAAGTTATACTCAAAGATTTCAAGGAAAGAGAAACTATGGTAACTACTTTTATGTTAGGATATCTTGTGGTGAAACACTATTTGTCCTAAATGGATATGTTCTGACCTGTGCTGTTCTGTTATGTCCTCTTTTATCTCAATCTCCTTTTTTTTATTATGTATCTTTTTAATTAAGGGGAAAAATAAATAAAAAATAGCAGGATATATTATAGTAACCCACTTTGATTTCCTATTAACTTGAGTTGAAACCCGGTATTGTTCTCACCATCTTGTTTTGATTGATTTTCTTCTATTCTGTTTTGCTTGATAGTACCAAGTTTGAGAGTATAGGCAACACAACAACTGTGAAGACAATAAGATCCACTATGACACCCAGTCTGGTTTGACTATTATCTTCTTTTGAAGTCGTGTAATGTCTTCAATGTGCTAGTGTTATTGGCTTTGTTCTTTACTGTTTTGTTCAATTTTATTATAACTGATGATATAGGCAACTCTTTTTAGGTAGCAAGAGGCATTATGGTGACCATTGTGGGTCACCTTGTATTCTGTTTTTACATCATATACTATGTCCATCCTTTGGATTTGACTGACTCTATTTTGTTATGTCACATTTGGTTTTATTCTTTTCAAAAAACAGTAATAAGAACTGTGGGAGTAATAAAACCCAAAATGTGTAATTCTCATTTGAAAAAAGAGCGGAAAAGAAAGTGCTCTAAAGGATATAATTGCATATATATTTAAGCGTATAAGGCAGATAACCAAATTACTGAGTTTTTGTTGGATCATTGAACACAACTGTTTGAAGTTTCACTGTTTGAATGTCCACTTTATATGCTTTAATTTTGTAACTTGAACAACTATTTCTAAGATGACAATATGTAATCTATTAACTAGTGATTTTCTACTGTTTATTTTTTCTGAAATCCTGTATAACTTGTACCCTTTTTCTTTTTTTTTTTCTTTTTCTCCTTATATGAAATTTAAAAAAATAAAAATAAAGACTTAATGCCCACACACCTCAAAATCTCCATTGAAATTGAAATGGAAGCAATCCTTCCTAGGTCATTCCTGGAAGCAGATATCACTCTGGTACCAAAACTTGAAAAATACCCAACTAAAAATGAGAACTACAGGCCAACCTTCCTAAAGAACACAGATGCAAAAATCCTCAATAAAATATTGTCAAATAGAGTGCAGCAAATCATCAAGATTGTACACAATGGCCAACTGGGATTCATCCCAGGCATGCAGGGATGGTTCAACATACATAAATCAATAAATGTAATCCACCATATCAATAAAGCCAAAAGTAAAAATCACACGATCATTTC
Organism: Cavia porcellus; assembly: GCF_034190915.1. Classification (NCBI taxonomy): domain Eukaryota; kingdom Metazoa; phylum Chordata; class Mammalia; order Rodentia; family Caviidae; genus Cavia; species Cavia porcellus. The sequence goes on along the minus strand of NW_026947492.1, from coordinate 74,589,523 downwards.
TACAGATGCAAAAAAGGCTTTTGATAAGGTCCAACATTCATTTATGATAAGAACCTTACAGAAAATTGGAATAGATGGTCTTTACCTCAATATAATAAACACCATCTATGAAAAACCAACAGCAAGTATCATACTAAATGGCCAAAAACTGCATGTATTTACCACAAAATCAGGCTCAAAACAAGGATGTCCCTTACCACCACTCCTATTTAATATAGTACTGGAAATACTAGCCAGAGCAATTAGAAAAGAGAAAGAAATAAAAGGGGTAAAGATAGGAAAAGAGGAAGTTAAACTATCATTATTTACAGATTACATGATGCTCTACGTAGAAGACCCATGAAAATCCATTGAAAGACTCCTAGATATAATAAACAAATTCAGCAATATAGCTGGATACAAAATCAATGTCCAAAAATCAATAACATTTCTATATACTAATAACAAAATTACAGGGAGAGAAATAAAAGAAGTCACACCCTTTACACTAGCATTCAAAAAATGAAATACTTAGGAAATATACAGGGAAAACTTTAATATCCTGAGAAAAGAAATCATAGAAAATCCCACAATATGGAAAGACATTCCTTGTTCACGGATAGGGAGAATAAATATTGTGAAAATGGCCATTCACCCAAAACTGTTATACAGATTCAATGCAATTCTAATGAAAATACCATCAACATATGTCATAGATGTAGAGAAAGCACTCCTAAAATTTATCTGGAACCAAAAGAGACCTAGAATAGCAAAGGCAATTCTAAGTAGCGAAGGCAAGGTAGGAGGCATCACAATCCTGACTTGAAATTATACTACAAAGCTACTGTAACAAAATCAACATAGTACTTGAATAAAAATAGATCTGAAGATAAATGGAACAGACTAGAAGATACAACCACAACTACAAACACACTCAACCGCCTTATCTTTAATAAAGAGGCCAAACACGTTCACTGGAAAAAGGACAATCTCTTTAATAAATGGGCTCTCCATATACTGAAAATTAAAACTATACCCACATCTATCACCATATACTAAACTAAAATCTAAATGGATCAAAGATCTGAATATTAAAACAGAAACACTAAATCCGTTGGAAGACAAATTAGGTAAACCTCTTGAAGACATAAGGGTAGGAAGAGAATTCTTGAACAAGAATCACACTGCACAGGAACTACTTCCCAAGATCAATAACTGGGATCACATCTTATTAAAAAGTTTCTGCATGTCCAAACAAATCTCCAGCATAGTGAAAAAAAACCCACAAACTGGGAAAAAATCTTAGTGAACTTACCCTCAAACAAAGGACTTCTGTCTAAAACATATAAAGAATTTTAAAAAATCAGATCCCTGAAACTCAAGAACCTAATCCAAAAATGGGCATCTGATATCAATACACAGTTCTCAGATAAAGAAATACAATTGGCAAATAAATACAAGAAAAAATGTTCATCATCGTTACTCATTAGAGAAATGCAAATTAAAACAATACCGAGATTCCATCTCACTCCAGAAAGAATGGCCAGGATCAAGAAAACTACCAACAATAAATGACTGGAGAGGATGTGGGGAAAAAGGAACTGTCCTGCACTGTTGGTGGGAGTGTAGACTGGTGCAACCACTATGGAGGTCAGTCTGGAGATTCCTCAAAAATCTGGGACTGGAAGTCCCATTCCACCCAGCTCTTCCACATCTGGGCATATTCCCAGAAGAAATGAAAACATCATAACACAGTGATATATGTCCACCTATGTTTATATCAGCACAATTTTTAATAGCCACATCTTGGAAACAACCTAAGTGTTCATCAACTGAAGAATGGATAAAAAAAGATGTGGTGTTTTTATACAATGGAGTACTACTCAGTTATAGAGAATGATCACATTGAAATATTTACTAATAAATGGGCGCAACTTGAGACCATATTCATAAGTGAAATAAATCAAATTCACATGCATAAATACCATGTAGTTTCCCTAGTGTAAGAAATAGTAAGAGTACATAAGAGGTTAGGATAATCATGATTCCCCATTACATTATTTCAAAACCTTATAATGATCACAGTTGTAATGTGTTTGTCCTGTTTTTCTTATTTTATTATCTGTGATGGTATGAACAGCTAATTTGAGGGAAACAAGTCATTATAATAGGCAGTACTGATATAATATCATCTTACTCTGAAGTCCTATCATGCTCTTGCTCTTTTGTTTAAATTGGCTCTATCATGTTGTACCTTACTGGATTGTATTAGGTGTAAAGTATAAACAAATTTCCTATGGAAAATGAGATAATATAGGAGCCATCATTTGCTCTCTGGTATTTGGTTCTGAAAGCCCTGTAATACTCTCATTCTCTTGAATGTTTTCATACTATTTTGTTATGTTTGGTACTATTGTATAAGAAGTTATTACTCAACTATTTCAAAGAAAGAGACATCATGATAGTTACTGTTAATTATGGGTTGTCTTCTGGTGAAATACTGTGCTGCTTACATTGTTCTGTTCTGAACTTTTCTTTTATGATCTGTTTTGTCTTAATCTCTTTACAATAAAAAAATTTTAAAAAGAAGTGAAAGACCTATATAGGAGAAATTATAATACACTGAAAAAAGAAATTGAAGAGGATCTCAGAAAATGGAAAGACATCCCTTGCTCATGGATAGGAAGAATAAATATTGTGAAAATGGCCATTCTCCCAAAACTGTTATACAGATTCAATGCAATCCCAATAAAAATACCAACAACATACCTCATAGGTCTAGAGCAACCACTCCTAAAATTCATCTGGAGTGAGAAGAGACATAGAATAGCAAAGACAGTTCTAAGCAGCAAAGGCAAGTTAGGAAGCATCACAATCCCTGACTTGAAAGCAACCGTAGTACAATCAACATTATACTGGAATCAAAACAGAGCCAAAGATCAATGGAATAAACTAGAAGATACAACCACAAGTACAAACACACTCAACCACCTTATTTTTTATAAAAGGGGCAAACACGTTCACTGGAAGAATGACAGCATCTTTAATAAATGTTGTTGGAAAACCGGGCTCTCCACATGCTGAAAACTAAAATTACACCCATGTCTATCACCATATACTAAATTAAAATCTAAATGGATCAAAGATCTGAATGTTAAAACAGAAACACTAAATCTATTGGAAGGCAAATTGGGTAGAAACCTTGAAGACATAGGGGTAGGTAGAGAATTCATAAACAGGAATCAAACCACATGGGAAATACTTCCCAGAATCAACAACTAGGATTACGTCTTATAATAAGACGTAAGAATAAGAAGTTTCTGTATGCCAAAAGAAATCTCCAGAATAGTGAAAATAAAACCCATGAACTGGGAAAAAATCTTAGTGAACTGCCGCTCAGACAAAGGACTTCTGTCTAAAGCATATAAAGAATTTTAAAAAATCAGACCCCAAAAGTTTAAAGATCCAATCCAAAAATGGACATCTGAGATAAATACACGATTCTCAGAGGAAGAAATACAAATGGCAAATAAATACATGAAAAAATGTTCATCATCATTACTCATTAGAGAAATGCAAATTAAACCACACTGAGATTTCATCTCACTCCTGAAGGAATGGCCAGGATCAAGAAAACTACCAACAACAAATGCTGGAGAGGTGGTGGGAATAAAGGTACTCTCCTGCACTGTTAGTGGGAGTGTAGACGGAGGTAGCAATTGTAGAGGTCAGTCTGGAGATCCCTCAAAAAACTGGAATTGTAAGTCCCATTCGACTCAGCTCTTCCACATCTGGGCATATTCCCAGAAGAACTGAAAACATCATACCTCAGTGATATATGTGCACCCATGTTTATAGCAGCACAATTTGTAATAGCCACATCTTGGAAGCAATCTAAGTGTCTATCAGGACATGGGGAATTGGTAATTTTATCCATGAGGAATGGATAAAAAAGACGTGATATTTTTATACAATGTAGTGCTACTCAGCTATAAAGAATGATCACATCGAGATATTTATAAATAAATGGGCACAGCTTGAGACCACATTTATAAGTGAGATAATTCAAACTCACATGTATAAGTACTGAATAGTTTCCCTAGTGTAAGGAATGGTAAGAATACATAAAAGTATGTGGCAATCATAATTCCCCATTATAGTGCTTTGAAGCCTTATAATGTTTTCATTCATTAATTGGAATGGTTTTATTCTGGGATGTTTGATTCTATTGTCTGTGATGGTATGCACAGTTATTTTGAAAAAAAACAAGACATTATAATATTAGTGCTGATTTAATATCAATTTGTTTTGAAGTCCCATCAAGCTTTTGTTCTTCTGTCTCCATAGGTTTTATCAGTTTGTATCTTATTAGACTTTATTATATGTGACACTGTCAAAAAATTTTTATATACAAGGGGATAATAAAGAATTGTTCATTTTCTGTTATTTGATTCTAAATACTCCTTAACACTTTCATTCTCCTGAATGGTTTTACACTGTCTTGTTATGTTTGATGCTATAGTATAGGAAAGTATACTCAAATATTTCAAGAAAAGAGACAATGGGCCAGGGATTTAGCTCAGCGGCATAAGCGCCTGCCTGGCAAGCATGAAGTCATGAGTTCAATCCCCAGTACCGCAGATAGCCAGGCATGGTGGCTCATGCATGTAATCCCAGCACTGGGGAGACTGAGGAAGGAGGATCCTTATGAGTTCGAGACCAGCCTGGGCTACAAAGTGAGCACAAGGCCAGCCTGAACTGCATAGCGAGACCTCATCTCAAAAAAAGACAAAACAAAACAAAACAAAACAAAACAAAAAGAGACACTATGGTAATTATGTTATGTTGGTTTATCTTGTTGTGAAACACTATGTTGTTTAAATTTTTTTTTTTTTTTGTCTTTTTCATTTTTGTCGGTACCAGGGATCGAACTCGCGACCGCCTGCTTGCAAGGCAGGTGTTTATGCCGCTGAGCTAAATCCCCAGCCCTTAAAATCAGGTTACTTAACACTATGTTGTTTAAATTGTTCTGTTCTGACCTGTGTTGTTATGTCCTCTTTTATCTTAATCTCCTTTTTTTAAAATAAAATAAAAAAATAATATAAATAAATAAGTAAATTTAAAAACACAAGATATTGCCTGGTATAGTGGTGTATCCCTGTAATCCCAGCAGTTGGTAGGCTGAGGCAAGAGAATTCCCATGAGTTCCAGGTTTCAGGGGTATACATAGTGACATCAGGTTGAACTATATGGCAAGACCTTGTCTCCAATAAAGGAAAAATGAATTTAACATACTCTAATTTAGTGTAGTAAAAGTTATAAACAATCTAAAATGATTAGATTTGTTGCAATACAACTATAAAGACATAATTCACAAATGATTAAAATGAAATGTTTAAAGGTGTACCCAAGATAGAATACCACTAGAACAAATGATTCCTGAGAACTTTCCATATCCATGGGGCCCCTCAGTTTGGACTACAAATCATTTCAACCCAAGAACATAAATCAACATTCAGCCTCGGTCTGTCATGAGCTTCACAGTCCTGATCCACAGGTGCTCCATGGCCTTCTTCACTTCAGCATTTCTCAGTGAGTAGATGACAGGGTTGAGGAGTGGGGTTATCACAGTGTAGAACACGGCTATCAGCTTATCCACTGGCAGAGTGGCAAAAGGCCTCCCATAGATGAAGATGCAAGGTACAAAGAACAAGGTCACCACAGTGATATGAGATGCGCAGGTGGAGAGGGCTTTGCACTGCCCCTCATAGCTCTGGGTCCTCAGATGGACCAAGATGACAACATAGGATGCTAACAGGAACACAAAGCTGATCACAGACAGTGTGCCCCCATTGGCAACAATCAGGAGACCAACGAGGAAAGTATCTGAGCAGGCGAGTTTGAGCACGGGCAGCAGGTCACAGAAATAGTGGTCAATGACATTGGGGCCACAGAAGGGCAACTGGAAGATGAGAAGAATCTGGGCAATAGAATGCAGAAAGCCTCCCACCCATGCTGCCCCCACCAGGACAGCACACACCCGCTGGTTCATGATAGTGGTGTAGTGCAGAGGTTTGCAGATGGCTACGTAGCGATCATAGGCCATCACTGTCAGAAGGAAAATCTCAGCACCACCAAAGAAATGCATGAAGAAAAGCTGTGTGAAGCAGCCTGCCACTGAGATGGCTTTCCTGTCAGCCAGCAGATCCGAGATGAGTTTGGGGGCGGTGGTGGATGAGTAGCAGATCTCCACCAGGGACAGGCAGCTGAGGAAGAAGTACATGGGAGAACCAAGACTTGTGCTGCTCATAACAGTGAGTATGAGGAGGAAATTCCCCAGCACGATTGCAATATACAAGAGCAGAAATATCACAAAGCTAAGCTTTTGCACCTGCTGACTGGAAGAAAATCCCAGGAAAATGAATTCAGTCACATTGTGTGAGTGAGGCATGAGGTCATAACCAAATGGCAGCAACTTCAGGGGTGTCCTCTGAAATGATACATAAAGAGAGAGATTTTATGAAACAGGAGAATTTCACAAAAATCTTGGCATAGCAACAATGCAGTAGATTCTGAAAGTAGAATTATGTATGACTGTAATAAAGGGGAAACTAGTAGAAAACAAAGCCATTTAAAGGAGAGAGTGAGAGAGACAGAGACGGGCAGAGAGTGAGAACCATCTGCGTACAATGGGCTGCTACAGACCTCATGGATAATGGCAAATTACCAAGAATATTTGTCATCTGGAAAGTAAAATCACTTTGTGTATGGAAGGTGCATATTGGAAAGAGTTCTGAAGACACCTCACCAGACTAGGTAAAGCAGCCTGAGTGGTGTTACTATATCCCTGTTAGATGGCTGACTGGTGCTTGAAAGTTTTGAATTATCTCTCACCCAAAGCCATCTTATAACACACTTGTCCTTGCTTCTTCTCTATCCTTGGCTTATGGAACAATGTTCTGAACTCTGCTTCTCCCCTTCAAGTCTTCATAAGAGAGGTCCCTGGTCACTTCTTTGTACCCTATATCCCCTGTAAAGACCATAAAGGTGATCACAGACACAGTGTGATGTGTAATTGCTTCTGTCCCTTAATTCTTGTTTGTTCATTCTCTTGAATGGTTTTACACAGTCTTGTTATGTTTGATGCTACAGTATACAAAGTTATACTCAAATATTTCAAGGAAAGAGACACTATGGTAACTACTATTAAGTCAGGTTATCTTGTGGTGAAACACTATGGTGCTTAAATTGTTCTGCTCTAACCTGTATTGTTATGTTGTTATGTCCTCTTTTACCTCAATCTCCCCCCTTTCTAAATTTATTTACTTTTTTATTTTTTAATTAAGGGAATTTTTTAAAAAAAATTAACAGGATATATTATAGTACCTTTCTGATTTCCTATTAACTGATTTGAAGCCCTGCATTGTTCTCACCATCTTGTTTTGACTGATTTTACTCTATTCTGTTCGGTTTTATAGCATCAAGTTTAAGGGTATAGGCAACTACTTTGAAGACAATAAGATTCACTATTATGCCCATTCTGGTTTGACTACTACCTTCTTTTGAAGTCCTGTAATGTCTCCAATGTTTAGGTTTTATTGGTTTTGTTCTGTACTGTTTTGTTCAATTTTGTTATATCTGATGATATAGGCAATTCTTTTTAAGAGGCATTATGCTAGAGGCATTATGCTAACCATTGTTGATTACCTTGTATTCTGTTTTTACATGATGTGCTACGTCCATCCTTTGTTTTGACTGACTGCCCTGTTTTGTCACATTTGGTTTTACTCTCTTCCAAAAAAAAGTAATAAGAACCGTGGGAGTAATAAAACCCAAAATGTGTAAATGTTATTGTAAAAAAGAGAGGAAAAGAAAGTGTTTTAAATGATACAATTGCAAGTGTGTTTAGGTGTGTAAGACAGATAACCATATTACTAAGTTTTTGTTGGATCATTGAACTCAACTGTTTGAATCCTCAGTTTGAATGTCCACTTTGTATGCTTTAATTTTGTAACTTGAACAACTATTTCTAAGATGACAATATGTAATCTATTAACTAGTGATCTCTTACTTTTTATTTTTTTTTTGAAATTCTGTATTACTTGTACCCTTAAAAAAACAATTTGGATGGCTGGTGCCTCATCCTTTTCTGAGTGTCCTCCTACATCTATAAGAAGTCATATTTCCTGGAATCCTTATTGCTCCAATCATAGCCCTCAGTGGAAGCAAAGGTCCACTCCCCACTTCCAGTACCTACCCAAGCCCTCACATGGCCCAGCCCTTCAATTCCTCTTCATCTTCCACAGTGGTCAAAGATTTGCAGAAGGTCCTGGTCCACACTGGGCTTTATCCAAAGTGGCTGAGGTTCATGTGTATCTACACAGTCCTGCACACATTGAGACTCACTCTAGGACACATGAAAGTGGGAGACAAATGGTGTCCACTAATCACCCAACTTTCTTCCTTCAGTGATCAAGATTGGCAAAGCCAACTTAAGGTGGCCAGGAACCACAAATAACTTGTTAATAGCATTCATGATTGAAGAACAAAAAAAGGACAGACCCCTGCTCTAAGATCTTAGACCAATGGGAAATTTCACCAAGAAGCAATTCATGAAAGAAAGAACTTCCGGCAGTCTGGACTCCTAGGATCACAGTCAAGGTCCAAACTGCCACATGCAGATGCCATGGGGGCCACTCCCAGATCCATTCTAGGCTAAATTCTGTGCTGCTGCTTTCTCTCGAGAGGCAGGGAATCCAGCCCTCCAATCCACAGGCCCTCACCACAAGTATCCATTCTATCAAAGACATGTGGAATCACAGCACATACCATGCTGAAGCAGAACTCAGTGTCATCATCTGCCCCTCTGCAGCATGGGCCTTCTGAGAGCAGAAATGACTTGCTCCCACCTGTTTCTAGTGCTCACTGAAATCATTGCAGGGAATCAGCATTCAGACACTTTAGCAGGACAGATGGAAGGGGCTGTGCACCTCACGAAATTTAGCACAAAGCGCTCAGTACATATGGAAGGAATAATGTTGCCCAGGGTCTGCTATCACACCTTTGCCATCCCTCAGTCCCAGGCCCTGGTCTTGTGCTCACCTCTGAGCCCAGAGCCATGCAAGAGCACTTGCAAAGTTCCCTGTGGGTCACAGCTCTGTTCCCTCTGCTTCAAGGTAGAATTAATCATCTCATGCAGAAAAAGCCATGGTGACAAAAGACAACTCACAGCAGTGTTTCTGTGACTCTGCTGTTCTCAGAATAGGGGTGCATTCTTTTCTGAACACAGAAGTGCAGATAAGACCTGAGATCAGCTAGCCCTGAAGACTCCAAGGGAATGATGAGAAGAAAGCACAAGGCCCATAGGCAACTGGAGCTCCTGCTCTGCTGACCCTGTAGGTGCAGGCTCTTCTCCTCCTGCCTTGGCCTTGGGACTCACAGCTGTAGCACTGTTATCTCTGCCCTCCTGATTTTAAAAGGACAGCAGAGGAGCCCTGGTTCGCAGGTGTTCCATGAAGATCTGGGAACTCAGGCAGTGCAGACTCCTGTTCACAGGGTTTACAACACCAGGGATAAATCCTGCCCAGGGGGAGGTAGGGCCCCAGGGAGCTCTTTCTCTCCCTAACCTGGCAGAAGCTCTAAGGAAAGCAGAATTTCTAAGTGCTCCTAGGAAATGGCTTCAGAAACCCACAAACATGGGAACAAATTCGATTCTCCCAGCATTCACAGAGCTCCTTCTCTTGTGGGGCTGTTCACAGAGAAGGGATATCTTATCTGAATCTTGTAGCTGTAAATAAAATGACATTGCTCTAATGGGTGGGCCCAACCAAGGATTACAGACCTCAGGGATTAGGAAAGTTAACCACCCTTGGGTTAATGGAGGAGGATCCAGTTGTTCCCATGTAGGATAACCTTGTTTACAGAGGAAACTTGGCAACCTCTGAGGAATGTTCACTTGTCCAGCCTGGCCTGAGAGGGACCGTGTGATTATTGCTAAGTAAGTAAAGGCTGGTGATGCTGTGGGATATCCTACAAGGCCCAGGAGAGGCCACCGAGCAGAGAACTATGTGATGCCAGTATTCACAGTGCCACTGGTGGAAGTAAATTTGCCCCGACTTGGCAATCATTGGGAAGTCGAGTATGTGGAAGTGCATTATACTGCTGTAATATTACCTGTGTGTGTTTAAAATTTCTGTGATGGAATGTTTTACTGATGCTATAAGAGCAGCTTACAAAATGAAATGAGCTCTGCTAAGCACTGCCGACAAATGTTGACTTAATGTTGATTCAGCATACAGCTGATGCAAGAGCTGTTCAGAGGCAGCAATTTTGGAAAGTGATTTGATCATTAGGGCCATAAATCATCAGTGGAAAATCCACTGATAAGTTTACACTTTGATAGGCTATTGGAAAGTGATGGACACTTAGGAGGTGGCTCTGGTTGAAAGGTCCTTTGGGGAGTGCCTGGAGGGCTTTATCTTGTCCATATCTCACCCTCTGCTTTCTGGATGCCATTTGCTTGACAAGTTTTTCTCCACCATGCACATTGACTATGATATTTCTGTGCCAGCACAGTAATAAAAGCAATAGTCAGTGACCATTAAACTGACACTTTTGAAACCATGAGCCAAAATCTTTTTTCCTCTATGTTGTTTTTCTCAAGTGTTTTTTTCAGTGAAGAAAAGATGACTGCCATAAATGGTAGAGTTGGATGACATAGTAGTATTAGTATTAGTTTCTTGAGGAACTTCCCATTATTCTCCATATTTATTCTCCTACCAACAGTGTATAAAAGTTGCTTTTTCTCCACATCTTCATCAGTGTCATCTACTTATTTTAACATTAGCCATTTAAACTGTGTTGAGATGGCATCTCAGTGAAGTTTTGATTTGTACTTTCCTTAGATATTGAACACTTATTGTCTATTTGGACTTCCCTTTTCAAAAGTATTTGCTACATTCATTTGACCATTTACTGATTTGGTTCTGCTTCTGGTGTTATGATTTCTGAGTCCTTTGTATATTCTAGTAATCCTCTGTAGCTATCAAGGATTTTTTTTACTACTGCGTTGTTATCTCTATATTTGATTGTTTCCTTTGATCATTTTTTTGAAACTGGGAATCAAACTAGGATCTCATGCTTGCCAGGTAGGTGCTGTGCCACTGAGCTATATTCTCAGCATCCTGATGATTTCCTTTGCTATGTAGAAGCTACTTAATTTGGTGCAGTATTGTTGATTTCTGTAAAAATTTCCTCTGCTTTTGGAATGGTACTGGAGAAATATTTTTGTGTTTATATATTGTTATTCAAACAGTGTATACTGTATTCCCTTAAACTATTGTAATCCAAATATTATAATCCCTTTTCCTATCCACCACTAATTCTGGAAAGTTATACTTGGAATCCTACTGATAAGTTATTGGAATCCCACAAACTACACTTTTGATGTCTAAGAAAAGGTCAGCTACTTAAGTTTCCAAGGTGACAAGGTATTCCTAATGCTTTTGGGGCTCTGGGGCCCACATAATTTACAGTTGAAAGGCTGTACTATGAGGAACTTGCCACTGTTGCTTACCTTGGCCATAGGTTTCAATGTGATGGTTTTCTGAATCAACCTCTTTTGAAATTTTTCCTTCTTAATTAGGCAGTTCAATTTTATTTTAATGAATGGATGATACTTTTTCTTCTATAGTTAACAATTCCTCTTCCTTTAGCCACATTGAAGATATTCTCCCCAAAACTTAATGGTTTATCATACCTGTTTGAGTGGGTAGATAACTATCATACATCTTTATGAATCTAAATAGCATATAATTTTTAACTGTTATAAGTTAGTTATGGAACATATTACTTCAATGTTTTCAAGAAACTTAAAACATTTCTTTTAATATTACTGATGAACTAATTCAGAAAAAATGTAAGTGGGTTGAAAAGATTGTCTTTTTACTGACAAAGGTCATAATGGAGGTGTTAGTTTCTCTATTTTAAGTGAGCTTCCTGTCACTCTCCCCAAAAATTGACAAACACATATACACTCTATCATGGAAGCGTGGTGCCTACATGTAGAATACTGTTTCAATTGCACAGAAATGGAAGTTGCGCAAAAAAGATGTGACCTTGACAGACGGAAGAACCTTTGACCTCAGGTTCTCTTTTTTGCCTAATCTAGCTTATATGTCTCTCTGTTACTTGCAAGGAAATCCTCACTCAAGAATGGAGAGGAAATGCTCGGCACAACCCTCTACCCAGTGTCTTGCGGGCAAGCATTTAAAAATTGGCTGCTCATAAGAAGTAGCTCTGACCCATAGCATTTGCTGATGCTCAATGTGGAAATTCTCCCAAATGGGCTGATTTCAACCTACCAAGGTGACGTGACTAAACACCAGTTGAGAGAGAAGTCTCCAAAGACAGATGTGCTGGGTCCAAGACATCACTGCCTCAACAGTAGCACCTGGGCCACCATCTCCTTGGATTTCATGCTTGGAGAAAGAGGCATGTACACGTGAGCTTAACTGTAAGAGTGTGGCTCAGGTATTTGCAATGATCTTTATTCTAGGTCAGAAAATGAGATGAACTCTAATGTTAAGCCCTGATAACTCTCTCATGCTCATTAATGCTTCAAAGACCACTCCTTTATTTGCATGTAAAGTATGATACATTTTTGGTCTTTTTCCTTGTTAAACTTATAATTATTACTGTATTTTAGTTGTACAAATTAATGAGGGATATTAATGTAAAATTTCCAAACAAGCATATAGCAGATTTTAATTCTATCGGTTCTCACTACTGAGCTATCTTACCCTTCCTTCACTTCCCTCTCCAATTCCTTTTCCCTTTCTCTCTAGTCCCTCTCCTAGATTCAGCTGTTAAAAATCCTAGGTTTTACATAGGAAAGAACAGCTGTGGACTTACCTTTGTACATGGCTTAACATGAAGATTTACATTAGTTTTCCTACAAATACCATGATTTTATTCTAAAAAGAATATTTCTTATACTTTGAAGGACATTTACTTTATTAGTGGGGTTTAATGTCTTTCATATGTATATTGATATGTTCCTTTTTGTCAACTAATATACAAAAATTCCACTGAATTTTTGTTGAGGATGAATATATTTTAAGATCAATTTGAAAGTGCTGAATTTAAGGAAAAAAACAGAATTCATTATCTAACATGATTTCATAAAGTTCTGTTGGTGATATGTTTCCTCATATAAGAGGACCTCAAGGAGTACTATTTTCAGGGAAGTAACTTAGAGAAAAGTCATCACACTTCCATTATTATACTCACCACCGTGACTGAAGTCTTTGCTATGGTTTTGCTAGGTCTTCACAATTCACATCTTAGAAACTTAACCCTAAAGGTCATGTTTTAATGCTATTTGGAGATGACATCTTTGGGCAGTGCCTAGGTTATGAGGGCTTTGAGCTCATGAATGCTTTCTTCTCTTGGTGGGTTCATGGGAGAATGGATGAGTGAGGGGGTTACATTCTGTTGAAGAGGGTTCTCTCTAGCCTGATTGCTCTATTCTACCTGGTAAGCTGCTACACCATGTGAGGATCTTGTGGGGCGGTGGACTCTGATACCGACCACATGCCTGGACTTCCTGCCTCAAGGGCTGTGGACTGATTAATCTCAACTCCATTGTTATCAGTCTGGAATTCAGTAAAGCCACAGAAAATGGACTAACATGTTCCCTGATTCATAGAAGGTAAGGAAACAAGGACTCCAGAAATAGAAGTAGGGGAGGGGATTCCCAAATAGGAAGAGCTATCAGAATTCAGTGCAGATACTAGAAATATGGGCTTTTAGCTTGAGTGCCTCTTATGATAAGAGTGACCTGTGGCAAATGAGTCAGATGCCTGCACTGAAAGTGAGAAACAGTGAATCCCAGAGCTTACAGCAGTCTGTGATTATAGGAAAATTACCATGTTTCTGGTGATTTATTTTTTTAATAACAAAATTAAAAACCTTACATTAATTTAAGGTGTTAGAGTGGTAATATTCAATGCTGAATGAGTACATATTGGCTACATGCACAATTGTGTGATAGGTGGATTACATTCTCTACAATGCTATAAATGAAGTGAACCTGTGCTACCACTTTTGTTTTACCACAGCATCTCAGCAATGGCATCTGGCAGCCCTGCGCTGGGTCCACGGCCAGCACATCTAACATGACCAAGTTCATCATCACCAGGCCCTTCCAGGGCACAGAGGTGCAGAGAGCATGGTTTGTGCTCTTTCTTCCTATTTACCTGGCCACACTAATGAGCAATGGCCTCACTGTCCTGATTGCTAAACAACGATACAATATTATTAAAATATCAAACAATATCAAAATTACCTGGATTGTAACTTCAATAGGTATGATCAAGTCAAAGTTTCCACAAAACAGAAAATTTCAGCCCTGTCCAGAATTAGGAACACAGAGTGTTAGCCCACCTCTGCTTTCCTTAACTGAAGAGTGGGGGTGGCACTACACATGTGTGTTGCCACCCCAGACCTCTCTCCCTTATGGTGAGTGATGAAGTCAATTGCACTTGGTTGACTACATGTCACTATTTTTAGATGAAGGTAGATGACATATTTTGTGTCATGTTGTTCCCCTAAGGATTTCCATGTCACCTTGCTGTCACATATCACTGTGCATCCTTCAGAGAATATCACAAAATTGGCCCTTTGTGGCACTGACATTATACAGAGTTGCAATGATTCGGCACTGCATCAATGCTCTTTTTTTTTTTTTTTTTTTTTTTTTTTTTTGAGGAACATTTGAAGTAACACCAGAAGTTTCCCAGGCAGACAGATAGAGCACCCCTGGGGTGATGCAGCCTCAGAGATTTTTCCCTTTGTCTTGGGATACTGGCTGAACTTGCAGGTGAAACATAGTTTTAAGGGCACTATGAGACTCCTTCAATTCCTTGGTTTCTGTATTAGTCATGGGCATAGATTGTTATAGTTAATCCCTGAGAAAATGTTGCTTTTCATGCCAGGAACAATATTAACTCTCTTTTTTGTACAGGAAGAACTAAACATCTTTGGATTATAATGACATGACACTCTGCATGAAAGACCCTAAAATTTCACTAATAGCTGCCTGTATTTAATCATCAAATAGTGGGATTCAATGTCAAATGCATTCCTGTACACAAATAAGAAATCTGATAAGAGAGAAATTAGGGAAAGAGCATCTTTCACAATCCAAAAAAATGAAACATTAGGGAATCAAATTAACAAAGGAAGTGAAAGACTTTTACGCTTAAAACGACACTATTTTGGAAAGGAATACTGAAGTGGATATCAAAAAATCTAAAGATATCAAAAAATGTAAAAAAGATCCCTTGTTTTTAGATAGGCAAGACCAATATAGTGAAAATGGCCATACTTCCAAGTCTGTTATACAGATTTAATGCAATACTGATCAAAATACCCATAGCATAGTTCACAGAACTGGAAAAAAATCCAAAAAATTAATTTGGAACCAGAAGAAACTTAGTAACAAAAGCCATTCTGGGGCAACAAAGAAAAGGAAGAGGGTATCACAGTCCTTGACATGAAATTATATTACAAAGCTACCATAAAGAAACCGTATGGAATAGGCAAAGACAAACAAACAAGCACTCCAGACCCAAGGATTAATGGAACAAGTCAGACGATACAGAAACAACTCTAAACGTACTCAACCACTTTATCATTGACAAAGGAGTCAAACAACCTCACTGGAATATACACAGTCTCTTTAATATATGGTACTGTGAAAGCTAAGTTTTTACATGCCAAAGATAGAAAATCACCACACATTACTCTCCATGTACCAAATAACACTGAAATAAATCAAAGACCTGACTATTGAAACAGAAACACTAAATCTCCTGGGAGACAGAATAGGTGAAACTCTTGAAGACATAGGTGTAGGCAAAGACCTAGTGAACGAAACCCTGATGGCACAGGAAATACTACAGAGAATCAACAACTGGAACCTCCTCTTGTTAAAAACCTATGCACAGAAAAAGAAATCACCAACAGAGTGAAAAAACAACCTCCAGCATGGAAAACACCTCAGCTAGTTGTTCCTCAGACAAAGGACCAATATCCAGGGTGTATAAAGAAAGAAAAAATCAGATTCGAAATTTAAAGACCTAAACCAAAACTGGGCATCTGAGATGAATATGCACTTCTCAGAAGTACAAATGGCAAATTAATACCTGAAAAAAATTTCATATCACTGAACATTTGAGAGATGAAAATTCAAACAATGCTGAGATTCCATCTTACTCCAAAAAGAATGGATATGGTAAAAAAAAATCAGACAGTAGCAAATGCTGGTAGGATTTTGGTGAAAAAGGAATCCTCACTGTTAGTAAGAGTCAGACTGTGGAAATCAATGTGGAGATTCCTCAAAAATAAATTCCAGCTATCCCCTTCTTGATACTTTCATGAAAGAATTGAAAGCATGATACCACAGAGATACATGCACAGTTATGTTTATGGTGGCACAGTTTGTAACAGCTATATCTTGGAAACAGCCCAAATACCCGTCAACTGATGAATGGATAAAAATGTGGAGTTTTTTAATCGGTATAGTACTATTCATTGCTTCTCAGCTTTTTGGCTAAGATCAAGTATGGAGTACTAATCTGTAACAAAGAAACATAAGTTTGAGACATTTCTAGCTAAATGAGTGCACATTGAGACTATGCTCTTAAGTGAAATAAATTGGACACACATATAAATACAGAATTGTTTCTCTGCTTGTGAGAAACTGAAAATGTAAGAACCAAAATGTGTAAAAGATAAGTGAGATAGGAAGACAATATTCAAATGGGAAGGGGACTGTGGGGGTGGAAAGAAAGGAAGAGAAAAGAGAAAACCTGGGAAAACAAGAAAAAATGTAAACAAGGCTTTTGTAAAAAAAAAAAAAAAAAAGGATGGAAAGAGGGTTTAAAGGAGGATAGGCAATGAAAGAAAAAAAGCATCATTATATCATTAACAGGTACAAATTCCCTATGATGAATGTGATCATTAGGGTCAATAAATGAGCAAATAAACTTAATTTTTAAAATGCAGGATTTTTTTCTATGACTCAAATTTTTAATATTTTTTCTTACTTTTTTTATTCATGGGAGCTTGGGGGTTTGAGGATTTTTTCCTCCCTTTTTTCTCTTTTAGTTTCTTTTCTCTCATTTTCTCCTGTCTCATTTCAAATGATTTTCTTTCTTATCTTTCTTCTTTTCCTGTATTTTGCTCTTTATTTTTTTCTTCTTGTTCATTCTTTCCTGCAGCAGTTCTCTAACATTATTAATTTCTTTTATCCCCTAATAGGACCCCCCTTTCCACTCTTCTCTCCTCCTTGTCACATCCCATTGAATAACTTCTCATGTTTTGCTTTTGTTTGTTCTCTGCTTCTTCAAAAGCTCTCATAGTGGGGCTGGGGATTTAGCTCAGTGGCATAAGAGCCTGCCTTGCAAGCAGGCAGTAGTGAGTTTGATCCCCGGTACTGATAAAAGAAAAAAAAAAAAAAGACAAAAGCTCTAATAGTACAACTTCTAAGCTTTGAGTCTCTAAATACCCAGTTAACTCTAAACGATTGCTGTTCAATACTATTCTAATGTTGGTAGAAGTAAACTTATTCCTTATTTACAGAAGGTTAACAGTAGGTCAATCCTTAATTGGCCCTAACATTCACACTATAATTGTAGATCTCTTTTCTATGGGTAAGAGTAGTATATTATTGATCTTCAGGATTTGTCATTATTCAGTTTGTCTTTATGTGACTTTAGCCACAGTAGTATAGCTGTATTTATAACATGGTTTTCTTCAGATGCCAGTATCTGGATTGCCTTGGGGTAACTAATAATATTATTGTCCATTCCTGGAGAACCGTGCAATGGGACAAAAAACTGCAAACTCCTACCTCAAGTAAATGGAGGCAGTTGGATCCTGCAAGCAGAGGAAAAATCAAGCACAGAGGCCACCACTGAAGAGTAGTTATTAACAAAGGAGGTCTCAATGCTAGAAAAAAACTTTCCACTGCCATCAACCCATAAGCTCTGACATTCAAAAAAATACATGAAAGTGCAAATCACCCCCTCAAAACCTCCTAAAATTCTCAAACTCCAGCATAAGAAGAGAATCTTAAAAATGATTAGAGAAAACCATCAAATCACTTATAAAGAAAACCCATTAGAATTAAAGCAGACATTCCAATACAATAATTAAAGACCAAGAGAGTTTGCAGTAAAGTGACCCAAGTCCTAATTTAAAATAATTTCCAATGAAAGTTATTATATCCTGAAAAACTACCTTTCAAACGTTCTTGAGAACTAAGATGTTTTCATGTTAAAGAGCACCTACAGACGTCCCCCTACCACCGTCCCAGCACACTCCTCAGAACACAGGTCCTCCAGCAGCAAGCAGGGTCCATCTAAGCTGAGTGCTTCCCACACCACCACCATCCTGCCACCCCCTTCAGAACACAGGACCTCCAGCAGTATGCAGGGTCAGGCTTTGCCAGCTGCTTCCACACCCCCGCCATCTCATGGACCTCAGGGACTCCCTACCCCATGGGCCTAGTATTGCTGTTGATCTTTGGCTCCCACTCCTTGCCCCTGAACATTGGACTGCAGTGAATTAACAGTGCTTTGTTGATGAGAGACTCAGTAACTCCTTATCCAAACAGAAGACCTCAGCAGGCTTCTATCAGTGTGATGAGTCAGCCACTAAAATAGGAATAGAGTTTGCCATTTCAGTGGGTAAACAGCAGGCAAGTGAAGCCACCTTAAGAAGCAGGACATTGGAGAGCTTGGCAAAAGTGTATGAGTCCTTCCTCCACACAGAGAACATTAGGTAGGTCAAGGAGGGTGCCAATAAGGACTCCCCCAACCTAGAGAAAATTAAAAGGGCTTATGAGACACCCAGTTACACAGTAGAGTCCCAGCTGAGACAAACACTACAAACAGAGAGATCTGCACTCAGAACAACCTGAAGCCATAATAACAGAAGGGACTAAGGGTTGACTTACATCAATACTCCTAGGCTTGTCAGCCTAGGAAAAATATAGTACTCATCTAACAGACTCTGCAGGAGTAATTGACCTTTTTGTTGTGGCACCCAGCAACTGGACAAACATCAACCACACAGTTGGACCCTAAGATACACACTTCTGATATTTGAGACTAGTAGGATTGAATGACCAAATATTATCTCCAAAAGGTTAAAATGGCAAAACAAAATAGCAAAATGCAATCTGAAATATCTAGTCCACCAGGAGCAACTACAGGAAACATTGAAATAGAGGACTTTAAAAGTCACACACCAGAAATCTCTGAAAAGATAGCAAGTAAAATTAAAAAAAACAAGTCCATGAGGCTATAGAGGAAGTCAAATTAGAAGTAATTTCTCATGTAGATACAGAAATAACAACATTAGTAAAGGAGTTGCTCAGTGCAGCTAAAGAAGAAATAGATTTTTTAAAAAGTACAGGAGCATAGGAAACTGATTGAAACCTTGAATGAACAATATAGAAAACAAGCAGAATCAATTAAACAAACTCAAAGAGATACCCAATAAATAACAAATTCTACTGAAAGCTGGAAAAATCATTTATATGAAGCTGAGGATAGAATTTTGGACTTGGAAAACAGGATCAAAATTAGCAATCATGAAATGATAGAATTTGTAAAAATAACAAAGCAGCATGAAATGACAATCCAGCAGCTTCAAGATGATGCCAAGAGAAACACTATAACACTAATAGGCATCAGAAAAGATACAGGAGTCAATACAAATGACATAGGTAAACTATTCACAGACGTAATAGCAGAAAATTTCCCAAACATGGGGGAAATTTTTGATATACAGATAAGCAAAGTATGCAGGACTCCAAACAGTCACAACAAACATAAATCTATACCCAGAAATATAATTAAGATCCAAGACAAAAAACACAAAAACAGAATACTTAAATGTGTCAGAGATATCCACCAAATCAACCCTAGAAAGAGAATTCATAGACACACAAGATAAAGATAAAAATGACCATAATCTCAAGAACAACAACAGAAAGAAACCACCAGGCAGGACAAGCATTTCAGCAAGAGGGCAAAGCAGAAAACAAACAAATGGAACATAACATGGTAAATTTAAGCCAGTACATATCAGTCATACCCATAAATGTAAAGGGCCTCAATTCACCCACCAAAAGAAATAGGTTGACAGACTGGATCGAGAACATCCCACAATATGCTGTATGCAAGAAAAACATTTGACTCAAAAGGAAACTCACAGATTAAAAGACAAAGTATGGAAAACAGTATCCCATGTAACAGGAACCCAGAAAAAAGCAGGGGTAACTATCCTGTTTGCAGACAATGTGAATTTCAAACCTAAAATCGTTAAAAGAGATACATAAGGTCACTGCATACTTGTTAGTGGAAAATTTTAAGAGGAAGCACTAACTAACTAACTAACTATATATATATATATATATATATATATATATATATCAAATACAGGAGCATGCAATTATGTAAGACAAATACTAATGGACATGAAAAACCAAATACACAAGAACACAGTTATAACAAGGGAATTAATACCCCATTGTCACTAAGAAATAGATCAACTAGACAAAAAGTCAGAAAAGAAATATTACAACTGAATCATGTCTGTGAGCAAATGGACTTAGTACATGTTTACAGAGTGTTCCACATAAGCACATCAGAGTGTACAATCTTCTCAGCTACATCAGGGACATTCTCCAAAATAGACCATACATTAATCCATAAAACATTCTTATCTAAATGCAAAGGGATTGAAATTATCCCTTGCATATTATTACCATAGTGCATTGAAATTGGAAGTTAATGGCAAAAGAAACTAAAAAAACCTTCATAAATACATGGAAATTAAATAACAACCTTCTGTACAACCAGTTACAAATGAAATGAAAGGAAAAAAAGCAATACTTACAATGCAATGAAAATGCAGATACAACATACTGTAATTTGTTGGATGCAATGAAAGCAGTTGTAAGAGAGAAATATATAGCAGTAAATTGTCATATCAAGAAAACAGAAAGAGCACAAATAAACAACCTAATGCTACATCTCAAGCTTCTAGAAAAAGAGCAAGTAAAACCCAAAGCTCATAGAAGAGAGGAAATTGTAATGAACAGAGCAGATATTAATGCTCTGTTAGCAGAAACTAAAAAAACAATACAAAGAATTAATGAATCAAAAAGCTGGTTTTTTGAGAGAATAAACAGAATTGATAAAACTCTAGCTAACCTTATCAACAAAAAAAGAAAAAACCAAATTCATGCAAAAAAAAAAAAAACACTGAAAAAAAGAAATCACTACAGATCCCTTGGAACTTCAAAAGATCATGAATATCTTCTTTGAAAATCTCTACTCACACAGGATGGAAAACAGAGAAAATGGACAGATATCCAAAAATATATGAACTATCAAAGCTCAGTCAAGAAGAAATAGCAATTTTTAAATAACCCAATATCAGCTATTGAAATTGCAAATGAGATTAAAAACTTACAAACAAAAACATCTCAGATCCTGATGGATTCATGGATGAATTCTGCAAGAAATTTAGAGATTTGAGCTTGTTTGGGACCCTCACGCCTTCTGGGTGCACTGGAATAGTTCAGCGAGTCTGGGGTGCCTACATCTGCCTCCCCATTCCCGGCTGTGCTTGGAGGACTGTCGAGTTCTAAGCAAACAGGCAGGCACCACCAGTTCCAGAGGCCCTGCAGCCTGGGCAAACTGGATGCCAGAGTCTCAGGAGCTGAGGGGATAAAAGGATTTCCAACAGACCCTGAGGAAGCCTTAGAATAACAATCGAAATATAGGAAAATGACAAAATAAAAAAAAACAAATTACAATCTCAAAACTGCAGCCCATCCAAAGAACCTTAGGAGCAATGTATATAGAAGAAAATATATGCTATTCTGTTTTCAGACAATGTAAACTTCAAACCAATAATGATCAGAAGAGACAAAGAAGTTCACTACATACTTGTTAGGGGAAAACTTCAAGAGGAAGAGATAACAATCTTAAATATATATGCACCAAATTCCAGAACATCCAGTTATATAAAGCAAGTATTAACAGAAAAGAAAAAGCAAATTAGCAGTAACACAATTATAGCAGGAGACCTCAACACACCATTGACACCAAGGGACAGAAAATCAGCAAAGAAATAGCAGAACTGATTCACACCTGTGAACAAATGGACTTGATAGAGATATACAGAGTATTCCATCCAACAACATTAGAATACACATTCTTCTCAGCAGTACATGGGTCATTCCTAAAATAGACCATAAATTAGCTCACGTAACATATTTAAATAAATAAAAAAGAATTGAAATTATCACATGAATGTTATCAGATCATAGCGCCATGAAATTAGAAATTAATGATACTACAAAAATCCCACAAACACATGGAAACTGAATAACACACTCTTGAGTAGTCAGTGGGTCACAGGAGAAATTAAAGAAGAAATTAAACATTACCTACAAGCAAACAAAAATACAAATACAACTTACCAAATCTGTGGGATGCAATGAAAGCCATCCTCACAGGGAAATTTATTGCACGATTTCCAATATCAGGAAAACAATGAATACAAATAAACAACCTGATGTTACATCTCAAACATCTAGACAAAGAAGGGCAAGTCAAGCCCAAAGCCAAAAGAAGAGGAAATTATAAAAATCAGAGCAGAAATCAATGCAATCGAGACTAAGAAAACAATATAAAGAATCAATGAATCAAAGAGTTGGTTTTTTTGAGAGAATAAATAAAATTGATAAGCCCCTAGCCAAACTTATCAAAAAAGGGAAGAAAAAGCTCAAGTACATGCAATAAGGAACAAAAAAGGTGAAATCACTACAGACTCAATAGAAAAACAGAAGGTCATCAACACCTTTTTCAAAAACCTCTATGCTCAAAAGTTTGATTACACCGAAGAAAAAGACATACTCCTAGAAAAATGTGAAATACCAAAGCTATGTCAAGAAGATGTAAAATTGCTGAATAAACCATTTCTATTAATGAAATTGAAAACAGAATTAAGTCCTTACCTACAAAGAAAAGCCCAGGCCCAGACGAATTCACTGCAGAATTCAACAAGAAATACAAAGAAGACTCAATGCCAACACTCCTCAAACTATTCAATGAAATTGAAAGGGAAGCAATCCTTCCTAAGTCATTCCTGGAAGCAAATATTCCAAAACCTGAAAAAGACCCAACTGAAAAAGAGAACTACAGACTGATCTCTCTAATGAACACAGATGCAAAAATCCTCAATAAAATATTGGCAAATAGGATGCAGCAAATCATCAAGAAGATTATACACCATGACCAAGTGGGATTCATTCCAGGCATGCAGGGATGGTTCAACACATGTAAATCAATAAATGTAATCCACCATATCAATAAAACAAAAGTAAGAATTACAAGATCATTTCCGTAGATGCAGAAAAAGCTTTTGATAAGGACCAACATGAATTTATGATAAGAACCTTACAGAAAATTGGAATAAATGGTTTTTACCTCAGTATAATAAAGGTCATGTATGACAAACCAACAGCCAGTATCATACTAAAATGGTCAAACACTGAAGGCTTTTACCTTAAAATCAGGCACAAGACAATGATGTCTCTTATCACTGCTCCTACTCAATATAGTACTGAAAATACTAGCCAGAGCAATTAGACGAGAGAGAAATAAAAGGGGCAAAGATAGGAAAAGAAGAAATTAAATTATCATTATTTGCAGATGACATGATACTCTACACAGAAGACCCCCAAAACGCCATTGAAAAACTCTTAGGTATAATAAATAAATTCAGCAATGTAGGTTGATACAAAATCAATACATAAAAATCAATAGCATTCCTATACACTAACAACAAAATTACAGAGAGAGAAATAAGAGAAACCACACCCTTCACACTAGCAACCACAAAATAATGAAATATATAGGAATTACTCTCATGAAAGAAGTGAAAGGCCTATACAGGGAAAATTATAATACACTGAAAAAATAAATTGAAGAGGACCTCAGAAATTGGAAAGACATCCCTTGCTCATGGATAGGAAGAATAAAGTTTATGAAAATGGCCATTCTTCCAAAACTGTTATACAGATTCAATGCAATCCCAACAAAAATATCATCAACATACCTTATAGATCTAGAAAAATCACTCCTCAAATTCATCTGGAGTGAGAAGATATCTACAATAGCAGAGGCAGTTTTAAGTAGCAAAGGCAAGGCAGGAGGCATCACAATCTGTGACTTGAAGTTATACTCAAAAGCAACTGTAGCGAAATCAACATGGTACTGAAATCAAAACAGAGCTGAAGATGAATGGAGTAGATTAGAAGATAAAAGCACAACTGCAAACACTCTCAACCACCTTATCTTTGAGAAAGGGTTCACTGGAAGAAGGACAGTATCTTTAATAAATGGTGTTGGAAAAACTAGCTCTCCATATGCAGAAAACTAAAACTAGACCCATACCTATTACCATATACTAAATTATAATCTAAATAGATCTAAGATACGAACATTAAAACAGAAACACTAAATCTGTTGGAAGACAAATTGGATAAAACCTTGAAGTCATAGGGGTAGACAGAGAATTAATGAACAGGACTCAAACCGCATGGGAAATACTTCCCAGAATCAATAACTGGGATCACCTGTTATTAAAAAGTTTCTACATGTCAAAAGAAATCTCCAGCATAGTGAAAAGAAAACCCACAAACTGGGAAAAAATCTTAGTGAACTCTCCCTCAGACAAAGAAGTTCTATCTAAAACATATAAAGAATTTAAAAACTCAGACCCCCAAAATTCAAAGATCCAATCCAAAAATGGGCATCTGAGATGAATACACACTTCTCAGAGGAAGAAATACATATGGAAAGTAAATACATGAAAAAAATGTTCATCATCATTACTCATTAGAGAAATGTAAATTAAAACCACACTGAGATTCCATCTCACTCCTGAAAGAATGGCCAGGATCAAAAAACCATTAACAACAAATGCTGGAGAGGATGTGGGGAAAAAGAAACTCTCCTGTACTGCTGGTGGCAGTGTAGACCTGTGCAACCATTGTGGAGGTCAGTCTGGAGATTTCTCAAAAATCTGGGATTGAAAGTCCCATTTGTTCCAGCTATTCCACTTCTAGGCATATTCCCAGAAGAACTGAAAGCATCATACCACAGTGATGTATGTGCACCCATGATTATATCAGCACAATTTGTAATCGCCAGATCTTGGAAACAACCCAAGTGTCCATCAACTGAGGAATGGATAAAAAAAGTTGTGGTATTTTTGTGCAATGGAGTACTACTCAGCTACAAAGAAGGATCACATTGAGATATTTATAAATCAATGGATGCATTTTGAGACCATACGCATAAGTGAAATAAATCAAACTCACATGTATGAATATTGAATAGTTACCCTAGTGTAAGAAATGATTCAAATACATAAAAGTATGTGGTAATCATGATTCCCCATTATGTAGCTTTGAAGCCTTATAAAGTTTTCACTCATTAATTGGAATGATTTATTCTGGGCTGTTTGATATTATTGTCTGTGATGATATGAACAGCTATTTTGAAGAAAACAAGACATCATAACAGCTAGTGCTGATTTAGTATCTTGTTTTGAAGTCCCACCAAACTGTTGTTCTTCTGCCTCCATTTGTTTTTTCATGTTGTATCTTATTGGGTTTTATTATATATGATAGTATAAATAAAAATTTTTATAGTCAAAGACATAATATAGCAACCATTATTCATTTTCTGTTAGCTGGGTCTAAATACCCTGTAATGCTTTCATCCTCTTGAATGGTTTCACACTGCCTTGATATGTTTGAAGCCATGTATATGAAGTTATACTCAAATATTTCAAGGAAAGAGACACTATGGTAACTACTGTTAAGTTGGGTTATCTTGTGGTGGAACATTATGTTGCTTAAATTGTTCTGTTCTCTCCTATATTGTTATGTTCTCTTTTACCTCAATCTCCCCCTTTTAAAAAAAATTATTTATTTTTAATTTTTTTTAACTAAGGGAAAAAATTTTTAAAATTAGCTGAGTATATTACAGTAACTGTTTTGATTTCCTATTAACTTGATTTGAAGCCCTGTATTGCTCTCACCATCTTGTTTTGACTGATTTTACTCTATTTTGTTCTGGTTAATAGTATCAAGTTTGATGGTATAGGCAACTACTTTGAAGGCAATAATATTCACTATGATGCCCACTCTGGTATGACTATTATCTTCTTTTGAAGTCCTATAATGTCTCCAATGTTTCGGTTTTATTGGTTTTGTTCCATACTGTTTTGTTCAACTTTACTATACCTGATGATATAGGCAATTCTTTTTAAGGTAGCAAGAGGCATTATGGTAGCCATTGTTGATTACCTTGTATTCTGTTTTTACATCATGTACTATGTCCATCCTTTGTTTTGACTGACTGCTTTGTTTTGTCATATTTGGTTTTATTCTCTTCCAAGAAAAAGTAATAAGAACTGTGGGAGTAATAAAACCCAAAATGTGTAAATGTTACTGTAAACCAGAGAGGAAAAGAAAATGCTCTAAAGGACACAACTGCAAGTGTGTTTATGTGTGTAAGATAGATGACCATATTGCTAAATTTTTGTTGGATCATTGAACACAACTGTTTCCAGTCTCACTGTTTGAATGTCCACTTTGTATGCTCCAATTTTGTAACTTGAACAACTATTTCTCAGATGACAATATGTAATCTATTAACTAGTGATATCTAACTTTTTTATTTTTTTGAATTTCTGTATTACTTGTATCCTTTTACTGTTTTGCTTTTTTTCTCTTTGTTTAAATAAATAAAAGAAATGGAAAGAGTACATAAGATTTTGTGGCATTCATATTTCCTATTATATTGCTTTGAAGTCATAATGTTTTCATTCATTTGTTGGATATATTTTATTTTATTTTGTTTGATTTTATTACGTGTGATTATATGAACAGCTATTTTGAAAAAAATAAGACAGTGTGGCAGCTATTGGTGTTTTACTATCAGCTTATTGTCAAGTCCTACCACACTTTGGTTCTTACGTTTTGGTTGGTTCTAAATTTTTGTGTCCTATTAGATTTTATTATGCGTGATGGTATGAAAAAAATTTTAAGATAAATGAGATATTATGGTAGACATTGTTCATTTCCTCTTGTTAGGTTTCGAAGTCCTATAATGTTTTCACTCTCTTGAACTGTTTTATACTACTTTCTTATGTTTGCTATTATTGTATGTGAAGGGATGCTCAACTTATTCAAAGAAAAGAGGCATTACGGTAGCTACTGTTCATATCTGATTGTATTTTGTAAAGTGCTATGTTGCTTGCATTATTCTATTCTGATTTGCTTTTTTCTGTTCTTTTTGGTTTTATTCTTTTTAAAATAATTTTTTTAAAAAAGAAAAAAGAATCAATATAACAAAGGAAGTAAAAGATCTATACAGTGAAAACTCTATTACTCTGAAAAAAGAAATCAAAGATGATTTCAGAAAAATGGAACTATATTCCCTGTTTATGGATAGGAAGAAGAAACATTGTGAAAATGGCCATTATCCCAAAATTGTTGTACATATTTAATGCAATTCCAGTCAAAATACCCCTAGCATACCTCACAGATCTTGAGAAATCATCCCTAAAATTCATCTGGAGCCGGAAGTGACCTAGAATAGTAAACGCAATTCTGGGCAACAAAAGTGGAACAGGAGGCATCACAATTCCCAACTCCAAATTATATCACAAAACTACTGTGAAAAAATCACCATGAAAGTGGAATAAAAACAGACTTGAAGATCAGTGGAATAGATTAGAAAATATAGCCACAAGTACAAACACAATTATCCACCTCATCTTTGACAAAGGGCCAAACAGTCTCTTTAATATGTACTGGAAAAAACTGGCTCTCCCTATACCAAAAAGTAAAACTAGATCTATGTCTATCACCATGCACTACACTAAAGTCAAAAATAAATCAAAGATGTAAATATTAAAACAGAAACACCAAATCTACTGGAAGACAAAGTAGACAGAAATCTTAATGATAGGAGTAAGCAGAGAGTTGATGAACAAAAATCAAACTGCAAGGGAAACACTTCCAAGAATCAACAACTAGGATTTCATGTTATTACAAAGTTTTTGCATGAGACAGGAAATCTCCAATAGAGTGAAAAGAAAACCCACGAATTGAGAAAATATCTTGGCCAACTATCCTTCAAACAAATAACTTCTATTTACAACTTAAGAAGAATCTTTAAAAATCAGGCCCCCCAAATTCATGTACCCAATCCAAAAATGGTCATCTGACATGTACATTTCTCAGATGAAGAAATACAAATGGCAAATAAAGATATGAAAAAATTTTCCACAACAATAGTCACTCAGGAAATGCAAATTAAAACAATATTGAGATTTCATCTCACCCAAGAAATAAGGGCCAAGATCAAGAAATCAACCAATAACAAATGCTAGAAGTGATGTGGGGAAAAAAGAACTCCTCTCCATTGTTGGTGGGAGTGTGGACTGGTGCAATCACTGAGGAAATCAGTCTGGAGGTTCCTCAAAAAGCCAGGATTAGAGATTTCATTAGACCCAGTTATCCCACTTCTGGGCACTTTCCCAGAAGAACTGAAAATATCATACCACAGTGATATATGTGCACCCATGTTTATAGCACACAATTTGTAATAACCAAACCTTGGAAACAGCCCAAGTGCCCATCAATCAAAGAATGGATAAAAAGATGTGTTATTTTTATACAATGGAGTATTACTCATCTATAAGTAAAGATTGCACCAAAGCTTTTATAAGTAAATGGAATGACTTGAGACCATACTCATAAGTACTATAAATCAAGCTCACGTGTATAAATGCCATATTGCTCCCTAGTGTAAGAAACTGAAAAATTATATGTATTCCAAAACCTACAATGAATACTGTGTAAAGGTAAGAAACTGTTCAAAGAGGAAAAGTAATTGAAATAAGGGAAAGGACAAAAGGAAAAGATATACATACACACACACAAACACACGCACACACACACACACACATATATATATATGTTATTTATATGAAACTAAACTGACTATACTACTAATTGTATCAGTTATTGGGAAAAAACAGTTAATACTCATAAGTTTAGATAAATTTTACATTTCCACATCTATTAATCTAAGCAATCTGTTGAAGGTAACAATATGCAATATAACACCTATTGTCATATTCCTATCATCTTATTTTGTAAACCTATATTGCTATTGTATTTTGTTTCTTGTTGCTTGTCACAATTGAATTTGTTTTTCTTTTCTGTGTTTTTAATCTTAAATTTATAAAAGTATGTGTCAAAATGCTCTCCTTTGTACTGGGGACAGTTGTTTAGGGACAATGGATCAGGATGTCATATTTCACAGCACAAAGAGTCACCGCAGTTTACTAAATTTATACAATATAAGGAGAGCACATGCTGAATTTTCCCAGCACAGAAGATGGTAAATGTGAGAGGTGAAGGATAAGCTAATAACTGTATCAAACTATCACACATTTTGCACTTCTACAGGAATATGATACTGTAACCCATAACAATTACTATTGTCAATGACATTAGAAATGCATTTTTAAGACTATGCTTTGCATTTTTACTAGGCTTGATCCTTCAAGTTACCCAAACTCATGATATTGTTAGATATCTTGGAGATAAATCGAGTCCCACAAAACTGAGTAAAAACACATAAATTCTGTTGGTGGAGTGATAGTGGTATCTTGAAGGAGAATCACTACAATGGTAAAATTATATCCTTACATTGCTTATTATATTCTTAAACAACTCACAGACTGGAAAATGCACCTCAAAGTCAATCACACTACCATTTAATATCCAAATCCCATCCTTTAGTCTTCCTTTCACCCCATCCGTGGCTTCCTTATGCTCCATAAATTCCTCTTGGCAAATTTCACCTCTGCATTTCTGAGTGTGCAAACAATGGGGTTCACCATGGCAGTGATGATTGTGTAGAACACAGACAACGGCTTGTCCTCAGTGTAGGTGGAGGAGAGATGCAGATAGAAGAAGATGGCAGGTCCAAAAAGCAAGATGACCATGATGATGTGAGAGCACAGGTGGAGAGGGCTTTTAGCTTCTCTTCTGCTGAATGGTTCCACAAGCTGACCAGGATAACTACATGGAGCACATCAGGTTGAGGAAGGAATACAGAACAACTAATCTGCTGTTGGCAAAAATAATGATGCCTTCCAAAAAAGTGTCAGTGCCAGCCAGCTTGAATAATGGCTGGAGGTCACAGAGGTAGTGGTCAATCACATTGAGACCACAGAAAGGCAAAGCCATAGTGATGATAATCTGAATTAAAAAGTGAACAAAGCTCATCAGCCATGAACCAGCCACCAGTATGTGACACATTTGGCGACTCCTAATGTTCATATAGTGAAGAAGCCTGCGAATGGCCACATAGCAGTCATATGCCATCACCACTAGCAGGAGGATCTCAGCAACCTCAAAGAAATGGAAAAAGAATATTTGAGCCAGGAAGCTCTTGAAGGAGATGGTTTTAATCTCAGTGAGTAGGTCTGCAATGAATTTGGGGGCCACAGTGGAGGAGTAACAGATCTCCACTAGGGACAGGTAGCCCAGGAAGAAGTACATGGGGGAGCACAGGCTCTCACTGACACTTGACCACCAGAACTATGAGGCTGTTTCCCACCAAAATGGCCAGGTACATGGCAGGGAAGATAATGAAGCACACTCTCTACACCTCTGTGCTCTGAAAGAGCCCGGTGATGATGAACTTGGTCACCATAGATGTGCTCACCACGGCTCAGCTCAGAGGTGCTGGAGGCCGATGCTGAGTTTTGAGAAGCCTATGATAAAGCAAAGATTCCAGCATCCTTTCCCTTCATTTATAGCACTGTGGAGAGTGTAAAGCACTTATCACTCAACCATTCATAAAGCCAGTATATACTCATTGAGCATTAAACATCAGCCTGTTAGTGTTTTATATTGATGTGATATATGTAATTTTAGTATTTAAAAATTACGTAAAAAATCAGTATTTTCTATGGATCATATAATTATGATAAGTCCTGAGACTTAGATGAGTTTTTCCAACTTTGAGAGTAGATGCTAGCCCACATTTGCATTATCTTTGCCTCACAGTGATGACACTCTCTCCTGGGAAATTGCTTTGCCACATCTGTCTTCCTATGGTCCTTGCTGCCTCCATCTGTGCATCAGAGAGTGACAGCCCCTTTTACCTTGCTGCTCCTGATCACTGCTTCCACCTCCTCCTCAGTGCTGTCCACCAACATCTGCATCACTGATGGCCTTAGAGTCCCAACATGCTCACCTCAGAGAATGCACGCTGAATCTGTGCTAGAACACTGCTTCCTACAGTCCTTCTTCATACCACACAACTGCTTAGGAGTGCCCACGGCAACACTCATTCCTCTAACTTGTTTTTAGTGACCCACATTTGCTGAACCACCTCAATAACTCCCCACTTACCCACTGTGGTGTGTTCACAGGTGGTAGTTAATTTGTAACACCCAGGTGAACTGAATCACCATGGTACTGGGTGTGGAAGGTCCACCTGAGGATTGTTGCCAACAGCACAAAAAGTAGAACTGGAGAGGAAGAGGTGGTGCTGTTAGTTCTCCTGGAGGAAAGTGTCTTGCTGGTTTCCTAATATGAACTCGGATGTTCTCATCTTCGAGGACCTTGGGTCCTCACTGTTGCTGAAGATGGCTTGCTTCTCTTTGGGGAAGCTCTGGTGCTTTCCTTGAGCATGACTTCCTGGCTCCAGTGCAGATACCTCAGCCTGCTGCCGCACATCCTTCATCCCACTGGCATAGACCTTCTAGATTCTATCACTGATTTTTGTTCCTTCCCAGGAGTTGAACTTCTTCATGTGAGCAGCCTCACAGTGAAGTAATAGAATCTGTACCCACTCACAGGTTTCCACTTAATATTCCTAAATGATACCACACAGAATCACCAAATTGTACACAGGTTGAAAACCATTAAAATTCATCCTAGCCATAGTTCTCTGCACTGAAAATTCATTTGATTCACCTTCCCACAGAGGGTCACCAAACACTACCATGTCATTTCACAAATGAAAAAGTTTACATAGTTATACCACTGATTTCTATGAGTTCACTGAAGAGAAAGATTTGTGCCAGTATTGTTCGGACAATTGAATGCAGATGTCTTGTGCTACAGGTGAATGATTGGGGGATGACAATGCTCAATGTATGCCCCTAGATTGATGTTTTGAAATTTTGTTTTAGTTTTTTTTTCTTCCTTCTTTTTTATTTTTCTCCTTGAAATAAAATGGATTTAGAAAAAGTTTTATTTTAGTTCTTTTCTTTTTCTCCTTGAAATAAAATGGATTTAGAAAAAGTTTTATTTTAGTTCTTTTCTTCTTCTTTTTTTCCTTTTCTCCTTGAAATAAAATGGATTTGGTAAAAAAAAATCATCTGTTAATCTACTTTTGTTTTCCTTGTACATAGTGAGTTGGGGATTTCTCTTACTGCTTTCAAGATTTTGTCTCTGGCTTTCAGGAGTATGACTATCTGGTATGTAGATGTGAATCCCTGAATTTCTTAGTTGGGGTTTTTTGAATGTTTAGGTTTACAAAAGTAAAATTATTGTTATTTTGTTTGTTTCCTTGATTGCTTTCCTAGACCAATTTTTTTGGAGTCTGTTTCCCCAGAACTGTAAAACTAATAAGGTCTCTCTTAATTATCTCCTTTTTTTTGTTTTAAATTTTGAACTGGTTTACTACAGATTGCCCTGAGACCTGTTCAGCTTTATAGTGAGCCAATAATTGGCCAGGGGAAGAACTTAAACATCCGGGGTCACTCAGGCTTCTTGCCCTGTCAGTGGATCTGTGTGTGACTCCATTATGAGTCTTCCCTGGCTTTCACTTTTTGTATTTTCAAGGTTTTCACAGTCAGCCAGAGACAAGAATCTTTCCGGGGTTCTCTCTGATCTCTCACAAGCACACGTGCAGCCTAGCACACACACACCCAGCTCGGTGACTGCTGCAAAGAGGCAGCAAGACAAAAGCCACATGGAGGATGTGACTGAGACTCAGGATTTAGGGCCACCAAGTCATCAAAGGAGGACAAAGATTCAAAAGACAATTCCTGGAAGAAGCTATAAGTGACCACTAAAATATAAAAAGATTCTCAACTTAGTAGTAGTCAGGGAAATTTGAATTTTGCTAAAGTATATCATTTTCAGTATCAGTTGGACAGAAATATAAGACACCAGTAGCGTACACTGTTGTCACCGTGTGGAATGATGTACTCTCATATATTGTACTGCAAGCAGGAAGTTAGTAACTAGAGCAAGGACCACTATACCCACAAAGCCCTGCTCTCCCCTGCCCACAGCTGAGCACATTACTCAGCACTACATCAGGACCGCAGGAAAATGAGTTGTTGCAGGGAGTGCTAAGGCCTCAGTGGACGTCCCTGAATGACAGTGTAGAGAACAGCCACCCACCAGCCTGACACTGCCCAGAGCTGCTCTAGCTGCTATTGCTTGAGCCTTTGGAGTTTTCTGCTCCCTCCACTAGTGTGGTCTGGCCTCACTTAACCAACTAAGCTGTTGATCTTTTCAGCAGCGAAGTGTGGCTTCCTCCTGTAAAATGCTCGTCCTAGGGACCCAGCCGTTCTCATGTTTACCTCTCCTGAAGCAGTATTGCCAACAGGCAAAGAGAGATGTACCCAGAGGAAAGCACTCTATCATTGCTTCTAGTCAAAAGCACTGTTTGTAATGTACCAAAAATTTTTCCACCTAAACAATATGCATTGTCTCCCTGGAGGTGCTAGAGAACAAAAGAAGAATGAAGATAAGAGAATCAAACAATAACAGGGGGCTTCCATGGCTCAGGGATGAATGAGAGTGAAATTAGCTCAATCTCAAGTTTGAAGCACATATTTGCCTGCATAGATGCATTCTGGAACATGTATGATATAAAATACTTTGAAACAGAAAGAATACAAGCCAGGCGTGGGATATACCCTTATAATCCCAACATTCTTGAAGGCTGAGGCAGGGGAGCGGCAAGTTTGATCCTAGCCTAGGCAATTAGCAATTTAGCAAGCCCCACCTCAACATGTAAAAATTAAAAATTAAAAAAGGACTGGGAGATGTAGCTCAGTGAGAAGGTTCCAGGTTCAGTCCCTAGTATTTCACACACACACACAAAGATTCATCTACATATGATGACATAAAAAGAGCTCCAAAAATATATCGCTAAGTTTTTTTTTTAAAGTAAGTTGCAAAACACTGCATATGGTACAGTCCCACGAGTGTAAAAACAAAGCACTTGTTGACTGGATCCGTGTATGCAACTGTTTGCACCGACCCGCCTCAGCTCCGAGGCTGGCCTTCGGAATCCCTGTTGAGG
The DNA here is from genome assembly GCF_034190915.1 of Cavia porcellus. Classification (NCBI taxonomy): domain Eukaryota; kingdom Metazoa; phylum Chordata; class Mammalia; order Rodentia; family Caviidae; genus Cavia; species Cavia porcellus. The sequence continues at coordinate 74,555,024 of NW_026947492.1, read as the reverse complement.
CAGTGATCGCCAGGGGAGAAAAGATCCAATTAGCATTTCACTCTGTGAGTGCGGTGATCCCTGGGTCCCTGTGTCTGGACCTGTGCCCAGATTTGGGCACCTTCAGCAACTAATTATACTCTGAGGAGCTGCGGCAAAGAGTTAGGAAAAGTTTTCCAAGAAACAAATTAATGTATCCCTCGGAGACTTTCCAGAGCTAGCAGAGAACTTTCACTTCCTCGAGGTCCCCAGGAGCTTCAGATATACGTGACCCAGGGCACAGTTAGAGGCTAGGAGAGAGCATGCACCTGACACACCAGGCCCTGCCCAGCCAGGGGCTGAGGCTCCCAGCGAGGCCTGTAAGGACGGTGAGGACCCTGCTGTGTCTCACCGGGCCCAGTGAGGCTGTGACAGCACACCGAGAGGAACAACATCACCGGGCCCACATGAGACAAAGAAGTCTGTTCCTCCTCCGCTCCACTCAGCGAAGGCCTCTCTGGACTCCCCGCGTGGATGCCCTGCTGCACTAGGTGCTGTGCTCAGCACTGTGCCCAATGCCTTGGCCAATGGGGCAGGGACACCCACAGGCTCCTCGCCTTTCTAGACACACAGCTGAGGCCGTTTTCCTGCCAACAGAATTCTAGTGAAAGAGACACCTGTCAACTCCAATCCTGGCCCAGAGCCCCCTCTGCAAACTGTGTACCTCTTTCTCTTCCTCATCTGCTAGGGCGGTGGGGGGTCAAGGAAGGATGGGATGAAGACGTAGAGCTCCCACCAAGTGGCGACCTTGACTGGGTGCACACCCCATAAATGATGGCTTTGGAAGTAAGACAAAGCCACTGAGATCAGGGGTGCCCTGCAGTAAGCCACTGAGATCAGGGGTGCCCTGCAGTAAGCCACTGAGATCAGGGGTGCCCTGCAGTAAGCCATGGAGATCAGGGGTGCCCTGCAGTAAGCCATGGAGATCAGGGGTGCCCTGCAGTAAGCCACTGAGATTAGGGGTGCCCTGCAGTAATAGAGGTTAATTTCCTCCTGCTCCAGGCTGGCGATGCTGCTCCACAGTAAAGCACTTGCCCAGGACACACAGGTCCAATCCCAGCACCACACAATTATAATAATAAATAATTCCAACATACAATCTATTTCATCATCTAGAAAAATACAAATTAAGTCACACCTCCTGTTTAACCAACAAACGCTCAAGTCCTCCTCTGCCTTATTAGCAGGCAGGCTATATTCCTCATGTAAAGCCTGACCCCATCTCCATTCCGATCTGTCCAAGAAATCCTGAGGAAGTCACAGTTGAAAGGATTCCAGCTTCCAAAAACGACACAAAAAGAGAGGGAATTGAAAATCCAAGCACTGCTGCTTTCCATCAGTGCTAGCTGTGAGTCCAAGTTACCGGGTGGGCGTGGTCTGCTGTCCATTGGCTGCCCTGAGCCGGCTCAGTCCCACACCTCAGCTTCAAGGTCAAGCTCCCTTTGTCCCTTTTTACACACCTAGCAGTTTCTTTCTGTGGTCCTGGGGCCTGAACCCAGGACCTTCACCTGAGCCTCATCTCCACTCCACCCTCCCCTGTGAGACAAGGTCTCACCTTGGTGCTGTTACCCAGCTTGGGCTTGAACTCGCAGTCACCATGTTCATTATGTTTGATCCCATAACACGGTGGTCCAGAATGGATGAACCCAGATGCCAAGAATGAGCCCAGTGCTGAGCCTCCACTGCCAGCACGGCAGCCCCTTTCCTTCCCAGTGTGACTTCCTGATTTGCTCTTACAAGTGTATTATAGTCAGTGCTCCCCTGAGCCACAAAAATAGGCCACATTCATCCCAAGACTCAAAGTTCAAAGTAGGAGATCTACACCCAGCAGGTCAGCATTCTTGTGCAACTTTTCAGGACCAAGACATCTACTCCAAGGAAGCAGTAGAAGAGGCCCAGCTAATCCTGAACCATCTTGTTTGAAAGTGTGACTCAGATCCTATCATGATTCTGAGTCTATATATGAAAGAGGGTGGCTTGTCTGCAGTGTCACAGTCAGCAATTGCCAGCACCCAGAGCAGGTGTGTGTGAGCCTAAATCCTGCAGCTTACTCATTGTACACACCACCTTCCTTTTAGCCCTGCAGTTCCACTGGGCTGCTTTTTTTGAGACAGGGTATCTCTGAGTTTCCCAGGTAAAATCTAAACCTATGATCTTCCGGAGTCATTCTCCCAAGAACTAGAATAACAGGTGTGGGCCACCATACCCAGCCACCATACAGTCTTCCCCAACCCATTCCTTCCTAGAATCCTCTCTTTCCCCTTTCAGGGCTCTTTTCTGTAAAACCCAATTTCTCCACTCCCTACCCCACGCATCACCATGAGTCGTGTCCCCTGCTGTCTTAGTCACTCTCTTCCTGTCTCATCACCCGCAATTGAAAGGAGGAGATGTTCATTTTGGCTTGCAGTTTGGGGAACTTCAGGCCTCACATGATTGCTGGCTCTAAGCCAGGAACAGCATGATGAAGGAGAACTGCTCATGGCATGGTGGCCAGGGAGCAGAGCACAAAGGGAGGAGCCAGGCAGATAGATAGACACACTTCGAGGTCACTCCCTCCAGTGACCTGCCACTTCCACTAGACCTCACCTCCTAACAGCATTTAACACATTCAGTATGACACCCCTGATCCTCACCTTCCAAATGCCCCACCTTTGAACACACGAGGCTTTGGGGGAACAAATGACATAAATCATAACATGTGCTGTTTATACTATATGGACAGAAAAGACCACCCTGGAAAGCAGAATCTAAGGAGCAACTCCATTGCAAAGCCAGGATGAAGTCATGGACAGAATCCCAACTTTTGAGCCAGAACTGAGTCACACTTAGCATTTACCAGCATGTGGCTTTGGGGATCCCAAGCACTTCACTTCCTGACTGGGATTTCACAGGGGCTGAGACAGAGATATAAGCTGCTGCTCCAATCTCTGTTTTCCCCCCTCAGCTTCCTTCCTAGCAAATTGATAGATTTTAGTATATCCTGAGGAGGGCGGATACTGGCTATAAAATGTCCTGGTTTTTACTTTGGCTGTGAAAATAAACTGTTGAAACTCGGATGTGAAAAGAATTTGCAAAGGTAAGTTTACTGGTGGGAGATCAGGGATGTCTACATTCTGAAAACCTGCTTTACTTATCAGGGACAAAGCTCAGACCATAGTGTGCAATTTCCACATGACCACAGGGAGAGAAGTCTCCAGAGGAGACCAAGGGGCTCTGGCTGAAGATGGAATAGGAAAAGAAGAGGCTAGTTCCCTGAGAATGCAAGACCCTTAGGATGTGGGGGCATTTGCTTGGTCTTTTGTCTCAGACCTGGCTCACAGCAGGAGGTACCTGTCTCCTACACAATTGCAGAGCATCTGGGCTTCTGCACTGGCTCCTTTGAGGACCTATCCCTGTCTGACTGCCTATAATATTTCTAACTAATTCAGCCACCCATAACAGAGGGAGCTGTGATGGAAATGTAGCAAGCATTTATTGAGCACTTACTGTGTTTTGGGAACTGCATAAAATGCAGATTTTTACTTGTCGCTAATGAGGCTGGAAACCTAATTTCTCAGATGAGGACTGTGATAGTGACACTTAATGTCAACTTGATTGGCTTGGAAGCCACCTATGGGATCGATAAAGCACACTTCTGTGTCTGGGAGGGTCATGGAGGCTTGACTTTGGGTACTATAGCTGGTCTCTGCCCCTTCCCCTCTGGCACTGTTCCCTTGCTCTGTTTCCCAGCCACATAAACTAAGCAGCTTTGTTCCTCCATGCCCTTAATGCCTTGGAGACAGCTGACCAAGAACTGCTCTGGCCTTGGAGTCAGCCAACCATGGACTGAACCCTTTGAGACCATGAATCAAATAAACCTCTCCTCTTTCCAGTTGCCAGGGCCAGGTATTTGTATCAGTGATGATAAAGGTGTTCAATACAAAAACACTGGTCCCCCAGGTCACATTAAGACACCTGACACTATACCTGGCTAAAATTTAACATACAATGTTAACAGTCATAATGATGTATATCTTTGACACAGTATGTGTGGAGGGGCCTTCTAGGTTCTTTTTGGAGAGTTAGTGATGCTTAGCTCTTGACTTCAGGGTAGTTACATGAGTGGTCTCATTTTACTGAAAAGTGCTCAGACTACCACCCTCCAGTTAGAATAGTTTTCTGTGCATATAGTATGCTTCAAAAGAAACTTTACACAGTGACACATTAATCTTGAAAAGAGATAGCATTAGGCTTGACTCTCACTTTACAAAAAAAAAAAAAAAAAAAGAAGAAAGATCTGAGTCCACATGTTCATGTGATTGTGCATATGGGACATTGTACGGATGTGTGGTATATGTGGACAGAGAGACTGAGGAGGGGAGAAAAGCATTGAAAACTTTGGGGATTGTGTAAAGTAAAATATTAACAGTGGTATGACTTGTCTGGTGAGATATATCAGCCTATTAGTAATATCTGCTGTGTAACAAATGCATCCAAGACTTGGCAGCAAGAATCAAATGTCTATCACCTCAGACAGTGTCCACAGATCAGAAATCTGGGAACAGCTGGGTGGGTGGCTCCAGCTCCCAGGCTCCAGGAGGCTACAGTCGAGCTGGTGACCAGGGCCATGGCCAGCAAAGGCCACACTGGTGCACACTCACTTAGGACTAGTCACCCAAAGAGCAAGAGACCTCAGAAAGAGACAAAAGAGAAACCACAGCATTCTATGACACACTCCCAGAAGTGAGATTCCATCACTGCCACTGCAGTGTCCTGCTGGCCACAAGACGGCCCTTCTAGTTGATGGATGGGAACTCACATGAAACCACACCAAACATTCTGCTGCAAGAGAGCTTCATAGGGCAGGAGCCAGACTGACTTGTGGATGGAGACAACCCCCATTTGGCTTGGGAAAAGGTTTTAAGGGTTGTTTGAGGAGACTCTGCAGTGAGCCAGGTGCGAGCAGCAGATCGTGACAGGGCCTGTTGTGGGCACATTCCTAGGCAGAGTTGACTTTTGCGGTTGGAACAATTGTGGGAAGTTTATTTTCTTGCAGCCCAAGCATGAACAGGCTCCGGTGACAGGCTGACCCTTCACTAGTGTGGGTGCCAAGTGGCCCGGCAATTGGGGACTGTCTTGTCAACTCATCATCATGTGGGTTGGGGGGGGGGTCCCTCTATTGCATGTCCTAAATTTTTTCCCAGGCGCATATTTTATGTGATCAGTTATACAGAAAAGGTAACCAGCCACCGCTGGGGCGCTGCCTTGCCCTGATGTTGCTCATGGGGCTTCTCTGGGGACAGTCAGGTTGAGTCTCCAGTGCTGTCCTTCCTGCTCAGCCAAGCCAGAGACTGCATCCTCGGCTTGGTCCTCTGGCGCCATCTGGTGACGGCATCCAAAACTGCTGCTGACCGCCTCAGCCTGGGGCTGAGCCACTAAGCAGGAACTTTATTACCTTGGCACCTGGGAAGTCCAAGTTTTCCAGCAGAAACAACAGAGATCTTACACATTCTCCCCTAATGAGACCTTGGAAACGGAAGAAAATTCCAGTTTTAACCAGTTACTAAGTATTCCTTATTCACTGGGAGAAATTAGAAAATACAGGCCAATCAAACTAATGAAAACCACTCAACCTCAATGTTGCATTATCCTAGAGGTGTCCTTCTTCTTTTACGCACTTATCTAATTTGAATGGGGATTTTTCACTACTGGTGGCTTTTTTTTTTCTTTCTGAGACAGGGTCTTGCTATGCAGGTCAGGCTGGCCTTGAGCTCACTTTGTAGCCCAGGCTGATCTCAAACTCATAACAATCCTGCCTCAGCCTCCCAAGGACTGGGATTACAGGTGTGCAACACCACCCCTCACCTATCTACTGATAGTTCTATAAATTGCGCTTGTAACTTCAGCTTGACACTTGATCATCATTTACTTCCCATGATACTTTGTTTGTAGGTTATACCTTTATCAAATAAAGTGCGAGTTCCCAGAAGTCACCTGAATGCTGTATCATTTTCCAATTTAGCTACTCTTTAAAGAATACACAGATAAGACAGGCACGGTGGTGTACACCAGGAGGCTGAGACAGAAGGATTGCCATTAGCTCGAGTGCAAGGCTAGCCTGAGCTATATAACAAGATCCATCTCAAAAAATAAAAAATAAAAAAAGCAATGAAAGTAAACTGCTTTAAACTCTATTTCACAAGGCAGCCAAGAGCCAGGCTTTGGCGCTGATTCAAATCTCAGTACCACAAAATACTAGCTATGAAACTAAGCATTTATTATAAAAATAAAGTGCCACATGACAAGCAGCTCTAAGGTCATGGGTGTGATTTGCTGGGTTACAGGTAAGCAAGGATCCAGCACACCTGGGTGCCTCTGCTCCAACATGGAGTCCAGCACCATAAAGCTAAGGCAACTCACGCTAAGTAGATTCACCCTGGGCCCCTGGTTAAGGGATGACAGCTGCCTGGGGACACTGGCTGCAGCCAGTGGTCAGACAGTGAGGTGGTGACAAACATAGTGGGTACTTGTATCACCTAGATCAGAGCTGGGACTCTCAAGGGTTTGCACATGCTCAGTTCCCAGAGCAGATCATACAGGCAACCTTGGCCCCAGTCAGAGCAGGATAGGAGTCCACATGGCTGCTGCCACCAACAACCCTGGGCATCCCCTCCTCCTGCCTACCTTCTGCCACCAGGACTGTCCATCCAGGGACCTATATAGCAAAGCACCAATAACTCAGTGTCTCATAAAGGACAGAAACAATCTCTTGCCATCCCAGAGGGTCCATAGCCAGGCACCAGCACATTGGGTGTCTGATGGAGGCTGCCCCACCCACACCCACGGGTCTGCTCCCCCACCAGCTGTGCACTAAAGACCCCAAATTCAGCTGCTCACTGAGGTTCCACCTCACCCCAGAAAGAATGGCATTACCCAGATACCAAGCCATGATAAATGTTGGTCAGATTGTGGGGCAAAGGGAGGCCTTCTATCCTGTGGGTGCGTTGTGAACTGGTACAGTCAGCCCTCAGGAGATCAGTGTGGAGTCTCCTCAAAAAGCTAGGGGCAGATATGCCATTTGACCCAGCTGTTCTCCTCCTAGGTGTCTTCCTGAAAGAGTGAAAGATATTACAGGATCCATGCGCATTTATGTTTATAGCAGAACAATTCATGGTAGCTAAATCTTTGGAGCAGCCTATGTGTCCACCCAGACATGACTGGATAAAGAAAACGTTGTGTTTACATGCCATGGAATACTACTGTGTCCCAAAGGATACACTTGAGTCACCTGTAGGAAAATGGATGTTCCTTGAGACCATAATGCTAATTAAAATAGATGACACACAACCTTAACTATGGCATGGCTTCTCTTATATGGGAAACCCAAAGTATACCTGACTTGAAGAGCAAAATAAAAGATAGGTGATAGAAAGCAGGAAGGTAGGCTTTGTGGAGGCGGAAAGGGATCTGGGGCTGGAGACAGAGTGGAAGGAAGGGAAGGGGCAGTGAAAGAGATGGAGATGGGGTATGTGTGTGGTGATTCTCCAAGCTGTGTCACAAATCTATACTGACAAAGGAGGGGAGTAACTTTCTTTAAACAGTGCCCACCTCCCTGCCAGTGCGTCCCTGTGCTCCTCCTCTGTGTCCTCCCTCCAGGGCTCACTTCTCACTGCAGCCAGTTAGGAAGATGTGGGCTGATTCCATTCTCAACACCAGTCTCAATGCAGGTCCTTTAGTTCCACAAGGGCAGTGAGATCATCTGTTCTTTCCACCAAATTACATACACAGAACTCACTGTCAGCGCCTCATGCGTGATCAATGAAAACTCCCGCTGATAAATGAACAGCTACAACTTGCTGCTGCTTTGTTCCAGGCAATACGCCCAATGTCTCATCATCAGAACATTAACAAAACTCATGTGCCAATGATGTGTCATCTTTTTAAATTTCTGTTCTTTTGTTGCATTCTAGTTCTGTGTTTGTTTTGGGGACAGCGTCTCATTATATAGTCCTGGCTGGCCTCCAGCTTGTTATCCTCCTGCCTCAGCCTCCCAAGTGCTGGAATTACAGGTCTGCGTTACCTGTAGCCAGCCAGCCAGCTGTTAGCCTTTTTTCTTCTGACATCGAGTGAGTAGCACAGCCTGGGATACAAGGGTAGGTCACTGGAAACACTCCAAGGAGAATCTGGCAGCCAAAAGACATCAGGGTCAAAACAGTGGTGAGAAGATGCCTTTTTCCCAGCTGACATCTAAATAAACTCTCGTGGCTTTGTTAGAGACAGTTAAGTTAGACAGAAATATTAGAGGCAATCAGATAGGTCTAGGCCCTTGAAGGAGAAGATAGGCTACACCAGAACTATGGGCAGACGGACATATCCGCTGAGGGCCAGACCTCAAGTTGAAATGAACACACTCACATTCTTCCTAAGGATAAACATCAAGGACTGATATTCTAAATAGATACCCATCACCTTGAGGAAGCCAGGAGCCACCAACCATCCCCTAGAGGAGAAGGCCCTGTTACGTGTTCATGCCTGCTTGCTATATGACGCACTTTCCCATTCCATCTCAATTTAATCAATTTTACCTGAGCAATTATGCAGTAATCTTATTGGTTGACCATAGTTTTGTCCTACCTCCCACCTTGGACCCACCTCACCTTGTAGTTTTACTCTATAAAATCTCTAAAAAAGCCAGTCTTTGGCAACCCACGTGGGACCCCTTCTGTCTGTCTCTCTCAGAGATGTTTTCTTTCACTCAGTGAATATATTCCACTCTTAACCTCCATTGTTCCTAAAACATTCTTCAATTTTGGAGAACATGAACTGCCTCTGGACATCTAGCAGGTCAGGAGTTTCTTCCCCCATATCAGCTTGAACAAGACATCCATGCACATCTCAACTGCTCAGGGCTGCATCCTGTGTTCCTCACACTCAGAAAAAACACAGGCTTTCTGCCACCTGATGGTGCCCACACAAGAGATATTCTGCGACTGTCACAGTTTGGACAGAGGGGAATTTTGGGAGAGAGAGCCTGGCTTTTGGTCTGGCACAACCAGTGTGGGACCAATGATTACATTTGAAATAATTAAATTGTCATGGGCCTAACATGTGTGGGGTCGGCCTGATTAGAATGGTGACTAACAAGAGTCCCCAGGCAGCCTGGACATGCGCGGGGCTGCCACGTGGGGACACCGCTTCACTCTTCCACAGGCAGGGAGTCCACGGGGCATGGGGATCAGGACTGGTTGTTTTGCATTTGGGGAGCAGGACAGCCTTTAGTCAAGGTCTCCAGAGAGGCTGGGACAGGCGAAGGGACAGAGGGAGGGCAGGGCTCATGAGGGGCAAGGACCTAGGTTAGGCACAGCTTCCAGCAGTCAGGCATGCAGGAGCCCAAAGGCCAGGTGGGGAACACCACTCCCACAGCACGGGCTGCAGGACCACACTGTCTGTGGGGGCTGTCCTTCCTTGTCACGTCACCATGTGACCACCACATAGCTCCCATCTGAATAACACAAGGCAAACTCTGTGTGTGTGTGTGTGTCCCTGTCTTCTGTGTATGTGATCAGCTACACACTCCATGTCTGCATGTGCACACACATCCTATGTGACATTCTAAAGCTGTGCTTTAGCCAACTGCACAAGTAATATTTCATCACTTACCTGTTACCACCCCACACTACCACATCACCACCGCCACCTTCCAAATCTATCTGTGTCTTTTTCTCCCTCAGAGCATGGATGGTGTAGAACCTGAGTGGCAGGTTTTCACGTGGAGGTTGCATCGGTGTGGGAGGGAGATGAGGGATGGCCCAGCTCCTGGAAGCAAAGAACCTCTCTCTTCACCGTGCGCCTCAATCACGCTAAGGATGAGGCCACGCGTGCTGTGGGTCCTTCCCTGCATCAGAACCGGAGCTCTGCAGAGGCAGAGGCAGAGGCAGAAGCTGTGGATCCTCAGCCCCAAGATGCCTGCAGGATTCATAGCGAGCACTCCTCAATCCCTGCAGAATAACTACGTCTCCAACAAAAGCCTAGAGGCTCCCAGCAATTCTGAAATCCCCCAAACCATCCACCAAAACCCCTGAAGCTCCCGGGAGTCTGTCCTTCTGTGATCTCCCAAGTCTTCTCTTCCCTGAACCCCCTGGATGTGTGTCAAGGGCCAAACTGTGCCCCCGCCAAGTCATGTGGACATCTGCACCCCCATCCTCAGAGTGGACCTGCACTGGAAGATGGAGCCTTTAAAGAGATCCTTGAGAAAAAGTGAGGTAGTGAAAGGTGAGCCCCTAATCCAAACTGGTGGAGTCCTCATATAAAGAGATGAAAATTGTCCAGAAAAAAAAAAATCCCCCCCTGGGATCCCAGCACTTAAGAGACTGAGGCAGAAGGATCTCTGCAAGTTTGAGGCCAGCCTGGGCTCCATAGTGAGCTCAAGACCAGCTTGACCTAAAGAAAGAAGAGATTGGACAGGCACAAAGAGGGCACCATGCAAGGACACAGAAAGGCCTGTGACACCCTGACCTCTGAGCCCTTGCCTCCAGAATTGTGAGAAAATACATTCTTTTTGTTTAAACAAGCCAATCTGTGGTATTTACAAGGGCAGCTTCAGAAATCTAATGCTATGTGGCAATCCCAAAGGGAAATCCGAGTGTTTTTGCCGAGGATACACACAGCTGCAGATTACCCACCAAAGCAGTTTACAACAGGTACATAAAGTGAGGCACTGGGGGAAAGGAAAGAAAGAAATGAAGGCATCTTGTGTCAACAGTTTTTATATTTGGTATTTGGAAGTCTTTTTTTATAAAAATTTTTTCCAGGCCATTTTTTCCTTTAGAAAACAAAAAAAGAAAAGCAACCCACAGTGATACACTGTACAAGTATAACAAACATTAGAAATATGCGTGATTCCAAAATAGTTACAAGAAAATTATAATTTAATGTCCACATCAACACATCCTAGTAATATATGCTCCCCCAGGGGGAACAAGCTGCATACTTAGACAGGCGACGCCCCCAGTAGTCTGCAAACTCAGAACCCTCACTTCTGAGCTAAATCCACATCTGCTCTCCAGACCTGCTGAGTTCAACAAGAGCATTGCAAAAGAAAACAACTTTTTCATTCCCGATGAAAACAAAAAAATAGGAATCCTCAGCCTCAGTGACCCACCCCCACTCCCAGAGCCTCTCACTGCACAAAGCACAAATCCAGTGGCAGCAACGGGGGGCCAGGTCAATGCTGGGGTCACAGGGTGACCCTGGGGAACAGATGCCAGCCCAGTGCCCTCGGTCACGAGACTCAGCTTTGGAGGCAGACAGTCTTTGTTCTTGGGGCAGGAAGCCATGGCCCAGGTGCGCTTTGGTGGAACTCAAAGCCCTCACTGGTTGCTTCGCTGCATGGAGCCTGCACCAACTCAGTGGGGCCACCAGAGGCTTCCCGTGTCCAGTCACTGATCTTGGGAGAGCCAGCAGAGCTCAGTGGTGCCCTTGTCTTGCCCAGTCTGGTGTTCTCCCATTTAAACATGAATCTTCCCTTTCCAGAGGCTGTGTTATAAATAACCTACCAGCCCCAGAGCCCATCCTAGGCCTCTCAGGAGCATCGTGGCCTTCGTGTGACCTTCCCCGTGAATTCCAGTCCTCCTCACTGTAGCCTTCCTCCGGGTCTGACGATGACTAAGGGGGCTCACTGCAGCAGCTGCCCAAATACTTCCCAAGCCCAGCCCAGGCAAAAGGGAGGAGGGTTCCTGGAGTTTTGTGTTTTTGTTTTTTTAAGACAGTCTCACTATGCAGTGCAGGATGCCTTGAATTCACTATGTAGTCCAGGCCGGCCTCAAACTCACAGAGATCCTCCTGCCTCAGACTCCCAAGTTCTGGGATGACAGCCACACGCCGCTATGTCCAGCCTTCACATTTATACAATATGTTTACAATTATGTTGCTTTACTCTTTTGAAGGGGCAAAGCCTTTCCTCTGACTCTCAAGATCAGTGAAAATGGAGGAGGGCTGAGGATGCTCCCTCCCAGGGGGTTCCTGACAAATGGAAGGAGCATGGCTCACAGGGAGCTGAGGGGAAGCTCTAGAGCCCCTCAGTCTGCCTGAGTGGGGCACAACCTGCCCAAAGCCTGCTTTCTACAGGCCAGCCAGGGAACCCAAGCCAGCTGGGCCCACCCACCCATTCCTGGAAGGAGCTGAAACAGAGTGAACCTCTTAACACTAACAAATGCAAAGGATTTGCAGAAAGTACAATTTCCATTTGAGAAGTAAAATTCTCCACCAAATATGACACTGCCACGATCCCACCTTTCAGTACCTCCAAGGAGCAGGGGTGGGGGTCAGAGACAGCACAAAATGGGAACAACTTCAGGGTCTCAGGTCCATTGCGGTATACCCTTCAGAGCCCTCAGATACCCATTAATATCTCCGGGCTGTCATCAAAGTGCAGGGGAAGTGCAGAGCCCAGCAGCATCCAGACAGGACAGAGGCCCACTAGGGCCCACAGGGACCAGGCCACCAAAGGCCCCCCAGCCTGTTTTCAACAGGAAACCTGAGTCCTGAGTGGAAAGCGGCCACAGGCTTCCAGGACTTGATGATTCCTTCATCTCACCGTGGATACTTCATTGCCTATTGAAGAAGAAACTCAAAACATCTTCCACATATAACCTCAGCCACAGCGTAAAAGAAAAGAAATCAATCCTTTCATGTTAATGCCTTGCCAAGTTTACAGATTAGGTAACAATAAAATACACCCATACAAATTCAGATATCCTTTGGTGAATACACAACCTGAAGCCAAAAATAATAATAATAATCTACATTTTAAAAAGAAATCAAAGTAATTACAGCAGCAGTAGAGTGAAAAGAGGTTTTAAAAATAATAATTACATCTTTAATGCAAATCAAACTTTGTACACCTCAATTCCTAGGATTGACTGATGTAGGGGGTTTGGGATTTATATACACAGTAGATACCAATGTGTGTCACTGCAGACAAAGACTAAAACCAGTGGACTTCAGGGAAGGAGGGATTCATCTGACACTGAATTCACACTGAAGTGTTCACAGATTGCCACGCTTTTCAAAAGGCACACACACGCACACATGTACACAGACACACAGGCACACATTAAAAATCCCAACCTGAGTAAAAGGTTACTAGAAACTCAGAGCATCAGGAATCACAAGTTACATATCTACCTTTAAATAATCCTTTTTACCAAAGACAGAAAAGGAGAAAAGAAAGAAGACAGTATGGAGAACAGGAGTTTGGTAGCTGAGGACTCCCGCAGGGAGGCCCTGATATACTTAGTTTCCATTCTCACCCAGTCAATGGGCTGGAAATTTTGCAACGGAAGTCTCTGCAGGAAACTGGGAGGGGCAAGGAAGGGGTCTCTTCTCATCAGTGAAAACCCGAATTTTACAAGGTGAATCTCCCTGCTAAACTACTGTTTAAATATTTCGTATATTCCAATCATGAGATGCAGTACAAAAATAGAGAAATCTACTGAGTTTTGCTTGTGGAAGCATAATTCAGAAAAGGCACATGTTCAAATAGAAAACCCAACCGGAAGAGGTGCCACTTACCCCTCCTGACACAAGAACCGCCTGTAATTGTGTGTTTTCCATCAGCTCAATCCCAAGACACAGTGGGTAAAAACAGACCTCTGATACTTAAAATATAGTCAACCCAACACAATCCTGGCAGAAGCATGTGAATCACAGAAAATGTCTTTTGCTGTTATTTTTTTTAAAGAACCTGTTTTGAAAAAAAAAAAAAAATCCTAGCTCACTTTTTCTGGTTTTCCACAAATTCCAAGAAAAACGGCAAATGAGCTTTTCCTATTGGTCATGAGGAATGTGAGCAATTGGCTCCCCGCCCCCACCACAGCGCACGGCCCCAGCTGCACCTTGTGGCTGCCAGGTTTCACCAGCTTGGCTTCACACCCTGCCCACAGCCGGCTCCTAGCAGAACACAAAAGAGAACCGAGATTTGAGACACAAGAAAACAAGTGGACCGGGGCATTCTCTGTGGCTGTGGGGGTGATGTCCGGCTGCCCTCCAGGGCCTCTGCTTTGGACTCAGGCGATACAACCATTGGTCTTTCCGAACTTGCCTCCCGGCTCCAGGTTCTCTTAGATGGTCATTGCAGTGGTATTCTGGTAGATGAGATCCACTTTGGAGTCTCTCTGTGATCGGACTATATCCAAGACACATTGGTTGAGGAAAGCATACTGATCCTGAGGGCAACAGGGGTAGAGAGAAAGCAAATGAGCCCAAGGCCCCAGGAGGAGTCCCCAAACTCCACTCACACAGATGGCCATCGCCTAAGCCCCATCTGCCCAACAGCTAATGGCTAGGGGTTGAGGGTGTATATACAAGGCCGTAAGACTCGGTGAAAATCAGAAGGCACAGACAAGATTCATTATGAGCCATTCTCAGGAGAGGACACGGTCTCCTCTCTGGCCCCAAGCAGACACCTGAGAATATGCAGAAGGCAGAAAAGGCTTCTCAGCAGTGGGGTTAGCATGACTACCTTAAGCCATGTCCTGTGGAGTGAAAGGAACTTGAAATTCTTAACAGTGGTGGTTCCTTCAAAGCCAATGGGCTGGGCAGGGAGGCCCACATCTGTAACCCTAGCACTTGGGAGGTTGGGACAGGAGGAACCCTGTGAGTTCATGGCCAGCTGGAACTACACAGCGAGACCCTATCTCAAAAAACCAAACAACAACAAATAGATAGATAGATAGATAGATAGATATAGATATAGATATAGATATAGATATAGATATAGATATAGATGAATGATGATCCAGCAGACTTGTTTGGGGACCACATTTGGACAAGCTGTTGGGAGCCACAGGTCACTATTAAAAAAGGCAGAAGGAGCATACGCTGACACAGAAAGACATCTGTGATACCATAGAGGAAGACATCATGAGGAAGTGTCACATTCAAAACAGAACATGATTTCTTCCAAATACTTCCCGTGAGTGCGCACGCACACACAAACACATTCGTGTTTATAAACGCGCATGCACCTTGAGACTACACCATGAAGTGAAATAAATCAGACATGTTAGCTTAAATATGGAATTACTTCTCTTCTGTGAGAAGCCCCAAGTGTAATAATTTAAAGAGCAGAAGAGAAGATAACCAGTAGGAAACAGATAGATCTTTTGTAAATGGGAAGGGGACCTAGGGATGGAAGGAAGCGGGAAGGAGGGCAGGGAACCAAAAAGAAGTAGGATGCATGATGTACAGGTACCAGCTCCCCACAGTGAAATGCGATCCCGAATGTGTGTATTAATAACAATTTAAAAAGAGACTTCTAATAATACATACCCATGAGGCAGGAGGATCATTGTGAGTTTGAGGCCAGTCTGAGCTACAGAGTGAGTTCAAGTATAACTTGGACTATGTAGTGAGACCCTCCCTCAAAAAACAGCAGTAACAATGACAAGAAGGGCTGGAAGATAGCTCAGTACAAAGAGTCTAGGCTAAATATCAGGTACAAAAAAATAAGTAAATAAAAATACACATATTGCCTACCTCTAGGGAGCAGTACTGGCAGGGGGGTCAGGTTGGAGTAAAAGGGAAAAATATATTCTAACATGAGGCAGGAGAATCTCCATGAATTCAAGGTTGGCCTAAACTATATAGTAAGACTCTGTCTCAAAAACACATATATGACTGATTACTGTTTTCAAATTATAGAAAAAGAGATGAGACAAGCATCTGCAGCACAAAATTTCTGTTTCTCAGAGGAGTGTTAAGAGATTAAGAAGCACTATTTGGCATAAATGGAGCCGAACACACAAATGTCCTCCTCCTGACCAACTCAGGAATGAAACTTCCCTGCTTCCGGGTGCCAAACCAAAGTGTGCAGGGCACCAGACTCCGGAACCTGCCCTCCTAGGCTGCACACAAGGTCTCCAAAGCTCAGGGCCGAGGCCTGCTGTAAAGTAAAGATTCCATCCTGGTCACATGGCACACAATCACCCCGAGAGCACCCACTGGACTGGATGAAAAGGTTCCCAGCTCTCTTCGCTGGGAGCACTCCCAAAAAGACAGACCGACCAGCAGGGTGCTCTCTCCTGCAGCCCCACCTTGGCACTCATGATGACTTCCTTTCTGTCACACTTACAGGGCTGTGTGAGGATAAACTGCTTAATGCTTAAATGCCATACGCTTGTTTTGCTTTGCTTTGCTTTGTTTTGTTTGTTTTTGGTACCAGGGATTAATCCAGGGTCTTTACATTGAGCTACATCCCTAGCCTTTGTTATTTTTTATTTGGAGACAATCAGTAAAGTCACTAAATTGCCTAGGCTGCAATCCTCCTGCCTCAGCCTCCCAAAGTGCTGGGATTACAAGCACATGCCACCACATCTAGCTTGATAAACCTATTTCATCCGCATATTTTAAAAGACAGTCGTACCTGCTTAGAAACAAAGAGTGAAACAAATCAGTTTCATAAATTTAAGCCCAGAAGCCAAAGTCTGGAGACTTGGGAAGATTATTCAAGTCAAAGGGGTAGGGTACAGAATGTGCGGAGGATGAAAGTCAGCAACTCCCTTCCTGACTCCAGTCCTACTGCGCCACCTGTGGAGGGCCATTTAGTTCAGCTCAGCTTAGAGCCTGCCAAGAAATCCAGCAGCACTCACAGAAAGCCAGAGGCCAAGAAAGGTGAGCTATTGCACCCCAGTCGGGAGTCACAGGGGCCAGGGATGGGAGCAGGGAGGGCTGGTCTCTCACCTCGGTCTGCACCATGAGTGGGCGATGCATGTGGAGGTCATACACAATGCCATACACATCCACAGTGTTCTCGTTCTCGATCGGTGATCAACAGCAATGAAAGTGCCCGTCCTGCCAACGCCAGCGCTGAAAGGAAGGGGAAGCAGTGCATTAGCGGTACCCCCTACCTGGGGTCCAGGCTGACCCCATCTAAACAGCTGCAGGCTCCTGTGGCCTGGGATCTGAGCAAACACTGCCCCCTGCAAACCTCAGTGAGTCAGGCTTCACTATCTGGCATTGAGGCCTCAGTCCCAAACCCACTTTTGAACTCAGGGCCACAAGTAAGGCGCCATGTTAGACTTCTTAAATCTCAGTCCCATTCGAGTTGCTAGGGTAACCTAGAAGGGCCAATTCTATCCATCTGTACCCTGCAGGCATCAAAGCTCTTCTTCTGCCCTAAGTTAATTCCGTTATTGGCAGGGGGTTGTTTGTTGGAGATGCAATCTCACTATATAGTTCAGGCTGGCTTTGAACTCACTATGTAGCCCAGGCCAGCTTCAAATTTGAGGCAATTCCCTTGCCTCAGCCTCCCAAGTGCTGGGATTACAGTGTGCTACCAGGCCTATCTTAAATCCTTTAATTTCAAAGCTAATTTCTTATTGTTCTAGAGTAATAATGGGTACACTTTTCTGTAGACAATAAATATCTTCAGCTCCATAGAACGCATGGTTCCTGCCACTATGGCACAAACATAGCCACTTAACAACATGCAAACTGAGGGCACAGCTGCTGCAGTGACAACAGATCTGGCCACAGGCTGCGGTTCACCAAGCCCCGTACTAATCTCAGGGCCTAGGGAATAAGTCGTGCATGGACTTCCTGAAACCTTTTTCTTGAATCATAAACGCCTAGCGCATTTCTGCAGCGCTGAGAAATGCCTGGGTGTACTTGAGCCATCACAGCCAAGCATCGCTCCTACCTGCAGTGCACGAGAATCGGGGACTGTGGAGGACTCTGCTTCATGTAGTCCCGAACTAGGTACCGGAAGTTGATCAGCAGATCTGTGGTGTCTGGGACATCGTGGTCCAGTTAAGAGGTGAAATGGAACTGTCTCAGCCAGTGACTGTCACTTGTCTGCACCTACAAGTCAACAGAGGGGTGAGAGGCAGAGGCATGGGCTACCAGGAAAGGGAAGAAAAGTCAGGACAATGAATGCCAGGGACAAATGGCAGGTACACAGGACGGTTAGGCTAGAAATCAAACATTTACACTCGCACTCCAGTCACAGGGGTGCTTGCACACTTTGTCTTGCTCACAGAACCCTCCTAACACACCCAAGAAGGAGGGTTGAACACCACCTCCTGAGAGGAGCAAGAAAACCAGATGGGGTGGTGCACATCTGCCAGCCCAGCACTCCAGGAGGCTGAGGCAGGAGGATTGCAAATTCAAGCCAAGCTTTGACAACCTAGAGACACAATGAGATCCTGTCTCAAAGTTTTAAAATAAAAAAATGAAATAAGCTGAGGATGTAGCTCAGTATGAAGGCTTCCAGGTTCAACTCCAGTCCCCCTCACCCCCACCAAAATAATAAGGAGCAAAGATTCGGGGAAGTGGACTGAATTCCTCCCACTTGTCCTATCCCTGAGTCAGCAAGGTACTGAGCACTCTGGGTCCGAGTTCAGTTTTCGCCCCCTCTCTGGCTTCCAGCCAGTGACAGATTCACGTCTTACACCAGCACCTCCATAGAGCCCCGAGAACCCAGGACCCTCCTGGGAACGTCTCGACCGCAAAACCAGAGGTGATTCACCAAATACAGCATGAGGCTTGGCATGTGCGCAGGGACTACCCCACTGCACCTGGAGCCTATAGGGTGCAAGGGTGGGAGCCTCAGGCAGCCACACACTGAGGGGACATGCAGGGCACCAGGCAGCTAAGCCTCATCTGCATCATTCTGCGGTTTAAAAAGTAAATGTATTGGTGCCTTTTGTGTCATTAAAAGAATAATATTTTACTAAATGTCACATAAGATCCTAGATTGACTCCTATAATCTAAAAAAGCTTTATTAGAAATAGGAGATCTGAGTTTATTTTTTTTAAAAGTCACAGCAAAAAAAAATTTTTTAACTGGAGCTTAAACCCAGGCCTCCACACTGAGCTACACCTCTAGCCTTTTCTTATTTTCATTTTGAGACAATCTCCCTAAATTGCTAAATTTCCCAGTCTGGGCTTCCTGTGTCAGCTTCCAGGACTCTGGGACGACAGATGCACACTACCCCACCCACCCAGCAAGAACAATTTTTCTAAACAATGTGGTCGGTTCCGCACACCATTCCCCCAACAAGAGCTAACTCCAACTAGGGCAAAGGAGTCTGGTGAAATGCACAAAACCTGCAGAAATGGGCAGGTGCCTTTCAAAGGTGTTGTAGTTACTGGGAACTCAATGACTCTGGTGGCCAAATCAGTGCAGGTAACAGCAGGAAATGCAGCCTCTGGAGGAGGAAATGGAATGGCCCAGACTCTTTCAGCCACAGCAGTTAGTAGGGGGTGAGAAAGAGCTTTTCATAGACTCCACTTCACCCATGACTTATTCTTCCAGGATAACTCTTATAAACTACAACCCAGCCCATCACCCTGGTAAGATTCACCCTTTCTACTTCCAGGCTTTACACCATCTGCATGACCCTCGGTCTCAGAATGTGTCTCAGTTACACTGCATTCTACTGTGACAGCCACCTGAGTTAGATAGAAATATTATAGGGAGTCAGACAGGGCTGGGCCCTCGGAGGAACCAGTGCAGAAAGCCGGATACCCTGCAACTGTGGGGGAGGCAGACACCTCCACTGTGGGACAGACCTCAAGACAAAAGATAAATCAAGTGCACCCACATAATTCCTAAAGGTAAGCATCAAGGATTGATACTCTAAATAGATATGAATCACCTTGAGGAAACCAGGAGTCACCATCCAAACCCCCTAGATGCCCACTTGCTATGTAATTCACTTCCCCATTTGTCCCCAATTTAACCAGTTTTACTTATGCAGTTATTCTTATTGGTTGACCATGTCTCACCTCATGCCCAGCTTGCGAGTTCCTCAGGTGTTTTCCCCACCTGAGACCTGCCCATTTTGTGGTTTCACTCTAAAAAAATCTCTGGAAAAGACAAGAATCCTTGGCAACTCATTCAGGACCCCTTTGTCTCTCTCTCAGACAGAAACTTTCTTTCAATAAATATATTCTGCTATTAAACTCCATTGTTCCTAAAATTCATTCTGCAATTTTAGAAAACATGAACCCATACTGGGCATACAGTACACTGGGAGTTTCGTTCCCCTGTACAAGTAACTAATTACAGTCATGGCTCAGTACCTGGGGACAGTGGGTCCAGGACCCCTCAGACATGAAAATCCATGCCAGCTCTACCCCCTTAAGTAAAACAGCATAGCATCTGCATACAGCCCACCTGCACACTCTGGTTCTGAGGCGTTCAAAATGTTTCAGCCAATGACAGCATACACACGTGACGGATGTATGCTGAGCACAGGTATGTTGCAGGTGGTACCATCTGGGTTTCTGCACATGCCTTCCACGTTTCTCAGGATGCCTCCCTGCCTTTCAGTAACATGGAGTGATACTTTAAATCATCTCTGAGGCTAGGCTTGGTGGCACACACCTGTAATCACAGTACTCAGGACACAGAGGCAGGAGGATCACTGTGAATTCAAGGCCAACCTGGACTACAAAGTGAGTTCAAAGCCAACTTGAACTGCAGAGAAAAACCTTGTCCAAAAAGACAAAAAAAAAATCTCTGAATTGTCATAATATCTAAAACATAATATAAATGTTAATGGTATCTAAACTACAATGTTAACGCCATGTAAACAGTAGTTATGCTGTGTACGTGTTCAGTACAGATGTAATTGTTTTTTGTTTTTGCTCCAAATAATTTTGAACCCAACTTGACTGAATTCACAGATGTAGAACCCATGGACAAAGAAGGCTGATGGTGTAGTATACATGTTTGACCCTTCTCCCAGCTAAACAGTGACTCTGTAAGCCATGAAGTCATTGTTTAGTTATTCATTCTTGAAAATCTGGGTGTTTGCATGGTTTCCAATCTTTTCCTCCAAATAATGCTGGTGTTCATCTCTTTGACAAATAATTCTATCCCTGGTTTTGGATTATCTATCTGGACCACAGACTTAAATCCACCTGATCAAAGGGGATGCACATTTTATGCCCTGGATGTAAACTGCAAAGGCTTAGATGCAGCCCCACATCCATGAGTAGAGATCAGAGTCTCTTCATGGCACTGCCTCACTCAAACACCTTTAAAAAGAGAGAAAGGACACAAACCTGACTTCCTGAAATGTCTCCCTGATTGAAATGATTTAGTTGTCACTTTGGGGGATAAAGAAGCCATTGCAATTGTTATGGCTTGTGTCTAGATGTCCCCCAAAGCCTAATGTGGTCCTAAGGTTTTCTTAGAGGTTGCTAGATCTAAAATGTGTGATGCTGGGATGGAGGGTGTGGGATTACTGAATCAGTCCACTGATTGGGTTGACATAGTTCTGGCTAAGATTAAGGGTGTCCTGGGGCGGGTAACCTGCATACAATATAAGGGACAGAAAGAGTCTTGTCTCTCCCTTGCCAGCTTTTACTGTCTTCTGCCACCATGAACTGTTGCTCCTCTGCTCTATCACCCTGTCTTGAAGCCAGTCAATGATGCACTGAAACCTCTACAAACTGTGAGTCAAATAAACCTCTCCTCCTTTAATTTGGGTGTCAGGTATTTTGAATCAGCAACAAGAGAAAAGTTACTAAGACGGTGCTTATGCCCAGGAATCCTACTACACTGATGCCTTGGTTCACGAATGCCTCTGTTCATGAACAATTTGGTTCAGGAACATCAGCATTCACCAAAATTTTCCTTCCATTCCTAAACTCTGCATTGGCTGATGGACAGGAGAGCACCATCGTCCTCAGAATCATGGAATGAATTGTGAACCGAACCCCACTGTATGCATCTGTTATAAACTGCTCCTGACAGTAAATGGCCCCTCCTGTTGCCATATCCCCAAGCAAGTAATTCAAAAGGCCTTGCCTCATGACAAAAATCCCGTGAGCAAGTCTCTTGGGAATGGAAGGAAAGGAAGGGCTACTGCTAGAGCCATGCCCTTGAGATTCACTTTCTTCAGGAAAAGTGTGAAATTTCCCTCAAGATAGTGAAACTATTGGCTGCTTGGAGTACACATTAAGTGGATTGCTTTATTGTGTAGAACACAAAGTGAGCATTTATCTAATACACAAAATAACACATTAGTTAATAGCAACTTAAAACACATCCCAAAGTTCATAGATCACAATTCCTAAGATGCAGCCACTTTGGCCTCTTAACTTACATTTTTCACTGTGAAATCTCTGATGATCCACTCTTGGAGAACAATTTCTGCTGTCATTGCCACGTTATGTCCACGTAGTCCTGGGCCTGCTTAGAAGGCCATTTCACATTGGGTCTAAAATAAAATTGCATTTGTATGAAAACGCATAGATCACACCACCTGCCATTGATTACAGACTCAAAATCAAGACCAGGGGAGCCAGGCACGGTGGCGCACGCCTGTAATCCCAGCACTCAGGAGGCTGAGGCAGGAGGACTGTCACAAGTCTGAGGCCAGCCTGGTCTACAAAGTGAGTTCAAGAACAGCCTGAACTACTTACTAAGACCCTGTCTCAAAAACAAAAAGGGAGAGCAGGTAAGGAAACTGGCACTGAGGACTGAGTCAGGCCCCTGCCTGGGAGCTCTGTGCTTCTTAGAATGATTTGCTTGCTTTTAATTTAAAACTCTTACAACTCTTTGAAAATGGGGAGTTTTCTCATAAAACTCAGATCTGCCGCACCACCATTTCTGCACAAAACGTGATTTCGAGCCAAGCAGCAGCTCACCCTGGACCTGGGTCATAGTTACCACTCCTGCTATTTGCTATCCCAGCAAGGACATTAAAAGACGGAAAACAAATTTCTAAGGATAAAGATACCCATGTTTGAGAGTAGTATTTTAAGAAGACAAAAGTTTTCAAAGATACTTAAAGACCTTCTAACATAATGAGAATTAATTTAATATGAAATTTTAAAACAAAAAAACTTACCCTTCCCTGTTCAACACATTTGGTCAACATAACAATGGCATATTTTCTCCCAGACCATATGCCAAAACTCTTTCAAAGTATTGACCAAAGACCCTTGTGTGGCAATAAAATCTCTCTTGGAATGGTAGCCCTTAGGACAGAAGACACAGATTCAGCATCAAGGGCACAGGAGAAGACACCATGAAGGGCTCATAGCAAGGACCTGGTGCCCACTTACAGGCATGTAGTTGGCATTGATGTAGTCATCTGTGGAATGGGTCTGGACTGAAAGATTGACACAGGAAGTATCATCTGAAAAAGAGGAAAGGACCTTGTTAGAAACAAATATTTTAGGGAAGCTACACCCAGAAAAGAAAAACATACATCCCCCTGTTCTACTTTCCAGCCACTGTGAGCTGAGCAGCTCTTCTGTGCCAGGCCCTGTCCACCATGAAGCTCCTGCCTTGGAGCCGGCCAACCATGGACTGAATGTCCTGAGACCATGCACCAAGTTAACCTCTCCTACCTTACCCCATGGCAGTCTGGTGCTGTGTCTTGGCAAGGAAGGCTGACTGATACACCCGCCCATCTCAAACCAAACAAGCTGACTACTATCAGCTGCCATGCTGGTCCATCATGAGCAGAAAGTAGGTTAAGCAAGTTTACTTTTTTCTCCAAAAAACTGCCCTACAAGTGTTTGCCCTGTTTTACAGATGAAGGAACCTATCACAGATATATCTGGACAAACAGAAAGTGTGACTACCAGCGTGCTCTGCCCACTTCTATCCAGAGCTGTATAAACTGAGAAGAAGAGCTGAAAGATAAATAGACAGGTAGGTAGATACACGATACATAGCCCACGGTTGGTATTTTAATGTCCCTTTAAAGCCTCAGGCACTCATCAGTGGGGCTTCTGAAAGGTGGCTGAGTCATGAGGATGCTCCAGCTAAATGTGACGTTAGGAGGAGGGGTAGGGCAGGGAGGGAGGTTACCAGGGACATGACCCGGATATATATACCTCTCTCACTGGCTCTGCCCCTCTCTCTGCTTCCTGGCCACCATGAGGAGAGCAGATCTTCTCTACCAGACCTCATTTGTCATGCTCTTTCTGTGCTAGAGCCAGCCGATCATGTACTAAAAATGTTAACCGAAATAAATCTCCCCTGCTTTGAGTTATGGAGGTGTCAGGTGTTGTGTCCCTGCAATGTAAAAGTAACTCACCCAGACACATAGGAGCCCAATTCTGTCCTTTTCCCTGAATGAGACTCTCAGAACTGGCCCACAGCCTGGTTTTGCCATTATTACCTGACCTCAGGAAAAAGAAATCACCTCCACATCAGGCCTCAGTTTCCTTATCTGTAAAATAAACTTCCCACTCCCGACTTGTGCACAGGAAGATTGTGAGGATTAAATTAAGGGTCACGTTCCTCTGGGCAGCACTTGGCATATGACAGGTGACTAATGGACGGCTCACCTTGACTCTCACAGATGTGACAGGCAGAAGGGGACGTGGCATGGGATGCTCACTCACAGGGCAGGACACTGCTGTAGCAATCCTTCCCTCTGTTCTAAGCCAGCTCAGCCACATATTTAGGCAAACTGATTCCAACCAGCTTCAGATCCTGAAGTAAGAAAAAGAAGTTGTTTATCTATTTAGCCTTCAAGTACTATTTATACCAGGTAGAACAGAGTGGGGATACAGCGGGCTAAGGGTTCACTTGTGCCCCTGAAACAAACTGAATTTCTAGCCCCAGGAAGGCCCTCATGGGAAACTGGGTCTTTGCAGATGTAACCTGTCTGCCTACTTATCTCTCAGCTCTTCTCAGTTTATACAGCTCTGGATAGAAGTGGGCAGAGCAGGCTGGTAGTCACAAGCAGGGGACATTAATCCCATGTGGGCAGCACCCACACAGGAGGAAAAGAGGCAACAAGATGTAGGCAACAAGATGAGACACCTCGGGGAAACAGAGGCAGAGATAGGAATGCCCTGCCACAAAACAGAGGGCACACAGCTACCAGCAGCTGGACCTGACGAGCAGGGCCCGACCACAAGACACCCAGGAAAGAGCCGGGCCCAGCCAATACCAAGATTGGGATTTCTGGCCTCTACAGCTACAATCCCTCTCTATTGTTTTAAAGCACACATCTTATGGTACTTTTGTTATGGCAGCCACAAGAAAGGAACCCAAAGATTTAAACAAAGGCAGAAGGACAAAGCCATGCCTAATTGTAATCCCAACACTCTGGGACTGAAACTTTGATCCCAGACTTGGCAACTCAACAACACAATTAAAAAGTAAAAAATAAAAAGGATGGAGATGTAGCTCAGTGGGAAGGCCCTGGGTTCAAAGCTCAGTACCAGAGAAACAAAACAAAAACATACAATTTGCTAAAAGCCAACGTCAGTGGGAGCACTCAGGGGCCAGAGTAGGGCTCCAGGCGATGGACTGGAACTTCTCCCCGCTCCAGGAAGTTGCCCAAACCCAAAGATTGGCCATAAGAGAAAAATAGTTCCCAACATTCAGAAAGAATCAAAAAACGATGAAAAACACACACGATCATGATTCCCCATTATGTGGCCTTGAAGCCTTATAAAGTTTTCACTTATTAGTTGGAAAGGCTTTATTCTGGGCTTCTTGATATGGAAATACTTGAAGCTATACTATATGAAGTTTTATTCAAATATTTCAAGGAAAAAGACAGACACTATGGTAATTACTATTAAGTTGGGTTATTTGGTGGTGAACCACTAGGTTGCTGAAACAGTCATGCTTTGACCTGTATTGTTATATTGTTATGTCCTGTTTTATCTCAATCTCTCCCTTATTCATTAAAAAATTATTTAGTTATTTTTTATGTTTTTTTTAATTAAGGGGAAAAATTTTAAAAATTAGCAGGGTATATAATAGTAACTTTTTTGATTTCCTATTAACTTGTTTTGAAGTCCTGTAATACTCCCACGATCTTGTTTTGACTGATTAGACTCTGTTCCATTCTGTATGATAGTATCAAGTTTGAGGGTATAGTACTACTTTGAAGGCAAGAAGATTCACTAAGATGCCCATTCTGGTTTGACTATTGCCTCCTTTGGAAGTCCTGTAATGTTTACAATGCTTAAGTTTTATTGGTCTTGTTCTCTACTGTTTTGTTCAACTTTATAATATCTAATGAGATAGACAATTCTTTTTAAGGCAACAAGAGACATTGTTGATAACCATTGTTGATAACCTTGTACTCTGTTTTACATCATGTGCTATGTCTATACTTGGTTTGACTGACAGCTTTGTTTTGCCATATTTGACTTTATTCTCTCCCCCCACAAAAAAAGTAATAAGAACTAAGGAGTAATAAAACCCAAAATGTGTAAATTTTGTTGTAAAAAAGAGAGGGAAAAAAAGAGTTCTAAATGATACAACAGCAAGAGTCTTTAGGGGTGTTAAATAGCTGACCATATTAATGTTTTTGGTTGGATCATTGAACACAACTGTTTGCAGTCTCACTGTTTGAGTGTCCACTTTGTATGCTTTGATACTGTGATTTGAGCAACTATCTCTAAGATGATAATATGTAATCTATTAACCGGTGATTTCTTACTGTTTTTTTTTTTTTTTTGTAGTTCTGTATTACTTGTACCCTTATACTGCTTTGTTTTGTTTTGTTATTTCTCTTTTTCCTTTTAAATAAAATTTTAAAAAAAAAGAAAAAAGAAAAACACACACGATACTACAGCCCTGTACTTCATACTCCTACACAAGCCCGCAGTTGGAATCGGCATGCTGCTTCTTAAAATAAGCCTCAAAATTCTCCACTCTGATCAACTTGGGCCTAAGGGAGCAAAACAAGCTGTCAGGATTTTCTTTACATTCACAGAGTGTGCATTCCAAGTAGAGAAATCTAAGTTATGTATAAAAAGTAAAGAAGTTACTTACTTTTTAGGCCTTTATCACAGGAAAGGAAAGAAAAAAACATAGTAGATTATAAAAAGTCATTTGTTAGGAAATAAATATCTTCCCAGAGTAACAAAAACTAGACTGTGATGGGGGAGGGGTCAAGGAGTACAGGTGAGAATATTATTATTCACCAAATACCGAAAATGGAATCGGGAAATTCACCTCTGTTGTATGAAATAGTCATATTTGTGAGTTTACATAACTTCTGCCCTCCCCTAGATCTTGATAACGCTGTCAATTTTTTTAAATCATAAAATACATATTACCAAATATACTATATTCATATACCAAGCCCTGCACCCCCAAATGAAGGTAACTATGATATTCGCATATACCTACTATTAAATATATATGTAAAACTGTAGAAAATGGTAAGGGCTCTTGCTTCAGGAAGTCAATATAAATCACAGGTCCCTTACTGCAAAATGAAACTACTGAGAACTTCCAGGTGATCAATCAGGAAAATGACAAAAGGTTCAACCAGTATGGTCGCAGAACAGACCCAGAACGTGAGTCTTGATCCTAATTCTAGAGACTTACTTAATTTGGGAAAAGGACACATCACTGTTCTTTGCCTCTTTCCTGTGTTGAAAAGAAACAAAAGGCCAGTTAGAGGCAAAAAGCTTCCCTCTGCATCTCCCCCTCCAGTGTGTCTAACAAATGCCTTTCCCCAGGCACTGGCTCACTCAGCTTAAGGGTCAAGCAGCAAAAGCCAATTATGAAGCTGTAAACCAGTCACTTTTATTCTACCACAAACAGTCTTACTGCAGCCAGCATTAGGAATTTCCTTGTAGTATGCATCAGTGGAATTACCTTACTGTGAAGCAAGGCTCTTTATTTCCCACTGCTTTGGGGAAAAGCCTAATACATTATTGTAGTAAATCAGACATTGT
Organism: Cavia porcellus; assembly: GCF_034190915.1. Lineage (NCBI taxonomy): Eukaryota > Metazoa > Chordata > Mammalia > Rodentia > Caviidae > Cavia > Cavia porcellus. The sequence goes on along the minus strand of NW_026947492.1, from coordinate 74,527,340 downwards.
ATTAAATCCAGTGTGGGTGGGGCGCCTATGCTCTCTGATGTTGCTGGCTCAACTCCATCCTGGGTGTAAAAACTACGTTCTGGAAGAGAACTTGGCAACATTTATGAAAACTGAAAATTCATACAACCACAGACCTAGCGGTTGTCCAGCTTGGCCATTCACAGAGATACCGGCAGAAGGGTTTGTAACTGTGGCCCCCAAATTGAAAACATCCAGTAAATTGGTTAAATAAGTGATAGTACTTCCACAAGTTTAAATACCCCATAGCCACTTAAAAAGAGGATGAAATGAGTAGTTACCTGTAGGTGCTGAGATGACAGAGCACTTTTTTCTGTGACAGTATTTTGGTTTTTGTTTTTATTTACCACATGTTATGGTTTAGATCTAGAATGCCCCCCAAAAGTGTTCAAAAGTGGGCTTCTGGAAAGTAATTGGGTCATGGGGATGCTGTACCCATCAGTGAACTTCTCCATTAATGATTCAGTCACTGAATGCGTTGTGTGACCTGGAAGGATGTGTCACTGTCCCCGGCTCTTCCCTTTTCTGTCTGCTTCCTGGCTGTGATGATTGAACAGCTTTCTTCTACCAGGCCCCATTTCTGCCTCAGAACCAACAAACAATGGACAGAACCCACTGAAACCATAACCCAAAATGAAACTTTCCTCCTTGAGGTTGCAAGTGTCAGTTATATTGTCCTAGCCAGAGGAATGTGATGTGTGTGTGTGTGTGTGTGTGTGTGTGTGTGTATCAAGCATCTTTACTCAGTCACGGACTCATAGTTCCAAAAAGTAAATCAGAACTTAATGCGAAAGCTGTACTATGAGCACTGTCCACTGCCCTGGGAGGGTCATAAAATGCTGTGTCAAGCAGAGAGTCTTTTTTGGCAGCAAATGAATCCCAATGGATACACAGGCTTCACATGGGCAGGGAGGAAGGCAAGCAAGGAAGGAAGATTGCCACACCATGAGCACTGTGGACCATGGGACACAACTGTCCTCTGTACCATTCATCACAGAGCTGTGAAAGTGCGTGGAATTTCCCACAAGAAAAGATTCCCTGAAAAGCAGAGGATTATATGTCACATAAGCAATGTCACCTTTTCTTTCTCCAGAAGATGAAGCCTCCCACAGCCACAATGACCAGGGCACCAAAGATGCATCCAAACACAGCTCCACAGATGACACCTGGGGTTGAAACACAGGCACCTGGTGAAAGATCCACAAGGGGCCACATGGAACCCCCACAGCAGGGGGCTGGCAGATACATGTATACACATGTGTATGTAACACATATACAAGGCATGCACACATGGGAGTTACACACCATGGCACTGGGCTCAGGGGATACAAAACCCCATTCTTCTGGGGTGAGGTGGAATCTCAGTATTGTTTTAGATTGCATTTCTCAAATGACCAGTGATAGTGAACATTTTTTCATGTATTTATTTGTCATTCATATTTCTTCATCTGAGAAGTGTGTATTCATCTCAGATGCCCATTTTTGGATTGCATCTTTGAATCTGGGGCCTCTGGTTTTTTCAATTCTTTATATGTTCTAGTAGGAATTTCTTTCTAGTAACCAAAAGCTAGTAAGCCAGAAAACCTAGCAAACAAGCCCATCAATTAGCCTCTGGCCTAGGGTTGAGGGACGTACCCTCTCTAGGTCCCAGTAGTTCCCCTGTCACTTAGCTCTGCAACCACAGATAGGAATGGTAACACCAAGGCCACAATTGCAGGACTGCAACTAAGCCACTGTGTGCCCATGAGAGTTACTTCCCTTCTCTGGGCCTTGGCAGCCTATATCTAAAAGGAGGTTGGAAAAGAGAATTCCCAAGTCTCCCAGGACTGCAAATGTTGAAGGAGTCTGTTAAGGAAAAGTCATGCAGTGTGCCTGACACGTGGGCCCAGGGGTGAGATCAAAGAGCCAAACAATCAAGGGATAAGAAACACAGCTGCCACAGAGGACCTCACCAGGGATGTGAGCTGAGGCCGGGACTGCTGTCCCCCTCTACCTGGGTCCTGAGGCAAGAACACAGCCTCCGAGTAGGGGCTGAAGGACACATAGCTCTCGGCCCCACTGATGAGTCTGTCATGCTGAAGGCTGAAATTGATGTTGGTGAAGCCAGCCACACAGACCCTGCGGGGACAGAAAACACCGTGAGGACGCGGGTCCACATTCCCACCAGAGAGGACAGCGCTGAGCACACTGAGCTCAGTCAGGACTGCAGGGACCAAAGGCCTCACCGGTAGGAGCCCAGTGGCTCCAGTTTGCCATTGTAGTAGCCCCCTGTGATAGACTCATTGCCAACTTCGATCTCGTATTTCAAGGTTCTGGTTGAGTGCTGGGACGGCACCTCGTCCTCTATACATATGAGGTATGTCACATAGGTATCTGAGGTGCCCTTTTTGAAATTGGCATAGGTGTATCTCAGAATATCTGGAGTAGGGTAGTCAGCTAAGAAGGCACACAGAAAGCAAACCTCAGTGACAGCAGAGACTTGGGTCTGCACCTAGCTAAATGACACTGCCCCAGGCAGCCTTGACACCAGGTTCTGCAACCGTTAAATTCTCAGTACTTCACTTACAGGTGTTTGTTTCACCACTATGAATCCCATCGCATAAGCTTATCATGCCCATTTTCCAGGAAAAATTAAAAAAACAAAGGTTCAAAAAACCAGCAGGACCTGGCTCAACATCAGTCAGCCTGCCCTTGGGATGGGGTGGGATTCCCTGCCCACCCCGGGGGCCCAGGGCCTGTGGTTCTGTCCATCACAGGCCAGTGCTGGGCAGCTTCGTCATCCTGTATGATCACCTGCCCTCTTCAGTAAAGGTCCACACTTCAATAAAGATCTACATTTAGGCTTTGTTGGAAAACAACAGAACAGAATAAACAGACCCAAAATAAAAAGAGAAAATAGAGACAGCTGGACATCTTTTTTGGTTTATTTGTTTGCTTTTTGGTTTTTGAGACAGGGTCTTACTATGCAGTCCAGGTTGGCCTTGAATTCATGGTGATTCTCCTGTCTCGGCCCCCAGAGTACTGGGAGTGCAGGTGTGCAACACCACACCTGGCACAACACCACTTTTTGAAAGTTCCTGACATCAGCAAATGCCTACCCTTGAGGATCCCCTCACTGCTGAGCATATTTGTCCCTCTCTTCCTCATGGACACAGGAGCATGTGACAGAAGGGCCCTGCCTGTACACATTTAGGTTGAAGAATCGCCCCAAACACCATGACTTGGCACTTTAGATCCAGGCTTCTACAAAGCACTCGCACTCAGCTTTCAAGAGACATCCTAAAATCGTATCCTTGTGACCAAAAATGCCTCTGCAAAGTGCTAGAAGAAATGCAAACCCTTTTAGTTTAAGAAAAGGTCACTATGTAAGGACCTGTGTGTGTGTGTGTGTGTGTGTGTACATTTCTGTACATGTGTCTTGAGTGTTGGAAACAAAGTTGGGAGCCAGGCCTGGTGATGCACGCCTGTAATTCCAGCATTCAGGAGGCTGAGGCAGGAAGATCACTGTGATTTCAAGGCCAGCCCGAGCTACATAGTGAGACCTTGCCTCAAAAAAAAGAAAAAAAAAGGAACAAAGTCGATTAAAACTAACTTTTCCACCTAGAAAACCTAACGCTGTAAGAGAACTCCAGTGCAAGGCCAGCAGGTCTGACTGCACCTGCGTAGGTCAGCAGCACAGAGGGGAAGCCACACTTGTGCCTCTTATTTCTCCTGTGACTCTTCTCACGCACATGGCTGAGTGAGAATTGGCTGGGGCCTGGGACCAAAGCCGGAAGCCATAGGCGCATGCGTCCTGCACTCCAGCCCCGTGGATCCGGATGCTACTCTGCCAGTCTCACCGCCAGAAGCATGATGAGGCCATGTTGGGGTCTCTGTGCAGACAGTGCGGGCACCTGCTTACCCTTCCCAGTGCTGAGGATAATGGCGTAGGCTCCGATGGGGCCGTGGCTGGCTTCAAACCCACTAAACTGGATTCTGATGGAGTTGTGGGTGATTGATGTGATGCTCGGGGCGCCATCCGGGGCAGGAGGTTTTGGAAGGAAACCACACTTGCACACTGAAAACTATGTGACATTGATAAAGGAAATCAAAGGAGACACAGAAGGAAAGAAATCCCATGTTCACAGCTTAGAAAAATTAGTACTATTGAAATATTAACAGTACTCAAAGTGATCTACAAATTCAATGCCATTTCTCTTCAAAATCCCAATGGCATTTTGTACATGCACAAAAAGCTCACGTTGTGAGTGGTCTTGAGAAAGCAGTACCCACACTTTTTGATTTCAAAATAGATTACACAGTTTACTTAATTAAAACAGTCTGACTCGGGCCTGGTGGCCGGTGGCTATAATTCCAGCACTTAGCAGGCTAAAGCAGGAGGGTCCTGCCACAAGTCTGAGGGTAGCCTGAACTACATAGTGAGACCCTGTCTCAAAAAAACTAATAATAATTAAGATGTGTGTTGGTGCATGTACCAACACCCCACAAGGAATGTGATCAGTATGTACTGTAACAATTTACCAATAAAAATTTTTAAAAGTGCAGGGCATGAAAAGATTAAGAGATTCCCTGAGTAATAACTAATCTCCTATTTCCCAAAGCAGCTCAGAACTTGTTAATATGGATTCCAAGGAAATGTTCAGTTTGCCTGAATATCTGGTCGTTTATTCCTTTATGAAATAAAATGGTAATGTTAATACAGCGATGTTAGGAGGAAAGAAAGAAAAAACAAGTCCTTGTTTTGAAGCAAATATGGTGAAGTATTTACAAACAAAAATAGAGAAAGATCAAAACTTGTTTCCAAATTACCCTTGAAGAAAAGGGAGGAGAGAATATAAAAGAACACTACTCAGAGTTGGGCTAGGCACATGAATTCCATCACACTGCCCTCTCTTTTGTGTAGATTTGGATGTTTCTATAAAAGTCAGTTTGGGGGCCAGGGATATAGCCCAGTGGCACAGCGCCTGCCTGGCAAGTACAAGTCCTGAGTCTGAGTGCTGGTACCAAGAAAAAGTCATTTTTGGGTGCAATAAAGGAAATGCTTACATAAAAGAAAAAAATGGTGATAGGTTATTCTGGGGGGTTTTGTTGGGTTTTGTTGTTGTTGTTGTTGTTGTTGTTTGGCTTTTTGAGACAGACTTGTTATGCAGTTCAGGCTGGACTTGAACTCACTTTGTAGCCCAGGTTAGCCTCAAATTCACAATAATCCTGCTGCCTCAGCCTCCTGAGTGCTGAGATTACAGGCTTGAGCCACCTCACCTGGCTCGATGGGTTGTTCTGTACAGCAACAGATCCTTTCAGAATGAAAAGAATGAGTCTGCTTTTTCAGCCTGGATTTCTAGAGAATCCGATCCCAGTCTGTGCCAATAAAGATAAGTATCTCAGGGGAAGTAAAGCCAGAAGCTGTTCCAGCCAGGTGCACAGACCTGGAGCCCACCTGTGATGCCCGGGAGGCAGGTGTTTTGGACAGCAGTTGCTGTGGCCCCGCAGGACTCCGTGGCAATGCTGATGTTGTACCATGTAGAGTAATTCAAACTTGGCACTTCGGTCCTGCAGTGGGTGCTGGTATCTGGGCAGCAGCCTGCCAGGTGATACACTGTATTAATCAAGGTCCCACTGCTGAGCCCCAACTGGAAGCCGGTATGGTTGCCAGAAGGGCGGCTTCATGTCAGGACCAAGCTGGAGTTCTGAGGGACTGTGTGGCAATGAAAGGAAACCACAGGGGCAAACTCTGCAAGGTCAGCACAGCTGTCCTCAGGTTCTGGACACTCAGGAATGCAGGTTAGAGGGAGACAGGTGCAGTGTAGGGAGGAGGAGGTAGGGCTGAACCCAAATCTTGCTCGGCTGTGAGGGGTCAGGGGACACTGGGTGTCAGCCAAGGCCTGAGATGCCCAGCACAAAACCAGGTCCCAGGAGCAGGCACACTGTGATCAGGGCCTGTCTGGGGCCCTCCTGGCAACACTTTGCAGCAGGGTAAGGTTCACACCATCCCACCTTGCAGATGAGTAAACTGAGGCTTGAGGAGAACAAGAACCTCATGAAAGTTGACTGGGAGCAGAACTAGAGCCCAGGTTTTCTAAATCCAAGTTCAGGGCGATGGCTATGCACATACATGCTGTATAATCCAGGGTAAATGGTATCAGTGTCTTTTTCTTGGTAGTGGGGTGTCGGACAGTAGTTTTAATCATGGCCAACACCACAGTGATGTCAGTGGGAAACTGTTAATACAGGGGCATTCGGATCATACTGTAAATCTTAAGGTTTTAACCATGTATTACAGTCAGACCCTTTGCCATGCCCTTCTTTTTTCTCCCCTTTGCTTCAAACACAGCTGGCCCATGGTTCCTAGCAGTTTTTTGTTTTTTGTTTTTTGTTTTTTTATCGGTACTGGAGATCGAACTCACGACTGCCTGCTTGCAAGGCAGGCACTTATGTCGCTGAGCTAAACCTCCAGCCCCGTGGTTCCTAGCAGTTTCTGAAACAGCTCTGGAGTGTTCTTCCCTGATTGTCTTTAGGAGGCATGATCAAAAATCTGGTGAATGCGTTTGCCCAGAGCCATCCAACAAAAAAGGCAGGCTTGTGAAAGTGTGACACTGTGTCCTCATCCACCTCAGGCACCATCTCTGGCTCTTCCCTAAAGTCAAAATAACCATAAAAGGTGAACGTTTTGAATCAATTCAGGACATCAAGGCAGCCATGACAGGGGTTTCCAGAACTGCTTCAGAAAGTGGCAAGAACAATGGGGTAAATGTGTTCACTGTGAGGGGGGTATGCTGAGGAGGCTTCATGACCATGTGACTTTTACCATAGTAAATTCTTCCTAATTTGCACATTTACCATCATCTTCTTTCATGCCATGTACACTGGGTGAGAGGTCATCATTAATGTCACAGAGCCCCTAGGGCAAGGTTTGCTCTGTTGCATCATGGGCTACAGTTCCCACACTCCCTATCTTGGTGTCCAGATCAGCAGCTTTTGGTCCCCAAAACCTCCACACCTCCACACCCCCACCCTGACCTGGACGCTGGTCTGAGTGCTGCCCCCTGCTGTGGGCTTCAGGAATTACAACCAAGCCAGGGAACAGTGACCAGGTTCCCAGAAACCAGAGCTAGAAGTCTAGAGCCAGCAAAGAGCCTGGGTGACTCAGAGCTGCTAACATGAAAACCCAGGACCAAGAGTTGGCTCTAAAGTCCCCAGGGAGGCTGACCCAGCGGGATCCCCACTCCTGACTCAGCCTGAGGCCCTTGAACAGCACAGTGGAAGGCAGGAGTGAGGGAGAGCTCTGTGGACAGAGCTCGCCCTGGCCTGCTCCCTCCAGCCTCAGGGCCTTTACACCAGCCACTCCTTGCTGCAACAGCTGAGACCCTCACTGCACACAGCTGGCTCCTTCACTGTCCCCAGATCTGTGCGTAGTCGCCTTTTATTGAACCTTCCCGGGCAGCCCAGAAAAACACTCCACTGCCCTCCCCTGTTCACTCCCTCCCAATTCGTTTCCTTGGCCGTAGTCATCACCCACACCTATTTATATGGCCGTTAGGTGACCCACCAGGACTGTAGAGGGCAATGTCCACACTGTCCACCCCTCGTCCTCACACCGAGAACCTGCAGTCTGCACCGGGCCACCCACCTGTGCAGAAGTTCTTCCGGTTTGGAACCAGGGACTCAACACCCCTGACTTCTGCAAAGATCTCCACAGTGTAAGATGAGCCCGGTACTAATCCAAGGATTGTGTCATGCGTGACTCCGGTGACAGTGATGTTCTGTATGGTGCTGCCACCATCCCCATCCTCCTTGATAAGAAGGTGGTAGGAGTAGGTAAGAGAGGCTGTATCCAGGCTCTCCCATTTCAGGTAGGCCGCCATAGCGTTGGCATTTACTTCAATGTCAGACACATTGCTGGGCCCTGGATTGAAAAGTAATAGCAATAAGGCCAGGTGTGATGGCACTCACCTGTCATCCCATACTCAGGAGGCCGAGGCAGGAGGATTGCGGTAAGTTTAGGCCAGCCTGGGCTACATAGCAAAACTGTCTCCAAAAAACCACAAAAGAAAAAGCATGAAGAATTTTGAATCCTAGAACAACTTTATTTACTACATCTTAAACCATCTTAGTTTCTTTTTTGGAAAAAATAAATATTGCTAATTTTTGCTGGCACAGAAAATGAAGGACTTCCCAAAAAGACAGTCAGAAGATAATTATATAGGGCCAGGTATATAGCTCAGTGGCACAGCACCTGCCTGGCAAGCACAGCGTCCTACATTGAACTCTCAGTACCCCCCCAAAAAAAAGAAAGAAAATAATTACACAGATTAAATTTGAAGAGAAATAAAGCTTTTCAGTATTTTTCCCTTTTTTCCCCTAGTACTATGCACTGAACCCAGAGCTTTCATACTAGGCTACATTCTCAGCCCCTTTCTTTTGTTTTGAAGCTCACACCTGTGGTCCTCTGGCCTCAGCCTCCCCAGGATGCTTGGATTACAGCTCGGATTACAGGAAGACACACCACAGTGAGCTCCCAGCTTCTTTTACTACATTAGGTTTATCTGAACTATATATTTTAAGATGTAATTTCCCATTTTTTTCTCTTAAATCTGACTGATGAAACAAATATACCAAAACCATACTACAAAGACCATCAACACTTATTTAGTTGGAGTGAGGCAAAACATCTCCCTCACTGTGGCAGGCAAAGCTCCTTGTCTAAGTGGGGTCTTGCAATGCCACCGTAACAGCGTGACTGTTCTCTAGTGTGTGTGGCCCTCACTTGCTGCTTCAGAGGATGACTTAAAGTTCACACGGCTTCAACCCCAGGTCCCATAAGGACGGCAGGCCTGGGCCAAGGCTGGCATTTTTCACTTACACTGCTTCAAGGTCGCTTGGACCCAGAACCCCCCAGGCCTTCACCCGGTCACTTAACCGTGCCGCCTGCTGGTGACAAGCAGGGAAAACCTGTCCTCGCAGGATGCCCGAGAGACTCACGTATGTACTGCATGATGCTGCTGGAGTCCCCCCAGACCTGGCCCAGCACGGGAGAGATGGAGATGTTATAGGGAGTGCCCGGGTGCAGGTCCGACAGAAAGATTGTCTCCTGAGAGCTGTTTGTTTCCCTGGAGCCATTGGCAGACTGGACCCACATGTGGTAGACAGATTCAGCGGCACGGTCTGTGTTCTGCCACTCCAGCGCCATCTCCGTGCTGGTGACATTAACCATGCTGACGTTAGACACTGCACTGGAGACTGGAAGAAGAAAGGAAGGAGAAGGGAAAGCTGCTTCCAACCACGGAGAATCCACCTACAGCCTGGTGTGTGTCTAGAGAACTCACTCTTTGGTCACCAAGCTGTCCACTGAGACAGAGGGGAAGCTCTAATAAAAGAGAAAAAATGCACATATGCACACCATTCTCTCAAGAATTGTGGTTCTTTTACGGCACAGAGGAACTTACCCAGCCATCTTATAAATTCTCTGGGCTTTCACTTTTATCATTCAAGGGTCCTTAGGGCCTTGGTAATCACTCTCCATGAACTACCTGAGCTGATAACCCAGCGTGTGTGGTCTGTACTTTTGCATCTGGACTTCACTCATCCACTCAAATATCACATCCCCCCACCTCCACCCTTAGCAAGTTGGAGCCAGTGATCTGCACATTCCTGGAGAGGCTGACCATAGGCAATGTAGCAAATAGGGGGGATTTACTTCTACCATCTCTTTGAAGGCAAATACTTTTATCCCTGTTTTGCTTTGTTCTAATTAATGGTGTTATTTTAGCCTGTTTCGTTTTGTTGAACTTCAGTATACATGAAAGTATGGACAGCTATTTTGAAGAGAATGAGAGATTTTACGACAGCCATTAGTGACTTCCCTATTGTCTGATTTTGAAGACCTAAAATGCCTTACTTATTCTGTTTGGATCAGTTTTATACTATGTTTTTTATGAATTCTCCATATGCAAAGACATGGACAACTATTTGGAAGAAAACAAGAGAAAACATGATAGATAGTTAAGATAAACGAAAGAAGAAGAAGAAGAATCTCCTTATCCCTGATCAGCCATTTGCTAGCTGCACCAGCCTTGGCTAGATTTAAACATTTCTATTCCCTCTAATTGTTCTCTTTGTCAAATACAAAAGGCTCACATAAAAAATAAAAAAATAAACCCTATAAAGAGTCAGGCTGCCCCCGCCACAGAGCGCAGGCCATGTGCAGGACATGCACACCAGTGGTTCTTCGGACTCCTTCATCTTCTTAAAAGTTATTAAGGACTTCAGGTTTTTTGTTCACAGGGGTCATGTTTATCAGTTTTTACTGCACTTTAAGTGAGTCTTTCCCTTCCCCCCACATTGTGACACAGTTGTCCCCAGTCAGACACCATCTGGGAAATGCCACACACGAGCAAACCAGAGTAGAAAACAGCCAAGAAACATGCAGTGTGACCATCTGATAACACTGCACAGCCTCTTCGGGGAGTCCTTGATGGTGCGGTGAATACCACTGGCCTAGCCCAGGGATCAGCAGCTTACGGCCGGAGCCAGAAAATAAATACCTCAGGTTCACAAACTACGAATTCTCCACTGCTACGCTGAATTCTAAGGCAAAAGCAGCTACCACTGGCAGTATATAAAAAATGAGCAGGATTGTGAGTCAGTAAGACTAGCTACAAAAATAGCAGGCCACTATTATCCACCAGTAGATCCACTGATATTTAGATGATGTGACAAAGGCAGGTGCCAGGGTAATCTGGTAGAAAGGCTTATGCTGGAAATAGGATAAACTGGGAGGTGAGGGAAAAGCAGATTCCAAAACCACACATACAAAATGACCCCAAGATTTATAAAAGGGGTGTGAGTGTGAGTGTGTGTGTGAGTGTGAGTGTGTGTATGTGTGTGTGTGTTCTAAAATTTTATCAGAGATGCACTCTGGCGAATGGTATTTTTGTTCTTGCTTTAGGTGGTCCGTATGTAATAACACTACAGTCCTAAGATAGGTTTAAGATTCTTCTTAATTTAAAGAAAAGCATTTGGAAGACAGGACACCTGTAACCCAGCGGCTCTCAGGCAACAGCTCAGTCCGCTCACTTACCAATCCGACTGTGAATGGCTGTGGGCTCCCCTGCAGTCCCATTGGGTCCTTGTGGAAATATTTCAAAATGGTAGTTGGTTGCAGGCATTAAGCCCACAGTGAGAATCTGCAGGTAGCTGGTCACATTGCTGTGATGTTCTCCAGACACATCCTGGTTTGTGACAATTATAAAGGACTCTGAGTCGCTGCTGTTCCACACCAAGCCAATTTGCCTCATGTCCACACTCGTCACTCAGAAGTCAAAGACTGGAAAAGGAGCTATGCAGAGACGGTGAGAGTGAGGGGAAGGGTCTGTGTCTCTGGAAATGGTGACAACTGGCACCTTATGCCTAACACAGACAGACCCTTAGACAACTGCCCCATGGGAACACAGAGTTCTGTGCTCCCCTTCTAATCAGCAACTACATGAGCAGCTCAGAAACTGCTGCTTCTGACCTCAAAGAGGGCCCAGGGGTCACATGACCGCAGACACTACCACAAAGTCACCTGCAGGACAAGACAGACCCCCGCCCCAGCTCTGGAGGAGACCCTGTCCCCTGCTGTCTGCTTTTTCCTGATGCAGTACTGAGCCCCCCTGAGCCTCTGCTTATCACTGAGTACATGACTGTAGAAAACAAAGACTCCATTTCCCAGCCTCCCTTGCAACTACAGGAAGTTACATGACTGAAATGTAGCAAACAGAAAATGAGGAATGTGAGCAGAAGCCTTATAGTGCTTCCAGGAAGCTGAGCCTGAAGGGCGAAGTTCTGTCTGGGATCCTGTATCTTTCCTCTAACTGCAACAGAGAAATGATGGCTGGAGCTCTGGCTGCCTGCCTCCAGAATCAACACAGTACTGGTGGTGATAGTGGTTGGTGACAGCTTCTGGATCCTAGGATGACAAACCAGAACACTGCCTCCTGGATCCAGCAACAGAAGCTGAGGTTTCCTGATTCCTCACTCTGCCCATAGGGACAAACAGGATGACGAGCCAGCTGAGTCAGTTCCATGGCCTCAGTGTGGCAGTCAGTTCTGGGGGCTGAGTGAAATCCCGTTCACTAATTAATGGGCTGAACTGTGCCTCCCAGCACGCATGCACTGAAGTCATAATCCTGCACTCAGCAGTGACGGTGTGCAAGGGTCTCTAAGAAGAGGCCAGACACAGGCAGAGCGCCACCTCCGGGCCAAGAGGAGAGGCTCCGGGACAAGCCATACCCATGCTCACCCTGATAACACATAGCCTCAGGAAGTATAAAAGAAACAAGTTTCTGTGCTATGCATTACAGCAGCCCTAGCAAAGTAATCCATGTGCCTTTCTGTTGAGTCTGTAAACCTGTAGTTTCCAGGATAAATCTCTTTGGGCTCAAAACAGCCCACAGTTTTCTGTTTCCTGCAGCCGAGACCTGGTTAACACTCTTGCATCTCCATCCTGCCTAGCATTGGGCTGCTTTTACCTGAGACAGAGACAAACTCCTGTCTTACTTAAGTGACTGTCTGTGGGAGCTGAAACTCACAGCTGAACCTAACTGTAATTCGTGGTGTACAAAAGCAAAAGATGAAGAAATGAAAATAGATTTCATCTTCTCCAAACAGCCAGCACAAAGGGCACTTGTAAGAAGGCATGAGGTATGTGTTGACTGGGATGCCCCAGGCTCCTGCGTGACACGTTTTTGCAGGATGAACCCTGGGCCCTGCTTCAAGCTCTCCTAGGTTCAAGCCCTTGCTGTAGCACCTGCTAGCTCAATGGACTTGGGTCAGCTGTTCAGCTGTGCTGGGGTGAAGTTTTCTCATCTGCAACAAGAGTTCAACACCCACTACAAAGACCACTGCAATACACATAAAGCACAGGGCACTGCTAGAGTCCACACTGCTATGCTGCCATGTGCCCATGTACTGTTACTGCTTTATTTCACAGCAGGAAGTGCATTACCTGTTGCCTAATCTATCATCTCACCTTTAGAGGACATTTAAGCAATCAAAAGATGAGATACACACTTCCTTACAGTGTCAGCATGCCAGGGACACCAGGACCAAAGCATCTGAGTTCTCCTTTTCTCCCTGTCTCAATTCATCCCAGGTCTCTACTCACCTCACCTCTGCTGCCCACCAGGTGTGACACCTGCCTACATCCCCTGCCTTGGCCTTGGTTCTATACCCAAAGTTGAGGGCAATGCCACCCATGTCACAAGGATGCTGGGAGCATCCAATAGTACAGTGCAGAGAAAGCAGCTATTAGCCAGGCCGGAGCAGTGACAGCTGTTACTCTGCCTTCTGAGCTTCGGGGTGAGAGTCCCTGGGGATCCATGGGCCTGTCACACAGGGTGGGGAGGAATGTCCCAGGGGGCAAACTCACAGGTGTACACCTGAAGGAAAGCTGGTGTGCCCTCCACTTTTCGCAGGAAAGGACACACTGTGTTGTTGTAAAGGGTGCTCGAGTGGAGGCCATGGATGTAGGTGTAAGTCTCATTGACACTGAGGGTGAGGGACTCATTGTGCCCGGCCACGTGGATCTCATAGGTATAGGCAGAGGATGACCCATTGTGGCTCACTGTCCAGGTCAGGCTGAGGCTCGTGGCACTGATGTTCACAGGTTTGATGTCAATCACCTGCTCAGAATCTGTGAAGACACACAACATTGGGTGAAGGGTCCCAATACAGCCTGGCAGAAGGGGCAGGGAGTAGCCACCAGCACATGCCAGTGAGCTTAAAAAGCAACCTCAGCAACTGCTCTTCCCCTTAACCATTAAACCAGGCCTTGTTGTTTACCCTGCCTTGGGAGTGGTGACTCAGAAAAGTCCCAGCACGTGTGCCTGAGAGTGAGCACTGCTCTTCCATGATGAATCAAAGGGCACAGACTGGACAGGGTGCACCTGGGTTCCCAGGCCGACTGTGTTTTCACAAATGGGATGACAGTCCCATCCTGAAGCCAGGGTCATGCAAGGATACAACTCACCACCTGCCTGCCCCCTGCTCTGAGCCCCTAATGTGATATCACTAGCACCACGTGGCCACGTGGTCTAGGAGCAGGTGCCACTGCGTGACACTAGCAGCACTGAGGTCCGGGAGTCAAGAGCGCTCTCTGTCTCCAATCCATCACCTCTGCTCCAGGTCAGGTGTCCTCCACAGGCTCCACCCTCGTTGGGCATTGTGGCTGTGTCTAAGGCCCCCCAAAGCTTCATTGGCCCTAGGTGGGGCTTTTCAGAGGTGGCTGGATCTAAGGTATGTGATGCTGTTTGATTCATGCTGCAGTGCTAGGATCCAGGGCGCTGGGACTAAGGGTGTGAGAGTAGCCTGGGTAAGATGTAAGGGACAGAAAGAGTCCTTGCTTGCCGGCTTTTCCTGCCTTCTGTCTCCCATGAACTGTTTCGCCTCTGCAATGCCCCTCTGCCGCACCTACCTGGCTTGGAGCCAGCCTGCTATGAACTGAAACCTCTACAGACTGAGCCAAATCAACCTTTCCTCCTTCATCTTGGGTGTCCGGTATTTCATCTCAGCAGCAAGAGAAAGTAATTACAACCCTTAGTAGTCATGAGGGCAGAGCCCCATGGATGAGATGACAGCAATGACCCGAGGTCCAAGAAACCCCATTCTCATCCCTCTCATCACATGAGGACACAGAGCTCAGAGCCCAGAAGAGGGCCCAGGCCCCACAGTCAGAACCCAACCTTACCAGCGCCTCAATCTCACCCTTCCAGACTCCAGAACTGTGAGAAGTGCTTATTGTGTAAGCTGCCCCTGGGTGTGGTAACTTGTTACAGCAGTCAAAATTAAACTAAGCCATGCTCCTCTCTCTCTCCCTCTCTCTCTCTCTCTCTCCTTCTCTTTCTCTCTCTCTCTCTCTCTCTCTCTCTCTCTCTCTCTCTCTCTCTCTTTTTCTCTCTCTCTTTCTCTCTCTCTCCCTCTCTCTCTCTGTCTCACACACACACACACACACACATACACACACACACACACACACACACACACACACAGAAATTATCCTTCATAAGTTATTTAAGAAATGCTAAACTACTTAAGCACAAACCAGGATATATAAGTATTTAGAGCACAAAGAGCCTGAGAGACAGTCATTACTTCTTCACTTTTATTTAAATTGCTTTAAAAAGCAAGAACCCCAGGCCCACACTAACTTACAGGACCCTCTTTGGCAAATCAAGGAGAGAGCCTGTGAGCCTGTGTCAATCAGTATGTCAGTACTGTGACAAAATGCCTGAGAAAATCAACACTCGCTCACAGTTTCAGAGGTTTCAGTTCATGGTTGGCTCCATCATCCTTGGGTCTGTGTAAAAATGGAAGGAAGTAACAGAGGAAAACTGCTCACCTCCTGGAGGTCAAGGAGCAGAAGGAGGAAAGGAGGGCCAGGAACAAAATATAGCCCCTAAGGGCTGGGGATGTGGCTCAGTGCACAAGGCCCTGGGTTCAATTCCCATAACCCCCCGCCAAAAAAAAAACACCCTAGGGCCACTGCCTGAAGGCCTCACTCCCTTCAGCTAGGTCCACCTCCTAAGTTCTCACTGCTTCCCAACATGGGCTAACAAAGTATGAACCCATCAATGAATGAATCCATTATTAATTCATATATTGACTCATCAATGATTTAGTCATTGATGAGATCAGAGCCTTCATGACCCAATCACTTCCCCACCTCTGAACAAGGCTGCAGTGGGGAACAAGTGCTCACACATGAGCCTGTGAGGAACATTCCAGAACCTTCCTCTGGAGGGATCCAGCCCAGGGCCTGACAGATGAAGAGGACCCAGGTTGGATGTCAGCCCCAATCACCCTGTCAGCCAGTGGTGACCTGCCAGAGCCCACAGCCCCATGGAGCAGCCCTTCCTCCTCCTCCTCATACCTCCTCTCTGGATACCAAGCCCTCTGAATCCAATGCCACCTGCCACCCTGCAGTTGGTGAGGCCACTGAGCAGTCTCTGCTACAGCATGAGTATAACTAGGAGGAGAGGAAAGAAGGAAAGAGACACAAGCAGACTTTCTTGCAATTTGGCCACTAGGAAAGCTGTTGTTCCCTCCAGAAGACATGACCATCAACCACTTCCTGCCTAGGTTCTCCAGCCTGGCTTGGAACCATCTGCAGGTATGCTAAGCTCCGTTCCTCTCATTTCTCTTAACGGTGAGGGAGAACTAATTCTCAAAGCACACACACAACATCACTCCAGAAATTAAACCGAGCTCTCTGGTCCCATTCGATCCCGCTCTGAGTATTTTCCCAAAAGAATAAAACACATCATACCACAGCGACATGTGTGCACACCTGTTTATAGCTGCACAATTTGTAATAGCCAGATCTTGTTAACTACCTAAATGTCCATTGGCTGAGGAACAGATAAAAAGATGTGTAGGCTTTTATAGGTAAATGGATGCAACTTGAAACCATATTCATAAGTGAAATAAATCAGACACATATATGCACACATCATATTGTCTCACTAGTGTAAGAAGCTGAAACACCATATGTATATGTATATAGGCATATAAAAATATTGATTTCTCTGAGTTCATTGAAGAGAAAAATGTATTCAGGTATTGTTCAAACAATTGAATGCAGAAGTTGTGCTCTAGGTGAATGATCAGGGGATGACAATAAATAAAACAAGAAAACCAAAAAATAAATGAAGAAATTCCTTCAGTCAAAAATCAATCAATCAATCAATCAATCTAGCCCTCTGGATTTAACAACCAGGGTCCTCAAGGCATCACCAAATCTCTGCCCTCCGTGTCCTACATTCCCTCTTCCTAGTTCCAGGCTTTAGCATCCAGGGCCTGGAACCCTAGGCTGCCCTCCTGGCTTGAGCCTGCCTGGGGATTTTTGTTTGGATTGGGTTGAGTTGGGATAGGTTTTGTGGTCCTGGGGATTGAAGCCAGGCCTTTTGCACTGAGCTACATCTCCAGCCCCCTTTTATCTATTTTGAGACAGAGCCTCACTAAATCACTAAGTTGCTTAAGCTGGGGGCAAACGTGTGATCCTCCTGCCTCAGCCTGCTACAATACTTATAAACGCCAGGGTGGGAGGCACTGCTGTCACCCACAGCTGCTAAGAGGACAGCACCTCCCTCTCCCAGCACAGCCACCAGGTGAGCAGGAATGTGAAGCACCATCCCTCTAGGGACTCTGAACCCAAGACTGTCACCAGATGAGTGTGGCCCAGCCCTCTGGCATCTCCTGAGGGCTTAGCTCTACCAGCCTCAAGTCTCAGTCCTGCAGTTGGCTGAGTAAAATGACCCCGGTCTGTTCACATTGCCTGTCACCAATCCCCCAGGGTGGTGACACTGAGATATGTGTCCCTGAGCTCACAGAGCCTGACTGCATGCTGCATCCCACCTCCTGCCCATGTGGCAGGCCTCTTGGAGGAGGAAACATGAGTTTCTTTAACCTCTCATTGTTAGCTTCTGGTTATGGTTTGGACCTGTAGTGTTCCCCCAGAAGTCTCCTGTGTGTGGAGTGCAATGGGATCCTGGGGTGCTTATACTCATCAGTGAGTTCACAGCTGGATGCACCAACAGAAGGGGCCCTGGCTGGAGGTGTACCCTGGATGTGACCCTGGGTGTGCATTCTTGTCCCAGTCCTTCCACCTCTCTGCTTCTGGCTGCCATGGGCTGGGCACTGCCTGCCAACCCTAACTGCTTTGGAGTCAGCCAGCCATGGACCAAAACTGTGAGCCAAAATCAACCTCTCCTTGTCTAAGTTGTGGGCGCCTAAGTTGTGGATCCCAGCAACAGGACAGTGACTGAGACACCTCCAAATACTTGTGAGTTCCGAGAGTGGGAGACTGAGTCATAGCGAGTGCGACAGCAAAGATTTCAACAGGAAAAGGAGCATGCGTTTCCAGCATAGGCCGAAAAGGAAGGCTCATTTTCTTATCTCAAGCAGAGAAACATTAGCCAGTGATTAGATGCTGCACCAGCTGTCTGTCTCTCTGGCTCCTTGCAGAGACAGGGGTGACAGGCAGGAGGTAATAGCCCAATGTGTCTCTGAGCCACAGCCTTGAAGCAAGGAGAAGCTCCCCAGGTCAGTGCCATCCAAAATCTCTCCCCACAACAGAGCTGGCTGATAAGCCAGTGATAACTCAGATACAGAATCACAAGAGACACAACCTGTGCCCATGGCTGACTGAGGCCATTGCAGCAGGGCCATTCACATACTTGTTCTGAACTCCAAGCTGCTGGGCCATCCCTCCGTGCTGTCTGCCGCCCGAGGGTAAACAGTGACATTGTACCATGCATCTTTAATCCCCTGATCAGAACTTCTGTGTCTTGGTTCTCCTCCCAGGGGCTGGGCCTGTGTATTCAAGGCGGTATCTGATTCGATTCAAGCCCGGGCTCTCCGAAGTGCTGCTCACTGTACCACCAGCATCTGTGTCCAGGCCAGGAGGCAAAGACATTAGCTGCACCCACAAAACACATTCTCCTTTCAGCACCCGCATCCCATATGGTGACACATCCCACGGTCAGCACTCTGTAAATGCCTATTTCCTGCTGCCCCTAGACAGCAATCTGGTCCCTTGAAATGGTCCCAGTATTTCACTTTGTGCTGCAATTCCAGGAACACTGCAGGCATCCTGTGCCTCTCTGGTTCTGCAGTTTGGACCTTTTTTTTTTTTTTTTTTTTAGAGGATCTCACTAGGTGGCCTGAAACTCACAGTGATCCTCCTGCTTCTGCCTCCCGAGGGCAGGGCTGACAGATGTGTATCACTCCACCCAGGCTGGACCATTTTCCCTTCCTTGGGAGATGATCTTCTTGCATCCCAACAAGGTCTCCCAGGGACAGCTCCCTGACTCAGACTCAGCATCCCTTGCATCATGCAGCAGACAGCAGGGAAGTAATGGGTATGATATATGAGGGACCAGAGGCCACTTGTCCCTGAACTGCATGGAAGAAGCTGATACACAGAAAGAAGCAGGAAGAGGGCTGAGAATCGCCCCATCTCTGTCTCTAAGACCACAGCACCTGCAGCAGAGAAGTATGCATGTGCCATGCACTGCTCTTTTAGTCTAAGTCCTCTGAAGTCCAGCTCCCATCTGACACTTACAGTCAAAAACCTCAACCCTGCTCAGTGCCTCTGTTTCCTCAGGCATGAAATAGGGCACAAATAGTCCTCATCCTCGACAAAAGCTGCACAGCGCCCACTGTGGGTGCTGTTGGGCATCCCTGGTCTTCAGGGATGAGATGAGTTCCTCCCTGGGCTCCCAGTTATGCGCCCAGCTGGAAAATCAAAAGCTCCAGGGCCCATCTGCTTCCCAGGGTGCCCAGGTGTTCAGGTTTCAAGACCCAGCACCCTCCTGAGCCCCAACACCTTCACCAGTAAAATAAGACGCTCCTCTCCTTCTGGAAAGGAGTGCGGGACTGAACTATCATGGAGGGGAAGCCTTCCACCAATTCTTAAACCCTGCGCAACACAGAAACGGTATCTTTTACAACTATTAAATGAGAGGAAATCAAATTTCATAGCTCACCTGGGCCCCTTTCACTCTGTGTCTTGCTGGGTTGTGGACGATGGAGAAGGACTTGCCGAAACCCAGGCCTCGGATCTGAAATGTTGATTAGCATCTCCTGACTTTCAAGAAACAGCCTGCAGGACGCGGTGCCATTGTCACTGCCCCAGGTAAGGACAACCTGTGTTTCCCCCACGAAGGCCACGCTCAGACCAGACACCGGAAGAGGCTCTGTGGATAAACACAGGGGGACACTCTCAAGCTCAGTAGCTCTTCCCCTTAAATCAGTCCAATTCTGTGTGTCCCACTGGAAACAGTCCTTTTATCTAAGTCACTGTGTCGCCACCATTCGCAGCTTGAGGAACACAGAATAAAGCAGAAGGAATAAACCCTAAGACCAAAATCAGTCAAGGTCTGTACTGTCCTTTAAGATGAGCCCTGACTATGACTTCAACTCTGCTTTAAAATGTCCCCTTAGGCAGCGGCCTTTAATCACATCTACATCAGACACGGACAGTGGAGCAGTGCAAGGAATCCCTCTCTGCCAGGTCCCCAGGTCTCCCTTCAAGACCAGGTCACAGGAGCGTTTTACAGGACCCAGACCCAGCCACCGAGGTGTCTGTCCCCCTGATCCAGCCCAAGGCAAAATTCCCCACCATGCTGTGCCCTGGCTGTCATCTCCTCTGGCTGTTGTGACATAAATTAAAGCACTTCAGCTAAAATTACACTCAGGAGAGAGGATCAGAGAGGCAGCAGTATGCTCAGGAAAACACAGCACTGCTGGCAGCAGAGACCACAGCCCCAGCTCCTGGCCGCTAAATGGGAAGCACAGGGGACCTCAGTGACAGAGACAGAGAGACAAAAAGATGACAGATGGACAGAGCCCTGTCTGAGGTATGGGGGACTGAACAGGAAAACTCCAGCACCACCCAACCCAGAAACAAAGGCATTTGCTTGATTTCCCAGGTCACATATCTCTGATGCGAGACTTCTGCATCAAGTCTTGTCTTACATGGGGTGGTTTGGTTTGGCAGTGCTGAGGACTCTCACATGCCAAGCAAACGCTCTACCACTACAGCTGCATCACCAGGTCTCATACTGTGTTGTTGCTGTTCTACTTGTTGGCTTCAGAGTAATATTCTAACAAAATAATTTCCAAGCTATAGAAAAACGAATGTCAAAACTCAGTGGTCTCAAAGGGATGTCTGTGGGACTTACCTCACTTCAAACCATAGGATCCAGGGCTGGGCTTCTGTGGCCTTCGCCAGCCAGGAAGGCCACGTGCATTCACATCACACACAGGCATACACACTCACACATCCACACCACCACCCAGGAAGCCAACAGAGGGCCTCTATTTTCCTCTTGCTTTAAAAAGAACAGCTCATCTGTTGGGCACTAGTTTTTAATTTTTAGTTCCTTTCAATCTATAAAATTTAAAAAGCTACATTGGCAGTCTCAGAGGAGACTGAGGGAACTGATATCTACACCACGACCTAAGTTGTCTGGTCTCCATTAAAAGTCCAAACATCACGGGGCCACACCCCACTTGAAACACACACTTTCCTGTAAAGCACACCAAGCTCCCATGTCCAAAAAGAGCTTCAGGGCAAACAGACACAGCCTCAGTTTCCCAAGGAGCTGAGAAGACTAGGAATTGCAGACGTCATCACCCTTCTAAGGAAGCCTCACACCAGGGCCCTGCAGAAGATCAGGTGTGAGCCACTGGTAACAAACCAAAAGATTTTAAAAATAAAGCAAGGGGAAACTTCTAGTTGGGATTGGTAGCACACACCCTTCATCTCAGCACCTGGGAGGCTGAGGCCAAGCATCACGGGGAGTTCAAGGCCAGACTGGGCTACATGTGAGACCTTGTTTCAAAAACAACAACACTAAAGGATCGGATGCCCTGATCCAACAGGGAACAGGATGGACAAGGCTCTACGGTACAGGATAATAAGAAATGGTCTGTGACCATGGCTGTGAGCTGATCATCTCACCCGTTGTGACATTGATGAAAGCGGGCTCTGCCAAGTTCTCCTTGTCTCTTCCTAGAGATACAGAGAACCTCTATGGCATCGCTGGGCTCAAGCCTGTGATGCTGTACTGTGTTTGCTGAGTGACCCATTTGCCACTTGTCTCATTCTTTATACTATACCAGAACGCAAAAGCGGCTTGGTCTTCATTTTTCCAACTTAGGACCACACTGGTTGGCACTTCAACATTTTTTCACAGCTGCAGGTGTTATTCAAATGTTTTTTTAAGAAAAAATGAAAAATTACATTGAAAAAACCTAAATGGAATCAGAAAATCTGCTCTGTATGTCTGCTTTCCAGAAATAACTTTATAACCACAGGAAGACAAAGATGTTCCAGGAACACAAGTGTGCCCCAAAAGCCTGTTCCACTCATGAGCAGGTGATCTGGACTTGACCCTTATAACCTCTCAGAGTCCAGCTCTCCACTGCATCCCAAGTTCCCCTAACACACCACCACACACATAAAGGAATGTTATCAAGTCTCTGTGGTGTGATAAGCAAGGTCACTAGGTTTGGTTTGGTTTTGGCAGTGGTAGGGATTAAACTCAGGGCCTTTGCACTGAAATTACATCCCACACCTTTTCTAAGTTGCCCAGGATGGGCTCAAACTTGCAATCCTCCTGCCTCAGCCTCCTTGAGATATGCACCACCAGGCCCAGCTTGGATATTTTTATATCTAGGTTCAGACTCCAAACCTGGTAATCACTGGTCTTGTAACAGTACTCAAAGTCTCTCATCTTTGAGAACTACAGTTTTATCACCTGTAAAACTGCAGATGGGTAAGATCTTAAACCAGCCAGGCATGATGGGATACACCTATAACCTCAGCACGGAGGAGGCTGAGGCAGGACGCTTCAAGTTCAAGGTTAGCCTGGAATACATAGTGAGATCCTGTCTCAAAAACCAACCAAAAAAAACAATAATAACAAGAAAGAATGTTAAACCAATGGAAGGCATTGTGGTTGCTGGCACTAAATCTACCAAATGGACACCTCTTAATTAAATTCAAGATTGAGGAGCAGCAACCAGAAAGAGAATAAAACACAGGTGATATGGTCCTTATTCCCAAGCAGCCTGGAACTGAATCCAGGAGAATAGTCTGCACAGGAACATCATCTTGGCATGAACACAGATCACAGGAGATGCAAGAGCCCTGGAACCCTCATTTCCCAGCCCCAGGGTTTCTGTATGGTTTTTGCTTTTCCTATTTCAATGTCTCTGTTAAGGTTTTCACTTCCAGAGCCAGGTATGGTGGCACATGCCTGTAATGCCAGCACTCAGGAGGCTGAGGCAGGAGGATCATTGCAAGTTCAAGACCAGCCTGGGTCATAAAGTGAACTCAAGGCCAGCCTGAACTGTATTGGAAGACTCTGTCTCAAAAGAGAAAAAAAAAGTCCTCATTCAGGTCACTTCCTGCCCAACCTCGAGGGTGCCCCTGGCTGCTGTCCTGAAGCTCACCAGCTTATTTCTCTAAAGGGAGCATTTTGGATTCTTGGTCAGAGAGCTCAGGGTCCCCAGCTCTTGGGAGTCAGTCACCAGCACTTTCTTTTGTCTCTTTCCCTGACAATGGCGAACACACTGAGGTCTGCCCAGGTGGAGGAGCAAGGAACGCTCCCACAATCTCTGTGCACTGGTTTTATTTTCCTACAGCCTTCACCAAGAACTGAAGGTGGCGGCAGCCAACTCAGCCCCGGTGTGGACCCTCTGCCACTAGGAGGCGCCCTAAGCTCGGGACCACGCGTTTAAAAACCAACAATGAATATTATTGCACTGGGAACTCCTACCATTTTCTTATAATACCCTAGCAATGTTTCAGTGATTACTCTGATATTACTGTCGCAGAACTAACAAAACAACTGCATCGCAAAGTTGTTTGTGAAAAATTATAAAAGTAATCTACCTGCCCCCTCATTTGAGAGGTTAAATGATTCAACAAGACATCCAGACAAGAGTTTTAAATTTTTGTGTCTTGGGACACCTTTTTCCTCTTATAAAATCATGAAGGGACCAGGAATATAGCTCAGCAGCAAACCCACCTGCCTGGAAAACACAAGGTCCTGAGTTTGACCCCCGGTACCAAAAAAAAAAAAAAAAAAATCATGAAGGATCTCAGAGAAGTTTTGCTTGTATAAGTTACGTTTGTTGATATTCACTGCATTACAAATAAACAAGGAAAAAATTTTAAACACTAAAAACATCCAAATATGCATTTATTAGTCACCAGAGTGTCAATCAGGAGGAAATAAGGAATGTTTCAAGGCTACTGAGATAATAATATCTCTCAGAATCCTCAAAAGAAAGTAAGGGACATCCAGAGATCCCTGGACCATGCTTTGAGAACCATGGTCTAGCCCAGGGTCTGAAAGCTTTTTTTTGGACAAATATTTCTGGCTTTACAAGCCATAAATTCTTGAGTGTTCTTACTCAATTCTATTGTGAACAAGCCACAGACAGTAGACAAGCATGGCCGTGCTCCAACAAAACTTTATCTACAAAACTTTATCTACACAGCAGCCTACTTTAGCATCAGGACCCTTATTATCTGTCTATCATGATTCAGACAGGGGTTAAAGTTCTGCTGTAAAAATATTCACATTGGCAAAGAAAAATAGGTTAAATGAGGCAATGAGAAGAAAATAGATTGCAAAAACACATGCACGAATGACCTCAATGTTTGTACAAGAAAAAAACATAGACATATACCTTCAAATAATAAAATAGCATGCATTAAAAATTATCAATGATTTTTTTGTTTGTTTATTTGAGACAGGATCTCACTAAGCTGTAAAGTTGCCTGGCTGGACTCCAATTTAACCTCCTCCTGCCTCAGCCTCCCACAGCGCAGGGATTACAAGCATGCACCATTAGGTCCAGCTAAAAGGTACCAGAGACTATCCCTGACTGACAGCTTACATGTGGCTTCTCTTTAATGGCATGCACTTTATATTATGAATACGAATTATCGTTATGAAAAATGTTTCAGGTTTGTTTTCAGGAAATTAAAACAATATTTGGAAGTCATGACAGCTATAAATTGAGCAACTTTCCCTTAAGGAGCATCGCAGTGGGCTATGGGAAGTTTCACTGCATACCTGGACCTCCTGCCTCGGGCTAGGTCTCCCCGAAGCCCTGTGTCTTCGCTGTGGGCGTGGCAGGACAACTGGTTCAGGACCTGGGGCCGCTGGGGGTGGGCCAAGTGGGCCCGAGGTCACCAGGTGCCCCCGGGCTTGTGATGTTGTCAAAGGTCACCGGGCTGCCCCACAAGGAAGTCGTCTCTGTCGTGGTTGCTGGGGAGCTCTGAGAGGGATGGAGGGCTGCGGAGAGAGGCGAGGGTGAGGCACAGACCTGTGACCAGGACGCGGTGACAGCTTCTTGCTCCCCTTCCCATCTGCATCTCCTATGCACCTGAGAAACTGTAGGACAAAACAGACCCCCACCAGCTCTGGAGGAGACCCAAGCCCCTGCCTGCTGCTGTCTCCTGATACAGTTCTAAGCCCTTCTGATCATCTGTTTGCAGAGACTGCTGGTGGCCCCCAAAATACATCTTTTTTTTTTTTTTTTTTGGTACTGGGGAATCGAATTCACTACCTCACGCCTGCGATCCAAGCGCTGTGCCACTGAGCTATAATAGTGGCCTGCCATCCCCTTCTCTTTCCCTTTACACATATTTCCAGTCTTTCCACTAGAAAACAAAGACTCCACTTC
Organism: Cavia porcellus; assembly: GCF_034190915.1. Classification (NCBI taxonomy): domain Eukaryota; kingdom Metazoa; phylum Chordata; class Mammalia; order Rodentia; family Caviidae; genus Cavia; species Cavia porcellus. The sequence goes on along the minus strand of NW_026947492.1, from coordinate 74,502,077 downwards.
CCTGCCTCCCTTGCAGCTACAGGGAGCCGCGTGATTAAGATGCAGCCAATAGAATGTGAGGAATGTGAGCTGAAACCCTGCAGTGCTTCCAGGAAGTTGAGCATGAAGGGCAGAGCTCTGCCTGGAATCCTGCCATCCTTCCTTGTAACTGGAATATGGATGTGATGGCTGGAGCTCTAGCTGTGCTTCAGGCCCAACATCGTAGTGGTGGTATTGGTGGTTGTGTTGACGGCTTCTGGATTCTAGGATGACAGCCCAGAACACTGCCTCTTGGATTCAACAGCAGAGACTGAGGCTTCCCAATTCTTCATTCTGCCGCTGGGAACAAACAGGGTGACAAGCCAGGTGGGTCAGCTTCACAACCTCAGCATGGGAGTCAGTTCTGGAGGCTGAATGAAATCCTGTTCACCGATGTGTGAGCTAAACTGTGCCCCGCGGTGTGCATGCGCTGAGGTCCTACTCGGCAGTGACTGTGTGTGCCAGGTTGTGCCATCTAAGAGGTCAGACCCTGCAGGGCAGAGCGCCACCTGCAGGCGTAGAGGAAGAGGCCCAGGGGAGAGGCCACACCTGCCGTCACCCTGCATCCTGAGTGCGGAGAAGACGCACAGTATGTCGCCTTCCTTCTGTTCCTTGCTACAGTGAGCTCTGCTCCACAGCGTGAAGCCTGTGGGTTTCAATAGCTCGGCTTCAGGGACCGGAGGAGGCAGGGTCGCCTACGCGGCGGGGCGTTCAAGGCTGTACAACAGCCCATCCGGGTCTTCCCTAAGGGTCCCAGGAGGAACCAGCTGCATGATTGCCTCCCATCCCGCTGTCTGCATGGCTCTGTGTAATCACTGTTATTACCCAAATTCGCTTTATTAGAAGGTGTCAGCAAGACCTGCCCCCTGCAGAGGGCACTGTGAGAAAGATTCGTTTTATCAGCGTGGTTCTCAGAATTGGGAGTTTTTCCAAGCAGAAAAAAAGATGTTACCCAATTTTAAAGACAAATCAACAGCTACCATTTTTGCACACACACACACAAACAAAAAAACAAAACAAAACAAAACAAAACTAAACAACTGGGCATAGTGGCTTGCACCTGTTATCCCAGCACTCAGGAGGCTGAGGCAGGAGGGTTGCCACCAGAATAAGGCCAGCCTGAACTACACAACGAAATCTTATCTCACTAAAATAAAATAAAATAAAACCTATTAACTAGCATTATCTTATGTCTTATAGAAGCATATTATGACCAAAGATAGTTACAAGGTCATCGTGTTGGACTGGGTGGTGTTGTGAAATGAATGCTGGATACCAAGAGTCCCCGGAACTTAGTATTCTGTCCTTACATCTTTCCTTTTCTTATAAGATCAGGAGGCACTAGCTCCAGCCAGCACCAGGAATGTAGACTTCCAGGTCACACGTCCAGGAGCCATGTTTGTTTATGAGATCCAGGGGCTCTAGCACTGGGCTACATCCCAGCCCAGCCCTCTGGGTGGAAGCCAAGGACACAGAAGGCCACTTCCCAAGCTCCAGAGGTTGAGGGACATAGAATCTTCATCCCTGTTTTAATGAAGCAAGGGATCAACCAAGAGCAGCACAGCAATATGTAGGGGAAACAGTACACAAAATCCTAAAACAACCAATGATTGTGTCATTATGTTAAACTACCCATGGGTATAGTCAGCAAAAAGAAAAAAGTAACAGAAAAAATCACTTTTTGTTTTGGTTTTCTGAGACAGAGCCTCACTACATAGTCCAGACTGGCCTCAAGCTCATGCAATCCTCCTGCTTCAGCCTCCCAAGCACTGGGAGGACAAGCATGTGTCACCATGCCTGGTTCTGAAAAATCATGTTTTAAAGACAAGGTTTTCAGCCAGGCATGGTGGCATGTGCCTGTAATCCCAGCATTTGGGAGGCTGAAGCAAGGGAATCGTTGCAAGTTCAAGACCCGCCTGGGCTACAAAGTGAGCCCAAGGCCAGCTGAACTACATAGCGAGACTGTTTCAAAAAGACAAAAACAAAAAAAAAAATAAAAAATAGAGACGAGGTTTTCGTCCAGGCTGGCTCCAAACTCCCAGTCCTGAGAGCACAGGAGCACAGTTAGAGAATATCCATGTGGGTGTTGCACCATTCGCTGCTGTTTCCCTTCAGGGCTGCTCCTGCCCTTTCCCCACTTCTAAAGAGAAACGTGGAGAACGGGGTTTCCACTACTCTTTTCCTGTTGGCTGTCACTCTCCAGATGCCCACACTGAGCAGCAGGGGGCGGGACAGGGAGGAGGGTTCAGTACTCACCCTGGCCAGGGCACAGGAGCTGCATGAGAACAGAGAGGAGGTCAGCAGCAGCCGCAGGGCACATACAGACACACACACATGGACAAACAGGGAGGCCGCGCCGGAGACTGAACCCGGCTGAGTGGGCGCCTAAGGCCATGGGTTCCCAGTGTCTACCTCCCTCCTGGCCCTGCAGGATAAAATGAAGCAGAAGAGCCCAGCTGCAGAGTCCCACTTGTCCAGACATCCCTCTCCTGGAGCCATCTCCAGTCTCAACATAGCACAGGAAGCCAGGGGTGCAGCAGAAGAACCCCCAGGCTGTCTTTCCCACCCACGGGTGGCAGGGATTTTTTAAGATGGATGGCAAACAGCATTGGGAAGATGTCACCAACAGGCTGTCAGCCCACAGTCTCAGATCCCTGAGGTCCTCCAGATGATGACTTTAAAAGCCCAGAGTCAACCCAGTGCAGTGTGGGGCACACCTGTCATTTCAGCACTTGGGAGGCTGAGGCAGGCAGATTGCCATGATTCCAGCCCTGCAAGGCTAATGAGACCTTGGCTCCAAAAAATAGACAAAAATAAGGGGGAGAGACGATGAATGAGAAGGAAGGGCATTCTTGGGTGCTGTGTCCCTGAAGTTGCAGCCTGATCAACACAGAGAGGCTAACGTTCATCACACGTCATGGAGCCCTACATTCCAGAAATCAGAGTGCAGAGCTTGCCTCTTGGAGACGGAGCCAGGCCTCAGGAGCTGAATCATGGCCCAAGTCTGCACTATCACCCTGGTGAATCAGACACTGACAGGATGCTGGCTGCTGGGTGCTGCGCTAAGTACTTCCAAGTATTAATGCAGTCTTCCCGGGGCATGCTAGTCACAAAGGAGCTAGGGAGGGGCTGAACTCCAGACTTTGATTCCAACACACCTTCCTTGACCACTAATGACAGGGCCTCCCGAGGGGACAGAACTGTGTCAGGTCAGAAACAACAGGAAATTAATCTCTGAACAGTCTGGGCTTGTGGCCTCTCACCTGTGTCCACCAGGAGAATCCAGTGCAGAATCACTGTGTCACATGTTTGTTGGCCCTGCTCTACTCTTTGTGTTCCCGTGTCCTCACCTCCCTAGATGTGACTTCCCAAACAATGTGTCAGTACTTTCCTCTGAGGCCAAGGGATCTAAGGGACTCAGACCAACACACAGAGACTTACGAGTCTGCAAGGGAGAGCTTCCTCAGTGATTAAAAAAAAAAAAAAAAGAGGAAAATGCCACCCTGCTTCAGGGGATTTCATGAGATCAGTCCATGATGTTTACAGGTATTGCAGCCACTCTGTAAGCAGAATACACTCACCCGCTGAGATGGCTGTGGGGAAACAGAGACAAGGCGTGGTTCCTTGAGCCCCTAAATCAGTCAACTCTAAACCCTTCCACCTTCCAACTTCTCACCCAAGAACATAAACTGTTCCTTACGCCCCTAAACCATGTGTTCAGGTCATCTGGTATTTGCATGAAAAGTGCACTGGCAATCAAAACAAAGCAAGAGATCTGATGTTCGCCTTACCATTCCTCTTCCAGAGAAGATACCACAAAGCCAAGATTGCCTTGTCCAGAGCTGGTCAGGAGGAGGCCAGCTGGGATCCAGGGGGACCAGCCAACCCTGCCCTTTCACTAACCACAGATAGAAAGATGCTCACAGGGCCAGGGATATGGCTCAGCAGCACAGCACCTGCCTGGCAAGCATAAGGGTCCTGAGTTCAATTCCCAGTACAAAAAAAAAAAAAAAAAACAGATGTCCATAAACAATACCAGCAGGCTGCCCAGCATAGTTTGTAAATACTTTTTAAGGAATATGATCAACAGCAGGTGCATCTCCTAAAATTCAGTCAAAGCTGAGTTGTGGCTGGGGCCAAGATGGGAGGCAACCAGTTCCCAGAGTTGTACATTGAGCAAAATTTCACTGCACAGAGAAGGAAGTCTGTGAAGATGCTCTCCCAAAGTGACACCAGGGTGTGGCATAGAGACAACCTCAGCATCTCCCCAGGATGGAGAGGGTTCTGCAGAAATAGTGACTTACTGTGAGTAACTTTGTCCAGGTCCAGACAGGGAAAGAACCAAGTGTCCCAGCTCCTGCTCTGTGAATCCGAGGAGAGCCTGTATGACAGGAATTACCATCCTGCTTAGACACAAGTGTCCTGGGGCTGGAGTCCCCTAGCCCAAGATTGTATGGCCTGAACTTGACCCAGAATCAGTGGACAGATGAAAAGAATGTGGTGGGCACACTGGCACACATCTGCAATCTCAGCACTCTGGGATGCTGAGACAGGAGAATAGCAAGTTAAAGCCCAACCTGGCCAATTTAGTGACTGAGTGAGACCCTGTCTCAAAATTTGAGAAAGAAAGCATTTAAAGAGGGCTGTGGATGTAGCTCAGTGCGAAGGCCCTGGGTTCCATCCCCGATGCCAACAAAATAAACTTTACATAGCCCAGACTGTTTGCAAACTCAAGATCCTCCTGCTTCAGCACCCTGAGTGCTGGAATTCTAGGCGTGCACCACCTCACCTGGCTCCCAGTATTTCCCTCTGAAGTACTGAAACAGAACAACCCAGGTAACAGAGGCATCGCAGAGTAAGGGATGTCGGTAGTTTGCCCAGCACCCAGGCCTCTGGGCTCAGGGTGTGCCTCAGCCCCTCCCAGCATCTGCCCTGCCAGCCCGGAGCACAGACAAGTGGGGGCTCTGACTCCACTCCTTCCCCAGAGGGACCTGGCTTCTGAAGATCAGAGGGAACCCCATCTGCCCTGGCACACACAGAAGGTGAGGTTCTGCCAGACTCCCAGTGGCTGGGAGCCCAGCGTCACACGCCATGCCTGCTCCCTCCTGACGCCAGTCCCAAGTCACAGCCACTGCTCTTTCCTCCCTCCCTGCCAGTCTTTCAGGATTCCTTGAGTTTCTGGCTGCACCTCCCTCACTCCCGTGCCTTGATTTCCCCACTTTGGTGCCATAGCCAAATTCCCATGAGCTCTGACCCTACATAACAGAAGCAATTGTATTCCTGGAGCTGAAAAAAGACTCGAGACACTTCGGTTTTTATTGTGTCAACAGTCAGCTGTGGTAGTGCCCCACAGTGATCCCAGCACTGGGGAGGCCGAGGCAGGAAAATCACTAAACGTTAGAGGCCAGCCTGAGCTACACAGCAAGACCCTGTCTCAGTCAATCGATCGATCAATAGAACAGAACCAATGCTCTGCAGTTTCATTTCATTCCAGCTGCCTGATCCCCTGAGACTCTATAAACCCTGCTCAGAAACATCACGACCACAGGCGGAATTGGACGCTGCCATGGAGCAGGGGCCTGGCCTTCTTCGCACACCTGGCCACTGTCTTCCAGTGCCTCCCCTCTGCCTCAGTGACAGACAAACAGACTGCTGGGCCACATGTCATCCAGAGCATCACCAGGACCCTGGCAGGGACAGAGTCACACTTAGCTGGAAGAAGGAGCATCAAAGGTCATTTTCAAAGCTGTGGGCAGAGCCAAGGGCCAGAAATATGGGGGATGCAAGAATCCTGGGGTCACTGTCAAGAGAAGATGCAAGTAAGCCCAGGGTACCCGCTCCCCTACCATCCCCAGCACTGGCTGGGCCAGAATCATGAGAAGCTCTAAGAAAATGAGCACGTGACCAGGGGAGAGAGTGCTTGGGGGACAGGAGGCAGGGGTGCAGGCATTCAAGGTCACTTCAGAGGGGTGTACTACTCTGCAATAGAGAAGGGTAAGCTTGAGTCATCTGCAGGAAAAGGAGATTTGAGCGCAGAGTGTGAAGCGGCCTAAATCAGACACAAGCTCAAGCAGAACAATTTGTCTTCTACAAGAAACTCAAAGTGTAAATAAAGTACAACAGAAAACGGGGAGGTGGGTCTTTTGCAAAAGGGAAGAGATGGAGGGAGGGGGAGGGACATAAAAAGAATTTGGATATGAGATGCGAAGGCACAGCTCCCCAGAGGAATGTTGTCATTCTGCACAGCAAATGCACCAATCACAATTTCAAAAATTTCCAAAGAAGCAGGCAGAAAGTAGGACTCACTACAGCCCAGTGGCCTTGGCTGGTCCCATGTCCTCACCTGCCAGGGGCTACAAGCCACCAGCCAGCTCCGACCCCTGGTTCCCCTGACCTGAGCCCTGAGCCCGGGAGCACTGAGCTGTCCACCCCAGCAGCTCACAGTGGACACCAGGGAAGCAGAGGGTGGTGAAGCCACCTGTCCCTCCCACCCCAGGGACAGTGGCCGAGTGGGTGGGAAGTGAGTGAGCGTCTGCCAGGGTAACAACACACTCTTTCTCCTTCCCACAGCAGGCCCACGCATCATCTGACAGTCGTTATTTTTACTCGCTGATGTCATGAACCAAAATCACACCTCGAAGGGCCCATAGTGGGGCACCAAGAGTTGGGTCACCTCCCGCCCTCCCGAGTGACAATCAGCTGTCAGCTCCCTTCGACCCCTGCCCCTCCAGGGCAAATCATCCATCCCAAAAATTCCAGAACAATTCGCTCAGATGGCAAACATCCCCTTTCAGTCATCAAGATTTCTCCAGAGGCGGGTGTGGCATCGTGGGACATGTCATTGTAGTGTGTGAGTTCCACAATAAGGAGGAGGCGTGAAGGTGTGTGTTCCACAAAAGCAGCCTTCTCGGAGTATGGACAACCCCACTGCGAGTGCGACCACGAATGTGACTGTGGCCAGTGTGTGGCCAAGATAGACGTTGATGGACGAGTCCTTTCTTGACAGCTTCTTCAGTGCTCAAACTGGGGCACAGGAAGAAGAAGCCAAAATAGTCACAATTTTCAAACAGAACATGAGTCAAAGAAAGGGTGTTGGGATGGGGAGCTGGGTTCAGACCCCAGGTGTCTTGTGTGACAAGGAGTGAGGACTCCAGCCTGAGGTGCGCTACAGCGTCCCTAAGCATTTGTTTGCTTTAATTTTCACTTTAAAAAACTTTCCTGTGACTATTTAAAATCAAGGAAACCTAGCATTTCTTTTGTTTTGGGGGGTTTACTTTGTTTTGTCTTTCTTTTTCGGTTCTGTGTGTTTGTGTGTTTGTTTTCTGACCAGGACCAAATTCAGGACCTCGCTTACCAGGAAGGCACTGTGCCACTGAGCTATATCCCCAGTCTGGTTTGTTTTTTGAGGCAAGGTTTCACTATGTACCCCAGGCTGGCCTCACAGTGATCCTCCTACCTCAGCCTCCTGAGTGCTGGGATTACAGGCATGCACCACTATGCCCAGCTGCCTAGCATTTTTAAAATATGATTTTGGCTTATCAAAATAAAAAAACTCAATTTAAAAAAGTACAGAAAGTATTTTTTAGTTTGGCTTTCTTGCCAGGTATGCAGGACAATCACCATGAGTTCAAGGACAGCCTGGCTACATAAACAAGTTCAAGAAGCCAGCCTGAATTACAGAGCAAGATGCTGTCTCAAAAAAATTAATAAATAAAAAATAACAATTTGGCTTTCTTATTGGCCATAAACAAGCCATTAATTGGATCCGAGTGTCAGCCTTGCTGTCTGTGGGCTGAGCGCTCATGTTCCCAGCCACTCATGACTGTCACCCAGTGCTGAGGACAAGTGGCCATTGCCAAGCAACATAGCAGTCACACAGCTGGCTCCCTCTGTCAAAGGCGCTCAGGGAGGACACAGAGGCAGCCTGACTCTCCCAAGCCGCCCCGAGACATCCAGGCTGGTGACCTCTGATCAGTGTGCCCACACCGAAGCACTGGGTGGGGGGAAGAGGCAACCACTCAGGAACTGTTCACATCCTCAGTTTCTCTCGTGGGAAGTGACTTGGAGCCACTGCTGATGTGAACCATGTGCCCACCCCTCACTTCTCGACTATCCCTGGCTATGCTGCCACCACCACCCATTCCTGAGGCTCCTGGAAGGGTGAGACACACACCTCAGACCTGCGTCCTGCACCTGCTTTGTACCCATAGCCAGCTGGGGCTGCCAAGTGCATGGCTACCTGCCCAGCTAGGGACACCCACGCACCGAAGCTTCCTGCCTCAGCTCCACATCCGTCCCAGCTGAGGATAGAACACCAGGCCTACCCTGGAGTCACAGCTCTGTGCTTCACAGACCTCACCCAGCCAGGGCCACGTGGCCGTGCTCTGGCGCAGCACAAAGCCGGGGTGCACATCCTCCAGGCCCCCAGCACTGCCAACTCCAGTGCTCACCACACCACTACAAGGCCACTATGCTGAAGAACGGAGGACAGGGGACAGGTACTCAGGCCAGGCTGGATGGAGCCGGCACATGGCATCAGCACAGTGTGGGGGCCACAGCGGCCTGCTTCCCTCCTCCGGCTGTGGTGTGAGTGCGTCCAACGTGAGGCCCACCTTAGTCCCCTGTGAGTCACCCGACCTCAGCACACTGTTACAAAACAGCGGATGGGCTGGCACTGGCAACCGTGGACCCTGGAGGCTTGGTGCAGGGTCAAGCAGCACAGGCCAGGGCCTAGGACACAGCCTCAGGCAGGCGTCGCCCTGACACTGCCAACCAACAAGCACAGGGCCAAGGGACCTGTTGTAATGGGTGTCAAGCCAGGGGGTGGGGAGTGCACACCTGTCATCCTACACTTGGGAGGCTGAGGCAGGAGGTTCATCATGAGTTGAAGGCCGCAATCTCTACATAAGTGCAATGGCAGTGTTCCTAAGCACGGAATGTGTGTTCCTACCATTTCACCACCCATGAAATATCACTGTTTGCATTTTTTTCACCCATCTAAAACTGTAAGCCCAGCACCATGACAGATGTCTGTAGTGTTGGCTATTCAAGAGGCGGAAGCAAGAGGATCACTTGAGTCCAGGAGTAAATTCATGGTCAGACTGGGCAACAGAGCAAGACTTTATCTCAAAAGACTATGAAATTAAAAATGAAAACCTTTTTGATAGGGTCTCATTATTTATTCCAGACCAGTCTTGGACATTATATAGATCAGGGCCCTTGAACTCACAGGGATCCTCCTGCCTCAGCCTTCTAAAGGCTGAGATAAAAGTGTGTGCCATCAAGCCAGGCTTTGAGATAAACTTTAAAATGCAAATAAATAATACTGTAAGATCCCTTGTTAGCTCACAGGCCATCCAAAAGCAGGCAGATGGCTGGATGCACATATAGGCTGTAGTATGCTGACCTTGCCGAGTCACAGGATTCCTGTACAGAACTTCAAGTGTGGGCCTCCAACAGCTCTGAGGCTGGGCCCTGTGGTCTGGACCTGGCTCCAGTGTTCTGAGGACCACTAGGTCACTAAATCACTAGGTCAAGCCAGGTGCACACCTATCATTTCAGGACTCAAGAGGCTAAGGCAAAAAGATCACCATAAGTTTGAGGCCAGCCTGGGCTACATAGGGAGTTCAAGGCCAGCCTAGATGATGCAGTGAGACCCTGTCTCCAAAAACCAGATCATTATGATTTATTAACAATAATTACGACATTGTACAAATAAATTGCATTATAGCAAAAGTCACCTTCTCCCCAAATTTTCAAGAACAAGAAAAAGCTAAAATTCTGCAAGTCTCCGAAGTCCAGTTCATCTTTCTTCACCATCTAATAAAACACTTTTTCATTTCCTTCCATGGGCTGCAGCTTGACTAAAAGGCAGATTGTCCGGGGGCCACCACAGAGACAAGGGGATCTGTTTGTGCTCAAACCACCCTCCGTTCCGATCAGCTGTTTTCGAGTTTTCTCAATAGACACTGGACAGAAAAGGAGACCAGAAACGGTCCTGTGACTTCCCTAATTGCTTCCACAGACAAGTCCAAAATGAGTAAGTTTTTTAAAAGACACAACTGATTCTAAGCCTCGGACCTCCTCAGGGAGCGCAGGCCTCAGCTCCTGCCACCACCACTGCAGCCCAGCTGGGCCCCACTCCAAGGCATGGAGGCGCCCCAGGACCTATGGATGCCGGGGTAAGGGAGAGGCCATAAAGTCCTGGACCCCAGGTTCTCTCGACCCAAAGACTAACTCAAAGCCTAGCCTCAGGGCAGCATTATGAGAAAGGACTTCCATGGACTCCGAATATCCCAAGGCTACACAGCAACCTCAAGACACCCACCACAGTCAACCCACAAAACAGGCCGTGCAAATCTTGGCTTTGAGCAGCTCCATGGAAACCACATCCCATGCTCTTCTGCCTTTCACCACCAGGATCCCCCAAATTCCACTTGCCACTTAGTGGCAAGTGGAATTCCAATTCCACTTAGACTTGCCAGGAAATGGGATCCCAGCCATGGAAGATCTGGGTGAAATGCCCAGGCTGCATGACTGTTTTGTCCGGAGAGACAGTGAGGTCCCAAGTGACAACACACAAGCACGGATTTCAGACCCCAATGTCCCAGTCTCAGACTAACATGTCACCATGGCCTTCGGGGGTCAATGGTGACACCTGATTTTTATTAAAGATAAGAAGTTTTGGAAGGTCCTGCTGGCAGGAGCTCTTGGGGACACTGTATTTGGAATCAAAGAGGGAATTCTCTACTCTTCTATGTTTTAACAAATTAAGTAACTGCATGTTGTGAGGCATGCCTGTCATCACAGTACTCGGAGGCTGAGGCAGGACGACTGTTGAGAGTTAAAGGCCAGCCTGAACTACCTAGGGCAACCCTGTCTCAGAAAACTAAAAAAAATAAAGTATCGGGACTTTTTTTTTATTTGTTCCCCAATGTGCAAAGAAAAATGTCCCCACTTGCACTGTGGCTTCGGATATCCCACCAACACGCGTGCTGAACTATGAATGGTATCAACAAGGCTTAGGAAGGGGTAAGAGCTGAGCGGCTCCACATAAGCAGATGAATGCAGAGCTAATTTTTAATGTTTGCTTCCTGTCTTTATTCCAGGAAGCCTGGCACCTGTGCCAGCTGGAGCAGCTACAAGTGTGGCCAGCAGGCCACCTGTATTGAAAGCACCAGGGCAGGGACTCTCAGGTTCCGTGGTCCCACCCCCTGTTTGGGAACCAATGCAGGGGCTGAGCTTAGGAACCTGACTCCAGCAAGCTCCCCATGGAATTCTTTGGCAAAATAAGGCTTGAAAATAATTGGCAATTGGGGTTTGTATCCATTCACTCATTCATTCACTCACTCATTCATCCATCCAACATTTGCCGAGTGTCCCCAACAGGCACCATGCTCATAGGCACAAACCCAAGATTCACGGTGCATACTCTTAGCCTTTCGGTCCAAAGGAGACACAGGGGATTTAGCTCAGCAGCACAGTGCCTGTTTGACAAGCACAAGGTCCTGTGTTCAATTCCTGGTGTCCAAAAAAAAAAAGGAGGCATAAGGTGGTAAGAAGGGCTAAAGACAGAGCACAAGGTATGACACTGAGAGACATCAACTCTGCCCAAGGGACTGAGCAGCTTTACACAGGAGGGACCTCAGAACTGGGACCAATAGAAGAGGCTGGAGTGAAATATTCCAAGCCCTGAAGGAAAATAACCTTCATCTCAGACTGATACATCCTGAAAAACTGTCTCTAGAAATTAATGGAGAAACAAGATGCTTCCAAGACAAAGAGGAACTTGGGAAATTTGCAACCACCAATCCAACTCTACAGAGAATACTCCAGGGCATTCTAGAGAGAGACAAAAGTACTAGGATTCCAGGAACAGTGGCAGAGAGGCCTCAATGAATGGAGCAGAAATCAGAGTGAAAAAGATAAGCAGACAACTGATGGCAAAAAAGAGCATAACAGAAATGAAGCAGAGAATATTTTATTAATAAAACTGATATGATTGATAGTATGAAGTCTGAAAATATAGGCAACTACACTGAAGAGGACAAGACTCAACGATACACATTCTGGTTTGATAACTGCCAGTTTTTGAAGTTCTATACTATATATATAAAGTTGTGTTTTTATTAATATTATGTATGACATATTCAATTATACTATGTCTGATGATATAGCCAATTCTATTGGAGATAGCAAGAGACAACACAGGAACTACGGTAGAACGATTTGTACAATGGTCTTATATGTTTATTTCATTTCATGTGTTTATAGGAATATGTTTTGTTTTGCCATGCTTTGTTTTATTTCTCCCTCTAAAATAGAAAGGATAGACATACATGTTAAGACTCATGCATGTGTAGAATCTATAAGCAGTTTATGAGAACTGATCATATGACACATAATGAAATGAACAGATACTCTGAAGAAAAAGAGACACTAAAATACCCAGTGCTGATCCTGGAGTGTCATAATGTGAAACCCAGCAATAGTATTATTCTTTGTTCAGAGTGATATTAGCCTGCTTGAGTTTGTTCAATCTCAACATAATTGAAGGTATGGATAACTGCATGTATGTTTAAGTGTATAGGATTGATAAACATATTTCTAAGTTTTTGTTGGATAGTTGAACAGAACTGGTTGCAATCTCACTATTTGAATCCCCACTTTATAAGCTCCATTTTAGTATCTTGAATAACTATTTGTAAGAAGACAATCTGCAATCATCAACTAGTGATTTCTTACTGTTAATTTTTTTCTTTGAAATTATGTATTATTTCTACCCATTTTCTGTTTTGTTTAGTCTTTCTTTAAATTAAGTTTTTAAAAAAGACACTACAGTACCCAGTGCTGACCATGGAGTGTCATGATGTAAAATCCAGCAATACTATTATTCTTTGTTCATAATGATTTTAAGCTGCTTTAGTTTGTTTAATCTAAACATAAATGGATAACTGCATGTATGTTTAAGTGTATAGGATTGACAACCATATTACTAAGTTTTTGTTGGACGGCGGAACAGAGCTGTTTGCAGTCTCACTGTTTGAATTCCCACTTTACAAGTTCCATTTTTGTATCTTGAACAACTATTTGTAAAACGACAATATGTAAACATCAACTAGTGATATTTCTTATTGTTTATTTTTTCTCTGAACATATATATTATTTCTCCCTACTTTTTGTTTTGTTTAGTCTTTCTTTAAATGAAATTTTAAAAAATAAAGCATTCATGGACTTCCTTGTGACTGGGTTATCTGTTCGAAGATATGTCCATTCAATTTCTTTGTACATTTCATTTCTTTTACTTATATATACATATTTTGACATGAGTCTATTAATTGGGTACATGTTATGCTTTGATACATACACATATTACATAATATTTAAGTCTGATAATGCATTACCTCTGACAACACTTGTTATTTCTTTATGATGTTAATTTTGAAGATCCTTTCCATCCAAACACTTAAAAATTGAAAAGAATTTTATTTTTAGGGTCTGAATAATATTCCATTTTGTACATACTCCACATTTTCTTTTTACATTTGTTAGTGTATGCTCAGAGAATTTTTTCCTACTTTTTATAGCTATAGTGAGTATTGCTCAACTAAAATGGAATTGCAGATGACTCTTTGACAAACTTCATTTTCTTTGAGTGTCTGTGTGGGACTGGGATTTCTGCATCCTGTAGCAGTATTTTTCTTATTTCATTTTTATGGTTTGAGTAAATCTGACATACTTCATCATCATGCTATTCTAATTTTTGTTTCTATCAATATAACTGAAGATTTCCCGTTTCTCTATATTCTCCCCAAATCATTTTATCTTTAATCTTTTGATAGTAATCACTCATACTTGCAAGGAGTGATATATAATGTAGCTTTGATTTGCATTTCCTTTTTTATATACCTGTTTGTCATTTTTAAACTGCCTTAGGAAAAATGTCAGTGAAACCCTTTGTGCCATTATTTTATTTAAATCATTCTTTGTTTGCCTTTAATTTTTGAGAATCCATCACATATTTTGGATATTACTCTCTTAGCAGACCATCTTAGAGGGGACATAATAGAGAAAAGTCAACTTTGTGGCTTCTGGATCCACGCAGGAATGAGTGTAACCCAAGTCTGGATGTGTCTGGGATCATGATGTAGATGTGACCATGTGTGTGCCTGTCCCCTATCCTTCTCTGGAACTGTTCCTTGCTCTGCTTTCCAGTTAACATGAACCAAACAGCTTTTCTCAATCATACAATTTCTACTTTTAACTCACTTCTACTTTTAACTCAGAAAGACGGACTGTGTCCCCTAAAAATCATGAGCCAAATGAAACCTCTTCTTCTTTGTCTTGTAGATGTCAGGAATTGTGATCAATCATGGAAAAAGTGACTAACACATAAAATTGGTACCTGGTACCAGAAAAGTGAAGTCATTGCAGTGTATAGTTGATCAAATGGTTTAGAACAGTTTGGAACTTGTTTATAGATGAGTTTACAAAATTTGGAGATGGTGGCTAAAGAAACCCTAGAACACATAATAAGAGACTGACGGGTGATTCAGAGTTGGTCTCAGGAAACCAGGATGAGGATAGAAGTTCAGACAATAAAGGCCAAGATCAAGATGTTTTTATTAGTTACAAAGACTCCATTGGCAGTTTGACTGGAAGTCATGTGTGTTATATACTAGCAGACTATTCATCCATATTTTTCACATATCTTGAGACTTTATAGAAGACTGAAATAATGGCAGTAGAATAATTAATCTGATGGAAATATTTTGAAGAGGGCCTGATATTCAGGTTGTGACATGACTACAGCTGGCTATTTTTAACCAGATTAGTAAAGACACTCATGGGCAAAGAGCAGAGAAGAAAAATTTGAAAATCATATAAAGATGAGCTGTAAATTTGGGTCCAAAAGAACTGTGGTTGCTGATGAAGTTATAGAGAAGTGATAGACTGTAAATCGACAAGAAGGTACATGCCTTGAGAACTGTGTTAGTCAAGGTTTGCAATGGAAGATTCAATAGAGGACATAGAATTTATAGGACTATTTTATTATAGTTACCTAAAAAGTCAATTTAAGAGGTTGTGGAAGATATGTCAACAAACTAAAGACTAGAAGAATACACTTGAGGACCTGTACTCCATAATAATGTATTTCATGAGTCCAGGTAAAAGCCCAGAGCCCACAACAATGTCTTCCATGAGTCTAGTTGGAGGTCTGGAAACCAGGTCAATGTCTCATGCAAGTCTGTACCATGGATCTGCACTAGGAAAGCCAAAAGGTCAGTGATACAAGCTAGAAAGTCTGTATCAACAAGGAGAATTGCCTGTGCATGTAGACTGAGGTACCTACACTGAACCCAGGAAGTGATGTTCAAGGTAAGAACAAGAGCATCCCCAAAGATAACCACAGCAATCTTTAGTGACAGCAAAAGCCCCAAATCATCCAACGATGAGCAGAACTGACTTTATATAAGGAAAACCAAGGTGATTAACTTCTCCATGAGATCAACACAATCTTTGCCTCCTTTTCTCTTTCCTTATGCTATTAGCAACAGTCATTAGGTGGGCCTTCCACACCCACAACCACTTTTTTTTTATTTTATTTAAGGATGAAAAAGAAAAAAAACAGAACGAGGGTACAAGTTATACAGAATTTCAGAAAAAATAAACAGTAGGAAATCACTAGTTAATTACATATTGTCATCTTATAAATAGTTGTTGAAGTTACAAAATTAAAGCATATAGAGGGGACTTTCAAACAGTGAGACTGCAAACAGTTCTGTTCAATGATCCAACAAAACTCAGTAATATGGTTATCTATCTTATACACTTAAATATATATGCAGTTATATCTTTTAGAGAACTTTGTTTTCCTTTATTTTGTACAATGACAATTACACATTTTGGGTTTTATTACTCCCACAGTTCTTATTACTTTTTTTTTCTGAAGAAAGTAAAACCAAATGTGACATACCAGGACAGAGTCAGTCAAATCAAAAGGGTGGACATAATACATAATGTAAAAACAAAATACAAGGTGATCAACAATGGTTACCATAATGCCTCTTGTTATCTTAAAAAGAATTGCCTATATCATCAGTTATAATAAAATTGAACAAAACAGTAAAGAATAAGACCAATAAAACCAAAACATTGGAGACATTAGAGGACTTCAAAAGAAGATAATAGTCAACCAGAATGGGCATCACAATGAATTTTATTGTCTTCATGGTTGTTGCCTATACTTTCAAACTTGGTACTATCAAGCATAACAGAATAGAGGAAAATCAGTCAAAACAAGATGTTGAGAGCAATACAGAGTTTCAAATCAAGATAATAGGAACTCAAAGTGGGTGACTATAATATATCCTGCTATTTTTTATTTATTTTTCCCTTAATTAAAAGGATAAAAATAAAAAAGTAGATAATAAAAAGTAGATTGAAATTAAAAAGAGGGCATAACAACAAAACAGTGCAGGTCAAAACATAGCCATTTAAGCAAAATAGTGTTTCACCACAAGATAATCTCGACATAATAGTAGTTACCATAGTGTCTCTTCCCTTAAAATTTTTGGGTATAACTTCGTATACTGTAGCATCAAACATATCAAGACATTGTAAAACCGTTCAAGAGAATGACAGTATTACAGGATATTTAGAAACAACTAACAGAAAATGAACAATGGTTTCTGTATAATCTGCTTGTCTATAAAAGTTTTTTTATATTATCACATATAATAAAATCCAATAAGATACAACACATTAAAACCGACAGAGACAGAAGAACAAAAGCTTGATGGGACTTCAAAACAAGAGGATATTAAATCAGCACTACCTATTATGATGTCTTGTTTTCTCCAAAATAGCTGTTCCTACCATCCAACTTTCTCTGCCTCATTTCTGTTGAGCTCTTTGATTCAGTTCTTTGATTCAGTTCAATTGGGTGTTGCAAGTTGATCACCACAGGAGCATTTTAGAAATCAGAAAGACCTTTTCCAAGTCTATCAAAAAAGTTTTCACCTTTTATATGAGGTCAAATTTGTATATTTCTGGTCCTTCTTTATTAGACTTTTTGTGCTTGTCTCAAAACTAAATATTTAAATCTTGTGATGGCAATGGTCCACAGGAAATCATTTACCAGAAACCTAGGAAATATGGAGTAAGTCACTACTCTATTAATCACAATTCTGTCACTGAAACAAAATACCTGACACATACAACTTAAAAGCAGAAAGATTTACCTGGACTCATAGTTTCATAGGTTTCAGTATCTGGTTTATTGGCACCAAAGCAGAAATTGCATGGCAAAGAATCATTGATCACCCAGAAAGCAGAAAAATTGGAAAAGAGCAAGAAAGGCACCTGAGAAAGCATAATCTTCTAAGCCACATCCTACTGACCTGCTTCATGCAATTAGTTTACACTACTTAATAGTTTAATAAGTCAACAAAGCTTATGAACCCATCAATTACCTCATGCACTTGATAAATTTAGCATCATTATTGGTTCATTTTCAAAATATCCAATTTAAGAGAGAATTGTGATTGACCAGAGATAAAAGTGCTCAAGTGATGGTCAGAGTTTGTACACCAAGACATACAGATCCTCAGAAACAGGGAGAAAACAAAGAATCTAATGCAAAAGAAACTTGAAGGAGAAGCTCACCAGATGAATTGCAGTAAAAGGGTTTTTTTAGTAAAAGAAGTGCTTGATTCCAGTGCTGCTGACATCTCAGATGCAAGCAAAAAGTCATCTGGTAAAATGCCTAAACCCTCAGGGAATAAACTGCCTGTTAGAGTGACAGCTAGGTGATTGAAACTGTGATTGTTTCCAAGTCTAGCAATCATCATCTGGTGCCCACCTATTATATTTGCCTTCTCATACACAGAAGAAAGCCAGCAAATAATTTCTTTACTCAGAGCAGTAAAGAAACTAAGAGACAGGAAACCACTTTAAGATTAATTTGGGCTATGAATCTGTTGGAAAAGAAAGAACAAGTACACTGCCTTGCTTAGGGATCCAGAACACGTACTGTGTGATCAGTGGCACAGTGTGTCACAGTGGTAGACAGAGGAGGAAAGACTCTGAAGCAGTTCCAGAACAGACAGGCTGTTACTGTTCTGCCAGCACAGGTAAGCTCTGTGTCCAGGGGTATCTTGGCTACTGCTCTTACCTAAAAAGTCACAGAGGAGGTTCCATGCTGGAAGCATTCTATGTCATCCTAAATCATTGTGCACATAAAACTCTAAGCAAACTGAACCCTCAGGATTGTGTAGACACTGTGGTGGGAAAGGAATAAAACTCAGAATAGCTCAAAAGGCCTTCTTTTAGGGATGTTTTTTATTTCCCTAGGATGATTTTGCTGGGCCTGTAACAGTTTCTATCTAGCAGTCTCTGAAGAGGAAAGTGAAGAAATCACAGTCATCCACATATTTATAACTTTTTCTTTTAAATGTTATTTCTTGGCACAAAATCCACAAATGACAGAAATGGGTTTTTAATTTCAAACCACATAAGCTTCTAGACATGGAAATGAGCCTTAAATATATAAGGTAGGAAAATGTGTTTCCAAATTGGTAATATTTGGGGGGAGCAATTTATCACATTATGTGTTCAACTCCAAAACTAACACCTCTCCTGGGGCATCCAGCTCAGCACTATGCTGTTGCAATGCAAGACAGATCCCTTGCACATTTCAGGAGTTTTTCCATCTGCATGAATCTCTCACAAAATTTCAAAAATTATTATCAGATAATTACAAAATTATTAACACATTACGTACTGGAGGAATTGCTTTACCCCAATATGTGTCAACTGTTTGGAAGCTAGAATTATACCCATTTCATTCTTGCCTAGACCAATTTCTAATATATTTGCCTACACTAGCATGCTTTTCAATATATCTTTTCTAGAAGAATTGATCTAATCCTTAAGTGTCATCAACTATCATTATCAGTTAGTATCCATTTTTTCCAAACACTTGGCATGAGCTCAGTAATGAAAGAGGATGAAAACAGAAACTGATAAATAGTGAACACCCACCATTGTTTTATACAGAATGTTTCTTAGAACTAATAGTATTCAGAAATAGAAGTTCACAGTGCAGATAAAAGAAAATCCTGTTCTCAATGGAAAGTATATCCTGAGTATGAGAAGGCAGGAGTTCTTGTCATTTTACTAACTACAAGCATGAATATGTCTCACTTTGCACATTAAAAAAGAGAAGAATTCAGATAACCTCAGAATCTTTTCCAGTCCAAAGGTATACAACAGTAGTTCCACTGTATTTTTGTGTTCTGTTGGCATTTTACTCTTTTTTCATATTTACATAGCACAATATCATTTTTTGCCTCATAATTGCATGTTAAAAATACTATCCAGAAAGAAGTATGATTAGGTAACTACACTGACCAGATCGTGACTCTGAGTTCCACATCAAGTGTGCACCTGCACAGGACCCGAGATCTCCCTGGAGACACAGCACAGCACACTAATGAGCAAAGTGGACAGTGAGCTTCAGCGCTTGTGTTGCAATGTCAGGTTCATTCGTTTGCTCTCTAGGTGATGTTGGGCAAGGAGTAAAATCTTGGTTTACTTCAAATTCATCATTTAACCACAGGAAAGTTGATTCATCTTATTTTTTTAAGTATTATTATTGCATGTAAAGAATGTATACAACGACTGAAATCTACATGATGGCTGTTATTGGCACTCAATGATTTTGTGTGCATTGGATCAAAATAAAAAAGCCAGATAGCTGTTCATCTAATAAGAATTGTTGACATATTCCATGATTTAAAGAATAGCACAATCATAACACATAAATGACTTCAGGACTAAAAGTCAATGTCTTAGGAAATATCTATATCACTGTGTGTGTCAGCAATAATTACCTGTGAACAAATGTATTTTGTGTAATAGGAAACAAGAGGACAGTAAAGATATCATAGTAATTTGTATACTTAATAATTTTTTCTTTTAAATGTTATTTAAAAATGAATATGATAGTGGAAGGCAATGCTCACAAAGAATCTGAGTTGTCTTTAGAAGCCAGCTGTGGGTGAACCTTACTGCAAGAATGAAATGGGAACCTTACTGCAACCATTTTGCAGTCCTCCTCTGGTCTGAGTTAGAAGATCTATAGGTGTTGAAGCTGTAGACACAAAGGCACACCTGCTTAAGAATACAAGGGAATACCTTGAAGTCCTTGAGTACAACTTCAAGGTATTCCCTTGTATTCTTAAGCAGGTGTGCCTTAATGAGATTCATTATAACGCCCATTCTCGTTGACTTTTATCTACTTTTGAAGATCTACAATGTCTCCAATGTTTTGGTTTTGTCGGTTTTGTTTTTTACTATTTTGTTCAATTGTATTATAACTAATGATATAGGCAATTCTATTAGAGATAGCGGGAGGCATTATGGTAACCATTGATGATCACCTTGTATTATGTTTTTATATTATCTATTATGTCCACCCTTTTGACTTGACCGATTCTGTCCTGTTATGTCTCATTTGGTTTTACTCTCTTCCAAAAAAGCAATAAGAACCGTGGGAGCAATGAAACCCAAAATGTGTAATAGTCATTGTACAAAAGAGAGGAAAAGAAAGTGCTCTAAACGATATAACTGCATGTATATTTAAGTGTATAAGATAGAAAATGATATCACAGAGTTTTATTGGATCATTGAACAGAACTGTTTGCAGTATCATTGTTGGAATGTCCACTCTACAAGCTTTAATTTTGTGACTTGAACAATTATTTTTAAGAAGGCAATATGTAATCCATTAACTAGTGATTTCCTACTGTTCATTTTTTTCTTCTGTAAATCTGTATAACTTGTACCCTTTCACTTTTTTTTCTTTTCTCCTTAAATAAAAAAATAAATAAAAAAAAAGAATACAAGGGAATAAGGTCATCAACATCCAGTTCTTGTTTCATGTCTTATTTCTGTCAATCTTTACTGATTTTATTCTGATTAATTATCAATGCTAGACTTAATGAGATTAGAGCCAATGGGAAGTTTCATCATTTGCATCATAGAGTAAAATAGAGTATACTATACTGTATACCACAGAGTTTAATTTGACAAATATTTAACAGCATGTTTCCTAAAAGAAAACAAATTTAAATCACAGGATAAAATATTTCTTTAACCATGGGTTTCTCTGTGCATTTATTATCATGTCTGCTGAGATAATATTAGATTAACATACAGAAGCCCTTCTCAAACTTCCAGCACAAAATAGACATTTGTTCACATATACCATTAACATAGCTGGTATGACATGTACACTAAAATTCTCTAATTCGTATATATTATACATATATAATATTCAACTTGTTATCTGATAAAAATGGAAGTTAAGTATCTATCAGATTTTAGCATGAAAAACAAATATTTTTCATATTCTGATTAATTTTCTATCTTTTAAAAGTTTAATCTTCCAAAGCAGATACTTCCTGTGAAAATATAGGATCTTGAAGACATTTATTGGATTTCTGTGTAAAAAAGGAATATTGAACTGGCTTCCTTTCCCTGTTACTTCATGAATAACAGAGATTAAAATTTCAAGAGTCAAATTGTGAATCTTGTCCTTGGCCCAGGACATCAATGAATTTTTGTGGACAGTGAATACAAGTACCCCATATGCCTGTGTGTTCTCATAGAACATATGGCAGCATATGTCTGACCAGGAGATTCAGAAATAGTAAAAGTGGTTATAGTACAATAGCTTCCCATTATCTCAGCCTTTTAGAAGTATAAAAATATTCAATTAATCCAATACATATTATATAAATGTATTTGAATATTCTCACTTACTCAGAAAATATCTTCATAAAAATTCTAACACTGTGAAATTATTTAAAAATTACCAAATTAGTGTAAATTAATTGATTCAATCCAATTTTTAAAGGCAAAAACAAACAACAGTTTAACAACACAAAAATCACTTTAGTGAAATTTTCTCTTTTTGCTCAGTTATCACCACACAACTGGAAAGGATTTCACTTTCATGATTTACAGTAACATCACTGTACCTGGTGAATAAACCATGTACATATCAAGGCAATGGATGCAATTCAGTTTCTTGGGAATGTTGATGACAGATGTTTCTCACAAGTAGAAGCAGTACTATTACATTTGTAGCCATCCAAATGACTGTTTTCCTGAGGCCTGTTTATTAGGGTTTTAAAATATTTTCCCAATCTCACCCCAGGAAATTGAGTACTTCCACCAATTTCTATAAGTGACGATACTATAGCAAGAAAGTATGATGCATTGAGGTCTAGAAGCCAGCTAAACACCTTCACAAACTTGGGCAGAATATGAGTTTTCAGTTAACTCTCAGGTCATTCTAACAGGAAGGCAATTTCTCCATTTATATGTGCAGACACAGTCTATGATAGTATGTATTAATAGTTTCATTTATTAAATACTTGGAACAGTTTCAAATGAAGTAATTGACTCTGAATCGGTTTCTTCCCATGAAAAATCCCTAGAGGGTCAAGGTTTGGGTTTTCTCAGGAAAGAGTAGCTGACTACCAGGTGACATGAAAACTTCCAATGTAATGTGAGAAGAGTACTGTGCACTGGGGAATGGGCTGTAGTTTACCTGATTCTTGCAAGAATTCAATTAGGTAAACATCGCTCTGCAGGGTTAGTTGTAGAGGAGGCTCTTGTTTGAAATCCGAATCTGTGTCAGATGAAACTGTAACAACTCTCATATCTGTTAATTCAGCTCATTAATTTCAATCCAATATTGATTGAATTTCTGATGCTACCTGAAAGGAATGTTCCAAAATGAGAGTAATGGTTACTTCTTTCTTTTTGCTCCCTTATCTTGGCACTGCTTCACCTATGCTGAATTTGTCTGAATATGTTTAGTTCTTCAGTGTTATGAAGGCCTTGCATGCAGTGTCCCATAGATAACTATGTGAATGAGTAAAGAATTTAAAGGGGTGAATATACACCAGTGGTGTGCACAGGCTAGCCATATGGACCAGAGGCTCTGAATTCCTTGAAGTAGGTACCACTCTTTGTTGGTGCATCCAGGCTAGCTACATGAGCTGTGGAGGTTCTACACGCTACCTACCCAGGCACAAGTATCCCACAACATGCTCTGTGGATGTGTCCTTGCTAGCCGCATGGAAGATCTGAGCCTGGCCAGCACAGTGTCTCTTTTCAGTCCATCTGGGGAATGCCTATCCAGCTTTACAGTTATCAGAACACAAGGCTCTGGTGCCATAGTTTAGGGATATGCCATGGCTAGCAACAGGGATATTAGTGGATTGAAGCTCTACTTGGCACAGCATACCAGTGAAATCCATCAAAAGGGTGCTTGACCAGCCACACAAGTCCCCAAGGAAAATGACAAAATGGAAGAGTTAGATGTAGTCTCAGTCTTTCAAACCACTAAGAACAAACCCAGGAGACACTGAAATGACAGACAGTGGAAGTCGCACAACTGAACTTTCTGAAATAATAGCAACTGAAACAAAGAAATAGTTCTGTGAAGCTATAGAGGAAATCAGACTTCAGAAATAATTTCTCAAGTTAAAAAATGAAATGACAAGCATTATGAAAGAAATGTTGAGTGTTTCTAAAGAATATCCAGATTTAAAAAATAGAGGGCCATAAGAAAATGCTAGAAACCTTGAATGAACATTACAAGGCTGAAGTAGATGCATTAAATAGACATAAAGGGATATACAGAAATTTAAAAATCCCATTAAAAGATGGAAAACTTTAATGAAGCTTAATATTGACTCTCAGACTTTGAACACAGGATGCAAGCTTATGATCATGAAAAAGAAAAGATCTCTTAAAACTAACAAGGAACCAGGAAGCAACAATTCAGCTACAAGATGATACAAAGAGAAATGGTATAAGACTAATAGGTGAAATTAAAAGGCAGGAGTCAACATAAAATGATAAATGAACACTATTTAGTGAAATGTTAGCAGAAAATCTTCCAAAAGTAAGAAAAGAATCTGATATACAGACAAGAGAGGCATATTGAACCCAATTAGCCATAACCAAAATAAATCTTCATCCAGACATAATAATTAGGATCTCCCGTGCCATGTTGGAACTTAGGGCCCTGGGAAACCAAGCAAGCAGCTCCCCTTGCTGATAAGTGGCTGCGGTGGGCAGGCTATGGTCCCTCCAGGAGGAAAACCACCAGCATCTCCTGAGATCCATGCCCTGTTGGATCTTCAGACACTGGGAAACCAAGCAACCAGCCGGCCTCCCTGCTAAGCAATAGTGAGCCCACTAGGGCACAGGCTGAAATTCAAACACCCCACTTCCCCTAACCTCCTTCCACTGCCCCCCATTAGCAAATGGGAACCAGAGATCTGAGCCTTTTTGGAGGTTGACTATAGAAAATTAGGGGGATTTCCTTCTACCATCTCTTCGAAGGCATATATTTTTATTACTGTTTTGCTTTATTCTGATTAATGGGACTGCCCTATTCAATATTTTGTTTGATAAGTTCTATAATGTTCTGTATTTCACTTTATTTTGATATACGTAATTGAAACAACTATTGTAAAGATAACAAGATATACTGTAATACCTATTACGCTTATCCCGGTAACGTGCTATAAAGTTCTGTACCAATTTAACTACACCGTCTCAGTTGACTTTATTCTGTCTTGTTCTGTTGTATTTTACTACCTTCACAATAAAAATAAAAATAAAAAAAACAATTAGGATCTCAGAAATTCAGCACAAGAACATAATACTAAAAGCTATTGGAAAAGAAACAGATCACCTATCAAAATAATGACAGACTTCTCAACATAAATCCTGAAGTCAAGAAGAACTTGGAGTGAAGTATTTCAAGTTCTTAAAGAAAACAACTTTCATCTCAGATTGATGTACCACATAAAACATTCTTTGGAAATTGATGGAAAAATAAAGAACCACTGATGAAATTCATGATCACCAAACCAACACTACAAAGAATACTGAGAGATACTTTAGAAATAGATAAATATAACTACAGTTCCAAGAACAATAGCAGAAGGAAACCACTAAGTAAGGCAAATCACTAAACAAAAAAAGTAGAAAACCAACAACAAAAAGATAACATGACTAGGGGCTGGGGATTTAGTTTAGCAGCATAAGTGCCTGCCTTGCAAGCAGGCAGTCGTGAGTTCGATCCCTGGTACTGAAAATGAAAATGAAAAAGACCAAAAAAAAAAAAAAAAAAAAAAGATAACATGACAGTGACAAGTCAGTATGTATCAGTTATACTCATCAGTGTAAATGATCTCAACTCACCAATAAAAAGAAACAGGCTGGTAGAATGGATTAAGAAACAAAATCCAACAAAATTCTGCATAGAAGAAACTCATTTAACTGAAAAGGAAATTCATAGACTAAAGGTCAAAGTTTGAAAAACACTATTCCATGCATCAAGAATCCAGGAAAAAGCAGGGGTAGCTATTCTCTTTGCAGACAATGTGAACTTCAAATCAAAAGTCATTAAAAAAGATAAAGAAGGTCACTACATACTCGTAAGAGCAAAATATGAAGAGGAAGAGATTACAGCCTTAAATACATATATAACAAACAGGGAAACATCCAAGTATGAAAGACAAATTTTAATAGACATGGAAAACCAAGTAAATAACAATATAGTTATGATGTGGGACCTTAACACCCCATTGTTATAAAGAGAACAATCAACCAAGTAAAAAATCAGCAAAGAAATAACAGAACTGAGTCAAATTTGTGAATAAATGTACCTAGTGGATATATACCTACTGCTCCACCCAATAACATCCTTGCTAGCTGCTCAGAAGATTCACATTCTTCTCAGCTACACATGGGTCATTGTGTAAAATAGATCATATGCTACCACATGGAACATGATTAAATAAATGCAAATGAATTGAAATAATTCATCCCATATTCTCTGATCAGAGCTCAATAAAATTGGGGATTAATGACAAGAAACACCACAACAACCCCATAAACACATGGAAATTAAATAACGCTATCCTAAGCAGCCAATGCATCACAGAAGAAATTAAACAATATATACAATGAAAGAAAATACAAATGCAAGATGGTAAAATCGGTGGCACACAATGAAAGCAGTCCTCAAAGGGAAATTTATAGCAGTAAAGTCCCACATCAGGACAATGAAATGAACACAAATAAACAACCTAATGCTGAACTTCAAACTTCTAGACACACAAAAGTAAGTCAGGCCCAAATGCCTAAAAAGGGAGGAAATTATAAAGGTCAGAGCAAAAAACAGTGCAACTGAAACAGAGAAAACAATACAATCAACTAATGAATTGAAGAGTTAGTTCTTTGAAAGAATAGACAAAATTGATAATCCTCTAGCAAACTTTATCAAAAAGAGGAAAGAAAAAGCTCAAATTCATGCAATAAGAAAAGTGTGAAATCACTATAAATTCTGTGGGAATACAAAAGATCATCAATACCTACTTCAAAAAATTTTGCTCTCAAAGGTTCAAAAACACAGAAGAAATGGACAGATTCCTAGAAACAAATGAATTACCAAAGCTGGATCAAAAAGATGTAAAACTGCTGAATAACTCAATTTCAGTTAATGAAATTGCAAATGTAATTAAAAACTAACCAACAAAGAAAAGCCCAGGTCCTGATGGATGCACTGCTGGATTCTACAAGAAATTTAATGAAGACATAATGCAAAGACTTCTCAAACTCTTCAAGGAAATTCAAAGGGAAGCAAGCCTTTCTAACTCATTCCTGGAAATAAGAATTACTCTAATACCAAAACCAGAGAAAGATCCAACCAAGAAACAGAATTACAGAGCAGTCTCCCTAAGGAAGACAGAGGGGAAAATCCTCAATAAAATTTTCAATGAAATAGAATGCAACAAATCTTCAAGAAGATTATACAACATGATCAAGTATTTTGGATTCATTCTAGGATGCAGGCATTGTTCAACATATGCAAATCAATAAACATATATCAATAAACACCATTTAAGTAGAACCAAACATGAGAATCATATCATAATTTCAGTAGATGCAGAAAAAGCTTTTGATTAAATGCAATACTCATTCATTGATAATATCCCTATGAAAAATTGGAATAGATGGGCTTTGTCTCAGCCAATAAAAACCATCCTTGAAAAGAGCTACCGTCTTGTTCAATGATCAAAAACTGAAAGTTTTCACTTTAAAATGAGTAACAAGGCAAGGATGTCCATTATCATCACTGCTATTCCCTATGGTGTTTAACATATTAGAGCAACTAGACAATGAGAGAATTAAAAGGAATAAGGAT
This sequence comes from Cavia porcellus, assembly GCF_034190915.1. Classification (NCBI taxonomy): domain Eukaryota; kingdom Metazoa; phylum Chordata; class Mammalia; order Rodentia; family Caviidae; genus Cavia; species Cavia porcellus. Next base: position 74,474,755 of record NW_026947492.1, on the reverse strand, counting down.
AGGAAAGGAAGAATTTAAATTGCCATTATTTTCAGATGACATGATACTCTACATAGAAGACCCAAAACTCCATTGAATGAATTCCAGATGTAATAAACAAATTCAACAATGTAGCTGGATATGAAGTCAACATTCAAAAAATTAATAGCATTCCTGTACACAAATATCAAACTTATTGCAAGAGAAATAAAAGAAATTACACAGCACACAATAGCATGCAATAATGAAATAATTAGAAATCAATATAAAAAGGAAATAACAGATCTATTCAATTAACATTACAACAGTCTGAAAGAGGAAATTGAAGAGGGTCTCAAAAAATGAAAATGCATACCGTATTCATGGATAAGAAGAATAAACATTGTGTAAATGGTCATTCTTCCAAAATTGTTACACAGATTTAGTATGGTTGCAATCAAAAATACCATTAGCATACCTCACAGATCTAGAAAGTCACCCATAAAATTCATCTGAAACCAGAAGAGATTTAGAATAGCAAAGGCAATGCTGGACAACAAAGGCAAATCAAGTGCAATCACAATCTCTGACTTGAAGTTATTCTAGAAAGCCACTGTGATAAAATCAGCACAGCGCTGGAATAAAAACAGGCCTGAAGATCAATGAGGCAGATTATCAGATGCAACTACAACTACGAACACACTCAGCCACCGGATCTTTGACAAAGGGGCCAAACATGTTCACTGGAAGAAAGATAAACTCTTTAATAAGTTATGCTGGAAAAACTGGCATTCCAAATGTCAAAAACTAAAACTAGACCCATGTTTATCATCATGCACTAAAATGAAAATGGATAAAAGTTCTAAATATTAAAACAGAAACATTAAATCTGTTGGAAGACAAATTAGGTAGAAATATTGAAGACATAGGAGTAGGTAAAGAATTCATGAACAAAAATCAAACTGCACAGGAAATACTTCCCAGAATCAATAACTGGAATTTTGTATTATTCAAAAGTTTTTGTATATCAAAAGAAATTTCCAACAAAGTGAAAAGAAAATCCACAAATTTGGAAATAAACTTAGTTAACTGTCCCTCAGAGAACAGACTTCTGTCTAGAACTGATAATTTTTAAAAATCAGGACCCCAAAATTCAAAGACTCATTCCAAAAATGGGCATCTAAGATAAACACACTTCTCAACTGAAAAAAATAAAAATGACAAATAAATGCATGAAAAAATTTTCACCATCAATGGCCATTCAAGAAATGTAAATTAAAATCACACTAATTCCAGAAAGAATAGCCAGGATCAAAAAAACCACCCATAAGAAATGTTGGAGAGGATGTAGAGAAAAAGGAATTCTTCTGCACTGTTGGTGAGAGTGAAGATTGGTACTACTACTACTGTGGAAATCATTGTGGAGGTTCCTCAAAAAGATGAGATTTGAAATCTTATTTGACACAGCTATTCCTCATATGGGTATATTCCCAGAAAATATCATACCACAGTGATATATGTGCTCCCATGTATATAGCAGCACAACTTGTAATAGACAAATATTGGAAGCAACCTGTATGCCACCAACTGAGGAAGGAATTTTTAAAAACTGGTATTTTTGACTTCCGGGAGAACATGGCGGACAGATAACAGCAACTACCAGGGGCTCTCTGAAAGGCTCGGCTCAGAAGTCAGGGATGGTGCGGATTAAGGATACATAAGCCGGTAGAGATATGCTCTACTGACTCAGGAACGAACTGGGCTGAGAGAAACCAACTTGGAATGCAGTCCTGGTGCTAAAATAGGAACAGAAAAGACTCGGTGTGGACGCTGGAGCCCGCGCCATTGGAAGCCACGATTTGGGTTTCCCGCCGCTCCGCGGCTGGCTGCCTCTACATCCGCTCGGCAAGGAGAGAGACGCGCAGAAGCTCTGTGAACGGGAGTCTGCGAACGGAGTCGAAAACAGGACGGACAGGGAGGTGTGCAATGACTTGTGGTGAGGTGAGTGAGAGAAACTGACACTCTACCACAGTTTGACTCCAGCTGAGGACTTTCTGGGCTTGGGCAGTCCTGCGGGAGCAGGGCGCGGTGGCGACTCCAGCCACACATTCCCCTCTTGGACGGGATTGGTGAAAAGTGCCTGGCCTGCGTGACACTGCTGGCGGACTCGGTAGGCTAGCCCAACCCAGATCCCAGAGCCTGACGGTGGCCCAGAGGGGCGACTCCCGCGTAGGCTGCCTCGTCCGTATCTCCCTGGTGCACAGCAGTGGGCGGGAACACCTAGCCAGCGCAATTCGATCAGGCTGTGGCTGACAGGCAGGGAAGCTGGGCCTCCTATGTAAACTTGCATATATATATAAGGAACAGAGAATATGGGAAAAGGCAGCAATAAGAAAGGCTCCTCGGCCCCCAATTCTGAGAAACAGGCAATAGCGGACACTGCACCAATAGACATTAAGCGCCATATAGAGAGCCTCATAGACCAATTCAGGAATGAAGTTATCAACGACCTGAAGCTAGAAGTATGCAGAATAGTTAGAGAAATGCTAAGCACCACCCAGGAAAAAACAGATGGTGGAATGGAAGAACAGAAAAAGAGGGGAGAATTGTTTGACGGAGAAAACAGAGAAAGCATAGAGTACGTGAAGCAGGTTCAAAGGGACTATCAAGAAATTAAGAAGTCTATCCAAGACTGGCATAACAGCTTGAAAGAAACTAAGGACAGACTATCTGAACTGGAGGGCAGACTTGTAATATGGGAGAATGAAATGAAAAACTTCTTAAAAATAACAAAGAAACAAACAGCAATAATACAAAGACAAGAAGATGATAAGAGGATCCATAACTTAAGGATTAAGAACATAAAAGAAGAAGTAGGGACACAAACAAGTGAACTACAAAAGCTACTCACAGAAATAATCCAGGAGAATTTTCCTAATTTAGCAAAAGGTAAAGATACTCAGATGTATGAGGCATACAGGACCCCAGCCACCTACAACCCAAACAGAGAAACACCCAGGCATATAATAATAAAAATTCCAGAAATTCAATACAAGAACAGAATATTAAAAGCTGTAAGGGACAAGAAACAGACCACTTACAAGGGAACACCCATCAGAATTACAGCAGATTTCTCTGCACAAACCATCAAATCACGAAGAGCGTGGGGGGAAATAATTCAAGCTTTGAAAGATAATAATCTCCAGCCAAGATTGAGATATCCTGCACAACTGTCCCTGGAAATTGACGGAAAAACAAGGTGCTTCCAGGATAAAGAGGAACTGGGGGAATTTGCAACCACCAATTCAACTCTACAGAAAGTATTGCAGGATATTCTAAAAAAAGAAAAATACAAAGAACCCAGAAATAGTGGCGGGGAGGCCACAACGAATGGAGCAGAGAACAAAATGAAGAAGACAAACTGACAGCTACTGACAGAAAAAGAGCTCAACAGAAATGAGACAGAGAAGATTGGATGATAGGAACAGCTATTTTGGAGAAAATGACGTCTTAATAGGTAATACTGATTTAGTATCATCTTGTTTTGAAGTCTCATCTAGCTTTTGTTCTTCTGTCTCCAATGGTCTAAACAGGTTGTATCTTATTGGATTTTATTATATACGTTAGTATAAGCAAAAACCTTTTAAAGACAAGGAGATTATACAGAGGCCGTTGTTCATTTTCTGTTAGTCAATTCTAAATACTCTGTAATGCTGTCATTCTCTTAAATGGTTTTACATTGTTTTGATGTACTTAATGCTACAGTATACGAAGTTGTACTCAAGGACTTCAAGGAAAGAGTCAATATGGTAACTACTTTTGGGTCGGAATTATCTGGTGGTGAAACACTATTCTGCTTAAATGGTTATGTTTTGATCTGCGCTGTTTCACTGTTATGCCCTCTTTTTTCTCAATCTCCACTCCATTATTTACTTTTTTATTTTTATCCATTTAATTAAAGGGAAAAAATAGCAGGATATAATATAGTAACCCACTTTGACTTTCTATTACCTCGATTTGACGCCCTGTATTACTCTCACCAGCTTGTTTTTGACTGATGTTCCCCTATTCTGTTTTGCTGGATAGTATCAGGTTCAAAAGTTTAGGCATCAACTGTGAAGATAATGAGATTCATTATAACGCCCATTCTCGTTAACTTTTATCTACTTTTGAAGACCTACAATGTCTCCAATGTTTTGGTTTTGTTGGTTTTGTTCTTTACTGTTTTGTTCAATTGTATTATAACTAATGATATAGGCAATTCTATTAGAGATAGCAGGAGGCATTATGGTAACCATTGTTGATCACCTTGTATTATGTTTTTATATTATCTATTATGTCCACCCTTTTGACTTGACCGATTCTGTTCTGTTACGTCACATTTGGTTTTACTCTCTTCCAAAAAAGCAATAAGAACCGTGGGAGCAATGAAACCCAAAATGTGTAATAGTCATTGTACAAAAGAGAGGATAAGAAAGTGCTCTAAACTATATAACTGCATGTATATTTAAGTGTATAAGATAGAAAATGATATCACAGAGTTTTATTGGATCATTGAACAGAACTGTTTGCAGTATCATTGTTGGAATGTCCACTCTACAAGCTTTAATCTTGTGACTTTCTAAGATGGCAATTATTTCTAAGATGGCAATATGTAATCCATTAACTAGTGATTTCCTACTGTTCATTTTTTTCTTCTGTAAATCTGTATAACTTGTACCCTTTCGCTGTTTTTTTTTTCTTTTCTCCTTAAATAAAATTTAAAAAAAAGGAAAAAAAAAACTGGTATTTTTATACAGTGGAGTACTACTCAGCTGTAAAGAAGGATTACACTGATGCTTTTATAGGTAAATTAATGCAACTTGAGACCATACTCATAAGTGAAATAAATCAAACCCACATGTGTAAATACTGTATTGTCTCCCACTACAAGAAACTGAAAGAGTAAATAAGATAGAAAATCTCCAGTGAATACTGTGAAAGGATAAGAAACTCCTCAAAAGTAAAGAAATAACTCAGATATGGAAATAGACAAAAGAAGGAAGGGAAAAGAAAAAAGTTATATATATATATATAAAATCATTCTAGCTATCTTAAAGGATATATATATATATATATATATATATATATAATTAATTCTATTAGCTCCTGGAATATAACAGTTAACTTTCATAGGATTAGACCAATTTTTCTTGTTTATATCTTGTAAACTGAGTAACTGTTTTGAAGATAACTGTGCAAAATAATAACTTTAGTTATGTTCCTATCACTTTGTTTTGAAAGCCCATATTGTTATTTGCAGACTCTTTGCTATTGTTATTTGTTTGTTGTTTTTTTGTTTGTTTGTTTTCTTGTATTTTTCTTGGCTTTGTTTTGTTTTTCCCTGTAACACAGAAATCGTAGATGTATGTATATAGGCTTATACATGCCTAGAACTTCTAAAGGATTTACAAGAATTCACTTTATTACATGTAATGCTATGAACAGCTACTTTTAAGAAAATGAGATATTATGGTAACTATTGCTGATTTTCTGTCATCTTGTTTTGAAGTCCAACAATGATTTTATTGTTTGCTTTGATTTGTTTTAGTCTGTTTTCTGCTGTTTGAATTCAATATGTGTAAAGGTATGGGTAGCTATTTTGCAGAGAACAAGAAACATTATGGTAGCCATTGATGATTATCCTGTTGTCTGGTTTTAAAGGCTGGTGGTGTTTCCATTATTTTATTTTGGTCAGTTCTACACTGTTTTGTTTTGTTTGAATTTAATGTGTGTGAAGACATGGACAACTATTTTGGAGAGAATGGAAGACACTGTGGTCTCCATGGTCCATTTCCTGTTCTCTTGTCTAGAAATCGTTTGTTGCTTGTATTGTTTTGTTCTGATCTGCTTTGTTCTGTTTTGTTTTATTCTCTTTAAAATAAAAAATTCAAAAATAAATAAAATAGTAAAATTAGCCACAGATGAAGCAAAATGTGGGCAAATAATAAACTGATAAAGAATTTGTTTCAAGAATGTATGTATGAAAAGCAGCTGTCAATAGCATAAAATAAAATGAGCACAAGAATATAAGAAACACTGGAACATTGAGGACTGTGATAGTCTCATGACTGCAGATACCTGCCAGAACTCATAAGAGAACAGACTAAGAAATGATGAATCGTGCACTGTAGAAATAATATACAACTTAAAAAAGAGAAAAATCCTAAATTTTCTGTGATCACATGACAGATACCTGTGAAATAGGAAAAAATTTCTTTAACAAAATCAAGATAAAAGAAAACTTCCAAAGGACTAAATTAAAAGCAATTACAGCTATGTAAAAATACAACATAATAGACTACTGGTTATAAAAAAGACTTTTTAAATGATGGATTATAATTTAGTTTCGATTGCCTAGGGTTATAATTATTACTAAATAATCTCTTCTCAATCAAACCTTGTTGAAGATTAGTTTTCTTATTTTTATTTTAATTAACACAAGCAAGAATAACTCTCAGATTTAGTCTAGGAGAGCTCTATCCTCTGTACTGACTGGCCTGGTCTCTAGTACTGTATAGTCCTCATTACAATGAAAATTTACTTTGCTGTTCTGGTTGAGGATTCTATTCCCATAGAAATCTATGGGAATATGGAATTGTGAGGGATTCATATATACACATTAGGAGCCAAGTTTAGAGCACACTAATGTTGGGCTTTGTAAAGAGCAGGGAAAAGTAAATTTGTTCCCAAAAATGTCCTTCAAAAAAATTAAAATCTAATCTACAACTAAACTCCTGCTAATAAAGCAATCTCCAGATGGTTCAAAAATTTCAATATAATGTTTCAGGCAATAATGCTGAAAAAATTGTGAAAAAGATTTTCAAAAGAGAAAAACTAGGGAATTTCTTCCCATAAGACATAAAGAAAGTAAGATTTGACTAAGAAAATGCAGAACTTTGCTACACAGTCAAAATTACTTCGAACAATAAAAACATAGAAGAGAAACTATAATCCATAAAATAACAATTGCATAGACCATGGTAACAGAAAAAAATGTACAAAATTTAAATCATAAGTCCAAAAAAGATAAGAAATCACAGAACACAGATGAAAATTCATAATTGACAATTCACTTAAAAAATTACAAATGAGTTTGAACTCAATGCTTAAATTGGATTGAGTTTAATTTCAATTAAATAAAGAAAAGCAAACAATGAGTTACTCAAATTATTATGTATCATATTGTCATTTTCAAGGGCAGATTATCAAGAATGTGTGCAAAGATATTCTCATCGAATGTAAGAAGAAATGTGCCATTTAATAAGTTGGCAAATGATATTTTGTCAATAACTATGAATATCAAAGTTTTAAACATGAAATCAATAGACTCAATTATATAACTTCCAGGAACTCACACTGAGACATATTCAAAGAATTCATTCTTATAGTACTCCAAAAATAGTTTATGACAGAATTATTTTACATAGCAAAGAATTGCAAGTAACTTGAAGAACACTGAATATATCATTTAGCACATTTTTATTTGGAATATTATAAAGTAAAAGTAAACATGAGCATGCAGTGGATAAGAATAAAGTATAAAACATTCTTCAGGAGGCTGAGGAATAAATGCCAAGTACATGCTATGGTTTCTGTCTAGATATACTAGATATACTGCTCAACCTGCTGTGGTTATACTGTTTCCAGAGGTGACTGAATCTAGAGTGTGTGATTGATTCATAGTGAAATGCTGGGATAAAAGGTTCCAGGATTAAGAGACAGTGTTGGCTGAATCAGTGCACTGATCATATTGGTACCACCTAAAAGCAGGTAAACTAGGTAAAATATAAAGGACAATAAGAGGGTTACCTCTCTCCCTTGTCTCTTTTCCTGACTTGCACTTCTATAAACTGTTGCCCTTCTGCTGTGTGCCACCTTGCCTTGGAATAAGTTATGGACTGACACTTGTACAAACTGTAAGTTAAATAAACCCTGTCTCCTTAACAGTGATGTTAGTATTTTGTCTCAGCAATGATAAAAGTAATTAAAACACGGGGCCACAAGGGATGAAAAGGTTGTGAACAAACAGAATGTGCAGTATACCATGCACAAGACCCACAACTCTGGGCAGCAGTAGCAGTAGAAAACACACCCACTGGGTCATGATGTTCAGATAATGCAGGAGTTTTAGATGGACACGTACTTATCATAAGCCATGGACAAAAGAAGCAAAATCTCAACTCACCATATAAGTTAATCACAAAAAGCTGCATCCGACAAACTTGGAAGGAAATTGTTATCTTGACATGGAATAAGTCCATCATCATATTTGGGATAACTTTTAGAATAAACAGCATCCATAAGTGATAACTGCGAAAGAAAAACATTGGAGCATCCAAGATTGGGCTTAGCAACACAGTCAAGACAATATGCAGGTTACCTGACATTGTCACCAAGTAGATCAACAAAATCACAGCAAATAATATTTTCTAATTATAGAGGCTCTCTGTGAGCACCAAGAAAACAAACTGTCACATTTTTTTGTTCCATACCTCATTATGTGTGTCCTTGTGTCACTGCTCAGAACAAAATTATGTGCAAACAGAATTATTACTAATGAGCTCATGAAATTTTAGGATAACTTGTTTATTCATTCCATCGATAGACCTTATGATTTATTATGTACTAAAACTGTCAAAGATTATAATACACTTCTGATTAAATCATTTTATGCAGACTGAAAGAGCTTAAAGATTAATGGTGAAAGAAATTGCAAATTGCATTTCACAATATAAAAGTTAAATACTGAAATAGATTATAACATATTTTTATTTCTAGTCAGGTACGCTTTTGAATCTCCATTCATCATACATGAATATAGGATTGATTAAAAGATGGAGACAAAATTTAATTCCCTATTCTATCATACTTTGATTCATTTCAAATCCTAAGAAACAGTCTTGTGAATACTAGTAGTGAAAAATATTCCCAGAGACAGGGGGAAAAGTGGTGGACAATGTTTTACATCTGTATTTGAATATAGTATAAGTTAAGGGAATCATTCAGCTTAGAATTCTTCAGGAATGAGTTTTCCTTCAACTCATTTGGATGCAAATCATAAGTCTAAATGTAGAATATGCACTTCCTGAGAAGTCAGAACTGTAGTAACTATCTAGAACAAGAATTATAGAAACTTACCTCTTAGGCAAGTATTGTAATCGAACAATGTGAGGTCAAAAACCAAAAGAACAATTCAGTGTAGGAAGAAATGAAATGATTCTCTCTTGTTAAATTCATAACCTCTGAATTTAAAGAAGTACAATAGATGATAAACATGATCAAAATATGTATATAAGTATTATATCTATGCATGAAAAAATACTGAGTTCCAATATTTTGCCAAATTAGTAGACACTAATAAAAAGTATATTTGTTAAAAAAAAAACGCATGTCCTACAAAGTAGATAAATAGGAGAGTGTATATAAATTCTTTTTTCAGTTAACACCTGAATTTCTCAGAGATGAGGAAAATTGATTTCAGAGTAAATCATTGAGAACTTGATTCAAAAACAGATACAGTTTGGTTTCCCTGTAATTAAAGATTTGTGAACATCACAATTTTTAGTTTCAAACAAAGCAATTGTAAAAATGTGTATTAGAAGAAAAATAGGGAAAGAGAAAACATATGTGAGGTTATTCAGTGTATCTCGAAGTATTCATCCAAATAGGCAATACACTTCACTGTAACACACCTGGCTATATATCTCAAATGTCTTAGCTTATATAAGTTATATTTCTGATAATATGAAAGGAAGATGTGTTGATTACATTTCTCTCATTGCTGGGACAAAATATCTGAAATTCAAAATTAAGGGAGGAAAAGATTATTTAGCTCACAGACTGTGGAGATTTCAGTCCATGTTCAGCTGGCTCAAACGCAGTGTCGCACACGGAAGAGGGCAAAAGTTCATGGCAGTGGTAAACAATAAAAGTAAGAAGAGCCAAAAGGCAGGAGTGTAGAGAAGACCCTTTCTATTCCTTATTTTGTATGTAGGCCACACTCACTCGGGTGTAACACTCACTCCCTTAATCTCAGTACTGGACCATGAATCAGTCACAAACTCTAGAAGCCTGCCCCCACGACACAGGAGGCCTTGGGGGATATCCAGGCACAAACTATAAAAGAAAGGAAATTTTAAAATAAGAAAAAATGATAAAATGAATACAAATCTTTGTAGATAAGGAGTGGAAGAAAAGAAAGAATGAAATGGAATAACAGAATAAAGAGGAACTGAGACATACCATGTGCAGGTGCAAATTCACTATGATGATATGTTCACTATGTATATATAAATTGTACTAGTAAACTGAATAAAAAATGCCCACACCAACATCAGTAAAATAAAGATTTTGCTATAACTCTGGTTCAAAGGAATTATATTCCACTTTTTATATCCATTTATTGTCAATCATACTAATTTCCTGTTTTTAGATTCCTGATTTACAACATAAAAATTTGAATTGAAATATGAATAAGACTATTAGAATTTGTTAAAAATCTATTGATCACTGTTAGAAATCTATGTACCTATAGAGAGATAGACAGAGATAGATATTGATAGTTATATACCCCTTTAAAATATAAAATTACTCTAATGTGATTGTAAATTTCTGAAATATAATTATTATTAATCATTAATTTCACTTACTATAATGCTTCTCCCAGGTGCTTACATAAACCAAGTTAATTCCTTGTGAGATATAATATTCATGACACTTTTACAAATAATTAAAGAAATATTAATCAAATGACTGAAAAATATTTTCTTTCAGAAGTTCAGTAACTATTATGTCATAGTCATACTTATTATATTAATTGTGTAAGATATTTTAAACACATAATTTCACTCAGATTTCTTAGCATACTATAGTTGAAGAAGAATATTAATATTAATTGTAAAGAAACTACATTTACAGAAAATATACAGAAAAAATCCTGGTATCTAAATTTCTAGGTATAAAGTGTTTGGCTTATTAAAAGGATAAAATGCAAATTACTACAGAAAAGTTAATAATAGATTGTGTCAAAGTTATCATTTACAGAAAAAAGTTTATTTTCTTCTTTATAGCGAAGAGAAATAAATCACCAGTCGGCTGGAAAGTACTTTTTAAAAATCTATTAAAACATAATATATTACATTTCCCCATTTAACTGTTTTATCCCATCTCCTTCCCTCCTCTTTGTCTGAAATCCTGCTTGCAATCATTATGTACAGCAAACATGTACTAATATAGCTGTAAAATTTCAGGCTGAGGAGACGTCTAAGCAGAAAAAAATAAGATGTCAACATTTACAAAGTCGCTGAGAAAAATAAAAATTTCCAAAACATAAAAATTAAAATAGCATTAAGATACAACACCGACATATATACATATTCAACTATCACACTATGAAAAGGAAAATATAACAAAAATCAAATGAGGTTATTATATAAACATACATATGTATATTCAAAATAATTTGTCAAAATCCTTCAGCAAATATTCTGATTGCAAGAGAGGCAGGATGGGGTACCCAAATGAATAACAGAGGTTCTAGTTTTCATTTCCCAGATCTTGTGAAACGAGCATTGAGCACAGCAAGTACCTCCCTGGATGCCAGGAAATCTAAGGAGCAATAAAAATAAATCATTCATCAAAGGTTCAGTAAGATTGCTCCATATAATGCATGCAAATTTGAAAATAAAATTTGGAATGAAAATGATTCAGGTTCTTCATACAACGTGTTTTCAATGAGAAGTATTCATTTTCCCACAACCTTAGAATCCCATTAATCCAGTTTATTAAGAGGAAGGAAGAACAATGCATTTTTAAAAACATGCTTCTATATGTGACACACAGAGATATTTTATTTTAAACCAGACTTACAGAGAAAGTGTCACACAGATTTTATTAATGAAAGTACTGTCAAATAAAACATATATTCTGTTCCTTTTATTACTTAATAATCTGAGTTCCACTAATATTGGAACACAGAATTTTCAAATATAAAATAATGACTAGAAGACAGAAATATTCATTACACTGATGTGATCAGTATGCACAGTGTAATCAAATGAAAATATCACATGGTATATCACAAATACATGTTCATGTTTGAATCATACTTTTTTTCAAAAAATTTTATTTAAAGAGAAAAAAGCAAAAAAAGGGTACAAATAATACAGAATTTTAAAAAAACACTAAAAAATTATTAGTTCATAAATTACATATTGTCATCTTAGAAATAGTTGTTCAAGTTACAAAGTTAAAACATAAAAAGTGGATATTCAAACAGTGAGAGTGCAAACAGTTCTGTTCAATGATCAAACAAAAACTTAGTAATATGGTTATCTATTTTACACAGTTAAATGTACATGCAGTAATACCTTCAGAACACTTTCTTTTCCTCTATTTTTTAAAAATTTTATTTAAAAGGAAAAAAGAGAAAAAACAAAGCAGTGTAAGGGTACAAGTAATACAGAACTACAAAAAAAAAACAGTAAGAAATCACCAGTTAATAGATTACACATTATCATCTTAGAGATAGTTGCTCAAGTCACAGTATCAAAGCATACAAAGTGGACATTCAAACAGTGACACTGCAAACAGTTGTGTTCAATGATCCCACCAAAAACATTAATATGGTCATCTATTTAACATCCCTAAACACACTTGCAGTTGTATCCTTTAGAGCACTTTATTTTCCTCTCTTTTTTACAACAAAATTTACACATTTTGGGTTTTATTACTCCTTAGTTCGTATTACTTTTTTTTCTGGAAGAGAACAAAGTCAAATATGGCAAAACACAGCTGTCAGTCAAAACCAAGGATAGACATACCACATGATACAAAAACAGAGTACAAGGTTATCAATAATGGTTACCATAATGCCTCTTGCTTCCTTAGAAAGAATTGTCTATCTCATTAAGTATTATAAAGTTGAACAAAACAGTAGAGAACAAGACCAATAAAACCTAAACCTTTTAAACATTACAGGACTTCCAAAGAAGATAATAGGCAAACCAGAATGGGCATAATGGTTAATCTTATTGCCCTCAAAGTAGTTGCCTGTACCCTCAAACTTGATACTATCATACAGAACGGAACAGAGTCTAAACAGTCAAAACAAAATAGTGGGAGTATTACAGGACTTCAAATCAAGTTAATAGGAAATCAAATAAGTTACTATAATGTATCCTGCTATTTTTTTATTTTTCCCCTTAATTAAAAAATCATTAAAAATAACAAAAAATTTTAATGAATAAGGGAGAGATTGAGATAAAAGAGGACATAACAACATAACAATACAGGTCAAAGCATGACAGTTTCAGCAACCTAGTGCTTCACCACCAAATAAACCAACTTAATAGTAGTTACCATAGTGTCTTTTTCCTTGAAATATTTGAATATAACTTCATATACTATAGCTTCAAAAATATCAAGTCAGTGTAAAACCATTCAAGTGGATGAAAGCATTGTAGGGTATTTAGAACCACCTAACAGAAAACGAACAATGGTTTCTATATTATCTCTTTGCCTATAACAATTTTTTGTTTATACTATCACATATAATAAAATCCAGCAAGATACATCATGATAAAACCAATGGAGACAGAAGAGCCATAGTTTGGTGGGGCTTCAAAACAAGCACTAACTATTATGATGACTTATTTTCTTCAAAATAGCTGTTCATTTCATCACAGGCAATAATATCAAGCAGCCCAGAACAAAGCCATTCCAATTAATAAGTGAAAACTTTATAAGGCTTCAAGGCCACATAATGGGGAATCATGATTACCACATACTTTTATATATTTGAATCATTACTTACATTAGGGAAACTATTCAGTATTCACACATGTGAGATTGATTTATTTCACTTATGAGTACGGTCTCAAGCTGCGCCCATTTATTGATAAATATCTCAATGTGATCCTTCTTTATAGCTGAGTGATACTCCATTGTATAGAAATACCACACTTTTTTATCCATTCCTCAGTTGATGGACACTTGGGTTGTTTCCAAGATCTGGCGATAACAAATTGTGCTGCTATAAACATAGGTGGACATATATCACTGTGATATGATGCTTTCAGTTCTTCTGGGAATATGCCTAGAAGTGGAATAGCTGGAACAAATGGGACTTCCAATCTCAGCTTTTTGAGAAATCTCCAAGACTGACCTCAGCAATGGTTGTACCAGTCTATACTCCCACCAACAGTGTAAGAGAATTCCTTTTTCCCCACAGCCTCTCCAGCATTTGTTGTTGTTGGTTTTCTTGATCCTGGCCATTCTTTCAGGAGTGAAATGGAATCTCAGCGTGGTTTTAATTTGCATTTCTCTAATGAGTAATGATGATGAACATTTTTTCATGTATGTATTTGCCATTTGTATTTCTTCATCTGAGAAGTGGGTATTCATCTCAGATGCCCATTTTTGGATTGGATCTTTGAATTTTGGGGGTCTGAAGTTTTTTTAATTCTTTATATGTTTTAGACAAGAGTCCCTTGTCTGAGAGAGAGTTCACTAAAATCTTTTCCCAGTTGGTGGGCTTTCTTTTCACTATGCTGGACATTTCTTTTGACATGCAGAAACTTTTTAATAAGAGCTGGTCCCAGTTATTGATTCTAGGAAGTATTTCCTGTGCAGTTTGAGTCCTGTTCATGAATTCTCTACCTACCCCTATGTCTTCAAGGTTTCTACCCAATTTGTCTTCCAATAGATTTAGTGTTTCTGTTTTAATATTCAGATCTTTGATCCATTTAGATTTTAATTTAGTACATGGTGATAGGCATTGGTCTAGCTTTAGTTTTTGGCAAATGGAGAGCCAGTTTTTCCAACACCATTTATTAAAGAGACTGTTGTACATCCAGTGAACCTTGCTTGGCTCCTTTATCAAAGATAAAGTGGTTGAGTGTGTTTGTAGTTCTGGTTGTATCTTCTAATCTATTCCATTGATCTTCGGCTCTGTTTTGATTCCAGTACCATGTTGATTTTACGACTGTTGCTTTGTAGTATAACTTCAAGTCAGGGATTGTGATGCCTCCTACCTTGCCTTTGCTGCTTAGAATTGCCTATGCTATTCTAAGTCAATTCTGGTTCCAGATGAATTTTAGGAGTGATTTCTTTAGATTTATAAGTTATGCTGATGGTATTTTTATTGGGATTACATTGAATCTGTATAACAGTTTTGGGAGAATGGCCATTTTCCACAATGTTTGTTCTTCCTATCCATGAGCAAGGGAAGTCTTTCCATTTTCTGAGATTATCTTCAATTTCTTTTTTCAGTGTATTATAATTTTCCCTGTATAGGTCTTTCACTTCTTTCATAAGAGTAATTCCTAAATATTTCATTTTTTGATTACTAGTGTGAAAGGTGTGGTTTCTCTTATTTCCCTCTCTGTGATTTTGTTGTTAGTGTATAGGAATGCTATTGATTTCTGAGTATTGATTTTGTATCCAGCTACATAACTGAATTTATTATATCTAAGTGTCTTTAAATGGAGTTTAGGGGGTCTTCTATGTAGAGTATCACGTCATATGCAAACAATGATAATTTTACTTCTTCTTTTCGTATCTTTACCCCTTTTATTTCTCTCTCTTGTCTAATTGCTCTGGCTAGTACTTCCAGTACTATATTAAATAGGAGTGGTGACAAAGGACATCCTTGTCTTGTGCCTGATTTTAAAGTAAAGGCTTTCAATTTTTGGCCATTTAGTATAATGCTGGCTGTTGGTTTGTCATAAATGGCCTTTATTATATTGAGGTAAAGACCATCTATTCCAATTTTCTGTAAAGTTCTTATCATGAATGAGTGTTGGACCTTATCAAAGGCTTTTTCTGCATCTATAGAAATGATCATGTGATTCTTACTTTTGGCTTTATTGATATGGTGGATTACATTTATTGATTTATGTATGTTGAACCATTTATGTATGTTGAACCGTTCCTGGGATGAATCCCACTTGGTCATGGTGTATAATCTTGATGATTTGCTGCATCCTATTTGCCAATATTTTATTGAGGATTTTTGCATCTGTGTTCATTAGGGAGATTGGTCTATAGTTCTCTTTTTTAGTTGGGTCTTTCTCAGGTTTTGGTACTAGAGTAATATTTGCTTTCAGGAATGACTTAGGAAGGATTGCTTCCCTTTCAATTTCATTGAAGAGTTTGAGGAGTATTGGCATTAGGTCCTCTTTGTATTTCTTGTAGAATTCTGCAGTGAATCCATCTGGCCCTGAGTTTTTCTTTATAGGTAAGGACTTAATTACATTTTCAATTTCATTAATAGAGATTGGGTTATTCAGCAGTTTTACATCCTCTTGATCTAGCTTTGGTACTTCATATGTTTCTAGGAATCTGTCTATTTCTTCTGCGTTATCAAACCTTTGAGAGTAGCGGTTTTCAAAATAGGTGTTGATGATCTTTTGTATTTCTGTAGAGTCTGTAGTGATTTCACATTTTTCATTCCTTATTGCATGAATTTGAGCTTTTTCTTCCCTTTTTAAAATAAGGCTGGCTAGGGGCTTATCAATTTTATTTATTCTTTCAAAGAACCAACTCTTTGATTCACTGATTTTTTTTTGATTATTTTCTTAGTCTCTATTGCTTTGGCTTCTGCTCTGACTTTTATTATTTCCTCTCTTCTTTTGGCTTTATGCTTGACTTTCTCTTCTTTTTCTAGATGTTTGAGGTGTAACATCAGGTTATTTATTTGTATTTTTTCTGTCTTCCTGATGTGGGAACTCACTGAAATAAATTTTCCTCTGAGGACAGCTTTCATTGTATCCCACAGATTCCAGTAAGTTGTATTTGTGTTTTCATTTGTTTGTCGGTATTGTTTAATTTCTTCTTTAATTTCCTCTGTGACCCACTGATTACTCAAGAGTGTGTTATTCAGTTTCAATGTGTTTGTGGGATTTTTGCAGTATCTTTTATCATTAATTTCTAATTTCATAGCGCTATGATCCGATAATATGCAAGGGATAATTTCAACTCTTTTGCATTTGTTTAAATATGTTCTGTGAGTTAATATATGGTCTATTTTAGAGAATGACTCATGTACTGCTGAGAAGAATGTGTATTCTGTTGTTGTTGGGTGGAATACTCTGTATATGTCTATCAATTCCATTTGTTTACAGGTGTGATTCAGTTCTTTTTTTTCTTTGTTGATTTTCTGTCTGGTTGATCTGTCCATTGGTGTCAATGGTGTGTTAAAATCTCCTGTTATAATTGTATTACTGATAATTTGGTTTTTCATTTCTGATATTACTTTTTTATATAACTGGATGCTCTGGAATTTGGTGCATATATATTTAAGATAGTTATCTCTTCCTCTTGAAGTTTTCCCATAACCAGTATGTAGTGACCTTCTTTATCTCTTCTGATCATTATTGGTTTGAAATTCATATTGTCTGCAAATAGAATAGCTACCCCCACTTTTTTGGGGTTCCTGTTGCATGAAGTATTGTTTTCCATCCTTTGACTTTCAGTCTGTGAGTATCCTTTTGGGTTAGATGGGTTTCTTGTAGACAGCATATGGTTGGATTTTGTTTCTTGAACCATTCTGCAGTCTATTTCTTTTAATTGGTGCATTGAGACCATTTACATTAATGGTTATAACTGTTATATGCTGATTTATTGTTGACATGTTATCTCTTTGCTGTTGTATCTTTATCTTTCTGTTCTGTTTAATATTCTGCTTTGTTTAGTGGTTTTTTTCCTAAATATCTAAACTGTCTTTCAGTATTCTTTGCAGGATTGGCCTGGTGATCATGAAGTTCTTCAGCTATTCTTTGGTGTGGAAATATCTTATTTCTCCATCAATTTTTTTTATTTAAAGAAAAGGAAACAAAAAAACATGGAGATAAAAAAGGGTATAAATAATATAGAATTACAGAAAAATAAATGGTAAGAAA
The DNA here is from genome assembly GCF_034190915.1 of Cavia porcellus. Lineage (NCBI taxonomy): Eukaryota > Metazoa > Chordata > Mammalia > Rodentia > Caviidae > Cavia > Cavia porcellus. The sequence goes on along the minus strand of NW_026947492.1, from coordinate 74,456,855 downwards.
TCACCAGTTGATAAGTTACATATTGTCATCTTAGAAATAGCTGTTCAGGTTACAAAATTAAAGTATGTAAAATGACATTCAAATAGTGACACTGCAAACAGTTCTGCTCACTGATCTAACAAAAACTTAGTAATATGGTCATCAGTCCTACACACTTGTTTTTTATCTGAAAGAGGGTAAGATTAAGCATATCAAAACATATCAAAACAGTTCAAAAAGAAACAATTTAAAGAAATACAGATTTCAAAGCAAGTCCACTGGAGATCTTCACTGTTTATCTAATTGTCTCTAGTTTTTTCCAAATAGTTGTCCCCATCTTCATGCACATTAAATACATACTGCATATTATAGAACTAATCAAATCATTACAGGATGATGAAGGCTTTTTAGGTCTTCGAGATCTGACATTGGGGAAGACAATAATAACTACCATCGCATCTCTCATTCTCTTCGTAGTAGATATCCTTTTCTTTACATATGCTTAAATTGAACTTAAGAGACGACTAATATCACTCCGATCAGTGAATAATAGTATTGCTAAATTTTATATCATAATGGTACAAAATTAGCATTGGGTTTCTTAGTGTCTCTTCTTCTTCAGAGTATCTGTTCATTACATCCTGCATTATATAATCTGTTTCCGTAAATAGTTTTTTTTTAAATCTTCTCATGTGTGAATTTCTACATGTATATCTATCCTCTCTGTATTATAGGGAAAAACAAGACAGCAAAACAAATTCCTAGAAAAACATGCAATGAATAAGACACATAAGACCACAATATTAGGTGATCTTCCATAATTACTATGCTTTCTCTTGTTATTTTCAATAGATTTGTCCACATCGTTAGGCTTAATATAGTTAAACATAAAATTACCTAGCTATTTTTATAAAAACACAAATTTGAAACCATTGTAGGACTTGAGAGCTGTTAATAATTAATCCCAGTATGGATATCTTTTACATCTTGTCATCTTCAGAGTAGTTGCCTCTACTTTTAGGGTTGATATTATCAAGCATACCAAATTCAAGTAAAATCAGCCAAGGCAAAACCTCAGTATTATGAATTGGATTCAAATAAGATCAGTCATAGTAAGACAATGTATGTAATACAGGATTTCAGTTTAAGTTAATAGGAAATTAAGGATAGTTACTATGGTATAATCTGCTATTTTGGGTCAGATGTCTGTGCCCTCAAATCTGATATGAGTGGAAAGACCAGAACAAATTAAATTCAAACTAAACAGGCGCGATAAAACTACTGTGTCTTTTAAATCCTGATACACTATTAACCCTCTGCCTTTTTTATACTGTATCAAAGCTATCTATATTAAAGATTATAGCTTATTGTCTCTGCCTCATGTCTGCTACTCCACTTTACTGCTATAATTTGTCCACCTTACTACCTCATTCGACTGTTTGCCCTGTTCATTGAGGCCTCTCTGCCACTGTTGCTAGAATCCTGGTATCCCTTTCTCTCTTTCTCTGGAATGTCCTTCAGCACTCTCTGTAGGGTTGGGTGGGTGGCCACAAACTCCCACAGTTCCTCCTTTTCTTGGGAGCATCTTATTTCTCCATTAATTTTGAGAGAGAGTTTTGATGGGTATATGAGTCTTGGTTGCATATTATTTTCTTTCAGGACTTGGAATATTTCTCCCCATTCCCTTCTTGATTTAAGAGTTTGTGTTGATAAGTCTGTTGTTATTTTGATAATTTTCCCATTGTAGGTAATCTGCTCCTTTTCTGTGGCTGCTTTTAGTATTCTGTTCTTTTGGTGGATTTCTGGAATCTTGATTATTATATGTCTGGGTGTAGATCTGTTTTGGTTGTAGGTAGCTGGTGTTCTGTGTGCCTCTTTTATCTGGACATCATTTCTTTTTGCTATACATGGGAAATTTTGCTTTAATATATCTGTGAGTATTCTTTGTATTTCATTTTTTGTTGCTCCTGCTTCCTCACTCATATTCTTTATTCTTAAGTTATATATCCTTTTGTCATATAGCCTTTGAGTTGAATTGTTTCTTTCTGGTTCCTTGTTATTTTTAAGAGGTCATTTCCTCATGATCATATATCATAAATCTCTCTTCAAGTTTCAAAAGGCCAGCTTTAGTTTCTGTCAAGGCATTTTGCCAGTGTTCAATGGAGTTTTTAGTTTCCTGGTAATCTCTTTTGATCTGTTTCATGTATTCTAAGTTATGTTTAAATTCTTCTTCAGAAGTTTCTCTTTTCTGATTTCCTCAGTTCTTCCATCTGTGTTCTCTTGGGTGGAGCTTGTCATTTCTTTAATCTCTTTATAACTTGCCTCACTTGGATCAGGAGTACAGCTTTAAATTCATCTATGAGGTCATGGAGGAATTTTTTTTTTTTTTTTGGCTGATGCTGTGTCCAGTATTGGATGTTTACTGTGCTTGTTCTCTTCAGTGTTTACTTCTCCTGGGCTTATTTTCTCATGGTGGGAAGCTGGAGATTTTTTTTTATTTCTAGCTCTTGTCATGTTTCTGGTTTCTTTCAGACTGGAGTGTCCTGGGGGATCTCTGGCCCTCTCTGTATTGCTTAAGACCTTTCAGAAACGTACTGACTTGCGTTTTTGCTGTCCTCCCCAATTTGCTGTTATCTGGGATAGGCAGGAATGCAGGGACAGTGCAGGCTAGCCTCCAGCCTCTGTGCCAGTCAATCTGCAAATTAGGTTGTACTTTGTGGATGTCACAGAGCCGCGACTATTTTGTATCTCCTTATTGGGTCCCAACCAGAGGCTTGGTTCAGCCCCAGAAGATCCTGCCAGTTCTCTCCATGCCAGAGGCAGCTGACAAATGTCACCATGGCACAGGGCCCTGCCCAAATCCCAGCTGTCCTCTTCCAGACCTTTCTGTGCCAGGAGTGACTATCTAATGTCACCACACCAGCTGGTCTGCCCAATTCCAAGATGTCCTCCACTAGTTCTCTCTATGTCACTGATGCCGTCACAGCACCGGGCTCTGCCCAATTTTAAGATGTCCTCCTCCAGACCTCTCTACATCAAGGGTGACTGTCTGATGTCACCGAGCTGCAGGCTCTGCCCAACTCCAAGATATCCTCCACCAGACTCTGTGTTATTGATGTCGCTGTGGTGGTGGGCTCTGCCCAATTCTAAGATGTCCTCCAGCCAGCCACAGCAGCCACGGGACCCAGTTCTTAGTACTCACCAGGACTCAGTGCAGGTCTTCCTCTTGAGTTTGCTGCACACTATGCCACTTGCCTTCACTGCATTCCTGACACAGCGCGGAATGATCAGAAAACTGCACAGAGTGTTCAGTCAGAAAACTGAACCGTGTTCAGCTTCGGAGCTCCAGAGCTTCTTACAATCTCCTCCGGTGCAGCCGGGCTGCTTCATGGGGTCCCAGGTCTCAATTTCCAACAGTGGCCAAAAGCCAATTACAGCTTTTCCTCTTGGATACACTGGTCAGTGTACTGCGTTAAAGGTGTGGGATGTGAAGACTCCCATTATCAGCCATCATAGTCTCAGCACGACCTTAAATCCTTCCTCTCCATCAATTTTGAAGGCAGTTTTGCAGAGTACATTAGTCTAGGTTGGAAATAATTTTCCTTTAGGATCTCAAATACTTCACTCCATGCTCTTCTTGATTTTATATTGTTTGTGTTGAGAAGTCTGCTGTGATTCTGATAGGTTTTCCTTTATAGGTGATCTGTGTTTTCTCTCTGACAGCTTTTAAGAGTCTATTCTTTTGTTCAATTTCTGGGGTGGTGATTGTTATATGTCTGGTGTAGTTTTATTTTGGCTATGGCTATTTGGAATTCTATATGCTTCATTGATCCTGATATTAGTTTCCAATTTCATGTTTGGGAAATTTTCAGCTATTACTTCTCTAAACATCCTCTTGACATCCTTTATGTTGTTCCCTTCTTTTTAATTTATCCCTATCAACCTTATGTTGTTTTTCTTTGCATCATCTTGCAGGTGTTGAATTGTTATTTCTTGATTTCTTATTATTTTTAAAAGATCTTTCCTTTCCTGTTCACTGGCTGCAATCTTGTCTTCAAGGTCTGAAATTCTACCTTCGCATTCATTGAGGTGGTTTTTACAACTTTCAATGAAAATTTTGATTTCCTGTATATCTCTTTGCATCTGTTTTATATATTCTGTTTGTTTCTTATATTGTTCCTCCAGGGATTCTATATTTTTGTTTAGTTCCTCCAATTTTTTAACTGTGTCTTCTTTAGATACGTTCAGCATCTCCTTCATTTCTTTTATCATTTCTTCTTTTACCTGACAGATTATTTCTAGTTTGAATTCCTTTAAAGCTTCCCGGAGTTGCTTCTTTATTTTGGTTACTATTGTTTCAGGTATTTCAGGTATATGGCATGTATTTTCTTCTATGTACATGGCTCCTAGGCTTTCTTGGGATGGGCTGGATGTTTGAGATTGCATTTTGGTCTTTCATTTTGTCATTTTCCTGTATTTCTGTGTTTCAAGTGTTGTTCCAGAGTTTCCCCTGGGCATGTTGGAAATTGTCTCTTGTGACCTGGGCTCTTGGGACTCCTCTGGTAGTGTAGCTCCCTCCTTGGGCAGCAGAGCCCCTGGATTATAAGAGGGTTGCCAGGCTCCTCTCAGGTAGACCTAAAGCCTCCTCGAGCTGCACAGTTTCCCCCTCTGGTAGCAAAGCTTCCCTGAGGGAAAGAAGGCCATCTGGTGTGGTCCAGGCAATCCCAAATCCTGCTAAACCCAATCTAGTGTGGCTGCAAGCCCAGCAGACCCCCAACCGCCTAAAACTAGGATCTCATACTCTCCCAGGGATTGGATGTTGTGTAGTCTTCCAGCTCCTTGAATGGCAAAGCTCCCCAGGCTGATAGAAGGTCCCCCTATGGCCTAGGTAGGCCTCAAACCTCCTCAGCAGATCTGCTCCCTCCTCCAGGCAGTGGCAGTAGTGCTGGTGCTCTCCAGGTCAAAAGAAGGTCACAGATGAGGCCGGAGCAGGTTCCAATGGCTCAGCCCAGCTCCCTTCTTTCGGCCGGCAGCTGTGGTGCGCTCCTCTGGCTGGAGAGGTCGCGGGCGGGGCTGGAACAGATTCCCTCTGCTCGGCTGTTCTCCAATTTATTTATATTTTTGTCACCAGTTTCTAGTTTAGTTTCTTGTTATCATATATGTATTCCTTATGATTTAGATCCTTTGACATAGTCATGTGTATTATGGTCTCACTTATTGTTTATTTCTGTGAATGTTTCATGAATACTTAGATATGAAAAACCTCTCATCTGTTTTCTTTTTCCCTATTTCTCTTCTAGTACTCACTCTAACCAGTAATCTGTTAAAAACTGTGGCATATTCAGACTTTTTTTTACTTACCAGTGAACCAGACTTTACTGTCACTTCAGTTGTGATTTCAATGGCTTGTTCTGAAATCAAATTTCATCCTCTCTTGTTGTTATTTTTTATGTCATGTGAAAATGCATAAGTTTAAGGATATGCTCATCAAATTCATGTATTTTGTTAAGACACAATCTTTTTAAAATAGGCCTTTCATTATATACTTCAGTTTTACAAAATACTGACACTCAAAGGAATGGTTTCATAATGTATATCCTACTCACATTTTGATCAGATTCAGCTGCCTTTCTATCCTAATTTAAAACCAAAAGTCATGAATTTAATAAAAGAGTTTCTAATTATTTCATTTCTGCTCAAACTGGCTACTCCTTTTCAATGAGGTGACCTTGAATTTTCACATTCTTGCATAGGATATGTTTCTGGATATTGTGTTTTCAATACTCTTCTGACATCTCTGGAGCTACATAGAGTGTACTTAGAATTATGACTGATCACAGTAAGTTTAACTAAGGACAAATCCACTTTGGAGATTCAGCAAATGAGTTTCAACAATGTGTGTTATGGTACACATTAAGTGTCCACAGACTTTTACCCTAACCTGAGAGAGTGTTAGTTTATACCAGTATTCATATGGTTGATTTCTTAGGAAAAACTCAAATCATGACAGAGTAGGGATTAAATTTTATATCCATACTTAGTCAACCATTAATTCAAGTACAGTTTATGAAGCTAGGACAGTATATTTGATGGGTATTAATAATTTCATTATTTCATCTTTGCATAACCAAACCACAAATTGCAAATACACATGTTTTCAAGAATCTTTTATCCCCACAGAATTTATTATCTTACCTCAATATGCTCATTTGATTTTGGTTTTTATTTAGGTCAAATTTTCCAACAATATATATTTAGAATTTCTTTGTTTATAAACATGATACAGATTTTTTCATTACAGTCCATTTTGATATTAATTCTAAAAATCACAACAGTTAAAAATATAACATTTCTTTGCTTACAGTCAAATTAATCAAACCTTCTATAAATTTGGTAAGGTTGGGTACATCTCAAGATACAATAATGATCCTGTGACATTTTGCTATCTATTTGTGATGGCATTTGTGCAAGAAACTCTTACCATAGAGGACCATGGAGAAGATCCAAAATACAGTACTTAAAATGGGTGTCTGTCTCTTTATGCAGGTCACTCAGGATGGGTATTTACTTGTGAGATTCTGGACTCAGCTTCATGCATGCTATTGGATTATAGTGCTAATATAGGAACTCACACTCATTTTAAGATTATACATGATTTTGTTAATTAGGGTCCCTATGCCATTGCTAAATTATTAAAGATTTAATCCATTCTTTCTTATTCTTCTTGGATATTTTAATGTTAAAAGCATACAGATTATATGTATTCCTTAGCATCAGTGTTCTTACAAAATATTTTGAAGTATAAAATTTGGGAGATTATTGAGAACCCAGTGATTTGTAGATCTCTTCACTGGATTAACCAACTTTTCTTGTAGGTAATTTTTGCGTATTAAAGATTAAAGGGTGACATTATCACAGTAGAAGGTAAATGTGACTGCCAAAGGCTGCCATAAATTTTGACTAAGGAAGCTATTAATTCTAAGAATGGCCAGGAAATTCAAGGACTCAGATGTGTCACTGAACTTAACAAAATGAAGAGTTTTGTATAAGAAGAGCTGAGAAGTGATGTAAGGTATTTGTTTAAAACAGATGTTGGATCAAATGATAGTACTTTTAAACATGCATAAATAAGTTGACAAAATGTCACAAAACAGAGACAAAAAATTGATGATGTAGGAAATGGAGGGGAAATTAGAGGAGTGGAATTATTCAGGAGTAATGGAAAGAATGAAATCTGCAAGAGCAGAATTATGAGACATAGTAAGGGAAACAGAAAATCGGTGTTTATGAAGAGGAAGCAGGGCAGAATTCGTGAAGGAGACTGAAGTAAAGGTACACAAGGTTTAGGAGTAACTGCTAGTTGTAGGATTACTTTATAAAATATAAAGGGGCTAGTGAACATCGATCCTATAGTTCTCAGTGTCGGTATGAAAATTCCCTCCACCTCTGTGTCTGCCTGTCAGTACCTTGTTTTCTCTCCTTTTTCATTCTCATCCACTTTCTGTTCCCTTTCTCCCCTTCCTTCATATATATATATATATATATATATATATATATATATATATATATAAAATAGAAATGTAACACTGTGCAACACATACTGTATCTCTGAGCTTAATGTCAAAATTAACCACTAGGTGTGTGTTAAATAGCTTACAGTCAGTTTGGTAAACAAGAAAAACAGTGATGCTCTTTGGGTAAAGAAAAAAAATTCAGATTAATCATGGGGAAAATGACATCCATTTAAATGTCATTATTTTTGCCTTGTACAAGGAACATGGTGACTTTAATAATCATGGTCTCAGGGCTCCATGCTATGCCCCTTTCAGACTTCATAATAGTAGTTGACTCTTCCAAAGAGATTTTTGCAAATTATGTCCATACTGTGGACTAGGAGCAGTCCAAAGACTATTTCTAGGCTGGCATCGCAGAGGGAACAAATAAGACAGATCAAGGAAGTGATTCAGCATTACTTAATAGGCTGAAATTCTAGCTTTACAATGAAGTAAATAGCAAAGTAAATAATTCTATGAGATGTAAGTAATCTATGGAATTCTTGAAAATTGTCTTTAAACCAGATTATGGCTTGGAAAGTTACTGTGAGATTGAAAAGAAGACAGGCTCATTAACTGACTCAAAGGAAGTATATATTAAACAGACTTTAAAATTATATATCACATTTAAGTAGCCCTCATGTGCATGAGCACACACACACAGGCGCGCACACACACACACACACACACACACACACACAAATGCACACCTAACCCATGTCTAAACTGACAGTTCATTCAACCCTTTTTTAAAATTTTTTTCCCAGAATGAAACTCAGGACATCACTCTTGCCAGGTAGGTGCTGAGCCATCTTGATTTTATTTTAATTAATAAACATGCTCACATTAGCTATGTATGAGATTAGAGATATTCATAAAATATTTCATAATTTCATATTTTGTTTTTTTATTTCAAAGAGAAATAAATCCCAAGTACAGTAAAATAGAACAGTTCATGGTGAAATAATACACATGACAAGAGTGTGTGTACCTTTGTGATTCTTTAAACTTTTATTAGTAATTTTTTGATATCAGGAATCAAACTCATGACCACACAATTACAAGGCAGACACTTATGCCACTGAGCTAAATCCCCCACCTTTTATTAGTAATTTTAACACAAAAAGACAAAAGAATTTTCAAAACATACAGCAAAGTTGTAAGTGTCACACAACTATAAAATTAACATATGACAAGAATTTTACTTAGCTGACTAATTAGTAAGAAGACAGTGAACTTTATGATGTGTCCAGAGGAGAACACTGTGTACCACATTTATGTTGTTCAGTTGGGTTCTTGTAATGAATTTAAAACTAAATTCAAATTTTCATATGCAGTGCTCTGGAAAGTCAATATAACATCCACAAAACAAAATTTGTAGTTCTGTCAGCAATGATTATTTACAGTATTATCTCTTTTCTACAATTTAAAAAATTTGTTTAAAAGCTTCAGGACAGTGAAAGGCACAGGCTTTATAGACTCCAAGATTCCTGTAAGCCTAATGTTCACTTGAATAAACATAAACAGAAGAAACATAGATCTACCAGTGGTCTACAAATCTGGTGACTGTTACATTGACAAAAACGTATGCATGTAAAGACCCATGACCTTTCATCGCTCTCAAAGTACAACCCTCAACTCCAGCTTCTGATATACTTAACCTATTGTTCCAGACACTTTTAACTTGGTTCCAGAAGTCTTCTTTTGTGAATGTCTCAGTGCACTGTTGGGGCTGCTTCAATACACTGAATTGATGCTAAATGTTTTCTTTCCATTCTCATTTTGACTTTGGAGTAGGGCCAAAAGTCTCACAGTGCCAGACTCAATGGATAAGGTGGGAGAGGGTACACTGTAATGGCTTTATGCCACTGCTTTTTTTTTTTTTTTTTTGAGTGACACTAAAGTAGCAGATCTCACTGTATTTTTTTAATCAAAATTAAACTCATGCAAAAAGACTTCCAGAACTACTCCAGAATGTGGCAAGAATTATGGGATAAGTGTGTTTGAATGGGGAAGATGTTGAAAGAGAGTAATGGCAAAGTGTCAGCCATTGTACTAAAGTTTTAAAATTTAAGCATTCATTGTATATTTTTACCACCTCGTATAGTCATCTTTATGTTGTACCCCAGTCCTTCAAAAGAAACGCTTTACAAAATATATTTTCACAACACTGGGAGCCCTCTCACTTTACTATATCCCCAGTGATATGTATAACTTCTATATATAACTTTTTCTGAAATATGCTCTGCGTAAGTCACTAAATTTCCCAGGCTGAGCTTGCACTTGCCATCCTCCTGCCTCAGCCTCCCAGGTCACTGAAGTTAAAGGCATACACCACCATGCTTAGATCAAGAAAAGACTTTTAGTGTTATATTGTGTAGTCGTCCTTGAAAATAGTAAATTTGTTCACCGTATGTACCTCAAAAGAAGTATGATTAACTATTGAATTAAATACATACATAACAAGGAAAAACATTTTAGCATTTGTATCTATTTGCTTAACAAGGAAACATAAATTTTCTGCATCTTTGGAGCCATAAAACAAAGAACTAAAGAAATGAAATGAAAATTTAAAGATTAAGATAATGACTGCTTCTCAAGTAAACTTCTTAGAGTGGAAAGAAACTAAAAAGATAGATAAAACCCCCAAGGGTAGTAACAGCAGGCAGCCTTGTCACCATTTGGCCTGAGACTCAGTGCAGCGAAGGTGATTGTGAGAACAGGAAAGGCCTGTAAGTCTTGCCAGGGTGGACACCAAGGAGCAGCAATCTTAATTGAAGGCACTCCTTCATCCAAACTGTAGGAGAGAGCCAGCCAAATAACCCCCTAGCATCCTCTGTCCTCCCATCTCCCCTGCATTCAGCTGCTGTTGCACATGGGGGGACACTGTTACTGACTGTGGGGGTGGCCACCAGGGTGACAGGCATTAAAGGTCACCTGAAGGATGGAGGGAATGGCTCACTGGAGGTCTGTTTTGCAGTTAGTTAAAAAAGTGAAAAGAGAGGATCTAAAGAGTCTCCCAACATAGGCATTTATTAAATTAATATTTACAGAACACTTTATGAAGCAGATGAATGAACCAAATTCTATTTTTTTGAATTAGCAGATGTTTGCAGTTCATGTTCCCATTTCTTGTAGGAGGCTGTATGTGTATGCAGTACCTCTTGATTCCTTCTTCTTCTTCTTCTTCTTCTTCTTCTTCTTCTTCTTCTTCTTCTTCTTCTTCTTCCTCTTCCTCTTCCTCTTCTTCCTCCTCCTCTTCCTCCTCCTCCTCCTCCTCCTCCTCCTCCTCCTCCTCCTCCTCCTCTTCTTCTTCTTCTTCTTCTTCTTCTTCTTCTTCTTCTTCTTCTTCTTCTTCTTCTTCTTCTTCTTCTTCTTCTTCTTCTTCTTCTTCTTCTTCTTCTTCCTCCCACCAAAAGGCAGTTTCTTTGCAAGTGAAGCTTGTCAACAGTGGTGTAAAGGAAATTTTAGCAGTCTTGTAAGAATTTGTAATAGACAGTTACAAATTGTTGATCTAATCTCCTTTTATAAAATAGAAAACATACCATGTTCTCTTTTGAAATAACATGAATGAAAATATCTCATTTTACTAAATTTTTTGGCTTACCTGATAAAGGATAATGTGCTGATTCATCACATTTGCTATAAAGGATTTTATTTTACAGGTTAATCGGCTACCTCTGAATTCAGCACTAGAAATAAAGTAGAAGAAAGAAAGATCAATGTGACTGAATTCATTCTAATGGGGCTGACACAGAATTCTGAGATTCAGAAAATTCTGTTTTCTGTGATACTCATCACTTACATTGTCATTGTCACAGGAAACATGCTCATGGTCATTACTATAATCTGCAGCCAGACTTTAGACTCCCCAATGTACTTTTTCCTGGCATCCTTATCTGATAGATGCATGTTCCTCCTCTTGTACAATCCCTAAAATGCTAACTGACTTGCTTTCTGACAGAAAAACTGTCTTAATCAATTTCTGTATGACACAACTTTTTCTTGAACATTTCTTAGGAGGTTCAGAGATTGTCCTCCTCCATGTGGTCATGGCCCATGACTGTTATGTGGCCATCTCTAGACCCCTGCACTACATGACTGTGATGAACTACAACATGCCCTGCATCCCGATGGGGGTGTGATGGACAGTGGGCTTTCTCCGCTTCATTGGGCAGATTCTAGTAACGTTCTGGCTCCCATTCTGTGGCCCTAACAACATAGATCATTTCATGACATCTTCCTCCTGATACAGCTTGCCTGCACTGACACTTTCCTCCTTGGTCTGTTGGTTGCTGCCAGTGGTGGAGGAATGTCCATCATCGCCTTTGTGGTGTTATCCTATGTTGTCATCCTGTGTTCTCTGAGGATTCACACTTCAGCGGGGAGGAAAAAGGCCCTCTCAACCTGTGGCTCCCACATCACAGTGGTTGTTGTGTTCTTTGGGCCCTGTATTTTTTTGTATATATGACCAGTGGCTAGTTTTCCCATGGATAAACTCGTAGCAGTATTTTATATTGTGGTCACTCATATATTAAACCCTATCATCTATACAGCAAGGAATAGAGGTAAAAACCACCATTAGAATGTTATTAAACAGGAACACAATTTTAGATAGTAAATAATCTCATAAAAATTTTATTTATTTCATGATCTCTGCAGTTACATATTTCATGGAAGTTGTCCTTATCCAGGGACACTACAGTTCCCAAACATTCACTGGAGAGAGGTTACAGAGATGGTGACTCTCACTAAAATGTGTGCATATACTATGTTTTCCTTCATATACATTTCAATCATAAAGTTCAATTTATAATTCAAAGTGATAAGAAATAATAATACTAAGCATGCATAACAATATACTGTAATAAATTGTTGCACCATAAAGTCACTATAAGCCATTACCACTTATATGATATTAAGTATTGTGACACCATGACAGTTGACCTTATAATTTAGACTGTGGTCATGTTGATGAAAAGATTCATATCATGAGTGAGCTAGAGGAACATGGTGTAGGATTTTTTCATACTACTAAAAATTACATGAAATTACAATTTATGAATTGTATTTCTTTAATTTTCCATTTCTGGACCATGATTTGTCACGAAATCATGGGGAAGTGAAATTATTGCACCTTAAATCTTCTCTTAGATCTCTTGTTTAACTTTAAAATACTTTTCTAAGGTTGATATAATTATGGTCATTCCTACGGTATAGATGAAAGAAAGATGAAGTTCAAACACATTAAATAAACAGCCCAATATCAGAGACAAATTATGTCAGGTTTACATTTTAGAGTCAAATTTGATATTTTTAATGGATAGCATCATGATGCTATATATATATATATATATATATATATATATATATATATATATATTGCGGAAGGAGAGCATTTAGGTCAAAATGTTTCTTCTGTGTGCCAAATTTGAAAACTTTCTTTTTCAGATCATAGACTTGCACAGCATGCCTTCATTTACATGTCGTAGGTACTCAGATGCCTGCACTGACTTCTGGCATCTAACAATGGGGTATAATCTAGAAGAAAGACACTTAACACCTATCTCAGGACACAATACCTCTCATTTTTTAAGATTATATTGAGCTTTATGTTCTGTTGAGTAAAAGTAGCTCAGTGATTTTAGAACTTAATTTAACCCTATATGAAATTTTATTTCCCCCAGAAGACTACAACCAACTCACAAAACTGAAATCTACTCTTGTAATTGTACAGACTAAAAAGAGGGATCAGAAAAATTAAATAACTAAAACACAGAAATTGTTCATAAATTTTGAACAAAAACACTATTCTTACTTCATAAGCTAAGGTTATTTTACAAAATCAGGCCTAATGTTTGATTATGGTTTGATTTATGTAATATTTTATTATATATAAATAGAAATGTTTTTATATTAAAAATCCCTAATGAGTAATGCAATTTTATAAAACATGTGTAAAAATATTCACAGTTAAAAATATAATAATGCAATGAACATAGTATTCATCACAATAATAACTATTGCTATTACAAGCATTCTTATTTAAATCTGGAGTCTTCTTTGAAAATTGCTTTAGACACACACATGCTCCTTCTCCACTAGTGTGAAATCCTTGTGACATGGCCAGAAAGAAAGGCATTACCAGATGCAGTCCCTAACAGTGATTTTTCTGAAATGTGAGCCAAAATGAAACTTTCCTTACAATTCAAAAAAAAGGAAGGAAAAAAGAAAGAAAAGGAAAGAAAAAGGGAAAATAAACTAAGTTCATTAGTGTAACAGGATACAAATCAATCCTCAGTAACCAGTAGGTTTCCTGTACACCAATAAAAAACTCACCAGGAGAAATTAGGAAAACAATTTTCACATTATCATCAAAGAAAATTAAATATTTTGGAATTAATCTAACCAAGAACATGAAAGACAATTACAATGAAAATTACAGAACTGTGAAAAATGGAGCTCAAAATGGGTCAGAAAGTGGAAAGATACCCTCTGTTCCAAGATAGGCAGAACCGGTATAGCCAAAATGACCTCACTTTCAAACTTGTACAGATTTAACACAATCTCAGTCAAAATGCCAATAATATTTTTCCACAGGAGTAGAGAAAGCAATCTTGAAATTCATATGGAATGAAAGGAGCCAAAGTGAGTCTAAGCAACAAGGGCAAGACAATGAGCATGAGGTTCCCTGACTCAAGGCACACTGAGCCAAAGTGATAAAAATAGTATGGCATTGGCAAAAAAATAGACTTGTGGATCAGTGGAACAGATACAGGACACAAAAACAATTCTAGGCACACTCATCTATGTTATGTCTGACGAGGCAAATATTTTTGCTGGAGGAAAGATAGCTTCTTTCACAAATGGCACTTGGAAAACAGGCTAATCATATGCTAAGGATTGAACCTACACCCATATCTTTTACCAAGCACTAAACTAAAATAGAAATGGATCAAATATCTGAACATTATTAGAGAAAAAACATTGTGTAAGGCAAAATACATATAGTAGTTGAATGCAAAATTATAGACAAAGACCTGCCAATCAGTATCCTGGAAGGAAAAAATAATAGTCAACAAATAAGATCACATCAGATTATAGCTTTTGCACAGCAGAGAAAGCCAATAACTGAGAGAACCTACAGAGTGGGAAAAATTTTGCCAGCTACTCCTCTGAAAGATGACAACTACCTAGACTATATGAAGAACTTGAAAATGGTAGACCTCCAAATTTGAGGGCCAAGTTCAAAAGTGAATATCTGAAATGAATAGACACCGCAGATTAAGAAATACAACCAATAAATACATGAGAAAATTCAACATCATTGTCCATTCAAGAAATGTAAATTAAAACAACACTGACATTTCATCTCTCTCCAGAACGAATAGCTGTCATCAGTGACAAATGCTGATGAGGCTGCTAGAAAAAAAAGGAACCCTTCTTCATTGCTAGTAGCAGTGTAAAGAAGTACAACTATGGGGATCAGCATGGAAATTCCCCGAAAACTAAAAATAGAACTTCCATTTGACCTAGCTATTCCCCTTCTAGGAATGTTCCCCAGAGAGTTAAAGGTGCCCTACCATAATGGTTCGCATACCCATGATTTTAGCAACATAATTCATAATAGCTAAATCTTGGAAGCAGGCTATTTGTGCATCAACAGAACAGTGAACAAAGAAAATGTGATGTCTATATACAAGGTGACACTACTCAGTAATAAAGAAGGACTAACTTGAATAATTTATAGGCAAATGGATGCGAACCATAATGTTAAGTGAGATAAATCAGACATGCAAACTTAAATATTGCATAGTTTCTCTTATATTAAGGCTCAATATGAAGCACTCACAATAAAGTGCAGAAAGAAAGAAGATAATACAAAAAGGGAAAGAAGTTACTGTAATTCATCATGGTCAAGGTGTATAAAAATGCACTTTGATTTAATAAAATTGTCTCATGGTTTTATATATTATTTTGGCCTATTAATCTGGTTACTTATCTACATGTGTGATAATTAACTTTATAATGTATTATAAAATAAATAAATGAATGTGGCATGGAGAAAAAAGGGGAATGGAGGGGGAAGAGAAAAAAGAATTGAGAAATGTAGTTTAGAAGTACCAGTTCCCTACCATGAATGTAACCATCATGTACTCCAAACATGGACTAAGAAAATTTAAAAAGTAAAAGAAGAGAAAAAATGAAAGGAGATGATTTAAATGGTATGAAAAAAGAAAAAAAATGACTATATCTGAATAAAAAAATTACTTCTCAGATAATCAACATATATCAATTTTAAAACTTTCTAGTGGATAATTGTGGTATCATTAAACAGTTATAGCATATTTCCACAATAAATATAATTTACAGAAAGATTCAACCTCCAGCTTGAACTACAACATGTTTTTGAATAAGTCCATACACCCTGTGATATAATAGTTATCAAGTGTGTTATAGAACCAAGATGAGTCAAGAGAACTTTAGTTTCCAGGAAAGCAAAACACAGACTCATTCCAGGAACTTAAATAGCTCATCTTCTTTCTAAATGTAGTATATCTAGGTCATTTAGAAGGTGTAGAGATTTGTGATTTTTTTCAATTTTTATTATCTTTAGTGCATGACCTCAGTACTTAATTATTACATTTATCATAGTCACTTGGTACATGCACACAATGTATTTTAATTTTTTGTAATCTTTTGCCCTGCCCATGCCCCTTGCATCTTTTTTTTTACTTTTATTTTGAAAGTGATGAAATACAACAGGACAAGACAGAATAATGTCAACTAAGATCATACAGTGAAATTGGCACAGAACTTCACAGCAGGTTACCGGGATAACAGTAATAGGTATCACAGTATATTTTGTTATCTTTAAAATAGTTGTTCTTTCAATTACATATATCAAAATAAGATAAAATACAGAACATTATAGTACTTATCAAAACAGAATATTGAATAGAGCAGTACCATTAATCACAATAGAGCTAAACAGTAATAAAAATATTTGCCTTCAAAGAGACGGTAGAAGGAAGTCCCCCTTATTTGCTATGGTCAGCCTCCCAGGAGACGCTCAGATTTCTGATTCCCATTTACTAACGGGGGAACAGGAGAAGGGAGGTAGGGGAAGTGGGATGTTTGGCTCTAGGCTGTGTATCAGTAGGTTCACTAATGCTTAGCAGGGAGGCAGGCTGGTTGTTTGGTTCACAGTGTCCTAAGTTCCAACATGGTGCGGACCTTAGGAGCTGCTGCTGGTTCTTCCCCTGGAAAGGCCGCAGTCTGCTACACCACTACCACTTACCAGGGAAGGGAGGTGCTTGCTTGGCTTCCCAGTCCTAAGTTCCAACATGGCACGAATCTCAGGAGCTGTTGCTGGTTCTCCCCCTGGAAGGGCCGCAGTCTGCCACACCACCACCACTTCCTAGGGAGGGGAGGTGCTCGCTTGGTTTCCCAGTTTCCCAAGTTCCAACACATGCCCCTTGCATATTTTGAGCCCTTTCTCATTTGCCAAATACATTTTATTATCTTAGATATTGTTATAGTCTTGTCTGCTCCAGTTAGAAAAGGTCAAATTGGAAGTTTTGTGAAATTATTGTACTAAAGCATCAATCAAACACATTTCTAAACTTTTTGAACAATTTAGAAGATGTCTTCATGGCAGGAAATGACTTTTGAATTAGACTATGACAGTATAAATTCTGTGTTTGAGCATTTTCTTGCCTTCAGCAATGTTCCTTTGCTAACCAAAGGGCATAACACGGTTCTTAATGACACTTTGGGAAGTGCCTATTGTTTTTTGTTTTTTGTTTTGGTCATGAAACTGTCAAATATAATACTAATATTTCTACTGTTTCTTTGCCAACTACGATCTGACTCATATTTAGTTTCTCCTTTCATTCTCGTTGTCTTTTTTACTTTTAAATATTTATTTTTATCTTTCAACAAGTCTCCCACTCCTTTCATCTTTTACTCTGAAAACAAACTTTTCCTTATAGCTCCAAATTTCTTCTACTAAAAACTTTCCTTCACGGAAAATTTTCAGTATTTTGCACTTAACTTTATGTTTCTCCAGGTTATGTAACTCTAAGTTTTAGAGAGTTCAACTAGATGGGTGTGAGACGTCAAAATTCTACAAGTATCATTCAAGTTCTTTTCATCAAAACTAAAAGAAAAGATAATAAATGGTCATAATCTGCTATTTAGTTAGATATGATACATGTTAAAGCACATTCTTTGTCAGTTGGACTCTACTTTCATTCTAGAGTTAAATGATATTGTGATTGTATCTAGATGCCTCTCTAGAGCCACATATACTTAGTGGCAGAGAGTTTTGAAAGTGGCTGGGTTAGCATGTATCAATGCCAATTAGAGGTGTGGAAACAGAAGCACAACACTGGATATTGGTGGCACCAGCAAATATGCTTCTAGCCTGAGTGGAATAGGAAAGGACAGAAAGAAGCCAGGTTTGCTGCTGCATCTGCTACTGCATGTGGTCTCCTGCCTGCCCTGCCATGAACTCTTTCTCCTCTCTGATGCCCCTCTTCCATGGCACTCTGACTTGGAGCAACATGACTGTAGATGAATCTCTACAAAACTTGAGCCAAAAGAAACCTCTTCTCTTTTAATTTGTGTGTTAGGTATTTCATTTCACCAATGAAAAAAGCAACTAAAATGAAAAACTCAGGTTATCATACAACTACCATGTTCTAGTATCTAGATGAATCAAATGTATCATATGGTATCAATTTTGTGAAACTTTTCTACCATGCTGCTAAGATTGCCTACATTTCCTAAAACCAACTCAGAGTCATGTACAAGTTTTTCTCTCTCTTTTTTTACTTTAGAAAATATATATTGCATGTGAGTGAATGAACTTAGAAATATTCCTAAATTTAATTCAATTCAGTTTGTCTTTAAAAATAATTTCAAATATTGTTATGTTTTTCATTTAGTAGATGAATCTAATGTACCTCAAAACTGGTGACAGCTTACATGTGTTTTGCCTCAGTTATCACGCAATAATCAAAGGATGAGGACTCTAGCACAGGAGGATTTTACATTGGTAAAAGATGTTCTGATTATGTGTCTTGGTTTTCCCTGCTAAAAAGAGATAATATTGATACTTATTTTTACCTTTAATAGGGATATTATTAGAGTACATTAGAATGACAGAAAATTTTATCTTATGACTATGAAGATAGTTGAAGAATTTTCATTATCATGATATTAATCTAGTTACAGAATTTGTTATAAACAAGATTGATTTTGAAGAAACACTGAAAACTAGTACTAGTATGAAGTGTTAGTGCTGTAATATGTGTCATAATTATCACTTAATGTATGTCCCCAAGAAAATGGAGGAAGAATGGAGAAGGAACAAAATATAACACAACTTTAAGAAGTGAGTTACTCATCTAAATGTTTAATTTACATGATGTTATATATCTTAATTCCACTAATAAGCTAAGTTCATTTGTTATTAAATATCCAAATTCATTAGCAGAGGACTGTTTTGCTCCCTCTTCACCCAGTGATTTGTCTTTGTGTGAATTTAAGGAAAAAGTCAACACCTAGAACTGGATACCATAAAAATTCCTATCTAATGTTCCGTTAACTAAGATAAAATGATCAGGCTGTTGGCAGTGTCTAACCATGAAATACCCCTGAGGTCTAATTAGCCACAACTAAGAAAGTTCAGAATTCGTCTATAAACTGGACATGTGGCAGTGTTAAGGTTCCAGAGAAAGGACACATTTCCATTGTTCACATTTATAAATCATTCAGGAAGACTGGAACTGACCTGCTTGAAATTTTCAATTTTATAACTCATTTATTTCTTCATAAAGTAACAAGTGCCCAGGACCCTGGCCACAGAGCTATACCCGTCAATTTGAAAAACAAAGTCATGAGGATAGATTCTCAAGATTAAAAGACCCCGAGAAATCACATAATCACCCATCATTGCCACCAACCTAGGCTTCAGTCTTTCTTCAGCATGTTGAGCTCTGACAATGGCAGAATCAATTATACTTCTATAAATTTAGAATAAAAATATTGTAAAGTCTTTGCTTACTATTAAAATATATTTAAACTAGGCTCATACTCAATATTAAAAATTTGCACTCCAAAATTTTCCTATTTGGTATTACAAGAAATGAATTTTCTATAATATAAACTTTGAAAATATCTTTCTTAAATTTACATGTATACTGTTACATATTACAGTCTATTTTATTACATATTTTGCTTCTTAATTTTTGACATTGCATACAATTTATAATTTTTCTCAGCTACTAAAAATCGTATCAATCATATTTTGGCATAAGAATTTTTACTTATAAAACTATTTTCCTTTTTTAGGTCTATGAAGTGCATTGTGAGGTCAAAAAAGTAAAATGATTTTTATTTATTTAAAGTTTTTTCTAAATCACTTATGATACTTTAGTTTTACTTTATGTACACTGTTAGCTTTTCTTATCTGTTTGGTAGTTGTCCTTGGAATACAGGAATGTAATTAAGTTGTTGTACTTTCTTTCTACATATGTATATGATTTTCATCTTGAGTCAAAAATAAATCCTTTTGCCCATTTAACTTTGAAAAGAAACACTTTTAACAGAGTACTTTTTGTTACACTTACGTGTTCTGTTTTTATTTCTTTGTTAAATGTATGTCCCCAAATTAGGATAATTTCCTCCCCTTCTGTTAATAATGCAGTATTCTTTATCCAATAATGATGAGCGCTATGGGAGGCTGGGAGAAGGAAGAAGAATGTATGGAGCGGGAACACAGAGAAGGAGGCAGGGTCATTCTCTTGGCAATGGATGAATTGCTGCTGGACAATAATAAAATATCAGAAGTGGGATTATGAAAGGCATTTCATACAGTCATTTTTGTAATTATATACATAAACTTTCATTGCTACATATTGTGTCTGATAATTGTTATTGATTGAGTGAAATTATGTATTTATGGTAATTATTCCATCTGTAAATTGTATGTCCTTTATCTTATCTAGCAAACTATTTCTGATTTCATATTGTTTCTATTTTCATAACTTTGAAAATAAAGATTTCTTTTAGTTAATAGATATTTATGGATTGAAAGCCTATGGAAGAGAATATTTTAGCCCAGTACTGAACTTTAACTTATAGAATTAGGCTATGTTATGTTATCCATAGGATGTAATTTTGAAGACTAAACAAAATTAATTACCTCTTAACAATCCTGAAAGTCAAATTTCCCAAAACGTATTTTCAAAGTCAACAAAAAATTTATCCAAAACTATTAAACTGGAATGTACCCTTCCTTTTAAGGATGTACTTCCCTTTCTCATAAAGTAGGTGCATGTGGATAAACAGAGTGAGAGGATGAGAGTACTTGAGCTCTTTGGTTTATGGACAGGGAGGTGTAAGTATTCATGGCGATGCAGCCAGTGTGAGAATTCATCAAGCATTTATTTCTCATGTTGTATGTGCCATGTGTTAAAGACATGACTGCAGACACTATGCTAGGCTCATTGAGGAAACAACCATGAATATCATTTGTGTATGGCAGGTGCCAGGAGATGTGGGTCCCTAACAATTTACACATTTTCCTCATCTGGTTGTTTAAATTTCTGTGCAAGGCAGGTCTTTGTAATGTCTTAGTTTAAAATTTAACATCCTGCATTCAAATGTAAATTCTGGAAGAAAGTATAAACATTACCTCGTTGCCATACCTTACAACTTATATATAAAATATCTCATTGCTGTAATTTTTAAGCTCACAAACTCAGGAAGGATCAGACTAATGAAGGAAGGAAAAAATGTAACAAAGTCTCAAAGTTGGAAATGGAGAAACCAGAGTTCATGTATATATCCCTGTGAGTTTTTTGTTAAATTATCCAATAACTGGTGCTTTACAAGTGTTTCATAGGTGACAGAGAGTGTTAGGCATCTGAAAAGATAGTGTCATTGGAGAAGTAGAAAAACACAGTCAAGCACTAGCAGACTGAGAGACACCAAACTCATGCTCCCTATGACTAAGAGATAGTGGCCACCCTGTCTCTGTACTATGACATTCAGGCTATGATCCTGCATGATTAACTTGGTATCTTTCTTTTAGTAAGTAATTCAAGACTCAAGCTGTTACTTCCCAAATGGATCACCTAATGCTTCCCAAAAATGAGACTGAATTTATTCTCTTGGGACTCACACAAAGTCCACACTAGCAGAAAAGTGTGCCTTGTATTTTTGTTCATTTTCTTATTTACTGTGCTGACCAGTCTGCTCATTGTTGTCACCTTCACCCCCAGCCCCACCCTGTCTGCTCCCATGTACTTCTTACTTACTTCTCCTTCATAAATGTCTCCTATGTCTCTGTCAAGACTATAAAAATTCTCATTGACCTCGTCAGGAGGAGGACCATCTCCTTAGGCAGATCTAGATGACCCCTCCTTTATTTTAACATTTGTTTTGGAAATTATGCAAACCAGTGCTTTGCAAGTGAATTCATTCTGCTAGGACTTTCATGGAATTCAAGAGTTCAGCAAATTTTTTTGATTGTGTATTTGTTTATCTACATTGCAACTATTGGTAGCAACATGCTAATTGTGGTGATCATTGCCTGCAGCCCTATTGTGCTAGAATTCCTCATGTACTTCTTCTCGGCTTTCCTGCACTATCTGGACACATGTGTTTCTTCCATTACCACACAAAAGGTGATTGCTGAATCCCTCTATGGAAGAAAGACCATCTGCTTTGAATGCTGCATGCTTCAGTTCTTTGCTGGGCACTTCTTTGTTTTGGTGGAGATGATTGTTCTCACAGCCATGGCCTATGACCACTATGTGACCATTTGCAAGCCTTTGCACTACTCTCCCATCATGTTGTTGTGGGCATAACAACTTCCTGCACCCTATCACTCAAGTTCCTTGTACTTTTCAACTCCCATTCTGTGGCCCCAATGTCACTAATCATTCCATGTGTACCTGTACAAATTACTGAACTTGTCTGCACTGAAACTCACATCTTTTTCCTGTTGGTGGTTGCCAACAGAGGGTCTTTTGCATTATCATCTCCTCCCTGTTGCTTGTTTCTTGTACTGTTACCTTGTTCTTTCTGAGCAAGCCCAGTTCTAAAGGCCGAAAAAAGGCTTTCTTCACCAGTGGATCCCACATTATTGTAGTGGTTTTGGTATTTGTCCTTTGCATATTAATCAGTGCGCCACCTCCATCTGATTACTCATTTGACAAAATGGTGGCAACATTTTGCAACCACACTAATCCTATTGTTCAATACTTTGATTTATAGTTTTAGGAATGAAGATATAAAAATGCTATAAAGAAAGTTTGGAAGAGATATTGGCTTCTGGTGACAAATAGAATACTACACTTATAAAAATGCAGAAAAGAAAGTATTTGGTGTTGATATAAAACCAAGTATGTGGAATGTGCCTTGAGAAGAGAGAGACAGTATACTTGTATGAGGTATTAATGTTGCAGAACATTTTGTTTTGTTTGAGAATAAATTTTCTCAGTCAAAAATTCAATATCATCACATGTAAAGATAAATCAACTTAAATCTTTCTTAAATAAAATAAACATGGTAAGATATTTTACCCACCAGAATTGTTGCCATTTAGATTATTCTTTTAAAATTCTTTTTTAGAAAAAGATAAAAATTAATTAGGAACTTGGAAAAGAAAATTTTAAGAGACCAGAATTTTACATAAAACACTGATCTCAATAAGTGATGAAAATTATCAGGTCTTAGGAAAGACAGAGAAAAGATCATTTACAAAATCTCAAATATAATTGTTCTTAAAATATTTGACATCATTTGAAATGTGCCTTCATTAAAAGCTGGTAAAAGGTTTCACCCTCCTTTTGATATTTTAACCAGATTTACCAAGTCAAAACTGTTGAACATTTCCTCTGTGGTCAAGTGACCATTCCATATCATCTACAGGAAAGCACAGATTCCAGAGGTGGAATCCTGACATTATTACGATCAACAGGAACTCTTGAGACACCACATTGCTACACCACAGCTACACCATGGCACCAGACCAAGCTTGGATATGGTAAGTCTATTTATCACACCACACACAGAAACAATGGAATCCAAGGAAAACAGAGTTAAAAGTAGGTAACAGAAACTGGGAAATCTTTGCTAAATGGGGAGGACATGAAGGAGACGGAATGCAGGAAAGGGCATGGGAAAATGAATTAAGATGCATTATGTACTTGTTCCAACCCTACCAGCTCCACATAAGAAATGGAAATAAAATGGGCTAAAAACATATATTAAAATAAATAAATACGTGGAATTAAAAAGATAATTACTTCTAAGTTTACCTGATAATTTGATATCTATTAAAATATCTATTAAAATTAATACCTACTTTTAGATGTTATATATTAAAAATAATTCATCTTAAATATTACATATTAAAATAATTCAAGTTCTGTTCACATACCATTCAAATTTAACACACATTTCATGCTGTTTCTATAGTTAAAGAGTCTTATATTGTGAAGTAATCCTAACATTAATGTGCTTGTGAGAAAGTACATTGGTTTTCCCAAGAAAACTAACATTCGTAATATTCCAGTTGGTATTTTGGACAAAAATACAACAGAGTTACGTTTTTACTCCTAATGTTATATACCAACACTTAAGTGTAAATGTATATGTCATTAGTTCTCTTTGAAATAATAGGTATGCAAAATATGTGGAGGTCTTCCTCGATCTCCTACAGGGAAGTACATAACAGATTAAATTTTAGGTCTAAAGTGTCATTTGTACATTTGCCTTGCAGCAGACTAAGTGTGTAACAAGGTATAGACATGCTAGCACACTTATCTCCTTTTCCTTTCTTTTTCATCGTTTGACACAGTAAATGCTGCTTTTAAGTGTCCTTTCTGCACAGATTCCTATCTGCTCAATTCCAATTTATTTCACTATTTTACTCCCCACATTTCACTGCAGGCTCTGGTAATGTGTTACAATGGGAAAATCTATATGGTATTTAGATGAAGAATAAACTAACCCTGAAAATCATCTACTTGTTTTTCATTTCTACAATTTTAATGAATAGAACCATGAAAAGTTTTCCCAGTACCTACTGTTGTTTCGACTTTCCATCTCATTTTCTATAATGACTTTTTTTAAAACTCACTCCACCATTTTTTAGTTCATAAGTGATGTAGCTGATGTGCTCATACTAAGTTGACTTGTTTCAGCTACTGCAGTTATTCAAACAATATTCAGAAACACATTTCTAATAGAAAAAGAGGGAATTTTATAGTTGTCCATGGTTATCTGAAAAAGAATAGTATAATTTTGATTTCAACTGAAAAAAATAAGTGATACAGAACTGATACAATGTTAAATCATGTGGTGAATCTTGAAGGATCTTTCTCTCCCTAAATATGTAATTTTTGTCCTTATCTTGAGTCTCTGTATTGGGATAATTATCCTGCCCTGACTCTGTGTTATTGTCCCTTGGTTAACTCTTGATTAAAACGTAAATTTTTTTGGAGAATATCAGGGTTATAGGTCAGCAGCAAAAGCACTTGCCTGGCAAGTTTAAGTCTCTGAGTTTGATTCCCAGTACTAAATAAATAAATAAATAAATAAATAAATAAATAAAATGTGACTTTTCAGTTTGATATTGACTCCTTCCCTCATTCCTAAAATATATTTTAAAATGTCTTTTTTATTTGCCCAAATTTTCAATTCATAATGAAAATATTCATCATGGGAACTTGACACCTTTAAACTTTGTATGTGTTCTCCACTATTAACATTCAAATACACATATAATATGTCTATGTCCTTGATGTGTATCAAAAATTGCGTACGTTTAATAGAATATATTTGGAATATTTCAGTGGTTTTCTTTGTTACTGCTGTATGATTTCCTGGTTTTATGATGTTTCCACTGACACTGTTGGACTGTGATGCTTTGCATGACAAATGAGATAAAGTGTGAGACAGATTTCCACAGAGTTTGAAGTTTTGAGTTCTGACCTAAAGTGATTAGTCTGTAGTAAATATCTCCTTAGTGTAGCTTAAACTACAGGAAACAGAAGTATGCTTAATTAACTTAAAATATATCACAAAGTTGAATAAATGAAACAAGTTGAATTAAAAGTCAGAGAAGAATAAATTGACAGGCTACATGATGCAATAAGTGCACATGTATGTATTTTAATGATAAAATGACATTATGAAGGTTATTTGGCTGTGGTAATTTGGAGAGAATTTTCTGAGGAGCTGGTGTTTGAAGAGGGTGTTTGGTCCACAACAGAAAGGAAGAGATAAAGTGAAAGCAGAAAAATGTTATCAGATTCTAAGAAACGTAGAAAACTCAGGAAAATGAGACCTTCTAGGTATATTTATGGGGCACAGAAGGCATCAGTCACAGCTGGGTTGTGAGTGAACAAGTCCTAAGAGAGAAGTGGGAAGGCAAACATAAGTGCAGATACACATTCCCTATAATGAATGTGTCATTATGTACCTAAATTGTACCAATAAACTTGAAGCTAAAAAATTCTCAAACAAAAAGCAATTGAAAAATCAAGATGATTATTTCAAACAACATATTTTAGAAGCATAAAATTTTTTTTATTGGTAACAGGGATCGAACTCACAACCACCTGCCTGCAAGGCAGGTACTTATGCTGCTGAGTTAAATCCCCAGCCCCTTAGAAGCATAATAATTGATTATATTCACAAATCATCACATTTTAAAAAATTTCCACTTTACCTTCTCAAATGATAGAAAGGTTATAAAGATAACAGTGAGAAAAAGTGAAATATGGAATATCCTTGTTTGACAAATGGACTTCTTGTTTTGGTCAGTTTGGACATCCCCTCCAAAGTCTCATGTGCCGGTGAGGGGGCAAGCCTTTTCAGAGTCAGCTGAATCTAGAATTTGTAGTAGTGTGTTGCCTAGTGCTGGGATTGGTGGTGAGTGAAAGGAAAGATCTCTTAAAAATAACAAGGAACCAAGAAATAACAATCCAATAGCTGCAAGATGACACCAAGAAAAATAATTAAAGACTGGTATCAGTGAAAAAGCAGAAGTCAATACAAATGACGTAAAAAGACTATTTGCAGAAATAATAGCAGAAAACTTCCAAGTATGGGAAAGGAACTTGACATACAGATAAGCCATAACCAATTTAAATCTACACCCAGATATATAATAACCAAGATCCCAGAAATTCAGCACAAGAACAATATTAAAAGCTGTTAGAGAAAAGAAGCAGATCACCTACAAAGGAAAACCCATCAGAAATCTCAAACCATCAAGTCACAGAGAGCTTGGAGTGAGGTGTTCCATGTTCTGAAAGACAACAACTTCCAATCCAGATTTATGTACCCTGCCAACCTATCTTTCAAAATTAATAGAGAAGTAAGATGCTTTCATGATAAAGAAAAGCTGAAGGAATTCATGACCACAAACCTAAACTTACAGAGAATGCTGAAGGATTTCTAGAGAGAGATTAAGATGACTATGGTTAGGGGCTGGGGGTTTAGCTCAGTGGCATAAGCGCCTGCCTTGCAAGCAGGCAGTCATGAGTTCAATCCCCGGTACCGATAAAAAGGAAAAAGACAAAAAAAAAAAAAAAAAAAAAAAAAAGATGACTATGGTTCCAGGAATAGTAACAGATGGAGTCATCAAGCATCAAGCAATTGAACATAGTGGAAAGTGGGGGGAGACAAATAACAGGATAGCATGATCAAGATGAGCCTTCATTCATTTTATCTGTTAACAAAAACTAGGTTTCAGACAATAAAAACAGGTTTCCCGCCAAAAGAAAAAGGCTTCAAACCTACCTAACATTAAGAAGAAAAAAGTTTGAAAAGGCTTTCCTATGACAATAAGACTGTGGACAGCCAGAGTACCACACTGGTTGGTACACCAAAATTTTAGGAGAAGTGAAAAACTGAAGTGGCTGAAATGAGTGATGATAAAGATGATGAAATAGTCATCAAAGAGACTATGTCCAGCAAAAAACAGATACAACAGTCTCCAAAACCTCTTTGTTCAGGAAAAAAAAGAGACAACGGTGAAGAAAACGCAAATGGATTTTTGAAATGTATTGTGTGCAGCAAATTGTACCAAAAAGTGTGATTTGTTGTAAGCACTGACTATTGAACTACACTGGATACAATCAAATCAGCGAATAACAAGACCTTCAGAGGAAAAAGGTACTTGTTGTTTAAGGTCAGTAACAAAAGCAGTCAATAATTTTGGCTTATCTGTTCTTGCTGAGATGTACAGATACACTGCAGCCTACAGTGATTTGGCTCATGGTTTCTTTGTCCTGCTCTCCTACTTTTCTATTCATATTCTTTTTAACTGCCTTTGGTTTACCCTGCCTAAATGTCACATTAATGGCAGGTTCAACTAATCAAGTGTTGTGGCCTGTAGCCACCAAGAAATAAAGGTCAAAAAAAAAAAAAGAGAGATAACAAAGATTCTAGCTCCATGAACTCCAAAACAAAAATTCCCCAGAAAAGGCAAGCAATTAAACAAAGGGGAAAAATTGGAGCCAAGAGCAGAAAAATAATATGACACACATAAATCAATAAATATCACGTGTTACCATCAATGTTAATGGATTCAATTCAATCAAAAGAAATGAACTGGCAGAATGGATCAAGAAGCTAGATCTAACAATATGCTGCATAGAAGAAACACATGTATTTCAAAAACAGAGTGAGCTCAAATCAACAAACTAATGTTGAACTTCAAGCTTCCAGAAATAGAAGAGCAAGTCAAGCCCAAAGCTCATAAAAAGGAGGAAATAAAAAAGATCAGAGCAGAAATTAATGCACAGGAGACTAAGAAAACAACACAAAGAATCAATGAATCCAAGAATTGGTTCTTGACAGATTAAATAAAATTGACAAACCCTTAGATCACCTTATCCAAAAAAAGGAAAAGAACAGACTGAAATCCATGCAATCAGGATTGAAAAGGGTGAAATCATAACAGATCTTGCAGAAATCCAGAAGATCAGCAATACCTATTTCAAGGACCCATCTTCTAACAATATGGAAAACACGGAAGAAATGGACAGATTTCTAGATACATGTTTCAGAAAGAAATTCACAGACAAATCAAAGAAGGTTATACAATATTTAATGTGACAGGAACTTTGTCAGAAGCAAGGACAGCTATTCTACTTGCAGAGAAAGTAGACTTCAAGCCAAAATGGATTGAGACAAAGAACAGAATAATTCAGGAGGAAGAAATCACAATTGTAGATATATATCAGCAAATATCAGTGCACTTAATTACTTAACACAAATATTAATTGACACAAAATATCAAATAAGCATTAATACAGTTCTAATGGAATACCTTAATACTCCATTGTCACAGACATATCAATCAGATAAAAGAAAATCAACAAAATACTAGAATTGAATCAAACTTTTGAAGAAATGGACTTAGTAGATGTCTACAGAGTATTCCACCCAACATCAGGATACATAGTCTCCTCAGCTGTGAATGGGATGTTCTTCAAAATAGACCACATATTAGCTCTTAGAATACGCTTAGGTGAATTCAGAGGAACTGAAGTTATTCTATACATACTATCATACCATAATGCACTGAAATTGGAAATCAATGAAAAAAGTAAACCATGAGAACTTCATAAACACATGGGAATTAAATAGTACCCTCTTGATCAGCAGAGGATACACAGATAAAATTTATGAAAAAAATTCCAAAGCATCTAAAATTACATGATAATGCAAAAAACATACTAGAACTTATGGGATGCAATAAAAGTAGCCCTACCAGGTAAAATTATAGCAGTGAATTCTCATATCACAAAAACAGAGCAAGCTCAAATCAACAATCTAATGTTGAACTTCAAGCTTCCAGAAAAACAAGGCAAGTCAAGTCCAATGCTCACAGAAGACAGGAAATTATAACAATCAGAAAAGAACATAATGCAATGGAGAATAATAAACAATACAAAGAGTCAATGAATTCTAGAGTTCTTTGTTTGAGACAGGAAGTAAAATTGACCAACACTTAGGCAACCATATCAAAAAAAGGAAAGAAAACACACAAATCCATGCAACTATCTTTGAAAAGGGTGAAATTACAACAAATCCTGCAGAAATCCAGAAGATCATCAATGCTTACTTCAAGAACTTGTACTCAAACAAGATGGAAAACACAGAAGAAATGGATAGATTCCTACCTACATAGGAATTACCAAAGCTGAATCAAGAAGATATAAAATCCTAAATAAGCCAATGTCCGTCTATGAAACTGAGATGTAGTAGAAAACCTACCAACAAAGAAAAGCCCAGGCTCTAACAGATTCATTGCTGATTTCTGCAAGAAATTTAGACAACATTTAATGCACCTGTGCTCAAAATTCCTACTGAAACAGAAAGAGAAACAATACTCCCAAATTCATTCAGGGAAGAAATTATTATCCTGACACCAAAACCAGAGAAGGATCCACCACCCAAAAAAGAGGGGAAACAACAAGCCAATCTCCCTAAAAAATATAGATACAAAAGACAGCAAAAAGATTCTTCTAAAAAGAACGCAACAGATCATCAAGAAGATCACATACCATGACCATGCAGGATTCCTCCCAGGGATGCAGCGATGGTTTAATATATGTCAACCAATAAATGTAATACACCATATTCACAGAGCCACGTATAAAAACCATATGATCATCTCAATAGAGTCAGAAAAAGCATTTGACAAAGTCCAACATCCACTCATGATAAAGAAATACATAAAATTGGAGTATATGGTCTTTACTTCAATCTGATAAAATTCATCTGTGAGAAACCAACCACCCACATCATGCTAAATGGACAAAAACTGAAAACTTCCGCTCTAAACTCAGGAACAAGACAAAGATGTCCACTTTCAACATTCTCATTCAATATAGTTCTGGAAATATTAGCAGAGCAATTAGGTAAGAGAAAGAAATAAAAAACAGTAAATGGGAAAGGAAGATGTTAAATCATCATTATATGTGAGTGACATGACATTCTATACAGATGATCACAAAATCTCAACCAAAAATGTTTAGATTCAATAATCAAAATCAGTAGCATAACTGGATATAAATGCAGCACTCCAAAATCAATAGCCTACCTGTACACTCATAACAAACTCACTGAGAGACAAATTAAAGAAAAATACCTTTCACAATAGCATCCAAAAAATGAAATGCATAGGAATCAATCTAATGAAGAAGGTAAAAGACCTCTACATTTAAAACTATAGTACTCTGAAAAATGAGACTGAAGAGGATATCAAAGAATGGAAAACATGCCATGTTGTTGAGTACAAAGAACTAATATAGTGAAAACGAAAATACTTCCAAAATTGATACACAGATTTAATGCAATCCTGATCAAAATTTCAACAGTATATCTCATGGAATCAGAGAAAATAATCCTAAAATTCATTTGGAAGCAGAAGAGAACTAGAATAGCAAAAAACAATTCAGGGCAACAAAAACAAAGCAAAGGGCATCTCAATCCTTACTTGAAATTGTACTAAAAACTACTGTGATGAAAATAGCATGGTACTGTCCAAAAGCAGAAATAAAAATAAAACAAATAAATAAATAACCCAGACCTGAAGATAAATGGAACAGATTAGAAGAGAAGAACAACTTCAGAAATACTCAGTCATCTTACACTTAAAAAAAGAGCCAGGCACCTTCATTTGACAAAAGGTGGCCTCTTTAAAAATGGTGCTGGTTTTCCACAAAACAAAGATTTAAATAAGACACATATCTGTCATGCACTAAATTAAAATCAACATAGATCAGAATTATAAACAGAAACACTAAATCTGCTGGAATAGACAATAAATCTCATGAAGACATTGGTGCAGATAAAGACTTTAAAAACAAAACTCAAATCACAATGGAAATATCACAAAAAAATCAACAACTTGGATCTCATTTTATCAAAAAAAGACTTACACAGCAAATGAAATCTCTAAGAGATTGAAGAAACAACCCACAGAGCAGGAAATTTTTTTTGCTTGGTATTCTGCAGACAAAAGTCTAATATCTAGAATATGTAAAGAACTGAAAACAATCAGACCCCATCCTCCCAAAATCTACAGATGGCCATGTGGAATGAATAGACACTTCTCAGGTGGAGTAGAAATGATAAGTTAATATGTGAAAACATGTTCAACATCACTGCTCATTCAAGAGATGCACATAAAACAATGCTGAGATTCCATCAAAATATTTCTGGAAGTTAATGACAATACCACAACTCCCCAGACCTCTGATGACACTATGAAAGTGTACCTAAGAAGGAATCTGATTGTAATTAATCATTACATTAAACACAGAATGGACTCAAATCAAAGACATCATAAGAAAATTTAAGATACTCATGAAATAACATCAACCTGGGCCCAACAAAATTGAAACTAAAAACAGTACAAAGAACCAACAAATAGAAAGGCTGTTTCTTCAAAAGAATAAACAAAATAGATAAACTCTTAACCAGACTTACCACAAAAAAGAGAGAAAAGGCTCACATCAGTGTAATTAGAGGTGAAATCACGGTCCACACTATGGAAATTCAGAAGATACTAACTATTATGAAAAATAGTACTCCAACAAAATGGAAACATTTGAAGAAATAGACACATTCCTAGTTCAAATTGCCAAAAATAATCCAATAAGGTACAAAAATGCTAAACCTCGTAACAAGCATAAAAATTGAGAAAGTAATACAGTCTACCAACTACAAATTTCCCAGCACATGATGGATTCACTGCTGAATTCTACACAACGTTAAGGATGTTACATCACCTATGCTACCAAAGCCTTCAGAAAGGTAAGTCATACAGGGTTGGACTCCCTCACTCAGACTGAGTCTCCCGTTTACTGCACCATGGTCAGAAACAAACCCTCAGTGCTCTATCAGTGCTCCTCACAACCCCTCTCCTCACAGACCACGCCCCACCCTCCATGGCTTTGGTGGCTCTGATGGTCACTTCTGGGGCCCACACTTGGGGCTCCATCCCACCTTCCTGCTGCCCCAACCGGACCTCCCAGAACCCCATGTCCCAAGACCTCAGCCTCTGCTGTTGCTGGGGTGGAGAAGAGGCTAGAACACAACAGATTCTAGGGACAGAGAGGGAGGAGTAGAATGTGGTCAGTCCCAATCCCCTGGTCACTGTCATCGCCCATCCATTGATCTTCACACCTGGCCCCCAAAGGATATTTCTCCCTTCCCAGGTCCTCTAGTAGAGGCACAAATTTCCACTTGGAAGGGGTTTGGGGCTATGGGAATGAGTGCAGAGATGAATTAGGTTGTCTCACTTCTTAACTTAGACACTGACAACAGGAAACTTTGCCAGGGAGCTGAATATTGCAGTGTCTCTGAATGACCACAGGAGAACAAGTCTGTGCTGGTTTTCTCCCTGGTTTGTGCTCTAGAGATTTTAAAATTCTTTGCTAAGTTCTCTACTTCACATTCTTGTATGTGTGCCTGTGTGTGTGTAACTTTTAATGGAGCTCACGGCCTTCTTCACTTGCAGTGTAGGCGCTCCTATCACTGAGCTACACTCCAGCCCATAAATGCCACTGAGAGGGGCGGATAGTACCACTAGGGATTGAGTCCAGGGAGCACAGAGCTACGTGCCAAGCTTCATTTACTTAATTTGGCATTTCTGTTTTGAGATTGTTTTGTTTTGTTTTTCAGACTGTCTTCGCAATTATGATTGTCCTGTCCCAATCTGTACAGTGTCTGGAATTACAGGCATACATCACTGTAAACTAGCCTTTGTTTTTTTTTTTTTTTGTTTTTTGTTTTTTGTTTTTTGTTTTTTTTTTTTTTTTGCCATACTAACAGGTCATTTCCTCAGCCATTAACTGATTATTACAACACCTTGCAGGGTTGCGGGTGGCATTGCAGCCAATGACATGCATACCAGCATCTCTCAAAAATTATGTAAGATGATGTGAATATGGGGATTTATCATTTTCATGAGCATCACTGATTTTCCTTTCCATGGTTGAGAGAGTTTCCAGTAAGTAAACAGAGTTGGTGATCTTGTAGTATTTCAGAATAAGGAAAAGATTTAAAACAGCAATCATCCTGGGACAGCCACTGCTGGTGATTGTCACACACCTGAGGAAGTGAGTTCTGGGGGACCAGGCTGCTGGGAGGTCAAATGGCAGTAAAAAGTGATAGAGGATGATGATTCAGGTGAGGAAAGTATCAGGTGCTGTTTAGAATTGTGCATTTGGGAACTATGGGTGTTGTAGGTCAGAGGTTGAGCGCTTGCCAAGGTTGAGACAAGCCTCAGATTTGATCCCCAGCACTCCAAAAAAATAGAGAAAGAGAGAGAATGAGAGAAGAGATGAATAGAAAAGGAAGGAACATTTTATGTACACTTGCATCATTCAAATGAAAGGCTTTTTTGTGAATTCAGTAGGGCCTACTGGAAACCTTCTGCAAATGGCAATTGTAGTTTGATTCACTTAGGACAGAGAAGTCAGGCCAGTGAGAACAGCTCCTCATTTTCAGGCTCTCTGAAAGCCCCCCACTGTGTGAAAGGAGAACCCTGAATTAGGAGAAGAATCTTTGAGTTCTCTTTTCCACTAGCTTACTGGATGACATTCAGAAAAATCACTTCCTGGGACTCAGTGTCATTCCTACTTGATTTTTAGCTGCACCGCTGGGGTCCCAGCGATCCCTTACTGGGGACTCTGATTTTAAAATGAAGATGAGGACAGGGTCAGTGTGGCATGGAGTGTCTCTGGAGGAACAGTGTCTGTCTTCCTGCTACCTACCGTGGTTGCCTCAGTTTCCAGCCTTGACAGTCATTTGCTGAGCTGCAGACAGCTCAGCAAAGTCATTGGGATCCTTGGGGCTCAGAAAGGAGGCTCTCAGCCCTTGATTTGAGCTTTGGACATCAGAAATGTTAGCCTTTGTCCTAGAGCCTGGACAAGCCACTTCCTCACTCCTAGTGTCTCCCAGCATGTGTGACTGTCTCCTGTCTGCAGCAGCCCTGTCCTATATGCTTTGCCCCTTTGTGACTATGGTGCTTAGGCATCTACTGTCCCTCATGTCCCCCTTAAATCTGCTTTCTTCCGTGACAGGCTTGAAGACACCCTGTTCCTGCAGTAAGTTCTGCTGCTGACACTGTCACGGGGTGGTTTCCCTTCCCCAGGAGCTGCTCTCACCAGTGGCAGCACCTCAGGTTTGTGGTTTTCTCCTTTTGCCTGCTGTCTTCCCATGTGATCTCTCATCATCCTTCCCAGAGAACTGTCCTTCTACAGAGTCTCCTTTCCTCTCTCTGGGCAGCTTGGTCCCTACAGCCAAGTGTTCTCCCTGGGGACTGGGATGGGGAGGCCACCTTGAGGCTTTTCACTGAGGTATGAGGAGGTGGAAATTTGAGAGTCAGCTTGGCTCACTTTGCCCTGGCTGGTTCCTATGGAAGTTGACTCCCTCCCTCATATGTTTCTTTTTAAACAGCGCTCTGACTCTACCAATGGCCCCAGTCTCACGGCTGAAAGCAAATGAATGTATCCTACTATAGCAGCAGTGTCTAGGCTGAGGGGTCTGGGCAGGACACCACCCATGATACTCTTCCCCATCCAGCCCCCTGCACCTTTCTCTCAGTTACTTTTATTGTTGGTGAGTGAATATTCCTGACACTCACAAGTTAAAAGAGAAGAGGTTTATATCAGTTTGTAGACATCTGTAGAAGTTTCAGAGTCAGCTGGCTCCAAGGTAGGGTGTGATGGCAGAGGGGCATCACAAAGGAGAAACAGTCCATGGCATGGCATGGCAGGCAGGAAGGCATCAAGCAGCAGCAGCAAACCCCCTTTTCTCTATTATCTTACCCAGGCAACAAACTTTTTGTCTGGTGCCACTCACACCCAGATTGGTTCTTCACACTATCACGTCCAGAATTCGGACATACCAGTTGGACTAATCCAGTATCACACATTTCATCCCAGTAACCTGTGTACTAGATCAGGGCTGATAAACCTTTTAGGGACAAGTGCCTAAAGTGCAACCCAAAAACCCATTTACTTATTACAGTGTGCCCACACTACATTAAGCATGATTACTGAGGTTTTAGTTTAGAAAAATCAACTCATACATTCCCATCTTTTGTCTTAAAAGCAAAACAACACGCAGCCCACTATCACTGTCCTAGATCCAGCCACCTCTGAAAAGCCCCCTCCAATGATGCATGAGGCTTTCTTCAGACATCTAGATAACAACCCCTGACCTGTGACTCTATACTTAGGTGTATGTTGAGAGCTATATCTAGGGTACAGTGATGTTTAGTATTAAGACTAGGATTAGGTTGAGGGTTAATCTTAGGTTCATAGTGTGAGTAATTGGTCTATGGATAGGTATAGGCTGCATCACATGCTAGATTTTGGATAATACTTGGGTTTCACAATGGTTAGGGTTAGAGTTAATTTTATAGTAACTTCAGGATTAGAGTTAGGGATAGGGCTAGGGATAGGTGTGGGGTGAGGGTGAAGGAGAGGCCCAATACCTGATTAGGGTTCCAGACATGCATGGTTAACATTATAGCTAAGTCTAGTGTTTAGATTCCATTGAGTTATTATTTTTTTATTTTTGAGTTAAAATATCTGCATCCCAATGTATAGGTTGAAAAGCTTATTTTAGCTCACCATTTGTAGGGGTTTCAGTATATAGTCACCTGGCTACCTGTGAAGCAAGGTAGAGGTCCATGGAAGAGGACAGTTCATGGGAAGGCAGACAGGCAGCTACAGCAGGTTAGCCTTCCTTTTGCCTGTATATTCCACCTGAGCTACAACCTATCAAGCAGTTGCTTAATCTACTACCATACAGCAATGATCCAGCCACAGCTGAAAATCAACACTTATGTGTACATGAGCTGTTGGGGACATCTAGATATAAGCCATGCCATTCACCATGCTTAGGTGATGATAAACCTTTAGGGACAAGCTTAGGATAAAGTCAGGTGTAGACTCAGTATTAGTGACAGAGTTAGGGTGTCTTGGTTACTTTTCTCTCTTTGTTGGGACAAAATACTGACACCCAAAATGAAGGAAGTAAAGGTTTATTTAGACTACTGTTTGTGGAGGTTTCTGTCCATAAACAGTTGGCTCCACAGCAGCGTGGCATGGCACCCAACCAACACTTCAATGGCACAGCCAGGAAAAGCAGCCAGGGGGCGGGAGGGACAAGAGCAAGCCTCTTTTTCTCCCTTATATTGGACACAGGCCACCCACCTCCAGAGTGCTTGCAGAACTGACAAAATCTCCTTGCCCTCCTCTTGCACAGGAGGAGGATATTTACAAAGTAAGAACTTGGCTGCTTGCTGAGTCTTTTAGTTAAATTTTTAAACTGCTCAAGTTGACACAATGTATCAAGTATCACAGTGATAGGAGTAGGATTAAGGCTAAATCAGGCTAGGGAAAGAGTTTGATTCCATTAGGTTAAGCTGAGGTTTCCACCAAGGTTAGCATATGTTTCATGCTTACATTTAAGTTAGAAATAGGTTTAGGTGTAGGTACAGGTTTAGGCTTTGTTTTAATTTAGCTTTTAGGTTAAGATTCTACCAGTGTTATGAATAAGTGAGGTTTAAGGTTAGTTTTATGATTAGGGCTAGGGTTAGTTTTGCCTCTAGGGCTTTTTCATACTAGGGATTTGTTGAAAGTTAGAGTTAGGGATGTGACTAGCACCTGGGTAAGCCCTGTGCTAGGTTTAAGGCTAAGGGTAGGTCTGTGCTTAGTGGAAGATCTATGTTTAGGCCTGGAGTTCCACCAGGATTCATGTCATGATTATCATTAGTGCTAATGCTAGCATAAGAGTTGAAATAGGCATAGAGATTTCTTTCTATAAGAGTTAGGGTTAGAATTAGAATTAGGATTAAGATTAAGTGTTTGGGTTAAAGTCAGAGGATTCAATAGGCCTATAGCTAGGTTAGGGTAAGAGTTATAGACAGATTTATGAATAAATTTAGGATTATTCCTAGGACTGGCAATTGTGCCAGGGGTAGATTAAGGGTCAGGTTTAAGGTTAGTTTTAAGGATAGCTTTTGGGATGGGTATGGATAAGGCTAAAGTTAGATTGATAGAAGGGTGATGTGAGGGTTATGTTTTAATATTATGTTTATGATTAGGGTTAGGGCCAGGTTATGATAGGGTTAAGGCTTTATTTAGGCTTAGGGTTAGCTTTAGGATTTGTGTTAGATTAAGCTGTAAGGCTACTTCTGCTGTTAGAGCCTTAATGTTAGCTTTATGGTTAGTGTTACTAGTGTTAACTAGTTTTTGCGAAGTATTGCATTAGGATTATAGCTGGAGAAAGAGCTAGGTGCAGGGCTAGAGACAGAATTCATGCTAAGACCAGCATTTTAATTAAGGTTATGGTTTTGTGAAAGGCTAATGTTAGGATTGAGTCAGAAGAAGGGTAAACCTGCAAGGCAAGAGTAAGGTTCAGGTATATGTTCACATTAAGGTCAGATTAGGCCTACTGCTGTGGCTAGCATTCCATAGACTAAGCCTATGGTTAGGTTTAGTGTTAGGACTGGGACTACAGTTGGGTCTAGGCTCTTGACTATGGTTGGAGCTAGGGTTAGAGATGCATCAGACAGTGTTAGGATTAGAACTAGGTATGTCTAGGGCTAGGACTAGCCTTCAGCCAATGTCATGGTTAGGATTTTTTGGGATTAGTTTTGAGGTTATGATCAGGGTTATCCTTATTGTTTCAAAAAGGTCGTGCTATAGCTATAGCTACTGTTAGCTTTAGTGTTATGGATCCACCAGACTTAGGTTTAAAGTGAAGATGAGCATTAGTGTTGGGGCTAGGACTAAGCTTACACTAGATTTAGGGTTATGGTTAGTGTTAGGCCCAGGATTAGGGTTTGTGATAGGGCTATGGTTATGGATCAGGCTAGTTTACCTGGGTTAAAACAAAAGAAAGCTTTAGTTAGGATTATAATTATAGTTAGGGTAAGGCTAGATCTAGCCTACAGGCTGTGGTTCTACCTGAGTTTGTTTAGGTTTCAGTTGACCTTCATAATTAAGTTACTACTAGGCATATGATAGTTTTAATGTCACTGTTTGGTTTGGCCCATGGCTGGGAGTAAGGCTAGGATTCCACAAGTGTTAGCTTTCAGTTTAGTTTTTGGTTGACTTTAAGTTAGACCCAGTACAGGTACTAGAGATCATACTGAGGCTGGTGTTAGGGGTTATGATGAGTTTTAGCACTCAAGGCAGTTATTCTTCTCCAGAGTTAATGTTAAAGAAGCCTTAGATCTAGGGTTAGATTTAGGGTTAGAACTTTGGCTAGGACTAGGCCTAGGGCTAGAAGTAGAGTTACAACAGTGTTACGTTAGGGTAAGGTTTATGGTTAGCATTTCTGCAGGCTTTGGGTTAGGCTTGGTAAAACTTAGGTTTTTACTAGGATTAGAGTTGAGCTTGGTATTAAATTTAGGGTTATATTAGGTTAGGTTTAGCACTCCTCCAGGGTTATGTTAGCATTGGGGAGCGGGATATGGTTTGGCCTAGGTCTAGGTCTAGGTCTAGGTCTAGATTTCTACCTGAGTATGGGTTAGGGTTAGATTTATGGATAGTTAGAGTTAGAGTTCTAGTTATGGTTCTGTTCTAGTTATGGTTCTGTTCTAGTTATGGTTCTGTTTCTTGGTTTTGGGATGCTGGAGTCTTCTTCTGAAGGTAGTCCTAGGTTCTCTCTGTCCTGAGCTAAATAATGGTCCCCACAAGCACAAGTGGTAATAATGTTTTACAGATATTAAAGGTAGAAGAAAAACTCCATCTCTGTGGAATGAGTTTGGCCCAGGTAAATGTAGAATAAAGAATAAGTACACTCTGTAGAGCCCGAGTATGCTACCTGAAAGCGACATGAGAGCACAATTGCAGATGTTCTTCCTCTTTTCATATTTCCCACATTGCCGTCAGGGTTAGATCACCCTATGGAAAATCTGCTTGCATTCTCACAAGACATCCACATGCAGATCTTTGGAAAATGTCCTAACTTGTGGCCTGGGACTTTATATTTAGCATGTCATCAGAATGTCCCCAGCTAGTCTTTCACGCCCTCCTGGGATTTTTCATTTAACAGGCTGTGCCTAATTTCCTAGCCTGCCTTTGCCATACCCTACCCTCCCACCTTGTTTCTGCTTCAGGGAGACATTTTCCCCTTAATTCTTTATGGGGTTTCAAGGGTGGGGAGGGCTTCACCTTCATTATAGGTACTTTATGCATATAGTTGTAGGTTCTACTTATAAGATCTCCAGGGCAGATGTTAGTTATTCCTCTGGGCAAGCTATTCCTCTGGCAGCACTTGGTTCCCACACAGTTGGATAGTCTTTGATCTTTGGCCTAAATGAAGAAGGTATTAAAAGAATCTTGTGGTGTCTGAGTGTACTATCATATCAGAATGCAGAAAAGGCTTCCTGTACATTTCAGACTCATATTAGCCCCACTTTGGGAGTTTGGAACCCCCATGAGCACTATTGGCAAAAATCAGAGACAAAACACAGAAGATTCTTGGCAGAGTTTTGCCAGAACTCACTTTAGGATCTGGTTGACCTTTAAAAATCCTGAGGACTCTATGTCGAATGGAGATGATAGTTTATTCCAAAAGCCTGAACCATCCCAAGTTATTTGAGAGGTAGTAGAAGGCTGGTTGCCATTCTGAAGGGACTGGGTAGTTGAAACTGGGGAATGATTACTTTGAGGAGCACCTTGACTACCTTCATAGCCTTTGCTGAATGGGTAGAGAAGGCCTCAGCCCAGCCTTTAATGTGTCTATTAGGACCAGTATTTGCCCAAATCCACCATGGGCAATGTGGCACATGGACAAAGTCTGTCAGTCCTCCCCTAGTTCTACCCATCTGCTCTGCACTGGTTCTAACAAAGGAGATGCTATGAGCTTTCCAGAGTTCTTGTAGGCACAGTCTGCTGCTGGTCCTAGTCCTGTGAAAACCTGAGTGGCCTTCTCCACTGTAGCTTCTCTCCCCATGAGAGTCATCAAGAATTTCTGTAACCTTCCACTGTGTCCCTTGATAAAGCACAGTTTGATTTCTACCAGAGTCCCTTTTTTAATTCCTCCCTGTCCTAAAGTCCCTTTGTCTTGCTGGGGATTATAGATTGGTTTTAATGACTCCTCCAGAACTGGGAATAAGGCTAAGGTTTTGAGGGTGTGTAAGGTTTTCTTTTTGCCTCCCTATCAGCTCTTTGATTACCCAAGAGAACTTTAGATATGTCTCTCTGGTGTCCCCTCAGTGTATGACAGTGACCTGCAGTGGAAGTTAGACTGCCTCTAGGAGTCATAGCATTTTCTTTTTGTTATTATCAGGTGATTGGTTATTAGACAGGAAGTCTCTTTCTTTCCAGATGGCTACAAGAGCATATAGCACCAGAAAAGTATATTTGGAGACCATATGGATATTTAGATTTTTGCCATTTTCTAACAGTGGCCAAGAAATAGCCACAGGTCTGCTTTTTTTTTTTTTTTTTTTTAATTTTATTTAAGGAGAAAAGAAAAAAAAGCAGAGAAAGGGTACAAGTTATACAGATTTACAGAAAAAAAAAATGAACAGTAGGAAATTACTAGTTAATGGATTACATATTGTCATCTTAGAAATAATTGTTCAAGTCACAAAATTAAAGCTTGTAAAGTGGACATTCCATCAATGATACTGCAAACAGTTCTGTTCAATGATTCAATAAAACTCTGTGATATCATTTTCTATCTTATACACTTAAATATACATGCAGTTATATAGTATAGAGCACTTTCTTTTCCTCTCTTTTGTACAATGACTATTACACATTTTGGGTTTCATTGCTCCCATGGTTCTTATTACTTTTTTGGAAGAGAGTAAAACCAAATGTGACATAACAGAACAGAATTGGTCAAGTCAAAAGGGTGGACATAATAGATAATGTGAAAACATAATACAAGGTGATCAACAATGGTTACCATAATGCCTCCCGCTATCTCTAATAGAATTGCCTATATCGTTAGTTACAATACAATTGAACAAAACAGTAAAGAATAAAACCGACAAAACCAAAACATTGGAGACATTGTAGGTCTTCAAAAATAGATAAAAGTCAATGAGAATGGGCGTTATAATGAATCTCATTATCTTCACAGCTGATGCCTAAATTTTCGAACCTGATACTATCCAGCAAAACAGAGTAGGGGAACATCAGTTAAAAACCAGATGGTGAGAGTAATACAGGGCTTTAAATCGAGGTAATGGAAAGTCAAAGTGGGTTACTATAATATATCCTGCTATTTTTTTCCTTTAATTAAAAGGATAAAAATAAAAAAGTAAATAATGGAGTGGAGATTGAGATAAAAGAGGGCATAACAACGAAACAGCACAGATCAAAACATAACCATTTAAGCAGAATAGTGTTTCACCACCAGATAATCCTGACCTAAAAGTAGTTACCATATTATCTCTTTCCTTGAAATCCTTGAGTACAACTTCGTATACTGTAGCGTTAAGTATATCAAAACAATGTAAAACCATTTAAGAGAATGACAGCATTACAGAGTATTTAGAATCGACTAACAGAAAATGAACAATGGTTTCTGTATAATCTCCTTGTCTTTAAAAGGTTTTTGCTTATACTATCGTACATAATAAAATCCAGTAAGATACAACCTATTTGGACCATTGGAGACAGAAGGACAAAAGCTAGATGAGACTTCAAAACAAGATGATACTAAATCAGTATTACCTATTAAGATGTCATTTTCTCCAAAATAGCTGTTCCTATCATCCAATCTTCTCTGCCTCATTTCTGTTGAGCTCTTATTCTGTCAGTAGCTGTCAGTTTGTCTTCTTCACTTTGTTCTCTGCTCCATTCGTTGTGGCCTCCATTATTTCTGGATTCTTTGTATTTTTCTTTTTTTAGAATATCCTGCAATACTCTCTGTAGAGTTGAATTGGTGGTTGCAAATTCCCCCAGTTCCTCTTTATCCTGGAAGCACCTTGTTTTTCCATCAATTTCCAGGGACAGTTGTGCAGGATATCTTAATCTTGGCTGGAGATTATTATCTTTCAAAGCTTGAATTATTTCCCCCCAAGCTCTTCGTGATTTAATGGTTTGTGCAGAGAAATCTGCTGTAATTCTGATGGGTGCTCCCTTGTAAGTGGTCTGTTTCTTGTCTCTGACAGCTTTTAATATTCTGTTCTTGTATTGAATTTCTGGAATTTTTATTATTATATGCCTGGGTGTTGCTCTGTTTGGGTTGTAGGTAGCTGGGGTCCTGTATGCCTCATACATCTGAGTATCTTTACCTTTTTCTAAATTAGGAAAATTCTCCTGGATTATTTCTGTGAGTAGCTTTTGTAGTTCATTTGTTTGTGTCCCTACTTCTTCTTTTATGTTCTTAATCCTTAAATTATGGATCCTCTTATCATCTTCTTGTCTTTGTATTATTGCTGTTTGTTTCTTTGTTATTTTTAAGAAGTTTTTCATTTCATTCTCCCATATTACAATTCTGCCCTCCAGTTCAGATAGTCTGTCCTTAGTTTCTTTCAAGCTGTTATGCCAGTCTTCGATAGACTTCTTAGTTTCTTGGTAGTCCCTTTGAACCTGCTTCACGTATTCTATGCTTTCCCTGTTTTCTCCATCAAACACTTCTCCCCTCTTTTTCTGTTCTTCCATTCCACCATCTGTTTTTTCTTGGATGGTGCTTAGCATTTCTCTAACTATTTTGCATACTTCTAGCTTCAGGTCGTTGATAACTTCATTCCTGAATTGGTCTATGAGGCTCTCTATATGGCGCCTTATGTGTAATGGTGCGGTGTCTGCTATTGCCTGTTTCTCAGAATTGGGGGCCGAGGAGCCTTTCTTGTTGCTGCCTCTTCCCATATTCTCTGTTCCTTATATATGCAAGCTTATATGAGAGGCCCAGCTTCTCTCTCTGTCAGCCACAGCCTGATCGAATTGCGCCGATTAGGTGTTCCCACTCACTGCTGCACACCAGGCAGCCTACGTGGGGCCCGCCCCTCCCGGCCTCCGTCGGGCTCTGGGATCTGGGTTGGGCCAGCCTACGGGGTCCGCTGGCAGCGTCACGCAGGCCAGGCACTTTTCACCAATCCCGCCCGAGAGGGGAATGTGTGGCTGGAGTCGCCACCGCACCCTGCTCCCGCAGGACTGCCTGGGCCCAGAAAGTCTGCTGGAGTCAAACTGTGGTGGAGTGTCAGTTTCTCTCACTCACCTGGCCACAAGTCAGAACATGCCTCCCTGCCCGTCCTGTTTTTGACTCCGTTCACAGACTCCGGTTCTCAGAGTTTCCGTGCGTCTCTCTCCTTGCCGAGTCAATGTAGAGGCAGCCAGCCACCGCGCGGCGGGAAACCCAAATGGCGTGGGGTCCAGCCTCAGCAGCGAGGCTTTTCTGTTCCTGTTTTAGCACCAGGACTGCATTCCAAGTTGGTTTCTCTCAGCCGAGTTCGTTCCTGAGTCAGCAGAGCATAACTCCACCTGCTTATGTCTCTTTAGTCCGCACCATACCTGGCTTCTGAGCCTAGTTTCAGAGAGCCTCCGGTAGTTGCTGTTATCTGTCCGCCATGTTCTCCCGGAAGTCCACAGGTCTGCTTTTTGATCAGAGATTCTGCAGGGAAGGTGTCTGCCCTGCTAAAAACATCCAGTTTTGTCCCAAAGTTAGTTTTCAGCTTCTTTTGCTTTCTCAGTTTTAACTTCTACTGTCCACAGACAGAATAGGCATTCTTTAACCACTCAATCTTTTTTAAAATGTATGCTAGTAGTTAGAGACTTTGTCCTAGCCTTCATGTCAAGACTCACAGAGAAATTCCTCTAATTTTGATACATACAGGAAGACGCTTTTCTAAAGTGAGGTATTCCCAGTGCTGCAGCCTAAGGGCATATTT
Source organism: Cavia porcellus (assembly GCF_034190915.1). Lineage (NCBI taxonomy): Eukaryota > Metazoa > Chordata > Mammalia > Rodentia > Caviidae > Cavia > Cavia porcellus. The sequence continues at coordinate 74,412,398 of NW_026947492.1, read as the reverse complement.
TATTAATCTAAGGACATTGTCAGTCACTTCTAGATTCAGTACCTTTGATAGCTTCATATACAAAACTTTGCCATTTGTCCAAAATTAAGTGTCCATATCTGGCTGAAGCCAGACATTCCTAGAAAGGAGCAAATGTGTTATTTGGTGGCAGAAGGCCCAAAATTTCAGATAACCTGGATCCCATCAGTGGACAACTGTTGTACCTCAAGTATAAGACTATAGCCCAAGTACTGAAGTTTCACATGGGTATCTGAGCCTTTTTGTTTGAGAATTTATATTTCCTCTCAGCTAAAAATTGAAAGTTTGTCTAGTGTTATGGTGGGTAACTTCCAAATCGAGCTGCAAATTAACATACTGTGTACATGCTACTGATGGTTCCCTGTTTAAACTTAAGCTTTTTTCAGTCTTTTTATAATGCCTGAGCAAAAAGAAGAGGGCCATCTCTAAACACTTGGGGGAGAAGTGCCCAAATATGCCGATACACTTTTCTTTGAAACTGGATTTTCCCACTGAGAGGCAAACAGAAGCTGGGAATCCAGGTGGAGAGAAATACAAAAGCATCTTTTAGGTTTTAAGGCTGAGAACAAATTTGTGCCTTCAGGAATTTGGGAGGGAATTGTATGTGTATGTGCCACCAGAGGGCGCATTGTGATTACAGCCCTGTTTAAGAGGCAAAGGGGTTTTTTTGGGTTTTTTTGGTTTTTTTTTTTTTTTTCATCCTATGTTTTCCTGAGGATTTCACTATAAAGTGACCATGAGAAGGTCACCAGGGGCGATGCTTGTGAAACTTCTCTATGAGAGACTGGAGACATTTATGTGACTCTTCTTTAAGATTTTTTTTTTTTTTTTTTTTTTTGTCTTTTTGAGACCCTGTCTCAAAGCAGTTCAGGCTGGCCTTGATCTCACTTTGTAGCCCAGGCTGGTCTGGAACTCACAGTGATCCTTCTGTCTCAGCCTGCCGAATGCTAGGATTACAGGCATGAGCCACCACACTGGACCAAAAGTATATTGCAGAAATAGATAAGTTGTGCCTTTTTTCAAATTGGTCAAAATTTGCCTGCTAATCATGGCAATGGCCTAGTGGTAAAGTTGGTGGAACTGTGGGGTGCAGTTTATGGTGATTCCCATGACTCATCTTGGGACCCAGAGAGAGAATGAACTTGATCTCAGTTCCTTCGACATCGTTCCATGCAGAGGAAAGAAACCCAGTTGAAGCCACAGAGCATCATTTCTGAGACTTGAGTATTTACTGGGCAGACATCTTTGAGGGGAGCTGAGACAGCATTAGCATCTTTCATACGTGATGGAGAAAGCAGGAGACCATTCCTGGTCTCATGAGAAAAGCCTGGGTGGGGGGCAGGATAAAACCTCAGTTATAGATTAGAGAGAAACAGGGAGAGGGAGAGAGAGGTAGAAGAAAACATGACCTCTCCTCCTGACTAGCTGTGCCAAATATGTTATGGGTTTGTGGTACTGAAGTCTCCTTGTAGAGGTGTTTTCTAGGTTCTTTCTACCCTGGTTAAGGAATTGTTAAAGAGAAGCACAAATGGTATTAAGGTTTTACATTTATTAAAGATAAGGAAAGAATTGCTCTGCAGAGTGAGTTTGGGTCCAGTAATAGTAGGGAAAAGTAAGTGTACTCTATAGGGCAAGGGTAGGACAGGGTAGCACAAAGGACACAATGCCAGATGTCTTTTTCTAATATTTCCCATACTGGTGTCAGGTCTGGGCCATCCTATTGAAAACCTGCTTGAGTTCTCATGAGAAGTTCATGTGCAGGAATTTGAGAATTGCTGGGCATATGTGTCTTGGAATTTTATAATTAAGAGTTTACCGGTACTTTCCTGGGGAGTCTGCCATGCCCTCCTGGGACTTTCTAATTAACAGGTCATGCCTAAATTCCTAAGCAGCCTTCACATATCCTAGTCTCCTCCTCATTTATTGTAGGGTTACAGTTAGGGCTAAGACTTAGGCTAGGCCTAGGGTTAGCACTTGGCTTAGACCAGAGTTGTGGGTAGTGTTGGGTGTAGAGTTAGACTTAGGGTTTTGATCCAAAAGGGTTATAGTTAGATTAGGGTTCAGGTTATGGTTACAGCAAGGTAACTGAGGTAAGGTGTAGGGCTTGTGCTAGACAAGGTCTAGATTTAGGGCAAGGGCAAAGGCTATACCAGAGTTAGGGTTTTTTAAAAACATTTGTTATATTTTATTCAAGTGTCTTTTTTTTCAGAGTTAGGTGATTGTTCATATTAAAGTTGGTGTTAGTGTTAGGCTCAGTGTTAGAGTTAGTGTTAGTGTTCCTGGCAGGGTGCTTCAGTCATGAATAGGGCATAGGCTAGGGATCCACTTATATTAGGGCAAGAATGTGGCAGAAGCTTATGTATAGATTTTAAAGCTATGCTAGGGTCAGAGGTGTTTGCAGTATAAAATAAGGCCTAGTATAAGATAAATCAGGAATTGGGTACAGGTACTTGTAGGGATAGGTCAGGAGGATTAGTGTTGTATCTGTGGCTTGTATTAGGACTAGGATAAAACTTATATTAAAGTTGAGGTTTAGGGCTAGGATTAGGGTTTGGGAAAGGCTATGGTAGGGGTGAGTGGGAAGAGTCTGTTGAGTTCATGGTTACATCCGATTGAGGAGTAGGGTTAGTGTTAGGGTATGGCTAAAGCTAGAGTCAGGGTTAGATTTAAGGTTTTTCTGGGTTTTTTTTTTTTTTGTAGTGCTCATGTTACTATCATGCTATGGTTTAGAATAAGGCTTGTCCTAGGTCTAGGGTCATGTGACATTTAATTTCAGTAGTAAACTAAGCCCAGCAGTAGCACATGTAGTAGGGCTAGAATTCTCTAGACTTAGGCTTATGATGGGTGTTGCTATTTGTTCACCCTGTAAATGAATGCTTAGGTTTTGATTCAGTTTTAGCTCTTTTATGTTTTAGTGTTATGTCCTAAGGCAGGTAGGGTTAAGTTTATTCATAGGGAGTAGGTAGAGTTAAGAGCATGGTGAGATTTGACCTTGCATCATGTTAGAATGAGGGCTAGGAACAGGACTGAGCAACAGCTATAGCAGGTTTAAGACTGGGGTGAACTTTACTTTCAAGTTTAGAGTCAAGTCTCAGGTCAGGTTTACAGATGGGTCCAAAACCAATTTTTTAACAAGGGTACTGGCAGCTTAGGGCTAAGTTTTAGAGTTCCAGTGTGTCAGGATAAGATTTAGAATAAAGGTAGATGGGGATAAATTATAGGACAAGATTTGTGACTAGAGCTACGGGGTCTTAGACTTAGACTTAGTTTTAGTGTTAAGGTTTAGAGTTTATGGTTGCCATTATGGTTAGGATGAGGTTCGGGGTTAGGAGTTGACTATGCCTAGGATTAGGACTATCTTCAGTGAATGTTTTAGGAGTATGCTTAAGGGTAGGCTAGGACTGGTGCTAGGATTCCCTTACCTTGTTGGTTTCTGTGATTTCTTTGACAACTTACCCAGCATGCCAGCTGAAATGAGGAAAGGGTTATTTTAGTGCAGAGTTCTTGGAGGTATAGTATAGAGTCAGTCACAGCCACGGCAAGGCAGCATGACAGAGCACTATGGCCAAAGACAAACAACTCCTAGTAGTGAAGATAGGGAGCCCCAGTAGTGAATTTCCTTTTGCCTGTTTATTGCATCTGAGCTACAAGCCTATTGCTTGTTGCCACCAATATCCCCAGAGAGTGTTCTGCCTCTAGTAAACACATCCAGTCACTGGCCAGGACTCTGCTAAATGAATTAGTCACCTATGCCAATACCACATAACTATGCTCCAGCCATCTCTAAAACAGCCAGCTGTGTGCACAAGAGGCTGACATGGAGAACATCTAGATACATGCCATAGCATATTGAGCATGCTTGGATTTCACTTTAGGTTTAGATTTAGGATTGGTGCTCCAGTGAAGGAGTAGAGATAGGGCTAGGACTGGGGCTACACAAGGCCTGACTTGGACTTTTCTTTAGGTTTGTGGTGGGTTGGCAGTTGAAAGAGGTTTTTGCCAGGAGTAGAGTAGGTTTCAGAGTTCTGTGTATCTTAGTGATACTTTTAGGTTTAGCCTTAGCTGTAGATGTAGATGTATGTTTAGGCTTAGGTTTGTGGTTAGGGTTCTACCAGTGTTAGGCTTATTGTGAAATGTAGAGTCAGGTTGCCTTTTAAGGCCAGGACTAGGTTTTGGTCTAGGACCAAGTTTTCTATTTGGGATAGGGTTCAGATTAATATTAGGGCTAGGCATTGGACCTGAGTAAGTGCTGTAGCTAGGTTTATGGCTACTGATGGATTCTTGCATAAGGGAGGTCTATCTGTAGGCCTCAGATTCCTCCAGGATTAGTATTAGGCTTAGGGATACTGCGAGGGCTAGAAAAGGGCTAGAAATAGGCCTAGGGTTTAGATGGCACTGGGCAGAATGTTTGGTTTAAGATTAGACTGATGATTTCTATGAGCATTAGTGTTAGTATTAGTATTAATGTTAACATTGTTAGTGTTATAGTTTGGGTCAGTGTTCATGTTAGTATGAGTGGCAATGTGTTAGTGTTGAGTAATGAATAGGGCATAGGTAGGATCCCCTTAGGTTTAGGCAGGAATGGAAGGAGGTTTATGTATAGATTTAGGGCTATGGTAGGGGCAGTGAAGTTTGCAGCATGGGTTAAGGTCTCGGTATAATGTTAGGGTCAGGAATTGGGTTCAGGTACTGGTAGGGATAGATCAGGAAGGTTACTGCTATGTCTGTGGCTTGTATTAAGGCCAGGATAAAGCTTATGTTAAAGTTGAGGTTTACGGCTAGCTTAATGATTGGGGTTTGGGCCAGGCTATGGTAGGGTTAGAGCTTTGCTTGGAGTTAGGATTAGAATTTGGATTAGGGTTAGGTTTATTGTTAGATCTAGAGCTGACCTAGTATTTGTTATGAAGTGTAGTAGTTTGTAGGAGTAGAGTATAGATCTTACAGCAAGGGAAGATCTCTGACTAGGGCCACAGACCAGGTTCACCCAAAGGCAAAATCTTATGTTGAGATTTTGTTTTTGTTTATGAATGTTGCTAGAATTGTGTTAGGGTGAGAATAAAGGGCCTTTGAGAGTTAGACTTAGGTTCATGGTTACATCATATTGAGGAGTATGGTTACTATTAGGGTAGGGCTAAGGCTAGGGCTGGTGTGAGATTTAAGGTTCTTCCACTGTTTGTTTATTGGTAGCCCTATTTTTGGGCTAAGGCTCAGAAGTAGGGCTTGATCTAGGTCTAGGTTGAACCTATGTTTGGATTCAGTGCTAAAGCTACAGTTAGTACCAGTGCATGCAGCAGGCTAGAAATCTGTGGACACAGGGTTACGTTGGATGTTGCTGCTAGGCCTAAGTGTAAAGCCATGCTTATGTTTTGAGTTAGGGTCAGGGTTGGTTTTTTGCTCTTTTGTAGTGTTCTAAGGCAGGTAAGATTAAGTTTATTTGTGAGAAATTATATAGAGTTAAGTGTATGGTGATGTATTGACCCAGCATCATGTTAGGATTAGGACTAGGAATGATACTGGGCTGGAATTATAGCAGGGTTAGGTTTAAGATAAGTTTTGCCTTTAATTTTAGGAATAGGGCTCAGGTTAGGTTTAAAGATGGGTCCATGACCAATAGAGATGACAATGGTACTGGCAGCATAGTTCTAAGCTTTAGGCTTCCAGTATAGTTAGGGCAAGGTTTAGGAGACAAGCAAATAGGGATAAGGGATAGTAGAAGACTTATGACCAGAACTTACTGGGCTTAGGTTTAGGTTTAGGGTTAGGGTTTAATGTTTATGATTGGCATTAGGGTTTTGATGATGTTCGGGGTTAAAGGAGGATTAGGACTAGCTTCAGTGTTGGGTTTACGGGTATGCTCAAGGCCAGGCCAGGCCTTGTGCTGAGGTTCCCTTACCTTGTTTTTACTGTGATTGCTGAAACAACTTTCCCAGCATGCCAACTGAAAAGAGTATATGTTCATTTTGGCTCACAGTTTCTAGGAGTTATCCTGTAGAGTCAGCAATTTCCAAGGTGCAGTATCTTGATGGAGCACCATAGCTGAGAATAAACAGCTCCTGGCAGGGCAGACAGAAAGCCCCAGCAGGAAGCCTTCCTTTGCCTGTTTATTGCATCTGAGCTACAGTCTTATTGCTTGTTGCCACCAATACCTTTGGATACTATTCTGCCTCCAGTAAACCTATCCAGGCAACTACAAGACTCCGGTAAATTAATTAGTTACCTATGGAAGTAACACATTCCCCCAGCCACCTGTAAAAAGACCACTGCTTGCATGTTCAGCTGGTGTGGAAGACATCGAGATACATGCCATAGCATATTGAGCATGCTTGGATTTCATTTTCAGTTTAGATTTAGGAGTAGTTCTAGGAGTAGGGGTTATTGACAGGGCTAGACTGGGGCTACACAAAGGTCTGCCTTGCGCCTGGCTGAAGGTTTGGAGTAGGTTGGATAGGGTTCAGATTAGCCTTATGGCGAGGCATTGCATCTGGGGAAGGGCTGGAGCTAGGTTTATGGGTATGGATAGGTCTAAGTTTACACCAGAATTAATGTTAGGGTTATAGATAGTTAAGGGCTAACAAGGACTAGAAATAGCCTAGAATTTACATGGTACCGGGCTAAGTGTTTGGTTTAAGATTAGGGTGATGATGCTAAGGTGAGGGCTTTTGTTGAGGTTTTGATTTTGTTTAAGGATGTTGCTAGGGTTGTTTTAAGGTGAGGCTGAAAGTGACACTGAGAGTTAGGCTCAGGTTCATGGTTACATCGGGTTGAGGAGTAGGCTAATTGTTAGGGTAGGGCTACGACTTGGGCTAGGATTCGATTTAAGGTTTTTCCATTTTTTTTAGTACTAGTGTTACTATTGGGCGAAGGCTCAGAGCAGGGCTTGGGCTATATCTAGTGTTTAGATTTAGCACTAAAGCTCCAACCAGGACCAGTGCATGCAGTAGGCCAAGTCAGGTTTATGTTGGGCATTGCTCCTAGGTCTATGTGTAAATCTATGCTTAGATTTTGAGTTAGGGTCATGGTTAGTTTTATGTTCTCTTGTAGTGTTGTAACTGTTGTACTCCACTCAAAAAACAAGGCCCCATGATGAAAAAAGGGCAAGACCCCAAGATGACAAACGGGGCAAGACGTCTTTTTAAACAATGTGCTTTTATTTTAGCTGGCCCAGCGACACAGTGCAGATGGAATTTGCAAAGCTGTGTAACTGAGTTAGAGTTTTGACTGATTTTTATAGTTCATTTATGATTAACTCATTGATCATTAAGGATATAGTGATGAAAAACAGAAATAAGGTGGGCCTTTGTTTCCCTTTGCTTGAGGTCAGAGGCATTTCACAGTGGGTGGTTAGCCAATTCATAGCCCTTGGTCTGCCAATTTCAGGAACATTTGTCTCTCATAAAGGGAACAATGGTTGATACAGCATCATTTGTCTCTTACAAGGGGAACAAATGTTGACATACCACACAAGTCACTAAGGTGGGGAGGATGACGCATTACAGAACAGCGGTCAGTTAATTTATAACTATGTGGTTGGTGCTTGGTTACTAGGGTAATGAGCTCAGTACAGAATGACAATATTACTAATAACTATCTTTTTAAGTAACTATTTTTGTTAATTATCTCTTAATCAATTATTTTAATTTTTAGCATCTTAGTATAACAGTAACTCAGGGAGGATTAAGTTTATTTGTGGGGAGTTCATAGATTTAAGAGAATGGTGAGATTTTGACCTGGCTTTGTGTTAGGATTAGGGCTAGGAATTGGATTGGGCTGAAGTTGTAGCAGGGTTAGAGCTTGGATATGTTTTACCTTTAAATTAAGGAAGTTCTCAGATCAGGTTCAGCAATTTGTCCATGACGAGTTATGGTGATAAGGGTACTGGCAGTGTAGGGCTGTTTTATACTTCCAGTACGGTTAGGGTAAGTTTTAGGTTAAGGGTAAATAGATAGGGATAAGGGATAGTAGAAGACTTATAACCAAGGGGTAGGTGGTCTTAGGTTTAGGTTAGCATTAGGATTTAATGTTTGTGGTTGGCATTAGTGTTAGAATAAAGTTCAGGTTTAGGCGTTCACCATGAGGATTAGGGATAGCTTCAGCATTAGGTTTAGGGGTATGCTTAAGATTGGGCTAAGACTAGTGTTGACGTTCCATTGCCTTTTTGGTATCTGTGACTGCTCAGCATGGCAGTTTAAATGAGCAAAGGTTTACTTTACTGCACAATTCTCAGAGATATCCTGTAGAGTCGGACACCTCCAAGTCACAGCAACCTGACACAATGCCATGCTGAAGCCTAACTGCTCTGGGCAGGGCAGACAGGAAAACCCACCAGCGAACCACCTTTTGCCTGTGTATTGTGTCCGAGTTATAAGTCTATTTGTTGTTGCCTCTGATACCCCAGGGGAGGGTTCTGCCTCCAGTAAACCAATCCAATCACTGGCAGAGCTCTGTAAATGAATTAGTTACCTGTGCCAGAACCACATACCCAGCCACCTGTAACAAAGCTGCCTGTGTGCAGGATAGCCTGGTGTGGAGGACTTCTAAGATACATGCCATAGCATATGTAGCATGCATGCATTTCACATTCAATTTAGATTTAAGATTAGTGCTAGGGTAAATGGTGAGTGACAGGGCTAGTACTGTGGCTCTGCAAGGCTTGGTTTTGACTTGGATTAAGGTTTGTGGTGGGTTGACAGTAGGGAGACCTTTTCACAAGTGGTAGGGCACATTTCAGAGCTCTGTGTATCTCAGTGGTACTTTGAGGTTTATCCTTAGCTGTAAGTGTAATTGTAGGTTTAAGTTTAGGTTTGTGGTTAGGGTTCTACCAGTGTTAGGCTTAGTGTGAGATAGCATCAGCTTGCCTCTTAGTGTTATGGTTAGGTTTTGGTTTAGGGCCAAGTTTCCCATTTGGGATAGGGTTCAGATCAGCGTTTGGGCTAGGCATTGGATCTGGTTAAAGACTTGAGCTAGGTTTATGGCTACTAATAATTCTTTGCTTAAGGGAAGTTCTATGTCTAGGCCTACCATTCCTCCAGATTTAGTGTTAGGGTTAGGGATAGTTTGAGGCCTAGAAAAGGGTTAGAAAAGGCCTAGTGTTTACATGGTACCAGGCTGAGTGTTTGGTTTAAGTTTAGGGTGATGGTTTGTATGAACATTCGTGTTAGCATTTCTACTGTTAGTGTTAATTTTAAGATCAGTGTCGTGTTAGTGTAAGTGGCAGTGTGCTAGTGTTTGTGTCACAAATAGGGAATAGGCTAGGGATCCAATTACATTAGGCTAAAATGAAGGAGAGCTTTATGTATAGATTTATGGCTATGGTGGGGTCAGAAGATTTTTCAGTGTAGAGTAAGGCCTAGGTATCATTTTAGGGTCAGGAATAAGTTGCAGGTACTGGTAGGGGTATGTTAGGAGGGTCAGGGATGTGTTTGTGGCTAGGACTAGTGCTAGGAAAAAGCTCTAACTATAGTTAGAGCAAAGGGCTGGGCTCATGATTTGGGTTTGGGTGAGGCTACAATAAGGTTGGAGCTTTGTTTAGCATTTGGAGTAGAGTTTCTATTAGGATTAGGTTTATAGGTAGAGCTAAAGCTGATCTAGTATTATTTTCCTGGTTAGTAGGAAGTATAGTAGTTGTACAGTTAGGCTGTGGGTCATGTAGTGAGAGAAGATCTTGAGCCTAGAGGCAGAGACATGGCTCATGCTCAGGTTAGATCTTTTGTGAGAATTTGGATTTGTTTATGGATGTTGCTAGCCTTGCGGTAGGTTCAGGATGAAGGGGGCTTTGAGAGTTAGACTTAGGTTCATGGTTACAGCAAATGGAGGACTAGTGTTAGTGTTAGGATAGGGTGAGGGTCGTGGCCTGTGTTTGATTCAAGGTTCTTCAATTTTTTTATTTAGTACTAGTGTTACTATTAGGGTAAGGCTCAGTGTAGGGCTTGGGTAGGTCTAGGATGAGGTTATGTTTAGGTTCAACACTAAAGCTAAGGCCATGACCAGTGAATGCAATATGGCTAGAATTCCCCAGAGTTAGTGTTATGTTGGGTCTTGCTGTTAGATCTAGGTGTAAAGCCATGCTTGTTAGTTTAGGTTTTGAGTTAGGTTTATGTTCTGATGTAGTATTTTAAGTCATGGAGGATTAAGTTTATTTGTGGGGAGTTGGTAGAGTTAAGAATATGGTAAAGTTTTTACTTGGCTTTGTGTTAGGATTATGGCTAGGAAATCTATTGGGCTGGAGTTGTAGGGTTTAGGGCCAGAATAAGTTTTTGCTTTAAGTTTAGGGTTATGTCTTAGGTATGGTTTACAGTTGGGTCCCCAGACCATTGTGTGGACAAGGGTACTGGCTGCATCGGGCTAAGTTTTAAGCTGCCAGTATGGTTAGGGTAAGGTTTAGGATAAGGGTAAACAGATAGGAATAAGGAATAGAAGACTTATGACCATAGCTAGGTGGGTTAGGATTAGTAATGTTTAGGGTTAGAGTTTTAATATTTAAGGTTGTAATTAGGGTTAGTGTGAGGTTTGGGTTTAGCGGTTATCCAGGCTGAGGATTAGTAACTAGCTTCAGTGTTGGGTTTAGAGATGTAGTCATTACCAAACCAGGACTAGGGCTGAGGTTCCCTTTCCTTTTAGGTGTCTGTGATTGCTGAGAGAACTTATCCAGCATGCCAACTGAAAGGAGAAAATTTTTATTTTAGCCCAAAATTCTAGGAAGTATCCTACATAATTAACCACCTCTAAGGCACAGCAGCCTGATAGAGTGCCATGGCCTAGAACAAAAAGCTCCTGGTGGGACAGACAGGGAGGCCCAGCAGTGAGGTTCCCTTTGCCTTTTGTTGCATCTGAACTACAAAATTATTTTTGTTGCCACCAACACCCCCAGGGAGTGTTCTGCCTCCAGTTAACTCGTCCCATCACTGGCAGGACTCTGCTAAATGAAAGGGTTACCTATGCCAGTACCACATACCAACAATCCAGATACCTGGAAAAAAGGCTGGCTGTGTGCATGAGAGTCTGACCTGGAAGACATCTATAGCATATTGAGCATGCTTGTATTTCACTTTCAGTTTAAATTTATGATTAGTTCTAGGGTAAAGTGTTAGTGATAGGGCTAGTACTGGGGCTACAGTAGGCCTATCTTGGGCCTGGCTGTAGCTTTGGGGTCGATTGGAAGTAGGGAGACGTTTTCATGAAGGATAGGTTATGTTTTAATGATCTGTGCATTTTAGGGATACTTTTAGGTTTAGCCTTAGCTGTAGGTATTGTTGAAACTTTAGGTTAAGTTTGTGGTTACGGTTCCACCAGTGTTAGGCTTAGAGTTACATTTAGAGTCACTCTTCTGACCATGGCAAGGTTTTTGTCCAGGACCAAGTTTCCTACTTGAGATAAGGTTCAGATTTGTTTCAGGGCTAGGCATTGCACCATGTAAGGGCTGCAGCTAGGTTTATGGCTACTGATAGGTCTTTGCTTAAGGGAAGGCCTATGTCTAGGCCTAGGGTTCCACAAGGATTAGCATTAGTTTAAGGGATAGTTTGAGGCCTATCAAAAGCACAGAAATAAGCATAGGGTTTAGATGATATCAGGAAGAATGTTTGGTTTAAGGTTAGAATGATAGTTTGTATGAACGTTAGTGTTAGTGTTGTTAGTGTTAGTGTCAGTGTTCTGTTAGTGTGACTGGCAGTGTGTCAGTGTTTGAGTTATGAATAGGGCACTGGCTAGGGATCCATTTATGTTAGGGCAAGAATGAAGGAGAGGTTTATATATAGATTTAAGGCTATGATAGGATCAGTGGTATTTGCAGTATAGAGTATGGCCTGGACTTTTGTTGAAATTTTGTTCTCATTTATGGATCTTGCTAGGGTTGTCTTAGGGTGATGGTGAAGGGGTCATTGAGAGTTAGGCTTAGGTTTGTGATTACAGAAGATTGAGCAGTAGCTTTAGTCATAGGCTAGAGCTAGCACTAGGGCTGGGGTTAGATTTAAGGTTCTTGCATTGTTTGTGTAGTGCTAGTATTACTATTGGAATAAGGCTCAGAGTAGGGCTTGGACTAGGTCTTGGCTCAGTTATGTTTAGGTTCAGCACTAAACCTATGACCAGGACTAACACATGCAGTAGGTTTAGAATGCCCCAGACTTAGGGTTATGTTTGGTCTTGCTGTTTGGTCTGGATGTACAGTTATGCTTAGGTTTTCAGTTAGGCTTAGCATTAGTTTTATGTTTTTACATAGTGTTACAAAACAGATAGGATTAAGTTTATGTGCAGCTAGTGAGTAGGGTTAAGAGTATGGTTAGGTTTCCACCTGGTATTGTGTTAGGATTTAGGATAATAATAGGACTCAGCTAGGGTGTCACAGGATTAGGACCAGGATAAATTCTACCTTTATTTAGGGATCTGCCTGAGGTCAGGTTTCGAGATGGATCTCTGACCAATTGTACAGATATGTGTACTGGCTGCATATGACTACTTTTAATGTTTCCAATATGGTTAGGGTAAGTTTTAGGATACTGGTAAATAGATAGGGATAAGGGATAGTAGAAGTCTTATGACTAGAGTTAGGAGGGCTTAGGCTTAGGTTTAGGTTTAGGGTTTAATGTTTATGGCTGTCTTTAGGATTAGCATGAGTTTCAGGGTTAGGTATCTACCATGCTTAGGATTAGGTCTAGCTTCAATGTTGGATTCAGGGATATTCTTAAGGTTAGAGTAGGACCAGTGCTGAGATTACAGTGTTCTATTAGTTTCTGTGATTGCTGAGACAACTTACTCAGCATGGCAATTTAAATGAGTAAAAGTTTACTTTAGTGCACAGTTCTCGAGTTACCAGTATTATATAGTCAGCTCCCTCCTAGGCATGGCAGCATGACAGAGCATCATGGTCGCGGACAAACAGCACATTTCAGGGCAGATGAGTAGCCCCTCCAGTGAGCCTCTCTTTGCCTATTTATTGCATCCAAATTTCAAACCTATTGGTTGTTGCCTCAGAGAACTCCCCAAAGTGTTCTGCCTCCCGTAATCTCATCCAGTCACTGGCAGGTCTCTGCCAAATGAATGAGTTGCCTATGCCAATGCCACATCCCCTGATCCAGCCACCTCTAAAAAGGCGGGATGTATGCATGATAGGCTGGTGTGGAGGACATTTAGATACATGCCATTGCATATTGAGCATGCTTGGACTTCACTTTTAGTTACACTTAGGATTCGTGCTAAGATAAAGATTAGTGATATGGCTAATTAGGGGATATAAAATGCCTGACTTGGGCCAGCCTGAAGGTTTGGAATGGGTTGGCAGTACATATAGATCTTCATCAGGGGTATGGTACATTCCAGAGCTATGTGCATATTAGAGATGCATTTACATTTGGTGTTAGCTGTAGGTGTAGTTGCTGCTTTTGGTTTTGGTTTGTGCTTAGGGTCTTACCACTGTTAGCCTTAGTTTGAGAGTTGGAGTCAGGTTGCCTCTTAGGACAGAGGCTAGGTTTTGGTGTCAGGTTGTTTCCTTTTGGGGTTAGGGTTCAGATTTATTTTTGGCCTGGGTATCAGACCTAGGTAAGAGCTAGAGCTAGGTTTATGGCTAATGATAGATGTTTGCTTATAAGAAGCTCCATGTGTAGCCATAGGGTCCCACCAGGATTAGTGTTAGGGCTAGGGCTAGTGTGAGAGCTGGTAAAAGTTTAGATATAGATTGTAACAGGCTCAGGGTTTCTTTTAACATTAGGCTGCTGGTTCATATTAACATATTAACATTAGTGTTACTATTCATGTTAATTTCAGTGTTATGGTCAGTGTTAGTTGTAGTGGTAGTGTATTCGTATTTGAGTCATGAATAGAGCATAGGCAAGGGATCCACTTAGGTTAGGGTAGGAATGAAAGAGACTTTATGCATAGATTTAAGGCTATGATAGGATCAGAGATGTTTGCAGCATAGAGTAAGGACTCGGTATAAGGTTAAGGTCAGGAATAGTGTGCAGGTACTTGTAGGGAGAGGGTCAGGAGGGTTAGGGTTTTCTATCGGTAGAATTAGGACTAGGACAAAGCTCATGTTTAGGTTCACGTTTAAAGCTAGGCTCATGATTAGAATTTTGGCCAGTGTTAGGTAGGAATAGAAGTTTGTTTGATGTTAGGAATACAGTTTGAATTAGGATTAGGTATACAGTTAAGGCTAGGGCTGAGTTCTTAGTATTTTTCTGGTTAGTGTGAAGTATAATAGTTTTTAGGTCTAGGGTGAGAGTTATAGTTAGAGAAGATCTCAGGCTAGAGATAGAGACAGCGCTCATGCTAAGGCTACAGCTGTTGTTGAGATCTTGGTTTCATTTATGGATGTGGGTAGGCTTGTCTTAGGGTGAGGTTGAAAGGCCATTGAGAATTAGTTTTTGATTCTTGGTTATATAACATTGAGGATTAGGGTTAGTGTCAGAGTAGGTCTAGGCTTAGGACCTGACTTAGATTTAAGTTCTTCTATTGTTTGATTAGTGCTTGTGTTAGTACTGGACTAAGGCTCAGAGTAGGTTTTGGGCTAGATCTAGGTTTAGGTCATATTTAGGTTTAGTGCTAAAACATGCCCAGAAATAGCCCATTGATTAGGGCTAGAATTCCCCAGACTTAGCATTATGTTGAGGGTTCCTGTTACAAACAGGTGTGAAGGTACAGTTGTATTTTGAGATAATTTCTGGCTTAGATGGATTTTCTTATGTAATGTTCTAAGCGAATTGAGATTTTATTTTTTATCAGAAGTACACAAAATTTAGATTTGAGTTCAATTATTTTTTGTTTGCACAAGCCTATATTTGGTGTTAACATTATGATTACAATTACAGTGTGGTTAGTGTTACTATCCTGTAGCACTACTCTTGGTTTTAGGTTAAATGGTGTGATTTTTTTCTATGCTTAGTCTTGCAATTCCACCAGAAATTATGCTAAGATTTGGTTTATTGATAGGGTTAGATTTTGGGTTACAGTTTTGTTCCTTGGTTTTCATATGGTGGAGTCTGTTTCTCAAGGTAGTTTCATGTTCTTTATATTCTGAGCCAAAAATTTGTCAAGAGAAGCCAAATGGTATTAATATCTAGCAGGTATTAATGGTGGAAAATAAAATAATCTCTACAGAATTTGTTAGTTCCATGTAAAAGTGAGAGTAATAAATAATAACACCTAGTAGGCCCAAGTTGGGTCTTTCCATGAAGGGATATAGCATTTTGAGTGTAATTGTTGATGCTCTTCTTGCTTTTATTTTCCTTTTTATGTTTAATATTCCCCACACTGCCATCAGGCTTAGGTCTTTCTATTAAAAACCTGCTTGAGTTCTCTCAGCATGTCGAGGTACAGGCATTGGGAATTTTTCTGAGCACACGTCATTAGATTTTGGCATTAACTTGTCATAAGAACATCCCCAGATAGAGTTTCATGCCCTCTGTGGAGTTTTCAGTTATCAGATCATGCTTACTTTCCTGACCAGCCTTTGTCATAGCCTGTCCTCCTGCCTCATTTCTCCCTGACAGACACATGTTCCAATAATTCTTATGAGCTGTCAAGGGAGGAGAGGTCTTTATCTTCATATAAGTACTTATAGGCCTATAGGTGGCTTACAGGTGCTGGAAGTGGCTGTAAGTTGTACTTATTGGGGTTCATGTGTTGTGGAACTATGTTTGGATGTTGTAGCTCACTGGCTGGGTTGATGAAGAATGACAGTGTAAAAAGAGTTAGTTATTGTTGAGCTGTCTTGTTCTGTAGGAAAAAGTAAGTAACTTTACTGATTGGTTGAGGTTGTAGAGCACAAAAAGGAATTCTAAGTATGGTTCCATGCTTCTTTTGGAGGAGAAAGTATGGCGAAAAAAGGTGTTTGGTAAATTGTTGAGAACCCAAGAGCCACTGGCTTAGCAAGACCCCATTTACTTACATATAATCAGAGCAGAAGTGCAGTCTTGCTCTTAAAGAAATGTCTCCTTTTTTTCCAGCGAGTCTTCTGGGTTGTCTTTCTCTTTAGACAATTCAAGTGAATATCATTTTATTCTAGAAAGTTGAATACAATTATCTGTTTCTGTCCCTTTTACTGCAGTGGGTGTGAATATTGTGAATAAAAAATGACCCTTACATTTTTGTTTTAATTGTCTGCAGGAGTCCCTTCTTTCCATATTTTAAGGAGGGACTGGCCTTCAAGTGCTTAAGTATTCCTCTGGGTGACGTTTTGGCTTTCCATGCAGCTGGGTGGTCTAGTGTACTTGACCTAAATGAGTAAGATATTGTAAGCATCTTGTCATCTCTGAGTATAGTATCATATCACATGATGGAAAAGGCTTCCCATTAACATTTCAAACAGACTAGTATTTAGCCCCATTGTGGGGATTTAGAACCCTCATGAGGGCTATTGGCATTAATTGGAGACAAGACTCAGATGTTTCTTGGCACAGTGTTGGCTTGGCTCACTTTAGCATTTCATTGGCTCTTTTGACTTTTCCAAAACACTGAGGTCTCCTCGTAGAATAGAGATGATGGTTTATTCCAAAATCCATAGCCACTTCCTGATTTACCAAAGAGGTAAAGGAAGGCTCATTACCAGTCAGAAGGGAGTGGGAAAACCAAAATGGGGAATGATTTCTTTGAGCAACACCTTCACTACCTCTCTAGCCTCTTCTGAATGGTTAGGGGAAGCCTCAGGCTAAACCTGCAAGCTGTTTATTGGGAGCAATATTTATACAGATCCCCTACGTTGTGGCATGTGGGTGAAGTCTGGTTTTCATTCCTCCCCAAGTTAAGTCCTTCTCAGTACTGGTTCTGACAGAGGAGGTGATCTTGCCGGATCTTGTAGGCACACAATGGGCAAGTTTTGCTGGCCTGTTCAAGTAGTTGCTACTCATTTTTGTCCTGTGAAATTTGGTGTGAGAATTTCTACTGTAATTATTTTCCCTATATGGAAATAATCATCAGTGTGTTTATAGTCTTCCACTGCAGAGGCTAGAGATAATAGCACAGTGGCACAAGTACCTGCCTGGCAAGTACAAGGTCCTGAGTTTGATTCCTGGTACAAAAAATATAAAAAATAGAAATAATAAAAGGCTCCAAGATATAGTTTTTCACTCTGCCCTTCAAGCAAATGCCACTTTATTTTCTATATGCCACCAAAGTCCCTTTTAAATTGCCTCCCCCTCCTAAGAGTCATTTATGTTCCTGGGGATTATAGAGTAGTTTTATTGGCTCCTCAGGAAATTAGAATAAGGCTAAGTTACTGAGCATCTGTAAGGCTGCCCTTTTTTCTGCCTGTTAGCCTTTTGTTTACCCAAGAGAATTTAGACATATATCCATGGTGTCCTTTACAATACATGACAGTGTCTTGTTTAGCAAGATAGAACTGCCTCAAGTGGTTGTAGAGTTTCCTTTTTGTGTTGTATAGGTGATTGCTTATTGATTAGAAAGTCTTCTTTTTTCCAGATGACTCCATGGGGTGTGTAGCACCAAAAAAGCATATTTTCAGTCTGTATGGACATTTAGTTTTTTGCTTTTTTCTAATGTCTTGCCCAAGTACCAAGTACAAGAGGCAGAGAAACATTTAGCCTCAACTGTGGGAGACAATTTGAGTGACTCCTTTTAAATATAGAACAATTTCTGCAACTTTGATTATATTGAGATTTATTTTTATATTGATATGTACAGAATTGAATATGGAACTTTTTCCTTTAATTGGTTCTAAGCATTATAACTAAGGCTAGCCGAGGTATTGATATATAATATTTAAAGTCATCAGTCTCCTGTTTCCTTGCATAGTACTCTCTGTAAAATATATAAGCACAATAATATGGTGGAGCCAGTCTGCTCTAAAAGTGTCAAATAGATATGCATCTCAAGATGAAGAGGCTATGAGCCCCCTGGACCCAAATGTTTATGTATCAAAAACTAAAACAACAACCTCTAAAACAATTTAGTTGCTACCCTAATTAAATTATCCAAATTAATCCTTGTGTACAACATTATCTCTACATTTTGCAAACATACTTTTTTTTTTTACTACCTAGCCAGCCAGCTCAAGTTACTCACATAGTTTCCATCATCTTCATTGTCCCTCATCCTCGATTCTTCACAGGATAATAAATTCTGGAAAAGGCCTCTAGCATCAAGCTCTTTGTCTGCACATCCTCACGGAGATGGGACTTAGAGCACCTTGACTGTCCTTGACTTTGAATAACTTTTGGTGCCTTTACTCTCCCTGTGGGTTGCAATAGAGGTAATAGATTAAAATTAACTTGCTGAGGTTCCAATAGCATTTCAATGGGATTATGAACATAACTTTTTGGATTGTGAGGAAGACTAAAAAGGGATTAAAAAACTTGGATTACCATACTCAATATTTGGGATTACAATACTAAGTGACCTGTTGTGGACTGACAACTGCAAAACCTGCCTTTTGATGTCCTCCTTGGACAAAGCTACTTCCATTAGTGAGCTACACATCTTCAGGGTCAGAAAGGTCCAGGAATGTCCTGCCTGCTTATATAGGTCAGGTAGATCACGTGTTCACAAGAATGGGTAACTTCTCATCCAGTGCTAAGGCTCAGGATAGGACCAGATTTGGTTTAAGGTTAAGTTTAGGCTTATTATTAAGGCTAGGTTTAGAGTTAGTTTTAGGCTTAGAATTCTTCCACTGTTCTGATTAGACTGAGAACAGGTTAGTGTTATAGTTAGAGGTTTTTCATTGTTATACTTATCATTCCAGCATGTAGAGGGTTAGGTTTAAGGTTAAGATTACAGTTTAGACTACAGGGTCCTACCAGTTTTAGTGTTATTATAATGTGGACTTTGGTGATAGTTCTAGGGTTAGGTATAAGACCTAGGGTTAGGGCCAGGGATAGGGATAGAGTTATGAATGTGGATGGGGATAGAGAATCATGGAAGTCTTTTCAGTGATAGGATTAGAATTTGGATTAAGGTTAGTGTTAAGTAAGTTTTCAAATTAGAATTCCATATAAGACTAAGATTCACATCAGGGTTATGATTCTGCCATGATTATATTTAGGTTTAGGCCTAGAGTTGGTAGTAATGTTAAGAGTAGGTCTGTGGTTCCACTGTGTTTAGGGTAGGATTTGGCGTAGGAGTAGTGTTTGTGCCCAGATTCAGTTTGGTGATAGTGCTAGGGCCAGGCCTTGGGCTACTGTTAGAGTGAAAGGCTATGATTAAGCTTAGTGTTTATGTCAGTGTTAATATTAGTTTTAATGTGATTGTTAAAATTAGGATTCAGGTTGAGATTAGAGTTCCACTAGGGTTATATTGAGGGTTGTGATAGTTGTTAGGTTTAAGGCTAGAGTTCTGGTCATGGTTAGGTTTAGTCTCCTAGCAGTGTTAAGGAAAGATTTATGTTGAAGATTATGGTAGTAATCCTACCATATAGGTTTAGGATTTGTGTTATTGCTAGAGTTAGGTGTAGGTTTAGTGATGAGAGTAGAACTAGAACTAGAGTTATGGGTAAAGGTAGAATCATGCTTAGTGCTAGATTTTGGGTTAGTTAGGATTAAGTTTAGTTTTAGAATTCCACTAAGGTTGAAATTCAGGTAGGGATACCTTTAGTGTTAGGATTAGAATTAATATCAGTGTTAGTTTTATGGAATTTAGGATTATGATAAGTTTATAATTAGGGTTCCAAGAAGGTTAGCGTTAGCTTTAGGTTTAGTGGTCATTTTAGTATCAGCTTAGAGCACAGACTACGTCTAGCCTTTTGATCACAGCTAGTATTAGTGCCAAGGCCAAGTGTGGTTCTATCAGGAGTAGGTTTAGAGTTAGAGTTAGGTTCAGGTTCAAGGTATTGGGTTAGCTTTACAATTCCATGACAGTAATGTTTAGTGTCAGAGTTAGGGTTGGTGTTAGGGTTAACATTAGGTTTTGTGTTCCACAAGACTAAAAGTAAAGTTTAGATTCAAAGCTAGGGATAGGACCTGGATTAGTTCTAGGGTTAGCTGAAGGTTTAAGTTTATGGTTAGTGCTAGTTTTTGGTACTAGGTTGTCGATGTCCGCTCCCGGCCGGCAGGAAGGACACACGACAAAGTCTGGCAGTGGACAACCTTTTCTTTTTATTTTCCTTCTCCGTACAGCCTGCCCTGGGATCGCTCCCAGCCGAAGCCTCCTCTGGTCCGCTCCCCGCGGCTCCTTTTGTGCTTCAGTCTGCCCCAAAGCCTCTACCGGTCCGCTCTCCGTGGCTCCTTTTGGGCTTTTACTTCTGGGCTTCTACCTGGCTTCTTCTTCCGCCCAGGGGTGGCACCGGTATATATACGGGTACAGTGTCCAATCATGTTAAAGTAAGCAAGGCAAGCTGATTGGCTAACATCATCAGTTGCCAGGCAGACTATATTGTTGAGCGGGTTGTTTACGCGGTAAGCAGGAAACTAATATATTCTATGGGAGGGGTAATCTACCCCAGGCTCCGCTCTTCACCACAGGCCGCACGTCCGCTGCGCAAGGCGAGCTATCACAGACGCGGCTCCCAACATCTCCCCCTATTTTATTTTTTATGAATGTGCGCATCGTAGCCCTTCCTGGACTGGGTGCAGAGGCTTATGCCCTATGTGTAGGCCCACCGTAGGTCCTTGGCTTAGACCCTGGTTGGCCATGCCATGGTCTGCCAAGGCCCTGAGGCCCTCGTCCTTTTTCTAGGGCCAGGCACAAACTGGACGGAACCTGGATGCACACAAGCTTGCACTCATTTCCTCTCCGTAAAGAAATCCCCTCGGAGAGAAATTTAGACCTGGGCAGCATCTAACAGTCCAGCGGCTTACGTGCAGGATGGGGTAGGGCCTGGCTTAGGTCGAGTCGTGCTGGGGAGGCACGCTCTTACCCGTCATTGACTCACCTACCCTGCTGTGTATTGTCACCTTATGGAGGAGAATGAGGGATGCCCGCCATATCTAGACTCGGTCGTGGGCCAATTGAGCAAGCCATGCATATGCCTGAGGATCTTCTTGTCCATTTCGGGCTACCGCTATTTCTATTCATCTTATTGGTTGGTCTGTGATGGATCTCCAGTAGGGCAGGTCTGATCTTCAGTCGAGGGCTTTGTTGCCCGTGTCAGTCTCTCCGGTATCCACAGTGGTTCTCGTCCCGGTTCCTGTGGGAAAACACAAACCGCGCCTCGGTTCCAGCTGACCACTGGATCCGGGCCCATCCATTGTCCTGTCAGGACATCTTTCCACTTCACCCACCCTTTATGGTTGGGGGAAGGGTTGCAGTGCTCCACAGCTGGGGAGCGATTATCATTATTTAAATTTAAAAAATTGTGTGTGAATAGTGCCATGGATAATCGTGCCTTTGGGGCCAGGCCTTGGCCTACTCCCCCTTTTTGTTTTTTATTTTTTATTTTTTATTTTTATCTTTTTCGTTTTTTTTTTTTTTTTTTTTTTTTTTTATTGGTACCAGGGATCGAACTGGCGATCGCCTGCCTACAAGGCAGGCGCCCACGCCGCTGAGCTAGATCTCCAGCCCCCATTTCCTCGACCGGCGTTTTTCTCAGCCTGCTCGGCAGAGAACTCTGCGTACCAGGCTCGCCAATCCAGGTAACTGCCCGAGGGCAGACACGCCTTTGCCAGCTGAATCCAGTCCGCGGGGGTGAGGGGCCCAGAAGACAGGTTTTCCAGCATGGCAATGGTGTAAGGCGCAGTCGGCCCAAAGGTTGTAACTGCATTTTTAAGTTTTCTAATCTGCTTTATCTCAAAAGGCTCCCATACATTGCGTCCCTGGCCCATAGCTACTTGTACAGGAAATATCCCGTAGGGGCCACTATCTATCCCAGGTGGATGTACCTCATGAGACAAGCGTCCCCCCTGCCAAAGCCGCCTGTAAAAATACCGACCCGCCGGCGGCGGAGCATAAGACAGCGGCCGTGATTGGGCGGAAAATGGGGGCCCGTGCATCACTTCCTGTTCTGGCGAAAGGGGAGAGAGCTCCCAGGCGGCCGCCTCGTGGCGAGGAATCGCCTCCGGAAACGGCCCCCAAGGTGGGGCGGAAGGCTTCGCCTCCCTCTCGCGCCGGGGAGCGCTCAGGAGCTCTCTACTCCTCCGCAGACCAGGTTGAGCAGAGC
The DNA here is from genome assembly GCF_034190915.1 of Cavia porcellus. Taxonomy (NCBI): domain Eukaryota; kingdom Metazoa; phylum Chordata; class Mammalia; order Rodentia; family Caviidae; genus Cavia; species Cavia porcellus. The sequence goes on along the minus strand of NW_026947492.1, from coordinate 74,390,350 downwards.
GCAATTCGCGGGGCAACGCTGGAAAAGAACCCTGCGACTCCTTATTGAGCGATTTAGGCTCCTGACAGCTGGTCTCTTTGGCCTCCTTGCCATTCAACTTTCCCCCCGTCCTCCTCCTTAGCATCCTTGTTCCCCTTGACGGACCCCTCTCGGGAGCTCCCTGACTGGGCCTGCTCAGATACCCTGCGTACTTTTGTAAGCTCTTGAGAGCTTTCTCCACAACCACCCTCGCTCTTAGTGTTGCTACCTAACATGTTTCCCATCTTTTAATATGTTACTCACCGCGTGAGGCCCAAGGAATCCGCCACTTACGCGTGAGCCTGAGGGGAGTCTAAAAGCCCTGTAGGTGCGCGCCACCCAGAGCCCAGGCTTATCCCCAACTCACCTGTCTCGCAGCTCTGTACTGGAGCGTTGTCCACTTCCACGTCTCGGGGGTGATCAGTCCCCGTGCGGGCCTCCAAATGTCGATGTCCGCTCCCGGCCGGCAGGAAGGACACACGACAAAGTCTGGCAGTGGACAACCTTTTCTTTTTATTTTCCTTCTCCGTACAGCCTGCCCTGGGATCGCTCCCAGCCGAAGCCTCCTCTGGTCCGCTCCCCGCGGCTCCTTTTGTGCTTCAGTCTGCCCCAAAGCCTCTACCGGTCCGCTCTCCGCGGCTCCTTTTGGGCTTTTACTTCTGGGCTTCTACCTGGCTTCTTCTTCCGCCCAGGGGTGGCACCGGTATATATACAGGTACAGTGTCCAATCATGTTAAAGTAAGCAAGGCAAGCTGATTGGCTAACATCATCAGTTGCCAGGCAGACTATATTGTTGAGCGGGTTGTTTACGCGGTAAGCAGGAAACTAACATATTCGATGGGAGGGGTAATCTACCCCAGGCTCCGCTCTTCACCACAGGCCGCACGTCCGCCGCGCAAGGCGAGCTATCACAGACGCGGCTCCCAACACTAGGTCTATGGCTAGAAATACCTCCAGGGGCAGGCCAGATTTAGGTTCTACCATGTTTGTGGTTAGATTTAGTGTTGGATAGGGATCATTATTTATTTCACCAGGATTATGATTATGTTTTGGTTTTTATTTCAGTTTCCATTTTGGTTTAGGGGTATGTTTTGTGTCCTAGGGCTAAGGTTTAGACCTTAGGGTCCACTTTGGTTTAAGGTTTGTGTTAGGTCTTGGTTTAGACTGGGGCTAGGAATAGTTTTGAGTTCCACTATGGTAAGGGTTAGGGTTACGGCTAGGTTTAGTCTTAGAATTAGGTTTAAGTTCAGCTTTAAGGTTAGGGTTCCACCAGAATTTTTGTTGGGGTGATGTTCAGGTTAGTGCTGGATTATTGCTGGATATACGATTACGGTTTAACTAGATTGAGGCGTAGGTTTAGTGTTACACATTTAGTTCCTTGAGTATTATTTTAGGATTATGATTAGACCTAAGGTTGGTGCTATAGATCAGCCATGGAGTAGAAGTAGCTCTACAACTAGAGGTGTACAAATTAATGGTTATGATTATTTTTATGGCTCAGGTACAATTAGATATGCACTATGAGGCCATTGGTGGCAAACCTATGACTTATGTGTTATTTTTATTCTAAGCAAAAGATATTGATGTATAAATTGTTTTCTAAACTACAACATCAGTATTCATGATTAGTCACAGTGTTTGTACTTTGCAATAAATAGCTGAGTTTTAAGTTTCATTTTGGTTACTTGTCTCTACAATGTTTTCCATCACTGCCCTTGGTTTAGCTTTAAGCTTACAGTTAGTGTTAGATAAGGATACTGTTAGGGCTAAATTATCTAGGGTTTGGTACAGAGCTAATGCTAAAGCTAAGTGTAGGTCTAGCCTTAGAACTAGTGTTCCACCATGGTTACTATAAAGATAGTGTTTTTGATATATGTAATCTACCACTAAGGTTAGATTTAAAGTTTATTTAGTGTTAAGGTTACAGTTAGAGCAATGATTTCACTAAGGTTATACCTAGGGTTCTTATTAGGCTCAGGCTAGCAACAAGAATAGAGGTAAATCTAAGTTCCCATGTGGTTAGGATAAGATTAGGTATATGGCTAGTGTTAGTGCTAGGATTTTGTTTAGAGACAGGAGCAGGGCTAATGTTTAGATTAGTTTTATATTTTAGGTTTGATTTAGGATTGCGGTTAGCCTTAGAGTTCCCCCAACATAATGATAGGACAGGAAATACATTTTAATGGCAGAATTAGAGTTAAGGTCAGAATTAGGCTTATGGTTCTGCCAGAATTGGGGTTAGTTTTAGGTTTAAGTAAAGGATTAGGGTTATAGTCCTACCACATTTAGGACTAATGTCATTTTAGTATTAGGCCTAGAACTATGGCTAGGGCTAGGACTATCACCTGAGTTAGTTTTAGGCCTAGAGTTTGGTCAGGCTTAAACTTACAATCAGTGTTAGAAGAACTTTTAAAAATGGGCTAGGTTTTCAGCAGCATTAGAGTTAAGTTTTGGGCTAGGTCTAGCACTAGTTTTCCACCATAATTAGAGCAGGATTTGTTTTCATGACAGAGCAATGTTATTTTACATTTAGGACTGGGATTAGGTTTAGTATTGGGTTTATGTTTATGTTTTCCTGAATTTTATTATTAGGTTTAGAGCTGGGTTCAGCGGCAAGTCAGAGTTAGTTTTCTAACATGGTTAGGGTTAAGGTTAATGTTGAGTTAGGGATGTGTTAAGGTTTGGACTAGGGTTTTGCAATATGATCATTAAGATTTCTTCTGAGATTGTGTAATAGTTAGGAGAGGGAATGGTTAGAGTTAGGTTTAGTGTTTTACCTGGATTTTTTTAGGCTCAGAGTTACTGTTAGTTTTCGGTCTGGGTTTATGTCTAGCCCTTATTTCCAGTGATGGGCTCCAGATAGTGGTAATATTAGTTTTAGTGATCCATATTAGGTTAAGATAACAGTAGGAGTACGTTTAGGCTTAGCCTTAGCTTAGGATTAGTTTTAGGGCTGTGTTTAGGTTTAGCATTGCTCTCATTTCAGCATTTGGGTTAGGGTTAGTGTTAACATTAGAATTCTACCCAAGTCATGTCTAAGGTATGTTTAGAGTTATATTTATTTCTAGTGCTAGTACTAGATCTAGGGCAGTTACTTGGTGTATATTTCAGAGTAGTAATTCACATAAATTAGTGTTTTGACAGTGACAGGTTTAGTGTTAGAGTGGTCTAAGTCTAGGGCTAGCTTTAAGGCTGGTTATAGGCATTGGGCTACGCTAGGGCTGGGTTTCCACCATCAGTAGGGTTAGGTTTATTTAAGCTTGGATTTAGGTTAGTGAAATAACTAAACCTGGAAGTAATGCTAGTGATAGGCCTTTGGATAGGGGTTCAGTAGCGTTAGGATTGTTTCTAGGGTTAGGGTAGAAGGTAAGTTTAGGAATAGAGCAAAGAATATGAGTAGGGTCAAGGCTAGGAATATGTTCCAGCTATGGTTAGAATTATGCTTATGGTTAAGGTTAGGGTTATTGTTAGGGTTAGTTTTAAAGTTAGGTTGAGGCCAAGGACTGACCTGGTTGAGCAACCCCACCCCCAGCCACTGCTGCTATTAGGAGACTATTCTCACCCAGCCATTGGAGACCCAGAGTGACATAGAGAGGCATGTGTGTCATACCTCTGGCCACCATCGGCCAACAGAAGCAAAATGTGTGTGTGCTCAGCCAGTGAGGATCAGCTCACACCAACTGATCTGATCGCCCCACTCCAGCCAATGTAGCTGGGACCTTTTCTCCTGGAGTCTCCTCAGCACAGGATACAGAAGTGTCGATCAAAGTATCCACCTAATTGAAGAATCACCAACATGCAGAAAGAGAATTTTGCTTCAGCTGAAGGGGTTACTCTGTCACAGAGACCAGGTGAGAGTAAACTTTGGAAGACAGGCTTGGGAAGAGGGAATGTTAAAATAGAGATCTTCTGAAATTCCTTGAGAATCCGACTATAAATTTCAATGACCTTTTAGGCCTTTAAAGGAGGCCAGGTTTGAAGGATAATATCATCAGTGGGAGTAGAGTATCACAGCTAGTGTAGTGCAGTGGTAACAAATCTAAGGCATGCATTCCACTGCAGTCACGCAGAGCCTTCTCTATTTGTACACAGTGTCATTGTATTATCCCATCAGCAGCCCATATAATGGCACAAATAGAGTTGGTATTGTCACTTTGCCATAAATAAGTGGGTTTTGGATTGTAGTATGCACACTTAGTCTCTCTGAAAGGTCCAGCCTCACTGGCCTGGTGGTAGTTTTAAGCTCTCGCACTGCTGCCTACATCAAGCAAAATTAGTTGTCTCAACTTTTATAAGTGTATATATGGTGGCCTAATAATCTTCAATAAATCATAGTGGTTCATAAAGTTTGTCAATATCCAGTTGACATGTGATGTCATTGTTGCCACTGAATTTATCACTATAGCTAAAGTAACATTGTATTGGGCAAAAACTGATTTGGTCTCTTGGATAATATCTAGATTTCCTGGCAGCCACAAAAAATGGATATACATACACCAGAACATGGGAAGACAAGACAACAGAAGACTCTGAAAGTCTTCTAAGTCTCCTAATGCATCTCAAAGTGACATAATTGGAAAAGAAATCAAATTCCAGATATCAGAACTCTATAAAAAGGTGTGAAGAAGATGGAGAAGGTGAATAAACAACTGAGCTGCAAAGGGAAATGAACCAATAGTTCACTGAAATATTACTTAAGCTATCTAAAGTGAATACAGGGGAAGTAAGTAAAAAATTGGAAGAGTTGATCAAATGAGTTCAAATCATGAATGACATATTCACCAAAGTTTTAATATCCGCAGAATGAAATCAGATAGAAATATCTGAAATGAGGACAGGATGTTTGAAATTCAGAACAAAATGGTCAATGATAAAAAGGTACTAAGAGAAGCACAGAAAATGAGGGGACAAGAAAAGACCATGCAAGAGCTACTCAGTGACATAGAAAAGACCAAAATAAGGCTAAATGTAGTTAGAGTATAGTGTGTCTACAAAAATCATAGCGGTATACTTCCCAAATATGAGAAGAAAGTTCAACATACAAACAAGGAAGGGTCCCAGAACACTGAACAATTATAATGAAAAAAAGAGGTCACCAAGACACATCGTGATAAAGTAGGTTTCATCCCAATGATGCAAGGATGGTTCAACACACACAAGCCAATAATTGTAACACATTCCATAAACAGGAGCTAGGTCAAAAGTCACATAATCAAATCAATAGGCACAGAAAAGGCTTTTGATAAAATCCAACATGCTTTCATGATAAAAATAAAAACCCTGAAGACAACAGACATAGAGAGACCACACCTAAATATCATACATGACATAATATTTATTACAAACCAATAGGCAGATCATCCTAAATGGGGTAAAACTAAATGCATTACCCTTAAAATCAGGAGCAAGACAAGATGTGCAATATCTCTTTTGCTATTCAACATATTACTGGAAACGTTAATCAGAGCAATTAAGCAAGAGAAAGAAATAAAAAGATACATATGAGAAAGGAAGACCTGAAATTACTGTTAGCCCATGATACGATACACTACTAGAAGAGCCAAAAGAACTCCATCAAAAACTCTAGAATTATAAGCAACATCAGCAAAGTAGCAGAATACAAGAACAACACGCAATAATTGTTAGCAGTTATGTACACCAACAATGAATGGAATAAGAACGAAATTATGAAAATAACCATTCACAGTAGCTTTAAGAAAAATGAAAAAATAAAGTATTCATTTTTTGGAGACAAAGTCTCTGTATAGTTCATATTGGTATACTCAGACACACACTTTTATTAAATTAATAGATATCCAGCATGGAAACAATTTTTAAAGGAACCAGATTAAAACATAAAATCATATATAAATCTAAATCCATTTGAATTATATCAGATTTCACAAGACAAACTTTAAAAGGCCAGAAGGGTCAAAATGAAGTACTTCATGCTTTAAAAGCAAATAACTTCCTGTTTAAATCAATCTACTTAACAAAGATTTCCTTCAAATAGATTAGAAATGTCATGAAAAAGACCAACTCAAGAGATACATGTCTATGGAACTAGAATTCCAGAAAATACTCAAGAATTGCCTAGACAAAAATGATGAAATCCATAAAGCTAAAATCCAGATGAAATGAAAACATCCAGCAAGGTCAATAGATAAACAACAGCAAAAAAGGAAAACAACAGAGTCACCGGGAGATAGTACAATGATAATGAGTAATCAACACATGTCAGAAATATCTGTCAATATTAATTACCTGAACTCTCCAACTCACTAAGTTAAAAGACTTAGATTAGAAAATTGGATTAAAAAGATAGAATCCATGCCAGCCATGGTGATGCACACCTGTAATCTCAGCATTTGGTTCCCATTTTGTTTCTTGTTTTTTGTACTAGTGATGGAACCCACGACCTCACACACTAGTCAGTGAAGTGCTTACACCACGGAGCTAAATCTTGGCCCTTAGTCTCAGCACTTGGGAGGCTGAAGCAGGAGGATCATTGTGAGTTTAAGACTAATCTGGGCTACAAAGTGAGCTCAAGGCCATGTTGACCTGCGTAGAAAAACCCTATCTCAAAAAGACGGGGAAAAAAAGAGAGAATCCAACAATGTGTTGTAGTCAAGATACTCATTAATTCAAAAATATATTCAGAGACTAAAAATCAAATCATAGAAAACTTTTCATGCACCAAGACCCACAAAACAAGTAGGATAGCAATTTCAATTTCAAACATAATAAACATCAAGGTAAGACTGACTAGAAGAGACAAAGATCATCTCTATATACTAGTTAAGGGAACTATACAAGAAGAGTTCATGGTTATTAATATATGTACACTAAGTACTAAAGCACCTTTCTTCATAAAACATACAGCTGAACTTAAAACATCAACTAGCTCACACAGAGCAACTCAGGAAAATGGCAAGACAAAGAAGCAAAAGACAATCTCAGACCTCCAGCCCACACAGACTGAGTCTATTAGACATAGAAATAAAAGAAGTTGGGGCATGGGGATTTAGCTCAGCAGCCTAGGCTCCTGTATTGTTAGCATGCAGTGTGAGTTCAATCCACAAGAACAAAAAATGCAAATAAAAATAAAATTAAAAAAGAAGTTGGAAGTCTAACATGTGAAATTTCTGAAAGGATAGCAACCAAAGAAAAGAAATAACTTCTTGAGGCTGCAAAAGCAATTACATCAAAAATTCTATCTCAGATAAAAGAACAAACGACAAACATAATGAAAGAAATGCTGAGCATATCTGAAGAAGACATAAATAAACAAAAGGGGTGTTGGAAAATGATGGAAACCTTGAATGAACAATACAGGAAAGAACTACAATGCATGAAAAAATTCAGAGAGATATCCAGGAATTTAAACTCCACTGAAAGCTGGAAAAACAACTGTAAAATAATCGAAGTTATACTTTTAGACTTAGAAGACAAGCTTGCAGATAATGTTCATGAAAGGAAAGATCTCTTAAAAATAACAAAGAAACCAGGAAATAATATTCCAATGGCTGCAAGATGACCCAAGAAAAATAATTTTAGATCAATAAATGTCAGTGAAAAAGTAGGGGTCAGTACAAATGACCTAAAAAAGACTATCTACAGAGACAATAGCAGAAATCTTACAAATATGGGAAAGGAACTTGACATACAGATAAATCTATATCCAGACATATAATAATCAAGATCTCAGAAATTTAGTACAAGAACAGAATATTAAAAGCTGTTAGAGAAAAGAAGCAGATCACTTATAAAGTAAAACACATCAGAATCACAGCAGACATCTCAACACAAACCATCAAGTCACGGAGAGCTTGAGTGAGGTGTTTCAGGTCCTGAAAGACAACAACTTCCAATCCAAACTGACATATCCTGAAAAACCATCTTTCAAAATTAATGGAGAAATAAATTCACAATGAAGAACAACTGAAGGAATTCATGAGCACCAAACCAACCCTACAGAGAGTGCTGAAGGATTTCTAGAGAGAGATAAAGATGACCATGGTTCAAGGAACAGTAGCAGAGGGATCACCAACCATGGTAAGCAATTGAACAGTGGGGAACAGTGGAGGACCAATGGTAGGATAGCATGGTAGAGATGAGCCTTCATTAGTTTTATCTATTAAAAAAAGAGGTTTCAGACAAGAAAAGAGGTTTCCACCAAAAACAAAAGGGCTACAGGCAGACCTACCAAGAAGAAGAAAAGAGTTTCAAAAGGCTTCCTCTGACAAGACTGTGAACAGCCAGAGCACCACACTGGTTTGTACTCCAAAATACTTGGAGAAACAAAAATTTGAAGTGACTGAAATGAGTGATGATAAAGACGATGAAGTAGTCTTCAAAAAGCCTGTGTCCAGCGTAAAACAGATACAAACTTCTTTCCCAAACTTCTTTGTTTGGGAAAAAAGAGACAAAGGTGAAGAAAAAGCAAATAGTGACTCTGAATATACTATTGCAGCACATCATACCAAAAAGTGTGATTTGTTGTAAGCACTGACTATTGTGTTACACTAGATACAATCAAATCAGCCAAATAACAAGACTTCCTGAGGAAAAAGGTAGTTCAAGGTCAGTAACAAAAGCAGTCAGTAATTTTGGCTTATCTGCCCTTGCTGAGATGTCAGGACACACTGCAGCCTACAGTGATTGTGCTGACAGTGTTTTGTCACAAGCTACCAGAAAAACTAGAGCAAGTCAAGTCCAAAGCTCATAGAAGAGAGGAAATTATAACTATCAGAATGGTCTCCTACTTTTCTGTTCATTTTCTTTTTAACGCCCTTTGATTTACCCTGCCTAAACTTCACTATTTACGGCAGGTTTAACTACTCAAGTGTTGAGGCCTGTTGCCACCAGCAAATATAGATCAGCAATATTGCTTGATAAAAAAAGAGATAACAAAGATTCCAAGTCCACGAACCCCAATAGAAAAAATCCACCAGAGAAGGCAAAGAATTAAAAAAGGAGAAAAAAATGGAGCCAACAATAACGACACACATAAATCAATACATATCATTTATTATCAGCTATATTAATGGATCTCAATTAAATCAAAAGAAACCAACTGGCAGAATAGATCAAGAAGCTAGATCTCACAATATGCTGCATAGAGAAACATATGTATTTCAAAAAAGGGTGAGCTCAGATCAGCAAACTAATGTTGAACCTCAAGCTTCCAGAAAAAGAAGAGCAAGTCAAGCCAATGCTCATAGAAGGGAGGAAATTATAACAATCAGAGCAGAAGGCAATGCACTAGAGACTAACAAAACAACACAAAAAATCAATGAATCCAAGAATTGGTTCTTGACAGATTAAAGAAAATTGACAAACCATTAGACAACTTTATCCAAAAAAAAAAAGAACAGACTCAAATCCATGCAATGAGGATTGAAAAGGATGAAATCATAACAGATATGGCAGAAATCCAGAAGCTCATCAAGACTCATTTAAAGATCCCATATTCCAGTAATATGGAAACACAGAAGAAATGGACAGATTCCTAGATACATATTTGAAAAGGAAATTCATAGACAAATCAAAGGATGTTATACAATATTTAATGTGACAGGAACTTGATAAAAAGCAGGGGTACCTATTTTACTTGCAGACAATGTAGACTTCAAACCAAGATGGATTGCTACAAAGAACAGAATAATTCAAAAGGAAGAAATCACAATCATAGATATATATGCACCAAAGGCCAATGCACCTAATTATGTAAAACAAATATTAATTGACACATACAATTAAATAAGCATTAGTTCACCATTGTCATAGACAAATAGATCAACTAGATTTAAAAAAGTGAAATACTAGAATTGAACCAAATTTTTGAACAAATAGAATTAGTACATGTCTACAGAGTGATCCACCCAACAACACCAGAACACACATTCTCAGCTGTGCATGGGATGTTCCCCCAAATAGGCCACATATTAACTCATAGAACATGCTTATGTAAATTTAAAGGAACTGAAGTTTTCCCATAGGTATTATCAGACTGAAAATTGGAAATCAATGAAAAAGGAAACCATGAGAACTTCATAAACATTGAAATTAAATAGTACTCTCTTGATCAGCTAAGGAGCCACAGATGAAATTTATGAAAAAAATAAAGTTTCTATAATTAAATGATTATGCCAGAACAACAACTAGAAATTACGGAACACAATGAAATCAGCCCTTCCAGGGAAATTTATAGCTGTGAATTCTCATATCAAAAAAACACAGCAAGCTCAAATCAACAACCTAATGTTGAACCTCAAGCTTCCAGAAAAGCAAGAGCAAGTCAATTTCACTGCTACAGAAGAGAGGAAATTATAACATTCAGAGCTGATGGTAATGCAATGGAGACTAAGAAAACAATACAAAGAGTCAATGAATTCCAGAGCTGGTTGTTTGAAACATTAAATAAAATTGACCAATCCTTAGAAAATCTTATCAAAAAAAGGAGATAAAATACACAAATCCATGCAAGTAGCATTTAAAAGGGTTAAATCACAACAGATCCTGCAGAAACCTAGAAGTTCATTCGATGTCTACGTTAAGCACCTGTACTCAAACAAGATGGAAAACACAGAAGAAATGGATAGATTCCTACATACATAGGAATTATCAAAATGGAATCAAGAAAAAATAAAATCTTAAATAATCCAATGTCAGTCAATGAAATTGAAGATGTAATAGAAAACCTACCAACAAAGAAAAGCCCAAGCTCTAACAGAGTCAATGCTGAATTCTATAAGAAATTTAGAGAACATTTAATACCCCTATGCCCCGAAGTCTTACTGAAACTGAAAGGGAAGCATACTCACAAATTCATTCAGGGAAGAAAATATTACCATGACTCCAAAGCCAGGGAAGTATTCAACTGAGACAGAGAGAGAGAAAGAGAGAGAGAGAGAGAGAGAGAGAGAGAGAGAGAGAGAGAGAGAGAGAGAGAGAGGAGAGAGAGAGAAGAGAGAGAGAGAGAGAGAGAGAGAGAGAGAGAGAGAGAATCCCAAGCCAATCTGTCTAAAAATATAGATGAAAAGATTCTGTTAAACAGAATGCAACAGATCATCAAAAGATTACACACCATGACCATAGAGCATTCCTCCCAGGGATGCAGTGATGATTCAACGTATGTAAATCAATAAATGTAATCCACCACACTCACAGAGCCAAGGACAAAAGCATATGATCATCTCAATAGAGTCAGAAAAAGCATTTGATGAAGTCTGACACCCATTCATGAAAAATACATAAAAGTTGATAAAGAAACACATAAATGCATAAAAATGGTCTTTATCTCCATCTGATAAATGTAATCTATGATCTTCAGTGAAGTTTAAAGAAAATAAAAGTCTTCTATGAGAAATCCACATCATGCTAGATGGAAAAAAACTGAAAGCTTTCACTCTAAAATCAGGAATAAGACAAAGGTGTCCACTGTCACCCTTCTCATTCAATATAGTCCTGGAAACATTAGCAGAGCAATTAGACAAGAAAAATAAATAGGAAAGAAAGAAGTTAAATTATTATTTGTGAGTGACATGATATTCTACACAGCTGACCCCCAAAACTCAACCAAAAACCTTTATATTTAATAATCAACATCAGTAGCATAACTGGATATAAAGTCAACACTCCAAAATCAACAGCCTGCCTATACACTCCTAACAAACCCACGGAGAGAAAAGTTAAAGAAAAATACCTTTCACAATAGCATCCAGAAAAATGAAATACATAGGAATCAATTTAATGAGGAAGGTAAAAACCTCTTCATTGAAAACTATAGTACTCTGAAAAATAAGATTGAAGAGGATATCGGAGAATGGAAAAATATGCCATGCTCTTGGGTAGGAAGAACTAATATAGTGAAAATGGTCATACTTCCAAAATTGCTACACAGATTTAATGCAATTCTGATCAAAATTTCAACAGCATATCTCATGGAATTAGAGAAAATAATCCTAAAATTTCTTTGGAACCAGAAGAGACCTAGAATAGCAAAACCCACTTCAGGGCAGTAAAGGCAAAGCAAGGGACATCACCATCTCTTACTTGAAACTCTACTACAAAGCTACTGTGATGAAAACAGCATGGTACTGTCAAAAAACAAAAATAAAAACAATAACAACCACAACTACAAAAACCAGATCTGAAGATTAATGGAACAGATTTGAAGATGAAGAACAACTCCAGACATACTCACTCAGCTATGCTTGAAACAGGAGCCAAGCACCTTCATTTGACAAAAGATAGCCTCTTTAAAAATGGTGCTGGCTTTGTACAAAATGAAGATTCAAAGAAGACACACATCTTTCATGCATTAACCTAAAATCAACATGGATCAACATATTAAAACAGAAACACTAAATCTGCAGGAAGAAAAAATAAATAGAACACTTGAACACATTGATGTAAGTAAAGACTTTAAGATCAAAACTCCAATCAAATGGAACTATCACAAAAAATCAACAACTGGGATCTCGTTTTATTAAAAAAAAAAAGACTTGCACAGTAAATGAAACCACTAAAGAGTAAAGAATAAAGTGGGAGTAAAGAGACAACCCAGAGCAGGAAAAGTGTTTGCTTGGCATTCCTCAGACAAAAGGCTAATATCTAGAATATGTAAAGAACTGAAAACAATCAGATGCCACCCCCCCCCATTTTAAGGCTAAATGTAAAAATGGCCATGTGTAATGAATAGACACTTCTCAGATGGAGTAGAAATGGCAAACAAATGCATGAAAACATGTTCAACATCACTGATCAGTCAAGACATGCACATTGAAACAATGCTGAGATTCCATCAAAATATTTCTGGAAGTTAGTGGCAATGCCACAAGTCCCTCTGAACCTCTGGAACACTATGAAAGTAGTCCTAAGAGGGAAGTTGGTTGTAATTAAAGAAAACTAAATGGACTCAAATAAAAGACATCATAAGAAACTTTAAGATATTCAAGAAATAACACCAACCTGGGCCCAAACCAACACTAGGAAGGAAAACCACAAGGTTTAGACTGAAAACTAACAAAACTGAAACTAAAAACAATACAAAGAATCAACAAATAGAAGAGCTGTTTCTTCAGAAGAATAAACAAAATTAAGTTTTAGCCAAAGTTATGAGAGAGTAAACACTCACATCAATGTAATTAGAGGGGAAATCTCAATCCACACTATGGAAACTCAGAAGGTAGTAGCTATTATGAAAAATCGCATTCCAATAAAGTGGAAGAAATAAACGCTTTCCTACTATAAGTTGCCAAAGCTAACCCAAGAGGGTACAAAAATATTTATCCTCATTACGAGCAAACAATTGAGAAAGTAATAGAGTCTACCAACTACAAACTGCCCAGCACCTGATGGACTGACTGCTGAATTCTACAGGACGTTAAGGATGTTACATCACCTATACTACCAAAGCCTTCAGAAAGGTAAGTCACATAGGGTTGCAGCCCCTGGACTCAGGCTGTGATTCCCAATTGCTGCACCATGGTCAGAAACAAACCCTCAGTGTGCTGTCAGCACTCTCACAGTCTGTCTCGCCATTGGCCACGCCCCACCCTCCATGAATTTGGTGACTCTGGTGGTCACTTCACAGCCCTACTTGGGCTCTGCCCCATCCTTCTCCTGCCCCAAACCAGACCTCCAAGAACCCCGTATCCAAGGACCTCAGTCCCCACTGTTGCTAGGGTGGAGAAGAGGCTAGAGCACACTACATCTAGGAAAAGGGAGAAAGGGGTAGAATGTGGTCAGTCCCAAACCCCTGGTCACTGTCACCACCTGTATACTGATCTTCATTCCTGATCCCCTAAAGTGTGTTTTTCCCCTTCCCATTTTCTCTAGTGGAGGCACAAATTTCCAAAAGCAGGCGGTTTGGGGCCATGGGAACCAGATGAATTCGGTTATTTCACTTCTTAACTTAGATAGTGACAACATGAAAATTTCACCAGGGAACTAAACTTTGGCAGTGTCTCTGGGTGACCCTGGTTGGACTCCATAAATTCCATTGTAAGGATTGGGGACAAATCAAGAACAGAGAGATTTGAGAGACCATCCTCCTTCACCAAGATGTTTGTGGACATCTGCCTATTTCCAATCACATGTCTGTATCTCCCTTTCTATTCAGCTTGTGAACCTCCCTGTAATCAATTGTTCTGTCAGGTAATTTGCAGCTACAAACCTAGGTAGCAGCATTTAAAAAAGTTAGCTTGCATAGTCTGATTTTACATTGAAGAAATGTAGATCATTGGATCATTGAAGGCTCGCCATGGCTTGACCTCACTTGGGATTTTTGTGGTTGTTGTTCTTTTTTTAGTACTTTCCTTTTCATGGCAAGATAATGTTCGTGTGCATACAGTAGTCCAAATGACAGAAAACTATACACAGGTCAAAGTCTCCCTGATTCCCATTTTCCCAGGCCCACACTTGTTACCTTTACTTTCATATTTTATTATTATTAGCTCTCAGTAGTTTCCTTATAGTTTTACATTTAATTTGTCAATGTGAACAACTGTTTTGTTGACTTTCATAAATGTTTTATTTCTCATAGCATATTACCCTTTTCCTCTTCCCACTTTGTGAAATGTGCTATGTGTTAATTTAAATTTAGCAATATTCATAAAAGCATAGGGGAGACTGATTAGACAACAGTATGGGACTATGGAAGAGAAGAAATTAAAGGGAGGTTAATTGTGGGGTTAGATATCAAAATATGTGACCTGCATGTATGAAAGTAACACATTCAAACCCAGTATTTTGTAAAAGTATATGTAACTAATAAAAACTTTATAAAATACCTATCTCTGCTGAATTTCCTTATTGTTTCTTATGCTCCATTGAATAGTAATGTTTGTGACAACTATTCGTTATTTTTGAGAAACATTTCAATAAGAAGCCTTGCCCCTTGGTGATTCCTACAGCAGGCTGACTGACCCCTCGGATATTCCTTTCTAAACAGCACTCTGGCTCTGCCATGGGCCCAGGCTCATGACTGTAAGCAAGTAAATATCTCCTACTGGGGCATCAGTAGGAGTGATCCACCAGGATATTACCCGTGATAGTCTTCCCCACCCATCTATAATGGTAATTTTATAGCAAGAAATTTTAAAAATCAATCAGCAGCCTAGTACTGTGTTGAGACAAGCTGTGCTCACCGTGCCTGTCACATAATTAGATTGCTGAACCTAGTCAGTCTTGACTATCTGTATACAGCTGCTTTTCATAGATAGCCTGGATCACGTCAGCCTGCCCTACTACCAGCTGCAAGGACTATATTTTCTCACGTAAAAATATAGCCTGTTTCTCTAATGTGCTTCACAGACTTTCTACCCAGGTCAAAATAACCCCGTCAAAGACATACTTAACTCTGTGCACTCTACTCACACTTCTTTTCCCAGAATGTCCCTGCCTCATAATTTCCTTTAGTTAGTACTGCCTGACAATGTATGACTTAGTGCATGTAACTAATTATATGATAACGTCCTATTAGCTTTTGTACTGCCTGCTTACAAGATGTATATAAATTCCTGCTTGACTCTCAGTCAGGGCTGGTGATTTGGAACTGATGCCTACCAGCCTGCTAGCATAATAAATCATTGTCTTCCAAACTCCGTGATGCAGAGTGCCTTCCTTTCATTTCAATATCAGGTTTCTGCAAAACATCTACACACACCCTTCCCTTAGTTACTTTTATGGTTGCTGAGTCAAAATAGCCAACAACCACAAGTTAAAAGCTCATAGTTTGTAGAGCTTTTGGTCCATTATCAGCTGGCTCCAAGGCACGGTGCAATGACAGAGGGGGCATCACAGAGGAGAAACAATCCATGGCATGGAAGCAAGCAAACAGCAGCAGCAAGCCTCCATTTCCTTTTATATCCAGGCTACAAACAACTGGATTGAATCTTCCCATCACCCACACCCAAAATTATGATAAACTAATTAGTGCACTAATTCAGTGCCACACACTTAATCCCAGTATCAAACACTGGGTCAGTGATGGCAAATCTTTTAGAGATGCTTGCCCAAAGTATAACCCAAAACCCATTCATTCATTTATTTCAAAGTTCCCACTCTGCAATTAAACCTCAACACTGAGGGTTTTTTGATAGCTTGGACCCAGGAATAAAACCCAAGGAAGCAAGAAATTAAAATTTGGGGAGCAAAGGCTTTATTTTAGGCCAGGCCTTGGCGACACAATCCCTGGGAGCCAATTTGGAGACTGCGCACCTTACAGCTGTAATAACTCAGACCCTGCTATAAAATCCAAGGAAGCAAGAGACTGAAATTTGGGAAGCAAAGGCTTTATTTCTAGGCCTTGGTGATGAGTGTCCAGGAGCCAATTTGGAGACTGCATCCAGAGACTGAAGGGAGGACTTTAAAAAGAGGCTGGAGGAAAAGTGGGGGGAGAAACAAAGAAACCTGCAGAGCCATCAAACTTGTTGACCCAAATCTGGAAACTGTATAGCTGTCCACTTAGTTCTGACAACCTTGGGAGCCTTTGGCACCTTTTGAGTTACTCCCATCCTGCAGATAAGAATTTTCTGCAATAGCATTTGGAGGAGAAAGTAGAAAGCTAATTATCTCAGGACAGCTCGTTAACACGAACAGGTGGGAAGGGGTCGAAAGTTACAAGAAGCTGAAACTTAAGCCTTCATAAGGATTTGGAACTTAACCCTTTTGGTGCATTAGGGTTAAGCCACAACATTTTCCTGTAATTTCTCTGAAGCTAAAGCACGTTTTATGACAGGCCACCACCGGGTCAGGAAGAGGCCACCAGAAACCCAAAATCTTTATGGCCTAGCCTAGATAGATAGGTAAGGGGAGAGGGAGGCAATAAGGCGCCATACAGAACAGAAAACAGCAGTTATGTTTTTCTTTCTTTCTGGGGAGGGGGATCAAGGTCAGGTAAAGGGTTATGGTAATAAGCAAATCTCCCTGCACACAAGCAAGTTACTTCAAACAAGTGTAAATTAGAGGGCCATCCTAGTTTTCTTTAGCTCTTTAGCGGAGAATAGAGGCGCCTAACAGTGATTAACAACCCTTGTTAGCTTGTTTTAGCACAACTTCTGTTATGTAGAGGGCAACAATGGTTAACATATCAATTCGGTAAGGTTTTACAATTCTTTACAGAGGAGAGCATTGCTTAACATATCAGTTAGGTCATTGAAAGGGAAAAGGAAAACACATACATAAGCCGTGTTTCAGGTTTTGTTATAATACACATATAACGAAGCTATTTTCTTAGAGTACAACACAGCTAGAAAGGTTGAGTTTTAAAGCTGAAAACCACAGGAATGTTGCGAACTTTGACCCAGTTAGATAGCATCTGGGCCTTACAGAACTTCCTGTAATTTCCTTGAAGTTAAGCATTTCTTAAAGAACAGCACATTTTATTACAGATAGCTGCATGAGGGGTAGGGGAGGGGGTTACAGGAAACTGATACCTAAGACTTTTACAGCTTTCTCAGGAAATAGAAACTTAACCTAGAGGGAAGGGCGGGGGCTGAGCGGCACATACAAAACAGAAACGAGGTGCAATGGTTAAAACTAGGTTGCAACAGTTTTAGTTTAGCAAAAACAATTCATACATTAACATCTTTCATTGTAAAAGAAAAACAACACATATGAGTTAGGTTTGCTACCACTGGCCTAGATCCAGCCTCCTCTGAAATCCTCCACATATGACTGCATGAGATTTTTAGGAGCCAGCTAGATTCAAGTCCTAACAACCATGACCCTATGTCTCTCAGGTTCAGTGATGGTTAGGTTTAGGTTTAGGTTTAGGGTTAGGGTTAGGTTAATAGAGGTAGGGATTGGTCTAGGGAAAAGGATAGGGCTATTCTAGCACCAGGTTTACAATAAGATCAGGTTCACTAGGGTTTGTGATAGAATTAGTTTTATGGTTATATGTAATTTTCAGGAATAACATTAAGAATAGGGCTAGGGATATGGGAAGAACAAGGGTGAAGGGTAGGACAAGGAATAGGCCTGAGGTTTCAGAAGTTTTAGGGATAAAGGCAAGGATCCACCAGTTGAGGGTTAGTGCTAGAGTTGTTTTGTGTTAGTGTTAGGTTTCAGGTTAGGTTCTGTATGGGAGCTGAGGTTAAGCTTAAGGTTCATGTCAGGACTAGGATTAGGATTAGTACTAGAACTAGGTTTCCCAATGTTTAGGTTTAAGATTAATGTTACATTTAGTATTAGGACTAGTGGTAGGACTGGGGTAGGAGCTAGGCCTCAGGATACCCTTAGGGTTACTATTAGATTTAGGGAGACTGTTACAATTAAGGATAAGTATATATTTAGGGTTAAACTTACAGGTAGCTCTATGGTTACATTTAGGGATATGTCTACAGCTAGGGCTGTGGTTAGGGCTAATTCTAAGTTGAAGTTAGGTTTAGGGCTATGGTTTTGATAAGTTCAGGAGTAATCCCATAACTCTCCAAGTCCTTTGGAGCTCAGCTACAGATCCATGTACCTTCTCTTTGGAGTCTGGTCCATGGCTTTTCACTTCCATTTGTCTGGCCTATGGCATTTCCCAGGACACTCTTGGTCTAGGCTGATAGAATACAGGCACCAGGTGTTCACCAACTGAGGGAGAGGACTGGGGACCTCGCATACAAGGCCATGAAACTTCTAAGGAAGCTCTCAATCTGGACGACACATGGCCAGCAGGGGAAGGGCTGAGGTAAGTGCCAAATGAGCCACTCCTGGGCTCAGAGAGCCAAAGATACTTCTCTGTGGCCCTGGTCCAACCACTCTGCCTTGCCTCAGCCTCTTCAGATACACGTTCATGCACACACACATACACACACACACACATACCTTTTTATACATGCAAATACAGAAATATGAATATGCACAATCATTCTTCCACACAAATGCTCAAACAGGTACATACAGATACATGCATATCCTCAAGCTGTCATTCTGTGGAGTGGGGGAGGTGGAGACATGGTTCTATTGCCCAGCTTAGTCTGAAACTCAAAATCCTCCTGTATCTGTCTCGGGAAGTAGCTGAGATTATGGGAATTCACTGCCCAGTGCCCAGCTTCATGGGCTACTTTGGGGAAAGTTGCACCACCTGGGTCAGTATTAGCAATTCACTCCTCCTGTTGCTCAACTTTATACTTCCCGGAATTTGAGGCATCAGATGCAGTATGAAGCTGGCTTTTCTTTGGGGTTTTGTCACTGCTGTGGGTAATTGTGGTTGAAAGGTGATGGCTGATTTCCAAACAATTTAGGGAGCACTTGTTTCAAGATGGGAAGAGCCTGGTGTTGTATAAGAAAGCCTGTGTTTGTGAAGCTTACATTTTTATGTAGGTTCTGTGGGATTCTTTCCAGATTATGCAAGCTGGGCTATTCATTGAGCAACAGATGGAAGGGCTTGAGCACCTGTGGTTTCCTGGGATGATCTTTCTTGAATGCTGTGCTGGAGTCAGGGAGCAGGCAGGTTCCTCATGATGGAGCCAAGTTGGTACAGGCCTTGTGAGAGGAAGTACCTGATTAGTAGTGATTATCTCAGGGAAGATCAAATTGTTCATGCTTGTTACTTTTGAGGTAGGGACTTGAGCTGCTGGGAGCAGGGAACTGTGCATTGAGAAGGACAGGGCTTTAAGAGTTCCCCAGTGGAAACACTTAGAAGAGGTAGGGCTCAAGGGGTGTCAGCAAGTGAAGGAAAGGAATTAAGGTGATCTGAGCCTGGCGTTTGGCCTTGGCTCTTCTCCAAGGTAAGGGTGTAGATATGGGATGGAGTAGAGGCCTTTCCAATCTTCAGCCATATGATATGTCAGCCCAGGGAGGATTCTTTTATGTGCCTGATACAGGGTCTCATCATCACTTTTCCCTTGGGCAGAGGTCAGGCCCTGTGTAGGAGGAGAAGATAGCGAAGTTCCACTTTCTGAATTTATGGTTTTTGTTTTTCTCTTTGGAAAAGAAAGCCACTGGCCCAAGGAGATTTGACTTGTTGTTTTGTTTTGTTGTCTTTATGAGACAGGGTCTCTCTATGCAGTTCAGGCTGACCTTGAGCTCACTTACGTAGTCCAGACTGGCCCTGAACTCACAATGATCCTTCTGCCTCAGTCTCAAGTGCTGAGCTTACAGGTGCGTACCACCATGCCCAGCTTCCAAGGAGTTTCGGACCCATTCAACTCTTCTTCCCTTTGAGAGATGCAGGTCTAAGTTAAGGCAGCAGGACTCCAATCCAAGCCCTGCTTGGTTGATAATCAAGCTCTGAGAGGGTCAGGGAGAAGATGTGATGTTTGCTGACAGCAATCAGAGAAAATGAGGTGGGGAGAGAGGTACAGAGTTGCGCCACAAACAAACCGATTTACTCTGTTTACCAAGTTCTAAAGTGGGAATAAATTGTAATCACTGTGGTCACTTTGAAAAATAAGGAACAATGAAGTTTGCCTAGTGATGAGGAGGAAGGAGTCAGGGTTTTGGAAGAATGTGGATGGGCAGGTTCAGCTTGGATTACAGGGATCCTGAGCAGTCAAGCTGATGCGGTTATCTTGTGTGAGTACAGGAAAGGAACGAGAATTTTTAAAAAGTTTTCATTTTTTGTGTGGGGGGGGATTAGTGTGGTGACTAATCTCACAGTTCAGCTTGACTCAGTTAAGAGATGGCCAGGTAGCTGGTGAAACAGTGTTTGTGGGTGTGCCTGTGCAAGGGCTGCCAGGAGAAATTAGTATTTAAATAGGCAGACTGAGGGCCACCTCACCATCATGGGTGGGCTTCATCCAGGCTGTTGTTGGCCCGAATCCAACAGAAAGGCAGAGAAAGGGCAAATGTGCTTCCTCTTTTGGAGCTGAACCTCTGTCTTCTCCTGCCCTCGGCCAGCAGCAATCCTGGATCTCAGGCTTTCCCACCGAACTGAATAGCACACCAGCTGTCCTGGGCCTCTGGCTTCTCAGCCTGTACTATCAAGGGAGCCAAACCCTCATTATAACTCTCCTTCTGTATATTTACAGATCTCGTATTCATTCTGTTTCTCTGGAAAGTGCTAAGACAAATAGAAATTATAGCTGGCTATGGTGGTGCAACCCTGTGACGGCAGCATTCTGGGAAACTAAGACAGGCTGGGAAGTTTGAGCCAAGCCTGGGAATTTTAGTGACTTACTGGGATTTTGCCTCAAAATTTAAAAAATGGAAAAGAGGCTGAGGTTGTAGTTCAGTGTGAAGGCAGTGCACTCGGTCCCCAGTACTGCAAATCCAAACCAAACCAACAACAACAAAAAAACAAGTAAGAATTACGTTCTAATGTTTAAAATCTCAGTGAACAGAACATACAGTGAACCATTTCCCTTCTCTTTTAAATCCCAACCATTCAGTTTTCTTCTCCAGTAGCAATCAATTTTTATAATATTTTATTCTTCCAAAAATAATTGATGCATATCTAGGAAAGAAGTACATAAGTATTTTCTCTTTTACATCCAGATGATTCTGTATTGTACATACTGAGTTGTTTTGTTTTATCTCTTTTAATTCAGAATAAAAGAGAGCACATGAGGCAAATACATTATTTTCTTCATTTTATAGATGGGGATATTGAAGCATGGAGTGGTTAAGAATCCTAAATCTGAGGTTAACAGATTTTGTAAGTGATAAAGGTCTGAATCTGGGAAATCTGATTTCAGAGACACAAATTATTGGCATACATAAGAATATCAGTGTTTTTTTTTTGGGGGGGGGGGGTTGTTGTTGTTCTTTCTTTTCTTTTTTCCTTCCTACTTTTTCTGGAACTGGGGATTGAACCCTCGGCCTTGACACTAAGCTACATTCCCAGACTTTCTGGTTTTGAGACAAGGTCTTGCCAAGTCCTGAAGTTGCCCAGGTAGGCTCAAATTTACCAGCTTCTCTAAGCGCTAGATTATAGGCATACACCATCATGCTGCCTTCCAGTATTTGTTATACAATATTCCAACAGTAAAATTTGTAAGTCAGGAACATAAATCAAGGACTGATCCATTTAACATTAACTGAAAAGTACTATGAGCATTAATTTCCATAAGTAATTTTCTAGCTGATTATAGAATTTTAATTTCTATTCAGAACTACCCATCAATAAATGAGCTATTTTCCCCTACATACATAATTACTTTTCATATGTGTCTAGTTTAGCTCTTTTTTCCCCTGTACTGGAGATTGAATGCAGGGCCTTTGTACTGAACCACATCCCCAGTCCTTTTACCTGTTGTTATTGTGATGGTTTTTAATTTTGACACTAGGTCTGATAAAGTCACTAAGTTGTCTATATCATGCTCAAACTTGAGGTCCTCCTGCCTCAGCTTCCCAGAGTTGGCATACAAGTTTGACCACCATGCCCTGGCTGCCCTGGCTGGGGAAGCACCTCAGTGGTAGGGTGCCTTCCTAGCATGTGCAAGGCCCTGAGTTCTAAATGCAGTACAACCAAAAAGGAAAAACAATAAATATAAGCCAATACCTAGAAAATAAGGTCAGCACAACAAAAGAATCATTTAACTTGAAATTACATTTTCTTTCAAGTGTGTTTTTTTGCTTTAAAACAATTGTGGCAAAATACACATAATACAATTAATAGTATTCATGTTCAATGGCATTAAATATATTCACATTGTTGTGCAACTATCACTACCATCCTTCTCCAGGACTTCTTTTAATTTGCAAAACTGAATTTGTTCAGGGTGGGGCACACACCTGTAATCCCAGTGCTTAGGAGGCTAGAATTTGAGAATGGCTTGGGTACACACTGAGTTCAAGTCCAGCCTGACCAGCACAAAGCACCTTCTTTCAGGAAACTGAAACAAAAAACAAAGAAGCCAAAATTCTGTGACCATTAAATTGAAACATCCCAATCCTCAACCTCATCCCAGCTCCTGGCAATCATCATGCTACTTTGTTTCTACAAATTTGACAAATTTAACTATCCCGTTTGAGTCACTGGTGTGGTATTCACCAGTGGCTTATTTCACTTAGCATGTCTTCAAAATTCATGTAAGTTATAACAGTTTCAGAATTTCTTTCCCTTGTAAGGCTAAATAATATTTTGTGTTGTATTATCACATTTTGCTTATCCATTTATCTGGTCATAGACAACTGAGTTGCTTCCACATTTCTATTATTATGCATTTTCTTTATGTTGTTGCTGCTGTTTGAGCAAGTGTCTTGCTAGGTAGTCCAGACTGGCCTTGAATTCATGGAATTCTTCCTGCCTCAGTCTCCTGAGTACTGGGATTACAGACCTGTACCACCACACCTGGCTATGCGTAGTGTTATATACCTTGCTTTTTTGGGAGTTTGGAAGGGTTGAAAATAAGATCATACTGTGTAGCTCACGCTGGCCTTAAATTTGCAATCCTCCTGCCTCAGCTTCCTGAGTGCTGCATTACAAGTGTGTGACATTATGCCTAGCTTTATGTAGTTATTTTCCCAGGTGGTTGAATCTATTACCTCATACATGCTAGGTGAGCAGTTTATGACTGAGCTGTACTGGGTGGCCCCCATCCTGATTACTGCAGTTTCCTGCTATACACTTTATTTTTCTAATTCACAAAGTAGAATTAACTTGTCACATGGTAGCAACTATATTTAAATAGTTCTGGAAAAACTAAACCACTATTTGCTGCTTAGTTGATGGTAATGTCCTTGATTCTTTGATTCTGGGATGGAGCCAATCAGTCAGTTTTAACCAGGCATGGTGGTGCACACCTGTACTCTCAGCATTTGGGAGGCTGAGGCAGGAGGATCTCCATGAATTCAAGGCCAGTCTGGGCTACATGGTGAGCTCAAGGGCAGCTGAAGTGCATGCCAAAGCTCTGTCTCAAAAGCAGTATAAAAAAATTAATATAATACTGTCACTTTTCTTTTACCCCACGCTTGTCATGATGTTGAAAAGTCCCTTAGCTATGTGAGAAATCCTTTTGTGTTTTCATTGTGAGAAGTATGATCATCCTCACAGCCTGATTCTACTACAGAATGTGGACTGATTCATTTTTTCTACTACAGTACTAACAAGCAGATTTATTGTAAATACAAAGAAAATGTATTGGGTTAATATAGCAGTCTTATGTCACCTGGACTTTCGTGTAAAATTATTTATTATTATTTGTAGTAAGTTTTGATTCCTTTCTTATTCACTAGAGGCTAAGTGATAAAGCTTTTATTATTTTTACAGATGAATTTAAAACAGCCTTTTGGGACAAAGCGCACCTAATATTACGGTGTAAAATGTAATTGAGTCCATTTTTTTTATCAAACTTTGATAAATAGAAGTAAGAGCTTGGACTCAGGAGAACCCTCCCTATTCACTCTGATGTGTGTATGTAGTACTTACTCTATTCTCAGAGTAATCACACTCTGTTTTGATAGATTCTTTTCCTTTGCTAATTTCTGCTCTGGTTAGAAAATTGTAGCTGCCACTGTAGGTGGGACGTGTTTTCTTCTCCCAGAGAACAGCTGTTCTCTGCAGGCTCATCACTGACGGTCAGGAAACCTGCAGCAGGATGTACCCTGAACATAGCTGGTGGCCTGTGTTTGTGGAGTCACTGACTGGCCCGAGGCCAGGAGTAATTTCAAGCTTCAACCACCATCACCACTCCTGCCTCCCACCCCATTTTGGCGCTGGAGGCCTTGGTGTGCTAAGCATGCAGTGGTGGTGAACCTATGGTACACCTGTCACAGCAGGCTGTTTGTTATCACTGAAAACCTAGAAGGTTTGTTGTCACTGTCCTAGCCCACAGTCACACATGAAAGATGGGTACTTAGGGATGGCTGTGAAAGCATGCCAGCTGCTGTGGGAGGGGAGAGGGCTGACTAGGACGCCGCCACTAAGAAAGAGAAACATTTCCCTGAATGTTCTCTGTGGACTCTTGTACCTTGAGTGTAATATATCTGAGACTTACTAAATGCAAACTAAAATGTAATAAATTTTACTGAGAACCTTACATGGTATACTTGGGACTTATTTCTTGGAGGAATTTATATGTTTAAAACTCCTTTAAAAGTATATTTTCTTGAAATTCTGGTGTACATTTTTGCCACTAATAATAAGAAAAATCCTATGTAACTTTTGGTGGGTACTGGGAATCAAACTCAGGACCTAGCACTTGCCAAAAAGGTGTTTATGCCACTAGACCTTGTAGTTTTTTCCCAGTTCTAAGGCTCAATTCTAGGGTCTTGTCCATGCTAGGCAAGCCTTCTTCAACCTAGTTACAACCCCAACATGACTTATAATTTAAAAATTAGTGCTGAGTGTGGTAGCATTTGCATGTAATCCCAGCACTTGGCAGGCTGAGGCAGGAGAACAGTGAGTGCAAGGTCCTGTCTCAAAGAAAAGGAGCAGCTTCCAGGTGGCACATGCCTGTAATCCCATCATAAATTTACTTAAATGAAACTAAAAGGTATAATGTTGGGACAGCTGGGTGTGGTGGCACACACCTGTAATCCCAGCATTTGGGAGACTGATGACCGGAGGACTGCCATGAGTTCAAGGCCAGCTTGGGCTACATGGTGAATTCAAGGCCAGCCTGTACTCTATAGGGAGACTCTGCCTCAAAAACTTTGGGAATGAAAGATGGAGAATACGCTATGTGTTAAAATTCGTAAACAAGTTTTCATATGAGCACGGTCTTTCTCCCCATCCTCTTTTGGGATTTTGGGAATTGAACTCGAGACTTTGGTACTGAGCCACATCCCCTGCCCTTTCTAGTCTTTCTTTTGAGGTGCCCTTGCTAAGTCACTGCTAAGTTGCCTAGACTGGACTTGAATTTGTGATCCTCTTGCATCAGTGTCCCAAAGAGCTGGGTTGCTGGTGTGTGTTATCACACCCAGCTAGGTCTTTGTTTCTGTCCTGGCTAAGAGTTGAGTTGCTGGGTACTAAGCAGTTGTATGTTTAGAGTTTTAGACAAATTGCCAGACATATGTTGAAGCTAAAGCAGAAAGATCACAAGTTCAATGCCAGCCTTTACTATGAAGTGAGTCTACCTTTTAAATTTTGAGGGCTGGAGTCAGGTGTCATGGTACACACCTGTGAACAGTCTTCACAGGAGGATCAGTATGAGTTCAAGGCCAGCTGAACTACATGGCAACATCCTGTCTCAAAAACACCCCAAATAAGTAACACAAATTGCCAGCTGAATGCTGTGCTGTGTTCCTGTAATCCTAGCCATTTAGGTAGCTGAGGCTAGAGGATCACAAGTTCAAGCCTAGCCCAGGAAATTTAGTGAGTTAGACTCTGTGTGAAGCTCCTGGGCTCAATCTCTATTAACACAAAACAAAAATTCAGTACTGCATTACTCCATTTTTTAACACAGAAACAACAACATAGGAAGGGAACTGATTGGTTGCCGGGGACTCAGGGAGTGGTGAAAGGAGGGATCCAAGACAAGGTAAGGGATTCTTGTGATGGAACTTGAATTTGGCCATTGTGTGTGCATGTTTTGTTTGCAGTTTTTTGTTTTGTTTTGTTTTGAGACAATCTCACTGTGTAGTTTAGGCTCTTGAGTTCACTGTGCAGCACAGACTGGCCTCAATCTTGTAGGCCTAAGAGTATGTGCTGCCACACCTGGCTTTGAGGTACCAAGGTTTGAACTCAGGGACCTTTTACCGCTGATCTACGTCACTAACAAACCCCTTTTAAATCAGGGTCTCCTTAAATCATCGTTACCCAGACTGTGATCCTCCTGCCTCAACCTCCTAGAGTTCTGATATTATAAGTATGTACTGCAAAACCTGATTCACAGCAGTCATAATTTGAAGGACACTCTCATTGTCAAGGCTGACTTGAACTTGTGATCCTTTTGCTTTAGTTTTATGACTACTTGAATTATAAGGGTGTACCACTGTGCCCCACTGTTTGCTTTTAATAAAAATGGAGTCTGGTAACTTTATAAAGAATTGAGGTTTATTTTGGCTCATTATTTTGGAAATCCAAGGCTAAGGGGCCCCATCTGAGGTGGCCTTGCTGGCTGAGTTCTGAGGTGGTGCAGGGCATCAGCAGGGGTGGTCACCTGCGAATGTGCCACTTGGTCATCCTCTTTATAGAGCCACCAGTAGTTCATGGAAATCACATGGGATCTCTCTGTATTATTATTTCCTAACAATTCTGTATAAATCTACATGATGAAAAGTTTAAAAATATTACCAAAATAGTATGAAAAGCTGTAGGTAGAACCAATCAGATACAAATTGTTAAAGGGTAAACAGAGTTGAAATCAAAGAACAAATGAATAGAAAAAATAACAAAAGTTAGTACTTTAAAAGTTGCTATATATATATATATGTATATATATATATATGTATATATATATATATGTATATATATATATATATATATATGTACACATATATTTCTCCCACAGCCTTCGAGACAGAGTCTTGCTATGTAGTTCAGACTTGTGTTGAACTTGCTGTGTAGCTGAGGCTGGCCTCAAATTCTGGGCAATTTTTCTGTCTCAGTCTCCTGAGTGCTGGCATTATGAAGGCTGTGGTATCATGCCCAGCACCTTTTACGCATTTAGCAAAACTGATCAAAGCCAAAAGAAAATAATGTAAATAAATGCAGATGTAGGGGAAACAGCTACATGTAGGAGCAAAAGCTTCAAATTACTGAAGTATATTTACGTTTTAGAAAACCTAGATGAAGCTGGGTAATGTGGCACAGGCCTGTAATCCCAGCACTGTGGAGGTGAGGCAGGAGGATCACTGTAAATTCAAGGCCAGCCTGGGCTGCATAGTGAGACTGTATCTCAAAAAAAATAGGAAACCTAGATGAAATGCATGTATTATTATAAATACATGGAAAATATATAATGCCTACCAGGTGTAGTGGTGCACACCTGTAATAACACCACTTGAGAGGCTCAGGCATGAGACTGCCAAAGTCAAGGCCAGCCTGAGCTACAAGGTGAGATCAAAGCCAGTCTTGAATACATCAGCAACACCTCATCTCAAAAAATAGTGCTACAACTGGTATAAGAAAACAACTTTGGGACAGGGAAATGCATTAGAGAAACTGCAAAGGTCACAAGGCACCTCTTCCTCTCCTAGGTCTATATATTTAAACTTGCTTGTGTGTGTGTGTGTGTGTGTGTGTGTGTGTGTGTGTGTGTGTGTGTGAGAGAGAGAGAGAGAGAGAGAGATGAGACTGGTTCTTGCTCTGTAGTTGTAGCTGACCTAGTGGCAATCCTGTTTGCCAGGATTATAGTTGAGTGCCACCATACCTGGTTAAATTCTAACATTTTCAAGGACTGGTTCATTCTTGTGCAAGTTGTTCCAGAAGATAGCTAAGTTCATTGCATGAGGGCAAGACATTTTGATCCTGAAGTCGAATGAGAAAGCAGTAAGTATATAATGATACAGAGTATATATTCATATCACTTGTGAACACTGATACAAATACCCTAACATGTCTAAAGTCAGTTCTTATGTTAAGGAAACATACATCAAGAATGTGTATCCATACCACAAGGGAGACTCACCATTAGAAAAACGTGTCTGTTCAGAGGATAGACATCATTTTTTAATAGAAACAAGAACAGTTTGAAGCTGGGCATGATGGTGAGCGTCTGTAATCTAACGAGGAGGATTACTGAGAGTTTGAAGTCAGCCTGGGCCACATGGAATGTTAAAGACCACCCTGAAGTACACAGCCAGGCCCTGTCTCAAAAATAATTTTTTTTGGATAGGGTTGAACATCTATACAAGTACATGATTAAAAGTCAATAATAGAGGGGAACCTAATTTGATAAGTGGTTTACGTGATATGTATAATAGATTTTTTAAATGGTGAAATAAACTTGTTTACCAAAATATCAAAGCACGTTTACCAACGACAGCCAGGAGACTGGAGGAGAGCAATTCCAGGATGCTCAGTAGCAGGGACACGTCCCAGGGCAGGGCACACATGACAGCTGAGTGTGCCTGTGGTGGTGGCAGCGGTACCAGATTGGCAAGAGGATGAGCAGGCAGCATTTGGTGCTCAGACCTGCAGCATAGTGATTGACGGCCGCATTGCTACAGTGTGAGAAGCTGATGGTGGACAGCACCACCTCCAAGAGAATGGAGCAACAGGAAGTGGGTGTCCGCCAAGCTGAGGCTGTATCAAGCAAGCATCACCCTGCTTGTGGAATCTCACCAGCCAGAGCACAGCAGCTTTTGCCTGTCCCCTGCTCTCAGGCTAGGCATCAACTCTAGGACCTGTATGTAATTGGTCACTGTGCTCCTAGTCCCCACTCCCCCAGGCCTGCAAATCCCCCCATCCTGCCCAAACTGGGCATTGAACTCAGGGCCTCAGTCATGCTCAGCAAGCCCTCTACCCTAAAGCTACACCTCCAGCCCCAAAAATGTCACTCTTGATGGAAAACTTTAGACCCATTCTCTTTACAATGGGAGACTAAATATTCCTGTTCTCATATGATGGCCTGCCGGTAGTTTGCAGAAAAGTAATGTTAGGTGCAAAGATTTGAAGAGAAAAGAAAAATCTGCATTATTTTCAGTTGACACAATCACCTACTTAACAACACACATACAGCAGAATAAACAAAACTAAACCCATGTATTCGCAGGACTGCTTCCTTTTTTTTTTTTTTTTTGGTCAGGACTGCTTGATGTGACTTTACAGCCTGTCCAGAAAAAGTAGGAGTCCCCATCTTCCCAGACAGTCTGTGCAACCCCATCCTTTACCACAAGGTGGCTCTCCTCTGTGGAAACTTCACAGCTGCTAAAAGAGTAAAAAGTTCTCAATGGTGTTAGATTTTGTTTACTCTTCTGTCTTCTGTCTTCCGAATAACCTTGAACTCTTCTGTCTTCAGACTAACCATGAACTCTTTGAGGACAGGAGCCAGGATTCACAACGAGAGAGAAAGGTGAACAACCAGCTCCTGGGGTTGCTTGAAGAAAATGAAGGATAAAGCCCTGGGAGGGAGAGGAGAGGGAAGGGTTGGTAGCTGTGCACCTGGTAACTGCAGGGAACAGACACTGGGCCTGGGGCTTTTCTAATATTCACTGATGAAAGGCTGGATCTGAAACTAGTAAGGTCACATGAGCACACGGCATGGTGGCGCATGCCTATAACCCCGGCATCTGGGCAGTTGAAGCAAGCAGGAGGAGCGCTGCCAGTTTGAGACCAGAGTGGGACACACAGTGACTTAAAAGGCAGGTTGAACTAAATAGTGAGAAGCTGTCTCAAAACCAAACCAAACCAAATCAAATCCAAACCAACCTGACAAGACAAAACAAATAAAATTAAACAAAATGAAACACAGAGACCCCCACCACCATAGCCGTGATGCAGTGCACAGAAGGATAGGACGCTAAGTACTCCAGCAGCCACTACCATTCTCTGGCTGGAAGAGGAGCCTGCTTGGACCTTTGTTTCTGAAGCTCCATCACGCTGACAAGGCTGGCCATGGGCATCAGTATCTCTGCAACCCTAGCACTCATGAATGTGAGTGGCACAGTAGCAGGAACATGGTCTCTGGGATTTTTTTCCCTCATAGAAACCTCTTGCAAGTGTATCTTCTTTGTGGAACCTATTTTACATGCAGGACTCTTAATTTTTAAGAGTTTATAACTTTCTAGCCTCTGCAACACAAAAAAGAATAATTGAGAGCATGCAGACAGCTCAGTGCAAAACAAAAGTGCAGAGCTCTCATTCAAAAACCAAGAAAGTTCTATTAAAGATTCCAAAGGATAAAGGATTTTCCTCTTTTTTTTTTTTTTTTTTTTTTTTTTTTTAGTACCAGGAATCGAACTCAAGTCCTCACACTTGCCAGGCAGGTGCTTATGCCAGTGATCTAAATCCCCAGCTCCTTTCTTCTTTGTTGACTTGTCCTAACGTTTCTATTTTCTACTAAATGTTGTAAGTAAAGCAAAATTGAAATCATAAATCATTAGCTGGACATTTTGAGGGGTGGATGCTGAGACAGAGTCTCATGTATGCCAGACTGGCCTAGAACTCAGTATATGGATCAGGCTGGTCAGTTCTCCTGTCTCAGCCTCCCAGAAACAGTGAGTACAAGTGAGCACCACCACACCTGGCTGAATTTTACTTTCATTTTTTTACTATGCAATGCCAGTCCTAAATGCCAGTTCTAAATGTGAATCTACATTGTAGAATCACTAAAAATTATGGAATTTTATTATTTAACTTAGAAGACAACTTTTGGTGTTTTGAGACAGGGTCTCGCTTTGTAATTCAGGCTGACCTTGAAGTGACTACATATCCCAGGCTGGCCTTGAATTTGTGGTGATCTTCCTGCCTCAGTCTCCTGAATGTGGAAGTATAGGCATGTGCCTTAAAGCCAGGGTTTTTTTTTTTTTGGCAGTTCAGGCTGACCTTGAACATACTTTTAGTTAGCCCAGGTTGGTCTCCAACTCGAAACAATCCTCCTGCCTCAATGTCCCCAAATGCTGGGATTACAGGCATGTGCCACCACGCCCAGCATTGATTTGGTGTTTTTGAACCATCCTTTTTTCTTAACTGTTAGGAATAAGGCCATGTTTAGAACTAAGGTTAGTTTTATGTTAGGGATCCATGAAGTTTATTGTGATATTTAGAGCTAAGGTTCTGTGGAAAGTTGGGGTGAGTGTTCCAACATGGGTAGGACTGGGTTTTCACTAAGGTTAGGGATATGTTAAAGTTTGGGCTAGGACTATGC
This sequence comes from Cavia porcellus, assembly GCF_034190915.1. NCBI lineage: Eukaryota > Metazoa > Chordata > Mammalia > Rodentia > Caviidae > Cavia > Cavia porcellus. Next base: position 74,358,698 of record NW_026947492.1, on the reverse strand, counting down.
AAGGGCTACAGCTATGTTTTCATCTGGGTTTCAGTAATGGTAAGACTTAAGACTATAAGGTAGGGCTGTGCCAAAGCTACTGCCTTGGTTACTTTTCTTTCATCAATGTTGCAAAATACCTGACACCCAAAATTAGCAAGGAAAAGTTTCTTTGTGGAGGTGTCAGTCCATAGTCAGGTGGCTCCAAAACAAAATGGCATGGCACGGAGGCAGCTCTTCAAGGTGATAGAAGACAGAAAAGCAACAAAACAAAAGTGGGTGGAGACAAACCTCTTTCCTCCCTATATTGTGAGCATCCAATCGGCTGGGTGTAGCACTCTACTATCTTCGTGCCCTTCTTTTGCACAGGATGAGGAGGTTTACAAAGTGAGAATCCTGATACTCTGTTGAGTTTCTTAACTTCTAAATTTCTCAAGTTGACAAAATGTATCAAACCTTACAGCTAGTTTGAGGACTTGGATATGACAAGGCCAGGATACCAACAGAGTTAGGACAGAGTTAGACAAAGGCTTAATGCTAGGGCTAAGGCTATATTGGCTGATTTTTAGGGTCAGAGTTAGAATCAGGATTAATTATAGAGTTAGAGTTAGGATTAGGATTAGATTTTCACCAGAGTTATTGTTAAGGATAACTCTTGATGCTGGGGCTAAGCCTCAGGCTAGTGTTGGGCTGGTGCAAAGGCAAGGGTGCCAATAGTGATTGGATTAGTGTTAGAATAAAGTTCAGGGTTAGTGTTAGAGTAATTGTAGTAGTGTTAGGGTAATTGTCAGGGATAGAGCTAGGGTTAGGTTTATAGCTAGGGCTAGGATAAGGGTAGGGTTAAGGCTAGGGCTAGAGCTAGGGTTTAGTATATGTTTAGAGCTAGAGCTAGGGTTAGTATATGTTTAAGGCTATAGCTAGCGTTAGTATATGTTTAGGTTCAGTGCTAAAGCTATGGTTAGGACCAGTGTTTAGTGTGGGCTAAATCACTGAGTTTCATGCTTATGTTGAGTGTTATGCTTAAGTATAGGTTTAATGTTATGTTTAGGTTTATGTTTAGGTTTAGGGCTAGTATCAAGTTGAGGTGTTAGGTTCCAAACTAGAACCTAGGAATTTTGAAAGTACTTCATAGCTTTAATAAAATGTTTAGATTTCACTGGATTTAGTGTTAAATTTGGGGCTAGAAATAAGATCAGGTATAGCATTCTATTGTGGTTAGAGATATGATTAAGTATAATAGGGTCAGGGAAGGTTTACAGTGAGATTTACTGATAAGTCTAAAGTCAGGTCTAGGCACAGGTCTACATGGACAGTAGGTCTATGGCTTAGGGTTCCACTATATTTAGGATTAGGATTAGGATTAGCATTAAGGTAAACAGATTGGGATAAAGGCCATGGCTAGCTTTTGGTCTAGGGCTAAATTTCCTATTTATGATATAATTCAGATTAGGACTAGGCATTAGACCTGGTTAAAGGCTATATAGGTAGGTTTATGGTTAATGATAGGTCTCTGCTAAAGGATGGTCTATGTCTAGGCCTGTCTTCCACCAGGATTAGCAGTAGAGTTAGGAATAAGGTAAGGGCTAGCAAAGAGCTAGAAACAGGGTTAGGTTTTACATGGTACCAGGCTCAGGGATTGATTTCACATTAGGTTATTGTTCATATGAAAGTTAGTGTTAGTGTTAGCCTTAGGGCCAGTGTCAGTATTAGTGTTATTGTTAATGGCAGTGTGTTCATGTTTGAGTCATGAATATGGCATAGGCAAGGGTTTCAGTTAGGTTAGGTCAAGAATGAGAGATACAATTATGTATAGATTTAGGGATATGGTAGGATCAGAGATGTTTGCAGCATAGAAGGCCTAGTATAAGGTAGTTCAGGAATAGGGTACAGGTATGGAAGGGATATGATCGGGTTAGGGTTCTTCTGTTTATGGCTAGGATTAGGGCTAGTACAAAGCTTATGTTCAAGTTGAGGTTTAGGGCTCGGCTCATGATTACAGTTTGGTCCAGTCTATGAGGGTTAGAGCTTTGTTTAGAGTTAGAAGTAGAACTTAGATTAGGGTTAGGTTTATAGTTAGAGCTAGGATGGAGCTAGTATTAGTTTTCTGGTTAGTGTGAAGTATCATAATTTGTAGGTGTAGGGTGAGGGTCATAGTTAAAGAAGATACTCGGCTAGGGCCAGAGAGAGTGCTCATGCTAAAGCTAGGGCTTTTGTTGAGATTTTGGTTTTGTTTATCACTAGTGTTGTCTTCGATTGAGGGTGAAGGATCTGTGTAGATTAAGGCTTAGGTTCATAAGGAGTAATAAAATCCAAAATGTGTAAATTTTGTTGTAAAAAAGAGAGGGAGGAAAAAAAAAGAGCTCCAAGGGATATAACAGCAAGTGTGTTTAGGGGTGTTAAATAGCTGACTATATTAATGTTTTTGGATCATTGAACACAGCTGTTTGCAGTCTCTCTGTTTGAATGTCTACTTTGTATTCTTTGATACTGTGATTTGAGCAACTATTTCCAAGATGATAATATGTAATCTATTAACAGGTGATTTCTTACTATTATGTTTTTTTTTGTAGTTCTGTGTTATGTGTAACCTTACACCGCTTTGTTTTGTTTTGTGTTTTTCTCTTTTTCCTCTTAAATAAAATTTTAAAAAAAGGCTTAGGTTCATGGTTAATTCAGATTGAGGAGTAGAGTTAGTGTTAGGGTAGCGCTCAGGCTAGGGCCAAGGTTAGATTTAAGGTTCTTCCATTGTTTTTGTAGTGCTAGTGTTACCATTGTGCTAAGGCTCAGAGTAGGGCTTCAGCTAGGTCTCGGGTCAGTTTATGTTTAGTTTCAGTGCTAAATCTATGGCCAGGAGTAGTGCAATTGTTAGGACTAGAACTCCCTAGACTTATGTTAGGCTTATGTTGGGTGTTGCTATTAAGTCTAGCTGTAAATATATATTTAGGCTTTGATTTAGGGTCATAGTTGCATTTACATTCTGGTATTATGTTCTAAGGCAGGTAGGATTAAGTTTATTTGCAGGGAGTATATAAATTAAGACTAGGTTAGGTTTTTTGACCTGGCATCGTGTTAGGATTTAGGCTAGGAATGGGATTGGGCTGGAGGTATAGCAGGATTAGGGCTAGGGTGAACTTTACTTTTAAGTTTAGAAATAAATCTCAGGTCAAGTTTAGAGATGGGTCCATGACCAGTTGTTAGAACAAGGGTACTGGCAGCATATGGCTAAGTTGCATGGTTCCAGTGTGATTACGGTAAGGTTTAGGATAAGGGTAAATAGATAGGGATAGGCATAGGGATAAGGATAGTAGAAGACATGATTAGAGCTACGTGGGCTTAGGTTTAGGTTTAGGGTTAGGACTGGGGCTACACAAGGTCTGATTTGGTCTAGGCTGAAGGTTTGGCATGGGTTGGCAGTAGGTAGAGGTTTTCACCAGGGTTAAGGTATGTTTCAGAGTTGTGTGTATGCTAGGTATACTTTTAGGTTTAGCCTTAGCTGTATGTGTAGGTTTAGGTTTAAGTTTCTGGTTAGGGTTCTACCAGTGTTATGTGCAGTGTGAGATTTAGAATCAGGTTGCCTATTAGACCAAGGCTAGTTTTTGGTCTAGGGCTTAGTTTTCTATTTGGGATAGGGTTCAGATTAGGATTAGGGCCAGGCATTGAACCCGGGTAAGGGCTAGAGCTAGGTTTATGGCTAATGATAGATCTTGCTAATGGAAGTTCCATGTCTAGGCTCATGATTCCACCAGGATTAGGATTGGGATTAGAGATAAGGTAAGGCCTAGCAAAAGGGTAGAATTAACCTTAGATAATGGACTGAGATTTCAGTTTAAAATGAGGGTAATGTATCATATTAACCTTAGTGTTAGTGTTAATAATGGTGTTAGTATTATTAGTGTTATCGTAAGGCTCAGTGCTAGCTTTTGTGGCCATGTGTCAATGTTTTAGTCATGAATAGGATAGCATAAGGATACACTTAAGTTAAGGCAAGAATTGGAAAGAGTTTTATGTGCAGATTTAGGGCTATGATACAATCAAAGATGTTTCTGCATAGCATGAAAAGTAGGTATACTGTTAAGGTCAGCAATAGTGTGCAGGTACTAGCAGAAATAGGATCAGCAGGGTTAGGTTTTTGTCTATGGCTGGGATTAGAGCTAGTGAATAAAGTTTATGTTTACTTTGAAGTTTACTGCAAGGCTAAATTACTAGTGTTTGGGCCAGGCTATCATAGCATTAGAGCTTTGTTTAGAGCTAGGAGTAGAGTGTGGATTAGGGTTAGATGTAGTTTTAGGACTAGAGCCAAGCTAGTATAAGTTTTCCAGTCAGTGTGAAGTATCACATTTTCTAGGTCTAGAGTGAGGGTTATAGTTAGAGAAGATCCCAGGGTAGTGCCAGAGACAGGTCTCATGCAAAGGCTAGAGCATTTGTTGAGATTTTGGTTTCCTTTATGGATGTTGCTAGGGTTGTCTTAGTGTGAGGGTGAAGGGGCCATTGAGAGTTAGGTTTAGATTCACAGTTACAACAGATTAATGACTAGGGTTAGTGTTGGGGTAGGGCTAGTTCTAGGACTGGGATTAGATTTAAGTTTCTTCCATTGTTGGGAGATAGTTAGTGTTATTGGGCTAAGGCTTACGGTTGGGCTTGGACTAGGTCTAGGGTATGTTTGTGTTTAGGTTTAGTGCCAGAGCTTAAGTCCAGGACTATTGTATGGACCAAGGCTACAATTTGCTTGACTTAGACTTATGTTTGGTGTTGCTGTTAGGTCTAGGTCTAAAGCTATGCTTATGTTTTAAGTTAGGGACAGGGTTATTTTTTTTGTTCTGATGTAGTGTTCTAAGGTAGGTAGGATTTAGTTTATTTGCAGTGAGTATATAGAGTTAAAAATAGAGTTAAGATTTGACCTGGCATCGTGTTAGGATTAGGGCTAGGTGTAGGACTGGGCTTGAGTTGTAACAGGGTTGGGGCTAGGAGAAGTCTTACCTTTAAGTTAAAAGGTAGGACTCAGGTTACATTTAAAGATAGATCCATGACCAATTGTGGTGACAAGGGTACTGGCAGCATAAGTCTAAGATTTAGTCTTACAGTGTGATTAGGTTAAAGTTTAGGATAAGGGTAAATATGTATGGATAAGGGATATTACAAGACTTATGATATAGGAGGGCTTAGGTTTAGATTTAGGGTTATGGTTTAATGTTTACGGTTCACATTAGGCTTAGGATGAGGTTCGGAGTTAGGGGTTCACCATGCTGAGGATTAGGAGTAGCTTCCATGTTGGCTTTAGGGGTATGCTCAAGGCTAGGCCAAGAGAAGTGCTGAGATTCCCTTGCCTTGTTGGTATCTGTGATTGCTCAGACAACTTACCCAGCATGCCAATTGAAAGGAGGAAAGGTTTGTTTTAGCATCAAGTTCTTGGATGTATACTATATAGTCAGCCATCTCCAAGGCACAGCAGCCTGACAGAGCACTATGTCTGAGGACAAACATCTCCTCATAATGAAGACAAGAAGCCCCAGCAGTGATGCTCCATTTGCCTATTTATTGTATCTGAGTTACAATCCTATAATTTGTTGCCACCAATAGCCCCAAAGAGTGTTCTGCCTCCCTTAAACCCATCCAGTCACTGGCAGGACTCTGCTAAATGAATTAGTTACCTGTGCCAGTACCACATACCCATGACCCAGCCACCTGTAAAAAGGCTGGCTGTGTGCACCAGAGGCTGATGTGAAGGACATCTAGCTAATTGCTATAACATATTGAGCATGCTTGGATTTCACTTTAGATTTGGATTGAGGATTATTCCTAGGGTAAAGGGTTAGTCATAGGGCTAGTACTTGGGCTACACAATGCCTGACTCGGGCCCAGCTGAAAGTTTAGGATGGATTGGCAGTTGGGAGAGATTTTTATCATGGGTAGGGTACATTTCATAGTTCTGTGTATCTTAGGGATCTTTTAGGTTTAGCCTTAGCTGTAGGTATAGTTGTAGCTTTAGGTTAAGTTTTTAGTTAAGATTTTACCAGTGTTAGGCTTAGTGTGAGTTTTAGAGTCAGGTTACCTCTTAGTGACATGGCTAGGTGAAATATTGGTCTATGGTGAAATATTTTCTTTGGGATAGGATTCAGATTAGCGTTAAGGCTAGGGATTGGATATGGGTAAGGGTTGGAGCTAGGTTTATGGCTACTGATATGTCTTTGCTTAAGGGAAGGTATATATCTAGGCTTAGGGTTCCAACGGGATTTGGGTTAGGATTAGGAATAGGAATATAGCTAGCAAAACTGGTTTTAGGTGGTATCAGTCTGAGTGTCTGGTTTAAGATTAGGCTGATGTACATTAGTGTTAGTGCTGGTGTTAGTATTAGGGTCAATATTTGTGTTAATGTGAGTGTTAGTAGTTGAGTCATCTACAGGGCATAGGCCAGAGATCCAGTTAGTTTGGGCAAGAATGAGGTAGAGGTTTATGTACAGAGTTAGGGCTATGGTAGGGTCAGAGATGACTGCAGCATAAATTAAGGCCTACGTACATGGTAAATGTGAGGAATAGGGTGCAGATACTGGTAGGGATATGATCAGGAGGGTTCGGTGTCTGTTTTTGGCTGTGATTAGGGCTAGGACAAAGCTTATGTTTAAGTTGAGGTTTAGGGCTAGGCTTATGATTAGAGTTTGAGCCAGGGTGTGGTAGGATTTTTTTTTTTTTTGTATTTTTGTACTTTTACCGGTACCAGGGATCGAACTCACGACCACACGCTTGCAAGGCAGGCGCTTATGCTGCTGAGCTAAATCTCCAGCCCGGCTCTGGTAGGATTAACATCTTTTGTTTAGAGTCAGGAGTATAGTTTAGATTAGGGTTATGTTTATAGTTAGTGTTAGAGTTGAGCTAGTATTAGTTTCCTGCTTTATGTGAAGTGTAATATCTTGTAGGTCTAGGGTGAGGTTTATATGGTGAGAACAGATTTTGGGCTAGTGACAGAGACAGGGTTCATGTTAACCGAGGGCTTTTGTTAAGATTTTGCTTTTGGTTATGAGTATCACTAGAGTGAGAGTGAAGGGCCAGTTGAGAATTAGGTTTAGATTCTTTGTTACATCATCTTGAGAAGTAAGTTTAGTGTAAGGGTAGGTCTTGACCTGGATTTGATTGAAGGTTCTTCCATTGTTTGATTAGTTTTAGTATTACTATTAGGCTAAGTCTCAGAGTAAGGTTTTGACTGAGTCTGACTTCAGGTTATATTTAGTTTTAGTGCTAAAATATGACTAGATATATCTCATGGATGAAGATTAGTATTCCTCAGAATTAGTGTTATTTTGGGTGTTCCTGTTAAGTCAAGGTGTAAAGCTACAGTTATATTTTCAGTTAATTTCTGGATTACTTTTATGTTCTCATGTAATGTTTCAAGAGTGTTGATTCAGTTGTTTAACCAGAAGTACACAAAGTTTAAATTTAAATTCATTTATTTTTTGGTTTGCACCAGCCTATGCTTTGGTATTACTATTATGATTATGATTACAGTATGATTAGTGTTGTATATCCTCTAGTGTTACTCTTAGTTTTGGGCTTAATGTTGTAATTTTGTCTATGGGTAGGTCTACAATTCCACCAGAAATTATGCTAAGATTTTGTATATTGATAGGTTTAGATTTTGAGTCATGGTTTTATCCCTTGATTTTCATATGGTGGAGTCCAGTAGTTGCAGGTTCTTTTTATTTTGAGCCAAAAATTTTTCAAGATAAGCCCAAATGGTAGTAATATCTAACAGGTATTAATGGTGGAAAATAAAATAATCTTTACAGAATTAGTAAGGCCATGCAAAAGTAAGAATAAAAAATAAATAACACCTAGTAGGCACAAGTGGCATTCTGTGAAAGCATATACTAGTTTACTAATTTAAGCATAATTTCAGATGTTCTTGTTTGACCTCTCCTTTTTTCTTGTTTAATATTTGCCAAGATGACATTTAGGTCTGCCTATTGAAAACCTGCTTGAGTTCTTCCAAGATATCCAGGTACAGGGCTTTGGGAATTGTTCTAAGCATTTGTCCTTAAATTTTGTCATTAACTTGTCATAAGACCATCCCCAGATAGTCTTTCATGCCCTCCTGGGATTTTTCACTTAAGAGGTCATGCCTACTTTCCTGTCCAGCCTTTGTCAAAGCCTGTCCTCCTGCCTCATTTCTCCCTGAGAGACACATATTCCCATATTACTTCAAGAGCTGTCAAGGGAGGGGGCGTCTTCATCTTCATATAAGTACTTATAGGCCTATAGGTGGCTTACTGGTGCTGGAAGTGGCTGTAAGTTGTACTTATTGGGGATCATGTGTTGTTCAACTATGTTGAGATGTTGTAGCTCACTGGCTGGGTTGATGAAAAAAAGACAGTGAAAAAAGAGTTAGTTATTGTTGAGATGTCTTGTTCATGGGAGAAAGTAAGTAACCAACTTTACTATTTGGTTGAGATTGTAGAGTGCAAATAGGAATTCCAGGACAAGTTTCCATGCTTCTTTTGGAGGAGAAAGTGTGGTAAATTGTTGAGAATCCAAGAGACATTGACTTAGCAAGACCTCACTTACTTACATGTACTCAGAGCAGTATTGGAATCTTGCTCTTAGAAAAGGAATGTCAGGTTTTCTTCAGAGAGCCTTCTGGGTTGTCTTTTTCTTTAGACAATTCAAGGGAGGATCATTTTATTCTAGAAAGTTGAATCCAGTTATCTATCTCTGTCACTTTTACTGCAGTGGGTATGGATATTATGAATAAAAAATGACCCTTCCATTTTTGTTTTAATTTGTGTGCAGGAGTCCCTTCTTTCCATATTTTAAGAAGGGACTGGTATCCATGTGGCTAGGTATCCCTCTGGGTAAGGATCTGGCCATCCATGCAGCTGGTCTATTGTAAGCATCTTGTGTTCTATGAGTGTAGTATCACCTCATTTGACAGAAAAGGCATCCCATTGACATTTCAAACACACTATTATTAAGCCCGTTTGGGGGATTTAGGACCCTCTTGAGTGGTGGTGGCAGTAATTGAAGACAAGACTCAGATGTTTCTTGGCACAGTGTTGGTAGAGCTCACTTTAGGATCTCATTGGCTCTTTTGACTTTTCCAAAACATTGAGGTTTCCTTGTAGAATGGACATAGTAGTTTATTCTGAATTCTGTAACTACCTTCTGATTTACCAAAGAGGTAAAAGAAAGCTTATTACCATTCAGAAGAAAAATGCAAAACTGGGAAATGTTTGAACAACACCTCGGCTACCTCTCCACTCTGTTCTGAATGGATAGGGAAAGCCTCAGACTAAACCTGTGAGCTCTTTACTAGGAACAATATTTGTACAGATTCTCCCAGATTATGGCATGTGGGTGAAGTCTGGTTTCCATTACTCCCCAAGTAATGTCTTTCTCAGTAATGGTTCTAACAGAGGTGCATTTGCCATAATTCTTTTATGCACAGAATGGGCAGGTTTTGTTGGCCTGTCAAGTACTTGCTGCTTGTTCATTTCCTGTGAAAATTGGTGTGAGCATTTCTACTGTAACTTCGCTTCCCATGTGGAAAGAATCATCAGTGTGTTTTATAATCTTCCACTGTGGAGGCTTAGATATAGTACAGTGGCACAAGTGCCTGTGTGGCAAGTGTAAGGTCCTGAGTTTGATTCCTGGTACAAAAAATAAACAAATAAATAAATAATTATATAAATTAGTGAGCTACACCTCTTCAGGATCAGGAAGGTACAGGAATGTCCTGCCTGCTTACATATGTCTGGGAGATCACTTGTTCACTAGAATGGATAACTTCTGGTCCTGTGCTAAAGCTCAGGTTAGGACAAGTTTTTGGTGGAGGCTAGGTTTAGGCTTATTGTTAAGGGTAGGATTAGAGTTAGTTTACATTTAGAATTCTTGCAATATTCAGATTAGAGCAAGGACAAGTTAGTATTATGGTAAGGGTTTTTTCATTGTTATGTTTGGCAATCCACTATATGGAGGGTTAGGGTTACCGTTAAGGTTCCATTAGGTTTAGTGTTATCATTAAAATTAGTGTTCGCTTTGGTGATAGTCCTAGTGTTACAGATAAGGCCAGGGGCTAGTGCTAGTGTTAGGAATATAATTATGACTAGGGATGGGGATAGGGTATCACAGAAGGGTATTATCAGTATTAGGATTAGAATTTGGGTTAAGTGTAGTTTTACACTAAGGATTCAAAACAGAAATCAATTTAAGGTTAAGATTCACATCAGGATAATGATTCTGCCATGGTTATGTTTAGTGTTAAGGCTAGTGTGGTAATAATGATAGGAGTAGGTCTAAGGTTCCACCATGTTTAGGGTAAGATTGTCATAGGAGTAGTTTTAGTGCCCAGATTCAGTGTGATGATAGCATTAGGGCCAGGCCTTGGACTAATGTTAGTGTGAAAGACTATATGATTAGGTTTAGTGTTCATGTGAGTGTTAATATTATTTTTAATGTTATTGTTAAAGTGAGATTAAGGTGAATGTTAGAGTTCCCCTAGGATTAGGTTGAGTGTAGTGATAGTTGTTAGTGTTAAGGCTAGAGTTCCAGTCATGGTTGGGTTTAGGGTTAGGGTTAGGGTTAGGTCAGTTATGCTGAAGATTATGGTTAGGGTTAGCCTAAGATTTAAGTTTAGTGTTATTGTTAGGTGTAGGTTTAGTGATGAGGGTAGTGCTACAACTACAGTTATTTTTAAGGTTAGAATGGGGCTTAGTGCTTGCTTTTACATTATAGTTAGGATTAAGTTTAAGTGTAGAATCCCCTAATGTTCACAGTCAGATAGGGATGTCTTGTGTTCATGGTAGAATCGGTGTTAGGTTCAAGGAGTTTAGGATTATGATAAATTTTAGAATTAGGGTTCCATGAAGATTAGTGTTAGTTTCAGGTTTAGTGCTCATTTTAGTGTAGGTTTAGGGCTCAGGATATGCCTAGTATTTGCATCACAGCTAGGACTAAAGCCCAGGGTTATCACTATTGCTGTGTTTCTATCAGGACTATGTTTCAGTTTAGGTTTAAGGTTAGGTTTAAGGTATTGAGTTAGCTTTGCAGTTCCATGAAAGTTAGGAATAGTGTTAGAGTTAGGATTAGGATTAGGGTTAGAATCAATGTAAAGTTTAGGTTTAAACCTAGGTCTAGTACTTGAATTAATGATACGGTTAAGGTGTAGGTTTAAGAGTAGTGCTAGTTTTAGGTACTAGGTTTATGGCTAGAAATAGCACTACGGTAGGCCAGAGATAGGTTTCACCATGTTTATGGTCAGATTTATTTTTTTTCTTTTTTTTTAAATTTTATTTAAGGAGAAAAAAATTTTAAAAAAACAGAAAAAGGGTACAAGTTATACAGAATTTCAGAAAAAATAAACAGTAGGAAATCACAAGTTAATTACATATTGTCATCTTAGAAATAGTTGTTGAAGTTGAAAAATTAAAGCATATAGAGGGGACTTTCAAACAGTGAGACTGCAAACAGTTTTGTTCAATAATCCAACAAAACTCAGTAATATGGTTATCTATCTTATACACTTAAATATATATGCAGTTATATCTTTTAGAGAACTTTGTTTTCCTTTCTTTTGTACAATGACAATTACACATTTTGGGTTTTATTACTCCCACAGTTCTTATTACTTTTTTTTTTGAAGAAAGTAAAACCAAATGTGACATACCAGGACAGAGTGAGTCAAATCAAAAGGATGGACATAATACATAATGTAAAACCAAAATACAAGGTGATCAACAATGGTTACCATAATGCCTCTTGTTATCTTAAAAAGAATTGCCTATATCATCAGTTATAATAAAATTGAACAAAACAATAAAGAATAAGACCAATAAAACCAAAACATTGGAGACATTAGAGGACTTCAAAAGAAGATAATAGTCAACCAGAATGGGCGTCGCTATGGATCTTATTGTCTTCATAGTTGTTGCCTAGACTTTCAAACTTGGTACTATCTAGCATAACAGAATAGAGGAAAATCAGTCAAAACAAGATGGTGAGAGCAATACAGAGTTTCAAATCAAGTTAATAGGAAATCAAAGTGAGTTACTATAATATATCCTGCTATTTTTTATTTATTTTTCCCTTAATTAAAAGGATAAAAATGAAAAAGTAGATAATAAAAAGGAGATTGAGATTTTAAAAAGTTGGCATAACAACAAAACAGTGCAGGTCAAAACATAGCCATTTAAGCAAAATAGTGTTTCACCACAAGATAATCTTGACATAATAGTAGTTACCATAATGTCCGTTCCCTTAAAATCTTTGGGTATAACTTCATATACTGTAGCATGAAACATATCAAGACAATGTAAAACCATTCAAGAGAATGACAGTATTACAAGGTATTTAGAATCAACTAACAGAAAATGAACAATGGTTTCTGTATAATCTCCTTGTCTATAAAAGTTTTTGTTTATATTATCACATATAATAAAATCCAATGAGATACAACACATTAAAACTGATGGAGACAGAAGAACAGAAGCTTGATGAGACTTCAAAACAAGAGGATATTAAATCAGCACTACCTATTATGATATCTTGTTTTCTCCAAAATGGCTGTTCCTACCATCCAATCTTCTCTGCCTCATTTCTGTTGAGCTGTTTTTCTGTCACTAGTTGTCAGTTTGTCTTCTTCATTTTGCTTTCTGCTCCATTCATTGTGCCTGCTCTGCCACTGTTTCTGGAATCTTGGTATTTTTCATTTTTAGAATATCCTGCAGTATTCTCTGTAGAGTTGAATTGGTGGTTGCAAATTCCCCTAGTTCCTCTTTATCCTGGAAGCACCTTGTTTTTCCATCAATTTCTAGGGACAGTTGTGCAGGATATATCAATCTTGGCTGGAGGTTATTATCTTTCAAAGCTTGAATTATTTCCCCCCACACTCTTCATGATTTGATGTTTTGTGCCGAGAAGTCTGCTGTAATTCTGATGGGTGTTCCCTTGTAAGTGATCTGTTTCTTGTCTCTGATGGCTTTTAATATTCTTTTCTTATATTGGATTTCTGGAATTGTGATTATTATATGCCTGGGTGTAGCTCTGTTTGGGTTATAGGTTGCTGGGGTCCTGTATGCCTCATACATCTGAGTATCTTTACCTTTTGCTAAATTAGGGAAATTCTCCTGGCTTATTTCTGTGAATAGCTTTTGCAGTTCATTTGTTTGAGTCCCTACTTCTTCTTTTATGTTCTTAATTCTTAAGTTATATATCCTCTTGTCATCTTCTAGTCTTTGTATTATTGCTGTTTGTGTTTTTGATATTTTTAAGAAGTTTTTCATTTCATGTTCCCACCTTACAAATCTGTCCTCCAGTTCTGATAATCTATCCTTAGTTTCTTTCAAGCTGTTTTGCCAGCTTTCAATAGAGTTTTTAGTTTCCTGGTAATCTCTGTGAACCTGCTTCATGTATTCTATGTTTTCTCTATTTTCTCCATCAAACAATTCTCCCCTTTTTTTCTGCTCTTCCATTCCACCATCTGTTTTTTCTTGGGCAGTGCTTAGCATTTCTCTAACTATTCTAGTTATTTCTTGCTTTATTTCATTAAATACTTCATTTTTGAACTCATCTATGAGGCTCCAGAGATACTGCTTTATGTCTATAGGTGCCGTGTATGATATTGCATGTTTTCTGTCCTCATTCTCTTTTGCGTTTACCTTTCCTGCATCAGTGATCTCAGGATTGGCGACTGAGGACCCTTTATTGTTGCTCCCTTTCCCCATACTTTTTGTTCCTTCCATACAAGCGTATGTAGGAGGCTTAGTTTTTTTTTTTTTTTTTTTTTTTCTCTTTGTCTGTTGCAGTTTGTTTGAATCCGCCGCCTAGGTGTTCCCGCCCACTGCAGTGTACTAGGGAGACACAGACCTGGGCAGCCTCTGCTGGGCCTGCCCTTCCAAGTCAACCTACTGAATGTTTCACTGCTAGGGTGCACCACCAGGCACAGGGACCTGATTTGGGCTAGCCTACAGGATCTTAGTCCGTGGCGTCACCAGGCCAACTGCTCCCCACCACTCCTGCTTGAGAGGGGAATATGCGACTACAGTCACTGCAGAGCTGTGTTCCGGCTAGTCTGCCCATTCCCAGAATGTCCTCTGTTGGAGCCTCCTAGTCTATGAAAGGGTCCCCATTTCTCTCACTCACTGCCAGTGCAGGACTCCCTGCCAGTCCCGCTCTCAACGCTGTTTGGGCCGATTCCTGCTCTCAGAGCTTTCACGTGCCTCTTTCCCTGCCCGGCGGATTGGGACGCAGTATCAGCAGCAGGAAATTCAAATCGTGGCTTCCAATGGCACAGGATCCAGCTTCCGCACTGAGATTGTGTCTGTTCCTGTTATAGCATCAGGATTGCATTTCCAGTTGGTTTCTCTCAGCTTACTTTGTTCCTGGGTCGGCAAGGTACATCTCCCCTTGCGTAGGACTCCTCACATGGCACCCTCCTGGATTCTAAACTGGTAATCTCAGAGAGCCTCCGTGGCTGCTGTTATTTGTCCATCATGTTCTCCCGGAAACTATGGTTAGATTTAGGGTTAGGTTGATTTTTTAATTCACCAAGATTATAATAAGGTTTTGGTTTTGACTTTGGTTTTGGTTTCAGTTTCAATTTTAGTTTAGGTTTATGTTTAAAATTTATGTTAGGTCTAGGGTTAGGTTAGGGCTAGGAATAATCTTTGAGTTCCATTGTTGTTATGGTTAGAGTTACAACTAGGTTTAGAGTTAAGGTTAGGTTTAGGTTTACCTTTAAGTTTAGGGTTCCACCCAAATTTTGTGTTGTGGTCATGTTCAGGTTAGTGCAGGATTATTTCTGCAAATAAGATTAGGGTTTATCTAGATTTAGGCATAGGTTTAGTGTTAGATATTTACTTCCATGAGGATTATCTTATGACTATGGTTAGGCCTAGTGCTGGAGATATAGATAGGGCTTGGACTAGAAGCAGCTCTACAGCTAGAGGTCCACAAAGTAATGATTATGATTATGTTTATGCTTCGAGTAAAATTAGATTTCTAGTAGGAGGCCAGTGGTGGCAAACCTATGAATTGTACATTAGTTTTTCTTTTTAGGACAAAAGATATTAATGCATAAATTGTTTTTCTAAACTAAAACTTCAGTATGCATGATTAATTGCTGTGTTTGCATTTTGGGATAAATAGCAGGGTTTTAAGTTGCAGTTTGGTTACTTTTCTCTAAAAAGTTTGTCATCACTACTCTTGGTTTAGGTTTAAGCTCACAATTAGTGTTAGTTGAGGTTAATGTTAGGGTTAATTTATTTAGGGTTATGTTACACTGATAACCCTAAAACTAGATGTAGGTCTAGCCTTAGAACTAGTGTTCCACCATGGTTAGTGTAACGGCAGTGCTGAGGCACAAATAGTCTCCCACTAAGATTAGAGTTAGGATTCATCCAGTGTTAGTGTTGGTGTTACTGTTAGAGCAATGATTCCACCAAGGTTATACTTAGGGTTAGTGTTAGGCTGAGGCTAGTAATAGAAATAGGGGTTTCTAGGTTTCCATGTGGTTAGTATAAGATTACGTGTAGAACTGGTTTTTGTTGTAGGATTAGATTTAGAGAGAACTAGGGCTAAGGTTTGGATTAGTGTTAGATTTTAGGTTAGATTTAGGATTATGGTTAGCATTAGAGTTCCCCCAAGGTACGGATATGACAGGCAGACACTTTAGTGGCAGGGTTAGAGTTAAGGTCAGGGTTGTGTTTTGGGTTCATCCAGGATTAGGGTTAGCTTTATGTTTAAGTACAGGGTTAGGTTAGAGTTCCAACAGGTGTAGGACTCTTGTTATTTTAGTGTTAGGCATAGGACAAAGGATAGGACAAGGACTATCACCTGAGTTAGGTATAGGCCTAGAGTTTTGTCAGGTATACGTGTAGGATTAGTGTTAAAGTTACTTTAAAAATAGTGCTAGGTTTCCAGCAGCATTTAAGTTGGGTTCAGGCTAGGGGTCACACTATGTTTGTACCATGATTAAAGTAGCATTTGGTTTGATGACAGAGCACAGTTACTTTAAAGTCAGGATTAAAGTTAGTTTTAGAATTGGGTTTATGTTTAGGTTTCATTTAAGTTTATTATTAGGTTTAGATCTAGGGTTCAGGGGAAAGGAAGAGTTAATGGTTAGGATTGGGATTAAGGTTGAGGTTAAGGGTGTGTCAAGGTTTAGTCTAGGGCTTTGCAATGGTATCATTAGCATTTCTTCTGGCTGTGCCTAATGGTTAAGTTAGGGAGTGTTTAGAGGGAAGTTTACTGTTTTACCAGGGTTTTTTTACGATTACTTAGTGTTACTTTATATCTGGGGCTATGCCTAAGCTTTACTTCCAGTGGGAGGTCTCCTGAGAGTGGTAGTGTTAGCTTTAATGATCCATGTTAGGTTAAGTTTACACTAGGGCCAGGTTTACCCTAAGATTTAGGATTAGTTTTAGGTTTAGGTTTAGGACTATGTCCAGGTTTAGTGTTAGTCTTATACTAGCATTTGGGTTAGGGTTAGGGTTACTAATACACTTCCACCAAAATCATGTTTAAGGTATGTTTAGGGTTATATTTAGTTCTAGTGCTAGTACTAGAGCTGGGGCCACCACCTGATGTAGGTTTCAGAGTAGTGATTCATGAAATTAGTGTTTTGGTTATGGTAGGTTAGTGGTAGAGTGGAATATGTCTTGGGCTAGATTTAGGGTTGATTGTAGGGGTTGGTCTATACTAGGGCTTGGGTTCCACCATCAGTAGGGTTAGATTTATTTAGGTTAATGAAATGACTAAACCTAAAACTAATCCTAGGTATAGGCCTTTGGTAAGGGTTCCACCAGTGTTAGGATTATATTTAATGTTAGGCTTAGTGGTAAGTTTAGGGATAGGGCAAAGAATATAAGTAGGATGAGACCAGGACTGTGTCTCTATTCTTCCTATGGTTATGATTACACTTACGGTTAAGGTTAGAGTTATTTTGAGGTTTGGGTTGGGGTTAGGTTTAAAGTTAGGTTGAGGACCCAAGCCAGGACTGACCTGCTTGAGCAACCCCACTCCCAGCCACTGCTGCTGCCTGAGGACTATTCTCACCCAGCCATGGGCACTCAGAGTGATGTAGAGAGGCCTGTGTGTCTTGCCTCTGGCCACCACCACCAACAGAAGTAAAGTGTGCATGTACCCAGCCAGGGAAGACCAGCCCAGACCAAGTGACCTGATCACACCAACCCAGTCAATATTTCTGGGACTTACTCTCCTGGAATCTCCTCATCACAGGATAACAGAAATGACAATCAAAATATCCACCTGACTGAAGAAGAGACCGACACAGGAAGGCAGTTTTGCTTCAGGACTGAAGGGTTACTCTGTTACAGAGACCAAGTGAGAGAGAATTTGGAAGACAAGCATGGAAAGAGGGACTGTTAAATAGAGATTTCCTGGAATTCCTTGAGAGGCTGTGAATCAGACTATACATTTCAATGGCCTTGTAGGCCACTAAGGAAAGCCAGGTTTGGAGGAGAAAATCATCAGTTAGAGGAACTCAAAGGGCAATGTTGCTAGTCAAGTGCAGTGGTAACAAACCTAAGGCATGCATGCCACTGCAGTCACGTAGGGCTCTCTCTATTGACTTAAAAAGTCACCCCAGTATCACATTAGCAGCTCATATAATGACACATACAAAGTTATCTCTTTGCCATAAATAAGTGGGTTTTGGATAGTAGTTTGGACACTTGGTCTCTCTAAATGATTCAACATCACTGGTCTGGTGGTAGTTTTGAGCTCTGGCACTGCTGCCTACACCTAGCAAAAACTAGTTTTCTGAAGTTTTATAAGCTTATATATGGTGGTCTAATAATCTTCAGTAAATCATAGTGGTTCATAGGGTCTGTCAATATCCAGTTGACATGTGATGTCATTGTTGCCACTGAATTTACTACTATAGCTAAGGTAACATTGTAGTGAATAACAACTGATTTTCTCTCTATGATAATATCTAGATTTCCTGAGCACTATAAAAAATGGATATGCGTTCACCAGAACATAGGAAGGCAAGACACCAGAAGATCCTAAAAGTCTGATAAGTCTTGTAATGCATAATAAAGGGACATAATTAGAAAAGAAATGAAATACCAGGTGGTACAACTATATAAAAGTTTATGGAAAAGATGAAAAAATATATGAGCTCCAAGAGGAAATGAACCAAAAGTTCACTGAAATATTACTTAAGCTATCTAAATTGGATACAAGGGAAATAAGTAAATATAGGAAGAGCTGACCAAGTCAGTTCAAATCATGAACAAAAAATTCACCAAAGCTTTAACGTCCTCATAATTATATCAGATACAAATACCAGAAATAAACCTATACACATTTCATAAATTTCAAATTCACCAATATGACAACAGGATGTTTGAAATTCAGAACAAAAATGGTCAATTATAAAGAAGTACTAAGAGAAGCACAGAAAATAAGAGGACAAAGGATCATGAAAGAGCTACTCAATGACATAGAAAAGACAAATATAAGGCTAAGTATAATTAGAGAAGAGCAAGAAGATAATACAGAAGAAATTATACTATGTCTACAGAAATCACAGCAGTAACCTTCCCAAATATGAGAAAAGAATTCAACATACAAACCAGGAAGGGTGCTGCAACACCCTTATATACAATCATAATGAAAAAAGGAGGTCACCAAGACACAACATGATAAAATAGGTTTAATCCCAATGATGCAAGGATGGTTCAACATACATAAGTCAATAATTGTAATACATCACATTTACAGGAGCTAGGTCAAAAACCATGTGATCAGACTTCCGGGAGAACATGGCGGACAGATAGCAGCAACTACGGGAGGCTCTCTGAAAGACTCGGCTCAGAAGCCAGGAATGGTGCGGACTATGGAGACATAAGCAGGTGGAGATATGCTCTGCTGACTCAGGAACGAACTGGGCTGAGAGAAACCAACTTGGAATGCAATCCTGGTGCTAAAACAGGAACAGAAAAGCCTCGGTGTGGAGGCTGGACGCCGCGCCATTGTAAGCCGCAATTTGGGTTTCCCGCCGCGCGGCGGCTGGCTGCCTCTACAGTGGCTCGGCAAGGGGAGAGACGCGCAGAAGCTCTGAGAACGGCAATCTGCGAACGGCAGGGAGGCGTGCACTGACTTGTGGTGAGGTGAGTGAGAGAAACTGACACTCTACCACAGTTTGACTCCAGCAGAGGACTTTCTGGGCCCGAGCAGTCCTGCGGGAGCAGGGCGCGGTGGCGACTCCAGCCACACATCCCCCTCTCGGGCTGGACTGGTGAAAAGTGCCTGGCCTGCGTGACGCTGCCGGCGGACCTGGTAGGCTGTCCCAACCCAGATCCCAGAGCCTGACGGTGGCCGGGAGGGGAGACGCGTAGGCTGCCTGGTCCATAACTCCCTGGTGCGCAGCGGTGAGCGGGAACACCTAACTGGCGCAATTCGATCAGGCTGTGGCTGACTGGGAGAGAAGCTGGGCCTCTTATATAAGCTTGCATATATAAGGAACAGAGAAGAAGAGGCAGCATGGGAAGAGGCAGCAACAAGAAAGGCTCCTCGGCCCCCAATTCTGAGAAACAGGCAATAGCAGACACCGCACCAATACACATAAGGCACCATATAGAGAGCCTCATAGACCAATTCAGGAATGAAGTTATCAACGACCTGAAGCTAGAAGTATGCAGAATAGTTAGAGAAATGCTAAGCACCACCCAAGAAAAAACAGGTGGTGGAATGGAAGAACAGAAAAAAAGGGGAGAATTGTTTGATGGAGAAAACAGAGAAAGCATAGAATATGTGAAGCAGGTTCAAAGGGACTACCAAGATACTAAGAAGTCTATCGAAGACTGGCATAACAGCTTGAAAGAAACTAAGGACAGACTATCTGAACTGGAGGGCAGACTTGTAATATGGGAGAATGAAATGAAAAACTTCTTAAAAATAACAAAGAAACAAACAGCAATAATACAAAGACAAGAAGATGATAAGAGGATCCATAACTTAAGGATTAAGAACATAAAAGAAGAAGTAGGGACACAAACAAGTGAACTACAAAAGCTACTCACAGAAATAATCCAGGAGAATTTTCCTAATTTAGCAAAAGGTAAAGATACTCAGATGTATGAGGCATACAGGACCCCAGCTACCTACAACCCAAATAGAGCTACACCCAGGCATATAATAATCAAAATTCCAGAAATTCAATACAAGAACAGAATATTAAAAGCTGTCAGAGACAAGAAACAGACCACTTACAAGGGAACACCCATCAGAATTACAGCAGATTTCTCTGCACAAACCATCAAATCACGAAGAGCGTGGGGAGAAATAATTCAAGCTTTGAAAGATAATAATCTCCAGCCAAGATTGAGATATCCTGCACAACTGTCCCTGGAAATTGATGGAAAAACAAGGTGCTTCCAGGATAAAGAGGAACTGGGGGAATTTGCAACCACCAATTCAACTCTACAGAGAGTATTGCAGGATATTCTAAAAAAAGAAAACTACAAAGAATCCAGAAATGATGGCAGAGAGGCCACAATGAATGGAGCAGAGAACAAAATGAAGAAAACAAACTGACAACTAATGACAGAAAAAGAGCTCAACAGAAATGAGGCAGAGAAGATTGGATGATAGGAACAGCTATTTCGGAGAAAATGACATCTTAATAGGTAATACTGATTTAGTATCATCTTGTTTTGAAGTTTCATCTAGCTTTTGTCCTTCTGTCTCCAATGGTCTAAATAGGCTGTATCTTATTGGATTTTATTATGTACGATAGTATAAGCAAAAACCTTTTAAAGACAAGGAGATTATACAGAAACCATTGTTCATTTTCTGTTAGTTGATTCTAAATACTCTGTAATGCTGTCATTCTCTTGAATGGTTTTACATTGTTTTGATATACTTAATGCTACAGTATACGAAGTTGTACTCAAGGATTTCAAAGAAAGAGACAATATGGTAACTACTTTTAGGTTAGGATTATCTGGTGGTGAAACACTACTCTGCTTAAATGGTTATGTTTTGATCTGCACTGTTTCGTTGTTATGCCCTCTTTTATCTCAATCTCCATTATTTACTTTTTTATCTTTATCCTTTTAATTAAAGGAAAAAAATAGCAGGATATATTATAGTAACCTACTTTGACTTTTCATTACCTTGATTTAAAGCCCTGTATTACTCTCACCATCTGGTTTTTAACTGATGTTCCCCTATTCTGTTTTGCTGGATAGTATCAGGTTCGAAAGTTTAGGCATCAGCTGTGAAGATAATGAGATTCATTATGACGCCCATTCTTGTTGACTTTTATCTACTTTTGAAGACCTACAATGTCTCCAATGTTTTGGTTTTGTCGGTTTTATTCTTTACTGTTTTGTTCAATTGTATTATAACTAACGATATAGGCAATTCTATTAGAGATAGCGGGAGGCATTATGGTAACCACTGTTGATCACCTTGTATTATGTTTTTACATTATCTATTATGTCCACCCTTTTGACTTGACCGATTTTGTTCTGTTATGTCACATTTGGTTTTACTCTCTTCCAAAAAAGTAATAAGAACCGTGGGAGCAATGAAACCCAAAATGTGTAATAGTCATGGTACAAAAGAGAGGAAAAGAAAGTGCTCCAAACTATATAACTGCATGTACATTTAAGTGTATAAGATAGAAAATGGTATCACAGTTTTATTGGATCAATGAACAGAACTGTTTGCAGTATCATTGATAGAATGTCCACTTTATAAGCTTTAATTTTGTGACTTGAACAATTATTTCTAAGAAGACAATATGTAATCCATTAACTAGTGATTTCCTACTGTTCATTTTTTTTCTGTAAATCTGTATAACTTGTACCCTTTCCCTGCTTTTTTTTTTCTTTTCTCCTTAAATAAAATTAAAAAAAAAAAAAAACCATGTGATCAGATCAACAGACACAGAAAAGGCTTTTGATAAAATCCAATATCCTTTCATTATAAAAACCCTGAAGACAACAGGTATAAAGTGATGACACCTAAATATCATACATGTTTTATGACAAATCAATAGGCAGATAATAGTAAATGGTATAAAACTAAGCGCATTACCCTTAAAATCAGAAGCAAGACAAAGATGTGCACTATCTCCTTTGCTATTCAAACATTAGCCAGAGGAACTAGGCAAGAGAAAGAAAGAGAAGGATACATATGAGAAAGGAAGACCTGAAATTATTGTTTGCCCATGACATGATACTCTTGTGGAAGAGCCAAAAGAACTCCCAACTAAAGACTCTTAGAATGATAATCAACATCATTAAAGTAGCAGGTTACAAGATCAACACATGAAATTGGTAACATTTGTATACACCAACAATGAATAGAATAAGAAGGAAATTATGAGAGCAATACCACTCACAGTAGCTTCAAGAAAAATGAAATAATAAGAAATTATTCGCTTTTTTGAGACAATATTTCACTATGTAATCCATGCTAGCATACTCAGAGACACATTTTATTAAACTAATAGATATCAACAGTAAAAATAGTTTTAAAAGCAGCCAGAGTAAAATGTAAAATCATTTGAATTATAGCAGACTTCTCAACACAAACCTTAAAAGGCCATAACTATTAAAGCTTTATGCCCTAAAAGCAAATAGGTTCCAGCCTAAATCAATCTACTTCATGAAGCTTTCCTTCAAACAGATCAGAAATATCATGAAAAAGACCAACTCGAGAGATACATGTCTATGGAACTAGCATTCCAGGAAATACTCAAGAACTGCCAAGAGAAAAATGATGAAATCCATAAAGCTAAAAATCCAGATGAAAATATCAAGCAAGGTCAATAAATAAACAAAGACAAAAAGGAAAACAAAAGAGTCACCAGGAGAGAAAAAATACAATGATCATAAGTAATCAACACATCTCAGTAATATCTGTCCATTATCTCAAATCTCCTGTTAGAAGACTTAGAGTAGAAAATGGGATTAAAAAATAGAATGCCAAGCAGCCTTGGTGATACACATCTATACTCTCAGCACTTTATTCACAGTAATTTTTTTTTTTTGGCACCAGAGATCAAACTCAAAACTTTGTACTTACACACTGGTGCTTATACCACTGAGCTAAATCCTTGGCCCTTAATGTCAGCAGTTGGGAGGCTGAGGCAGGAGGATTACTGTTAGTTTGAGACCAACCAGGGCTGCAAAGTAAGCTCAAAGCCATCCTGAACTGCATAGCGAGACCCTGTCTCAAAAAGACAAAAAAAAAAAAGAAGAAGAAGAAGAATCTAACAGTTTGTTGTAGTCAAAATACTCATTAATTCAAAAAGATATTCACAAATTAGAAATCAATGCATACAAAACAATAATTCAGATCATGGTTATTAATATATGTACATTAAATACTGAAGCACCTTTCTTCATTAAAAAATACTGCTGAACTTAAAACATCAACTAGCTCACACAGAAGAGCCCAGAAAAACGGCAAGACAAAGAAGCAAAGACAATCTCAGACCGCCAGCCCACACACACCTAGTCTAGGAGATGTAGAAATAAAAGAAGTTGGAGGCTGGGGATTTAGCTCAATGACATAGGTGCTAAGTGCCTACCTTGTAAGTGTGTGGTTGTGAGTTCAATCCCTGGTACAAAAAAAAAGTTGGAAGCCAAACACCTGAAATTTCTGAAACGATAGCCGCCAATGTAAAGAAACAACTTCATGAGATGTAAAAGTAATCACGTCAAAAATTATATCTCAGATAAAAGAACAAATGACAAACATAATGAAAGAAATGCTGAGCATATCTAAAGCAGACATAGACAAAATATAGGAGCACTGGAAAATGATGGAAACCTTGAATGAACAATATAGGAAAGAACTACAATGCACGAAACAGATTCAGAGAGATATCCAGGAAATTAAAAGCTCCACCGAAAGCTGGAAAAACTGCTGGAAAGAAACTCACAGACCTTGAAGACAGGATTGCAGCTAGTGATCAGTTAAGGAAAGATCTCTGAAAAACAACAAGGAACCAGGAAATAAGAATCCAATGGCTGCAAGACGACCCCAAGAAAAACAATTTAAGACTGGTGTCAGTGAAAAAGCAGGGGTCAATACAAATGACTGAAAAAGACCATTTGCAGAAATAATAGCAGAAAACTTCCAAGTATAGCAAAGGGACTCAACATACAGATAAGCCATAACCAAACTAAATCTATACTCAGACATATAATAATCGAGATCCCAGAAATTCAGCACAAGAACAATATGAAAAGCTGTTAGAGAAAAGAAGCAGATTGCCTATAAAGGAAAACCCATCAGAATCACAACAGACATCCCAACACAAACCATCAAGTCAAGGAGAGCTTGGAGTGAGGTGTTTCAAGTCCTGAAAGACAATAATTTCCAATCCATATATATGTACTCTGCAAAACTATCTTTCAAAATTAATGGAGAAATAAGATACTTTCACGATGAAGAACAACTGAAGGAATTCATGACCACCAAATCAAGCCTACAGAGAGTGCTGAAGGATTTCTAGAGAGAGACAAAGATGACCATGGTTCCAAGAACAGTGACAGATAGAATCACCAAGCATGGTAGACAACTAAACAACGTGGGAAAATGGGGGACCAATGGCAGAATAGCATGGTAGAGATGAGCCTTCATTTGTTTTATCAATTAGGAAAAACAAGGTTTCAGACAACAAATGAGGTTTCCCAAAAAAGAAAAAGGCTTCAGGCCTACCTAACAAGAAGAAGAAGAAAAGAATTTAAAGAGTCTTTCCTGTAAAATTAAAGAAGAAATTGAACAATACCTACAAGCAAATGAAAATACATATACAACTTACCAGAATCTGTGGGATGCAATGAAAGCTGTCCTCAGAGGAAAATTTATTGCACTGAGTTCCCACATCAGGAAAAAAGAATGAATACAAATAAATAATCTGATGCTACACCTCAAACATCTAGAAAAAGATGAGCAAGTCAAGCCCAAAGCCAAAAGAAGAGAGGAAATTATAA
Source organism: Cavia porcellus (assembly GCF_034190915.1). Classification (NCBI taxonomy): domain Eukaryota; kingdom Metazoa; phylum Chordata; class Mammalia; order Rodentia; family Caviidae; genus Cavia; species Cavia porcellus. Next base: position 74,333,751 of record NW_026947492.1, on the reverse strand, counting down.
AAATCAGAGCAGAAATCAGTGCAATAGAGACTAAGAAAACAACCCAAAGAATCAATGAATCAAAGAGTTGGTTCTTTGAAAGAATAAATAAAATCAATAAGCCCCTACCCAACCTTATTATAAAAAAGGGAAGAAAAAGCTCAAATTCATGCAATAAGGAATGAAAAAAGTGAAATCACTACAGACTCTATAGAAATACAGAAGATCATCAACACCTATTTCGAAAACCTTTAATCTCAAAGGTTTAATAACACAGAAGAAATACAGATTCCTAGAAACATATGAAGTACCAAAGCTATGTCAAGAGGATGTAACCTGCTGAATAACCCAATTTCTATTAATGAAATTGAAAATGTAATTAAGTCCTTACCTACAAAGAAGAGCTCAGACCCAGATGGATTCACTGCAGAATTCTACAAGAAATACAAAGAAGACCTAATGCCGACACTCCTCAAACTATTCAATGAAATTGAAAGGGAAGCAATCCTTCCCAAGTCATTCCTGGAAGCAAATATTACTCTGGTACCAAAACCTGAGAAAGACCCAACTAAAAAACAGAACTATAGACCAATCTCCCTAATGAACACAGATGCAAAAATCCTCAATAAAATTTTGGCAAATAGGATGCAGCAAATCATCAAGAAGATTATAAACCATGACCAAGTGGGATTCATCTCAGGAATGCAGGGATGGTTCAACATACATAAATCAATAAATGTAATCCACCATATCAATAAAGCCAAAAGTAAGAATCACATGATCATTTCTGTAGATGCAGAAGAAGCTTTTGATAAGGTCCAACATTCATTCATGATAAGAACTTTACAGAAAATTGAAATAGATAGTCTTTACCTCAATATAATAAAGGCCATCTATGACAAACCAACAGCCAGTATCATACTAAGTGGCCAAAAAATGAAGGCCTTTACTTTAAAATCAGGCACAATACAAGGATGTCCTTTATTACCACTCCTATTTAATATAGCACTGGAAATACTAGCCAGAGCAATTAGACAAGAGAGAGAAATAAAAGGGGTAAAGATAGGAAAAGAAGAAGTTAAATTATCATTGTGTGCAGATGACATGGTACTTAGATATAATAAATAAATTCAGTAATGTGGCTGGATACAAAATCAATACTCAAAAATCAATAGCATTCCTATACACTAACAACAAAATCAGAGAGAGAAATAAGAGAAGCCACACCCTTCACACTAGCAACCAAAAAAATGAAATTTTAGGAATTACTTTTACGAAAGAAGTGAAAGACCTATACAGGGAAATTATAAAACACTGAAAAAAGAAATGGAAGATGATCTCAGAAAATAGAAAGACATCTCTTGCTCATGGATAGGAAGAATAAATATTGTGAAAATGGCCATTCTCCCAAAACTCTTATACAGATTCAATGCAATCCCAATAAAAATATCATCAACATATCTCATAGATCTAGAGAAATCACTCCTAAAATTCATCTGGAGTGAGAAGAGACCAACAATAGCAAAGACAGTTCTAAGCAACAAAGGCATACAGGAAGCATCACAATCCCTGACTTGAAGTTATACTACAAAGCAACTGTAGTAAAATCAACATGGTATTGGAATCAAAACAGAGCCGAAGATCAATGGAATAGATTAGCATATACAACTACAACTACAAACACACTCAACCACCTTATATTTGATAAAGGAGCCAAACAGGTTCACTGAAAGACCGACAGTCTCTTTAATAAATGGTGCTGGAAAAACTGGCTCTCTATATGCTGAAAAGTAAAACTAGACCCATGCCTATCACCATGTACTAAGTTAAAATTTAAATGGATGAAAGATCTGAATATTAAAGCAGAAACACTAAATCTATTGGAAGACAAGTTGAAATCTATTGAAGACATAGGGGTAGGTAGAGAATTCATGAACAGGACTCAAACTGCACGGGAAATACTTCCCAGAATCAATAACTGGGATCACTTCTTAAAAAATTTCTGCACGTCAAAAGAATCTCCAGCATAGTGAAAAGAAAACCCACAAACTGGGAAAAAAAAATCTTAGTGAACTGTCCTTCAGACAAAGGACTTCTATCTAAAACATAAAGAATTTAAAAAAAATCAGACACCCAAAATTCAAAGATCCAATCCAAAAATGGGCATCTGAGTTGAATACACAATTCTCAGATGAAGAAATACAAATGGCAAATAAATATATGAAAAAATGTTCATCATCATTACTCATTAGAGAAATGCAAATTAAAACCACAACTGAGGTTCCATCTCACTCCTGAAAGAATGGCCAGGATCAAGAAAACCAACAAATGCTGGAGAGACTGTGGGGAAAAAGGAACTCTCCTGCACTGTTGGTGGGAGTGTAGACTGGTGCAAGCATTGTGTATGTAGGTCAGTCTCGAGATTTCTCAAAAAGCAGGAGTTGGAAGTCCCATTTGTTCCAGCTATTCCACTTCTAGGCATATTCCCAGAAGAACTGAAAGCATCATACCACAGTGATATATGTGCACCTATGTTTATAGCAGCACAATTTGTAATCGCCAGATCTTGGAAACAACCCAAGTGTCCATCAACTGAGGAATGGATAAAAAATTGTTGTATTTCTATACAATGGAGTATTACTCAGCTATAAAGAAGGATCACATTGAGATATTTATCAGTAAATGGGCGCAGCTTGAGACCATACTCATAAGTGAAATAAATCAATCTCGCATGTGTGAATACCAAATAGTTTCCCTAATGTAAGTAATGATTCAAATATATAAAAGTATGTGGTAATCATGATTCCCCATTATGGGCCTTGAAGCCTTATAAAGTTTTCACTCATTAGTTGAAATGGCTTTATTCTGGGCTGCTTAATATTATTGCCTGTGATGAAATGAACAGCTATTTTAAAGAAAACAAGACATCACAGTAGCTAGTGCTGACTTAATATCATCTTGTTTTGAAGTCCCACCAAACTGTTACTCTTCTGTCTCCACTGGTTTTATCATGTTGTATCTTACTGGATTTTATTATATGTGATAGTATAAACAAAAATTTTTATAGGCAAAGAGATAATACAGAAACCATTGTTTCTTTTCTGTTAGCTGGTTCTAAATACCCTGTAATACTTTCATCCTTTTGAGTGGTTTCACACAGCCTTGATATGTTTGATGCTATAGTATTCAAAGTTATACTCAAATATTTCAAGGAAAGAGACACTATGGTAACTACTATTAAGTCAGGTTATCTTGTGGTGAAGCACTAGTTGCTGAAATTGTTCTGCTTTGACCTGTATTGTTATGTCCTCTTTTATCTCAAACTTCCCCTTTGAAAAAAAATTATTTATTTATTTATTTATTATTTTTTAATTAAGGGGAAAAAATCAAAAAAATAGCAGGATATATTATAGTAACTTTTTAAATTTCCTATTAACTTGATTTGGAGTCCTGTAATATTCCCACTATCTTGTTTTGACCGATTAGACTCGGTTCTGTCCTATTTGATAGTATCAAGTTTGAGGGTATAGGCAACTACTTTGAAGGCAATAGATTCACTATGATGCCCATTCTGGTTTGACTATTATCTTCTTTTGAAGTCCTGTAATGTCTCCAGTGTTTAAGTTTTATTGGTCTTTTTCTGTACTGTTTTGTTCAATTTTATTATACCTAATGATACATGCAATTCTTTTTAAGGTAGCAAGAGGCATTATGGTAGCCATTGTTGATAACCTTGTATTCTGTTTTTACATCATGTGCTACGTCCATCCTTTGTTTTGACTGACTGCTTTGTTTTATCATATTTGGTTTTATTCTCTTTCAAAAAAAGTAATAAGAACTATGGGAATAATAAAACCCAAAATGTGTAAATGTTGTTGCAAAAAAGAGAGGAAAAAAAAGTGCTCTAAAGGATACAACTGCAAGTGTGTTTAGGTGTGTAAGATAGATGACCATATTACTAAGTTTTTGTTGGATCACTGAACACAACTGTTTGCAGTCTCACTGTTTGAATGTCCACTTTGTATGCTTTAATCCTGTAACTTGAACAACTATTTTTAAGATGACGATATGTAATCTATTAACTAGTGATTTCTTACTGTTTTTTTTTAATTCTGCATTACTTGTAACCTTATACTGTTTTGTGTTGGCTTTTTTCTCTTTAAATAAAATGAAAAAAATTTTAAACAAGTCTTTCCTGTGACAATATGGCTGGACAGCCAGAGCACTACACTGGTTTGTAGACCAAATTTTTGGAGAAAGGAAAATCTGAAGTTGCTGAAGTGAGTGATGATAAAGACAATGAAATAGTCTTCAAACAGTCTGTGTCCAGCATAAAACAAATGCAAGAGACTCCAAAACCCCTTTGTTCAGGGAAAAAAAGACAAAGGTGAAGAAAACGCAAACAGTAATTCTGAATGTATTGTGTACAGCACATCATACCAAAAACTGTGATTTGTAGTAAGTACTGACTATTGTGTTACACTGGATACAACGAAATCAGCCAATAACAAAACTTTTAGAGGAAAAAGGTACTCTTTGCTCAAGGTCAGTAACAAAAGCAGTCAGTAATTTTGGCTTTTCTGCCCTTGCTGAGATGTTGGGGTACACTGAAACCTACCGAGATGGGCTCACAGTGCCTTTGTCATGGTTTCCTTGGTTTACCCTGTCTAAATGTCACTACTGACTGCAGGTTTAACTACTCAAGTGTTGTGGCCTGCTGCCACCAGCAAATAAAGATCAACAATATTGCTTGAAAAAAAAGAGAGAACAAAGATTCCAATTCAACAAACCCCAAAAGAACAAATCCAGCAGAGAAGTCAAACAATTAATCAAAGGAGAAAAATGAGCCAACAGCAGGAAAATAATATGACACAGATAAGTCAATACATATCACTCAAAACTATCAATGTTAATGGTCTCAATTCAGTCAAAGGAAATGAACTGGAAGAATGGATCAAGAAGCTAAGTCTAGTAATATGCTGCATAGAAAAAACACATGAATTTGTTTTAAAGTCCCATCAAGCTGTTGTACATCTGTTTCCACTGGTTTTAACATGTGGTATCTTACTATATTTTACTATATGATATAGTATAAACAAAAATTTTTATAGGCAAAGAGATAATATAGAAACCATTGTTTGTTTTCTGTTAACTGGTTCTAAATATCCTATAATTTCTTCATTCTCTTGAATAGCTTCAGACTGACTTGATATGCTTGATGCTATAGTATATGAAGTTATACTCAAATAATTCATGGAAGGAGGCACTATGGTGACTACTATTATGTTAGATTATCTGGGGGTGAAACACAATGATGCTTAAATAGTTCGGTTCTGACCTGTGTTGTTCTAATACAATGTCCTCTTTTACCTCAATCCCATCCTTTTTTAAAATTAATCTATTTTTTTCTTACATTTTTTTTCAATTAAGGGAAAACTAAATTTAAAAAATAGCAGGATATATTATAGTAACTTTTTTGTTTTCCTATTAACCTGATATGATCCCCAGTACTGCTCTCCCATCTTGTTCTGTCAGATTTTACTATATTCTATTTTGTTTGACAGTATCAAGTTTGAGGGTATAGGCAACCACTTTGAAGGCAATAAGATTCACTAAGAGGCCCATTATGGTTTGACTATTATCTTCTTTTGAAATCCTGTAAGGTCTCCAGTGTAGGTCTTATTGGTCTTGTTCTGTACTGTTTTGATCAATTCTATTATACCTGACGATATAGGCAACTTTTTTTAAAAAATAGCAAGAGGTACAATGGTAATCATTTTAGATCACCTGATATTCTATTTTTACATCATGTACTATGCCCACCCTTTTATTCTAACCGACTCTGTTTTGTTTAGCCATGTTAGGTTTTATTCTCTCCAAAAAATAATAAGAATTGTGGGAGTAAAAAAACCCAAAAAGTGTAATTGTTATTAAAAAGAGAGGAAAGGAAGGTGGTCCAAGGGATATGACTGCATGTATGTTTAAATGTGTAGGATGGAAATCCATATTACTGAACTTTTGTTGGATCATTGATCAGCACTGTGTGCAATCTCATTGTATGAATGTTCACTTTACATGCTTTAATTTTATAATTTGGACAACTATTTCAAAGATGACAATATGTCACCTATTAACTAGTGATATCTTACTGTATTTTTTCTTGAAATTCTGTATTATTTGTACCCTTTTACTGCTTTTTTTAAATTTTATTTCCTTTCTTTTTTTCTCTTCAAATAATAAAAAAAAGAAAAAACACATGAATTTCAAAAACAGAGTGAGCTCAGATCAGCAAACTAATATTGAACTGACAGGCTTCCAGAAAAAGAAGAACAGGTCAAGCTCAAAGAAGAGAGGGACTCATAAAGATCAGAGCAGAAATAATGCACTGCAGACTAAGAAAACAACACAAAGAATCAATGAATCCAAGAACTGGTTCTTGACAGATTAAATAAAATTGACAAATCCTTAGATAACCTTATGCAAAAAAAGACAAAGAACATACTCAAGAACTGGTAATCTAATATTATGGAAAACACAAAAGAAATGGACAGATTCCTACATTATGTAGGTATTACCAAAACTGCATCAAGAAGATACAAAATCCTAAATAACCCAACAACAGTCAATGAAATTAAAGATGTATTAGAAAACATACCAAGAAAAAAAAGCCCAGGCTCTGTTAGGTTCATTGCTGAATTCTACAAGAAATTTAGAGAACATTTAATGCCCCTATGCACCAAAGTCTTAATGAAACTGCAAGGGAAGCAAACTCCAAAATTCATTCAGGAAAGTAGTATCCTGACACAAAAAACAGAGAAGGACCCAACCAAAAAAAAAAAAAAAAAAAAAGGAGAACCACAAGCCAATCTCCCTAAAAGAACATAGATGCAAAAGACTGATAAGATTCTGCCAAACAGAATGCAACAGATCACAAAGATTACAAACCATGACCAAGCCGGATTTATCCCAAGGATGCAGCTATGGTTCAACATCTGCAAATCAATAAATGTAATACACTGTATTCACGGAGCCAAGGACAAAAACCATATGATCATCTCAATAGAGTTAGAAAAAGCATTTGACAAAGTTCAACATCCATTCATGATAAAAAATATGTAAAACTGGAATAGATGATCTTTATCTCCATCTGATAAAACTCATCTATTAGAAAACACCCACATCATACTAAATGGACAAAAACTGAAAGCTTTTACTCTAAAACAGGAACAAGGCAAAGATTTCCACTGTCACATTTTTATTCAATATAGTTTGGGATACATTAGCAGAGTGATTAGACAAGAAAAAGAAATAAATATTTGTGAGTGACATGATATTCTACAGAGATAACCCCAAAAATTCAACCCAAAACCTTTAGAATTAATAATCAAAATCAGCAGCATAGTGAATATAAAATCAGCACTCCAAAATCAATAGCCTGCCTGTATACACATAACAAACTCACTGAGAGAGAAATTAAACAAAAATACCTTTCACAATAGCATCCAATAAAAGGGAATACATAGGAATTAATCTAATGAGGAAGGTAAAAGACCTCTATGTTAAAACTATAGTACTCTGAAAAACGAAAATTGAAGATATCAGAAAATGGAAAGACATGCCATGATCTTGCATACGATGAACTAATATAGTGAAAATGGTCATACTTTAAAATTTTTTATGCAAATTTAATGCAATCCTGATCAAAATTTCAACAGCATATCTCATAGAATTAGAGAAAATAATCCTAAAATTCATTTGGAATCAGAAAAGACCTAGAATAGGAAAAAACAATTCAGGGCAACAAAGGTAAAGCAAAGGGCATCACAATCTTTTCCTTGAAATTCTACTGCAAAGCTATTGTGATGAAAACAGCATGGCACTGTCGAAAAACAAAAATAAAAACAAAATAAAGAAACACACACAGAAAAAAAGTAACCCAGACATAAAGACTAATGGAACAGATTAGAAGATAAAGAACAACTCCAGATATACTCAGTCATCCTATGCTTGAAAAAGGAGCCAAGCACCTTCATTTGACAAAAAATAGCCTCTTTAAAAGTAGTGTTGGCTTTCCACAAAACAAAGATTACAATAAGGCACATATCTTTCATACACTAAACTAATATCAAAATGGATAAAAATATTAAATCAGAAATACATAAATCTGTCAGAAGAGACAATAAATAGAACTCTTGAAGACAATGGTGTCAATAAAGACTTTAAGAACAAAACACCAATCACAATTAAACTATCATAAAAGATCAATAACTGAGATCTCATCTTATTAAAAAAAACTTGCACATCAAGTGAAACCACTAGCAGAGTGAAGGGACAAGTCACAGAGTAGGAAAAATTTTTGCTTGGTGTTCTTCAAAGGACTAATATCTAGAATATGTAAAGAACCAAAAACAATCAGACACCAGCCCCCCCAAATTTTAAGACCACACCTAAAAATGGCCATTTGGAGTGAATAGACACTTCTCACATGGAGTAGAAATGACAAATAAATATGTGAAAATATGTTCAGTACCACTGATTATTCAAGAGATGCACATTAAAGCAATGCTGAGATTCCATCAAAATATTTCTGGAAGTTAATCACAAGGCACAACTCTCCAGACCTCTGGGACACTATGAAACCAGTCCTAAGAGGGAAGTTCATTGTAATTAACTGTTACATTAAGATAACTGAATGGAATCAAACAAAAAGCATCATAAGAAAATTTAAGATACTCAATAAATAACATCAATCTGGGATTAAACCAAAACTAAGAAGGGAAATCATAAGGTTTGGAGTGGAAATCAACAAAATTGAAACTAAAAACAACACAAAGAATCAACAAATAGAAAAGCTGTTTCTTCAGAAGAATAAACAAAATATATAAACTCTTAGCCAAACACAAAAAAAGAGAAAAGACTCACATCAATGTAATTGGAGGTGAAATCTCAATCCATACAATGGAAATACAGAAAATAGTAACTATTAGGAAAAATTGCATTCCAATAAATTGGAAAAATTTGAAGAAATAGACACATTCCTAGTATAAATTGCCAAAGCTAACCCAAGAAGGTACAAAAATACTTAATCTCATAAGCATAAAAATTGAGACAGTAATAGAGTCTACCAACTACAAACTGCCCAGCACGTGATGGATTCACTGCTGAATTCCGCACAACGCTAAGAATCTTGCATCATTTATCCTACTCAAGGCTTCAGAAAGGTAAGTCATACAGGGTTGCAGTCCCTGCACTCAGACTGAGTTTTCCAATTGCTGCACCACGGTCAGAAACAAACCTCAATGCTCTATCAGGGCCCTTCACAGCCCCTCTCCTCTCTCCCTGTGCCTCACCTTTCTTGGCGTGGGTTAATCTGGTGGTCAATTCAGAGCCTCCCATGGGGCTCCAACCTCCTGCTACCCCAAACCAGACCCCCAGAGCCCCCATATCCAAGGGCCTCGGTCTCTTCAGTTGCTAGGGTGGAGAAGAGGCTGGAGCACAACAGATTCTAGGGACAGGGAGGGAGGAGTAGAATGTGGTCAGTCCCAATCCTCCTGATCACTGTGCTCACCTGTCCATTGATCTTCACACCTGGTCCCCTAATGTGCTTTCCCCCTTCCTATTTTCTCTAATAGAGGCACAAATTTCCACTTGGAAGTGGTTTGGGGCCATGGGAATTAGGTTGTCTCACTACATAACTTAGGCACTGACAACATGAAAACTTCACCAGGGAGCTGAACATTACAGTGTCTCTGAGTGACTGCAGGAGAGCAGTCTGTATTGGTTTTCTCCCAGTATTCTACTCTCCCGAGATTTTAAAATTCTTTGCTAAGTTCTCTACTTCACATTCTCATGTGTGTTTGTGTGTGTGTGTGTGTGTGTGTGTGTGTGTGTGTGTGTAACTTTTGATGGATCTCAACACCTATCGCTAGGCTACAGCCCAGCCCATTAATGACATTAACGGGGTGAGTAGTACTATTACGGCTTGAGTCCAGGGAGCACAGAGCTACATGCCAAGCCTCATTTGCTTGATTTTTTTATTTCTGTTTTGACTTTGTTTTTATCTTTTTATCTTTCAGGCTGTCTTCCCACTTGTGATTCGCCTGTCCCAATCTCTACAGTATATGTGATTACAAGGCATATATCATTGTAAGCTTGACTTTGCTTTTAGTTTCTTTCTTTTTTTGCCATACTAACAGGTCATTTTCTCAGTTATTTAATGATTATTACAACATCATGCAGGGTTGTGGGTGGCATTGCAGCCAATGACATGCATACCAGCATCTTACAAAAACTATGCAAGAGGATGTGAATGTGGGGATTTATCATTTTTATGAACATCACTGATTTTCCTTTCCACGGTTGAGAGTTTCCAGTAAATAAATAGCATTGGTGACCTTGTGGTAATGCAGAAGAAAAAGATTTAAAATAGCAGTCATGCTGGGACAGCCTCTGCTAGTGATTGTCACACGCCTGAGTAAGTGAGTTCTGGGGGACCAGGCTGCCTGGAGGTCAAATGGCAGTAGAGGGTCATAGAGTATGACGAAAGTGTCAGGTACGGGTTTAGAATTGTACATTTGGGAACTATGAGTGTTGTAGCTCAGTGGTTGAGTGTTTGACAAGGTTGTGTTAATCCTTGGGCTTGATCACCAGCACTGCAAAAAACACAAAGAAAGAGAGAAGGGAAGAGATGAGGAGAGAGGAAGGAACATTTTATGTACACTTGCTTCATTCAAATGGAATGCATTTTGTGAATTCAGTAGGGCCTAATAGAAACCTTCTGCAAATCACAGTTGCTATTTGATTCTCCCCAGTCAGGGAAGTCAGGCCAGTGAAAACAGCTACTCATTTTCAGGCTCTCTGAAAGCCCCTCACGGTGTAAAAGGAGAATCCTGGGCCCCAGGATTGGGAGAAGAATCTTTTGATCTCTCTTTGTCATTAACTTACTGGATGACATCAGAAAAATGACCTCCTGGGCCTCAGTGTCTTTCCAAATCGATTTTCAGCTGCACTCCTTGAATCCCAGTGATCCTTTATTAGGGACTCTGATTTTAAAATGAAGATGAGTGAAGGGTCAGTGTGGCATGGAGAGTCTCTGAAGAAACAGTGTCTACCTTTCTGTGGCCTGCTGTGCTGCCCCAGGCCCCATCTTGGTCAGATATTGGCTGAGCTGCTGGCAGAGCAAGGTCATTGGAACTCAAGAAGGATGCTGTCAGTCCTTACTTTGAGCTTTGGACATCTGCAATGCGGGCCTGTGGCCTGGAGCCTGGGAGAGCCATATCTTCACTCCCACTGTCCCTAGCATGTGTGACTGCAGCAGCCCTGTCCTATGTGCTCTGCCCCTTTGTGACTATGGTACTTAGGCATTTTCTGTCCTGCATGTCCCCCTTAAACCTGCCTTCTTCTGTGACAGGCCTGAAGATCACTCTGCTCCTGCACTTCCTTCTGCTGATGACGCTGTGTCACGTGGTGGTGTCCCTTCCCCAGGGGCTGCTCTCACTGGTGGCATCACCTCAGGTTTGTGCTTTCTCCTTTTGCCTGCTGTCTTCCTAAATGCTCACCCCATCCTCCTTCCCAAAGAACTGTGCCCTCTACAGAGTCTCCTTTCCTCTCTCTGGGCAGCTTGGTCTCTAGAGCCAAGTGTTCTCCCTGGGGACTGGGATGGGGAGGCCACCTTGAGGCTTTTCCTTGAGGTGTGAGGAGGTGGAAGTTTGAGAGTCAGCTTGGCTCACTTTGCTCTGGCTGATTCTTATGGAAGTTGACTCGCTCCCTCGTATGTTTCTTTTAAACAGCGCTCTCACTCTGCCAATGGCCCCACTCTCTTGGCTGAAAACAAGTGAATGTCTCCTACTGTAGCAACAGTCCTAGGCTGAGAAGTCTGGGTGGGACACTACCCATGATACTCTTCCCAATCCAGCCACGGGCACCTTTCTTAGTTACTTTTATTGTTGCTGAGTCAATATTCCCAACACCCACAAGTTAAAAGAGAAGAGGTTTAAATCAGCTTATGGAAGTTGTAGAGGTTTCCGGTAGTCAGCTGGCTCCAAGCCAGGGTGTGATGGCAGAGGGGCATCACAGAGGAGAAACAGTCCATGGCATGGCAGGCAGGAAGGCAGCAAGCAGCAGCAGCAAACCCCCTTTTCCTTTTTTCTCATCCCAGGCTACAATCCTTTTGTCTAGTGCCACTCACACTCATGTTGGGTCTTTCGATGATTACATCCAGAATTCTGACATACCAACTGGACTAATCCAGTACCACACATCCCTAATCCCAGTAACCTGCACCCTAGATCAGTGATGATAAACCTTTTAGAGACAAGGCCTGAAGTGCAACCCAAAATCATTTATGTATTACAGTGTGCCCACACTACATTTAAAATGAATACTGAGTTTAGAAAAATCAAGTCATACATTCACATCTTTTGTCTTAAAAGTAAAACACAGAGACCACTACCACTGTCCTAGATCCCGCCACCTCTGAAACTCTCCCTCCAGTGAGTACATGAGGCTTTGTGTGGACATCTAGATTACAACCCTGACCTGTAACTCTACCCCTCGGTGTATGTCTAGAGCTATGTCTAGTGTACATGTTTTGGGTTAAGGGTTTAGATGTTTAGATGTTTAAGGTTAAAGCTAGGGTTAGGTTTAGGGCTAAGCTTAGGTTGATGTTCTTAGTAATTGGTCTACATTTAGAGATAAGCTATATCCCATGCTAGGTTTTAGATAATTCTAGGGTTTCACAAGGATTTGGTTTAGAGTTAGTTTTATGTCAATTTGAAGGCTAGTGTTAGGGATTGGACTAGGAATATGGGTAGAGTGAGGCTTAAGGAGAGGGCCAGCATTAGATCTGGGGTACCAGACATGTTATTGACAGTATAGCTAATCCTAGTGTTTGTATTCCATTTAGATATTGTTGTTAGTGCTGAAACAAAATACCTGCACCCCAATTTAAAGAGTAAAAGTTTATTTTAGCTCATATTTTATAGGTGTTTTAGTATATAGTCTGCTGGCTGCTGGGCAAGGAAGCATGGTAGAGGGCCATAGAAAATGATAAACAGTTCATGGCAAGGTACGGCAGTGAGCCTCTCTTTGCCTGTATATTTCATCTGAGCCACAAGCCTATTTGTTGATGCCAGTGATACCTTTGGAAAGTTTTGTCTTCATCAAATCCATCCAGCCACACCTAGAACTATAGTATATCACATAGTTGCTTATTCCAGTACAACACAGCAAAATCCACCCCTATGTGTGTGTGAGGCTATGGGGAACATTTAAATGTAAGCTATGCTATTCACCATGCTTAAGGTGAAGTTAGTTGTAGACTCATAATCAGTGTTACAGTGAGGGTATCTTGGTTACTTTTCTCTCTTAGCTGGGACAAAATACTGACACCTAAAATGAAGGAAGTAAAGGTTTATTTAGATTACTGTTTGTGGAGGTTTCAGTCCAGAAACAGTTGGCTCCAAGGCATGGTGTCATGACACCCAGGCAACACTTCAATGCAGCAGCCAGCAAAAGCAGCCAGAGCAAAGTGGGGAAGAACAAGCCTCTTTTCCTCCCTTATATTGTACACAGGCCATCCCTCTCCAGGGTTGGTGTAGCACTGACAAAATCTACTTGGCCTCCTCTTGCACAGAAGGAGGATATTTACAAAATAAGGCCTCTGGCTCCTTGCTGAGTCTTTTAGTTAAACTTCTAAACTGCTCAAGTTGACACAATGTATCATGCATAACATAGTGTTAGTGATAGGAGTAGGGTTAGGGATAAATCAGGCTAGGCAAAGACTTTGGTTGGATTAAGGTTAAACTGAGATTTCCACAAGGTTAGCATAAGTTTCATGCTTACATTTAAGTTAGGAATAGGTTTAGGTGTGGGTATAGGTTTAGCCTTTGCTTTAGGTTTAGGTTTGGAGTTAGATTTCTATCAGTTTTAGGGATAGGGTGAAGTTTAAGAATAGTTTCATGTTTAGGACTAGTGCTAGTTTTAGATCTAAGGCTATTTCACATTTACCTGAGGTAAATATTGGTCCCCACAAGCACAAGTGGTAATAATGTTTTACAGATATTAACGGTAAAAGAAACACCCCATCTCTGTGGAATGAGTTTGGGCCAGGTAAAAGTAAAAAAAATAAATAAATAAGTATAGTCTGTAGGCACCATGAACTACCTAAAAGTAACCTGAGAGCAAAATTGCAGTTGATCTTCTTCTTTTAATATTTCCCACACTGGCATCAGGGTTAGATCATCTTATAGAAATCCTGCTCACCTTCTCACAAGATATCCACCTGCAGGACTTTAGGAACTGTTCTGAACATGTGGCCTGGGATTATATAATTAAAATCTCATAAGAATGTACCCAGCTAGTCTTTCTACACTCCTAGAATTTTTCATTTAACAGGCCATGCCTACTTTCCTACCCTGCCTTTGGCATACACTAACTTCCTGCTTCATTTCTCCTTGAGGGAGATATTTTTCCATAATTCTTTATGGGGTTTCAAGGGTGGGAGGTCTTCATCTTCATTACAGGTACCGTCTGCTGAAAGTAGTTGCAGGTTCTACTTATATGGTCTTCAGGGCAGAAGTCGGATATTCCTGTGGGCAAGAATCTGGCAGGACTCTGTTCCCATACAGTTGGATAGCCTTTGGTGTTTGGCCTAAAAGAATAAGATATTATAAGAATTTTGTGGTGTCTGAGTGTACTATCGTATCAGAAGACAGAAAAGGTTTCCTGTATAACATTTTAACAGACTCATATTAGCCCCATTTGGGGGTGGGGGAGTGGAACCCTCCTGGGGGCTATTGGCAATAATCAGAGACAAAACTTGGATGCTTCTTGGAACAGTTTTCCCAGAGCTCACTTTGGGGTCTGGTGGACCTTTTAAATATACCAAGGACTCTCTATGTTGAATAGAGATGATAGTTGATTCCAAAAGCCTGAACCATCCCAAGTAATTTGAGATGTAAAGTAAGGCCCATTGCCATTCTGAAGGGACTGGGTAGTTGAAAATGGGGAATGGTGCTTTGAGGAGCACCTCGACTACCTCCATAGCCTTTTCTGAATGAATAGAGAAGCCTCAGCCCAAACTTTAATGCGTCTATTAGGACCAGTACTTGCCTAAATCCACCATGGGCAAGGCAACACGTGAACAAAGTATAATTGTCAGTCCTCCCCAATTTATATCCCTCTCCTCCACACTGGATCTAACAAAGGAAGTGCTATCTGCTTGCCAGAGTTCTTGCAGGCACAGATTTGTAGACCTGTCAGGTGGCTGCTGCTGGTCCTAGTCTTGTGAAAAATTGAGTGGCCATTTACACTGTAGCTTCTCTTCCTTGTGGATTCATCAAGAATTTTTGTGGTTTTCCACTGTGTCCCTTGAGAAAGCACAGTTGGTTTTCTACCAGAGTCCCTTTTTAATTCTCTCTTGCCCTAAAGTCCCTTTATTTTGCTGAGGTTGATAGACCGATTTTAATAACTCCTCAAGAACTGGGAGCAAGGCTAAGATTTTGAGGGTCTGTAAGGTTTTCCTTTTGCCTCCTTATCAGTCTTTTGATTATCCAAGGAGACTTTGGATATGTCTTTCTGGTGTCCCCTCATTGCAAGACAGTGACTTGCATGGCAGGTTGGACTGCCTCTAGGGGTCATAGAATTTCATTTTTGTTATTTTTAGGATATTTGTTATTAGACAGGAAGTCTCTTTCTTTCCAGAAGGCTGCATGGGCATTGTAGCACCAGAAAAGCAAATTTGGAGACCATATGGATATTTAGATTTTTGTCCTTTTCTAATATCAATGCCCAAGAAAGAGCCACAGGTCTGCTTTTTGACTAAAGATTTCACAGGGAAGGTGTCTGTCCTGCTAAAATCATCCATCTTTTTGTCCCAAAGTTAGATTTCAGTTTTTCCTGCTCTCGCAGTTTTAGTTGCTACTGTCCTCAGACAAATGGACATCCTGTAACCACGCCATCTTTTTTGAAAAGTATGTTAGTAGTCAGAGTTCTTATCCTAGCCTTCAGGTCAAGGCACACAAAGAAATTCCTCTATATTTTGATTTGTACAGGAAGAGAATTTTCTGAAGTCAGGTATTCCCGATGCTGCAGCCTAAGGGCATAATTTATTTGTCTAAAGACATTGTCAGTCACATCTAGGGCACACAGACTCATGGTCTTTGACAGCTTCATGTAAAATCTTTGCCGTTAGTCCAAAATTAGGTGTCCATATCTGGTTGAGGCCAGACATTCCTAGGAAGGAACAAAGCTGTTGCTTCATGGCATAAGGCCCGAAACTTATAACCTGGATCTCACCACTAGACAACTGTTGTACCTCAGGTATAAGACCGTATTCCAAGTACTGAATTTTCAGAGGGGTATCTGAGCCTTTTCTTTTGAAAGTTTTTATCTCAGCTAGAAAATTCAAGGTTTGTGTAGTGTTATGGATGAGTAACTTCCAAACTGAGCTGCATATTAGTATATTGTGTACATGCTGTGTATTATGTACCACTGTGCCTTGTGTAAACTCTGGGTTTTTTCAGTCTTTTTATAATGCCTGAGCAAAAAGGTGAGGGCCAGCTCTAAACACTTGGGGGAGAAGTGCCCAATTATGCTGCTACTTTTCCTATGAAATTGGATTTTCCCATTCAAAGGCAAACAGAAGCTGGGAAGCAGGATGGAGGAGAATATAAAAGCATCTTTGAGGTGTAAGGCTGAGAAATTTGTGCCTCCTGGAAATTGGGAAGAAATTGTATGTACATATGCCACCAGAGGGCGCATTGAGATTACAGCCTTGTTTACTAGGCAAAGATTTTATTTTTTTAGCCATCCTATATTATCCTGAGGGTTTTACTAAAGGAAAAATGAGATATCCCTCATGGTCATGTTTGAGAAAGCTTGTGTGAGAGACTAGAGACCTTTATGTTACTCTCCTTTAACTGGGTATTGCTTTCAGTTAGGAAACTGGCTGGAGTTTTCCATATACTGGCGTAGCTGAATTCTCCCCACCAGGTATTCCATTATGCCATGCAGCGGGACCCACCTGTTGACTGATTAGCTCAGAGAGACCTGGGATAGTCCTTACAGGTAAAATCTATTTTAGCCTTTGCTGGAATGTGAGAATTACTCCTATGTTTAAAGGAAATCTCTTCCTAGAAAGAGAGTAGCACACTGGAGAACAATGAAAAACTCTTAGTTAAACATTTGGCCTTCAAAGTGACAAGTCAGAGCAGGAGTCAAACAACTGACTAAGGCTTCCCTCAGCCACAGTCATGGCTATAGGATTCTTCAAAGGGAGAGGATTCTTCAGAGTAAGGACTTTTTGTCTTCCTCTATATCAGTGAGTGATTGTACTGGCTCCCCTAGGACAATCAGGGTTAGCTGTTTCCTCACAGGAACTGAAGATGATATCCTTGCAGAGGGGCACTGTAGCATCCCCTGGCCCCTTCAATCTTCATTAGAGAGCAAAATGGAAGTTTCGGCTGTCCTATCCCCTCACCGGGAGCAGGGACGGTCAACCCTCCAGTGGCATGAGACACTTGGAGCAGGGGCCAGGAGGTGGCTTGGTGCAGTTGAGTGCCCAGTGTCCTGTCTTCTTGCAATTGAAACAATAACTGTTTTCTCAATTATCTTTATGCTTCCCTTAGATGATTTGGGTGCATTTAATACATTGCCAATTGTGACAGCTATATTTCTGGGCTTTATCTTTTCACTCTTCATCTAAGATCCTGATTATTGAACACAAAAAGGTTATGTCCAGCAACTGCATGATAGGCATAATAAAGACCCATCTGAAGTTTTTGTAATTTATGCAGAATATTTGGATCTGAGTTACAAATGAAAAGATGTCCAATCAGTACCTATTACTCCTTGGAAGATGGATATGTGTTTGTATATTTACAAAAGACTTCTGTTGCTGGATATGGTGGTGCATGCCTATAATTCGAGTACTTGGGAGGTCAAGACACGAGGATCTTTGCAAATTCAAGACCAGCCCTGTTCTACAAAGTGAGTTCAAGGCCATCCTGAACTTCATAGGGAAATGTTGTCACACATAAAAAAATTTTTGATAATCAGCTGGATTATCCTCTTTGCCCCATATGATCCTGTTCACCTTATCATAGTTAAGAGATTTCATTTCCAATGTACTTTTCATTCCCATGATAAAAGCAGCTATCATGTGAGGGATTATTTTTAGCTCCTCACTAGTGTTATAATCCCAGTTTGGTTCTGTTAAAGGGAGAACAGACTCATCAGGTTGAGTTCCTGCCCTTGTTAAAACATATGAGTACCCTGCATGGTTGGTAGCCTCTTGTAGGATTCTTGATCTTTCATCTGCAGAATTGGACAAGAGTGAGGGTAAAGTTTCAAACTATTTTGCAAACTTACTAGGATCCTCTGAAGTTCAACCTAGCTCTTCTTTGTATTGTTGGATATCTGCAAGTGAGACAAGGACCTAGACTCAAGTACTCTCCTCTCCAAGTGAAGCTGTACAAGTTATGAATTAGAGGAGTAAGAAGGGCCCCTTGGAGTACCACCTGTGGGGCTTGGAGTTGTCTGTGTATATCCAGTGATGCCTCCTGCAGGACTTACAGCTGTCTGAGGAGCGTGATGAGGGGGCTGAGGGATACTGAATTCCTCTGGAGCACTAATCTCTAAAGGAGTTCCTCAGTCACTTGAAGGTGAAGGGAGTGCTTTGTGGGCCAGAAGATCATGAAGAGAGGGTCAAGCAGACCTTCCTGAATGGTTGTATTCACGAAACAGATGAGAAACAGTCAGGACTCTGAGGACAGGACCATCAAAGTTGTACCTTTCTTCCTCAGGGGCTGGCCACTCTAAATATCTCAGTTTCTGGAGTTTTCCTGAGATAAAATGTCACAGAAGCCTGAATATAAGGGATTTATCTCTACTTTTTGAGCTTTAAGCAGGAATAATTTATTTAAAAAATGTACCAGAATTTAAACTGTCATCCTGTCCCCATCTCTTGCCATTCCCTAGTTCACACAGGACCCAAAGTGTATTGCAGCAATAGATAAGTTGTGACTTTTTCAAATTGGGTAAAAAGTTTCCCACTAGTCACGGAAATGATCTATCGGTAAAGTTGGTGGAACTGTGGGGCACAGTTCACGGTGATTCCCATGACTCATCTTGGGACCTAGAGAGAGAAAGATCTGGGTCTCAGTTCCTTCAGATATCATTCCATGCAGAAGAAAGAAACCTAGTTGAAGCCACAAAGCATCCTGTCTGAGACTTCAGTATTTACTGAGCAGACATCTTTGCCTGAAGCTGAGACAGCATCAGTATCTTTCATAGATGATGGAGAAAGCAGGAGACAATTCCTAGTCTCATGAGAAAAGCCTGGGGAGGCAGCAGAAGAAAACCTCAGTTATAGATGAGAGAGAGACAGGGAGAGGGAGAAAGAGGTGGAAGAAAACTTTGCCTCTCTTCCTGACTGGCTGTGCCAAATATGTTACCGAGTTTTGTGGTACTGAAGTCTCCTTGTAGAGGTGTTTTCTGGGTTCTTTCTACCCTGGTCAAGGAATTGTTAAAGAGAAGCACAAATGGTAATAAGGTTTTACATTTATTAAAGGTAGGGAAAGAAAGGCTCTGCAGAGTGAGTTTGGGTCAAGTATTAGTAGCAAAAAATAAGTGCATTCTATAGGGCAAGGGTAGGATAGTACACAGGATATAATGCCTAATGTTCTTCGAAAAATATTTCCCATACTGGTGTCAGGTCTGGACCATCCTATTGAAAACGTGTTTGAGTTCTCATGAGAAGAAGTTCATGTGCAGGACTTTGAGAACTGCTGGGCACATGTATCCTGGAATTTTATAATTAATAGTTTATATTTACTTCCCCAGCTGGTCTGCCATGCCCTCCTGGGACTTTCTAATTAACAGGTCATGCCTGAATTCTTAAGCAGCCTTCACATATCGTAGTCTCTTCATTTCTTGTATGGTTATGATTAGGGCTAAGACTTGGGCTAGGCCTAGATTTAGCACTTGGCTTCCACCAGAGTTGTGGATAATGTTAGGTGTAGGGTTAGATTTAGGGTTTTGTTCCAAGAGGGTTATGGTTAAGGTTAGGGTTATGTCTGGTGCTAGACAAGGTCTAGATTTAGAGCTAGGGCAAAGACTACACCAGAGTTAGGTTTTTTGTTGTTGTTGTTGTTGTTGTTGTTTACCAGTGTTGTTGTTTATGTCAAGTGTCTTTTTTTTCAATATTAGAGTTGCATTAGGTTAAGGGTTCAATTTAGCTGTGGGCTAGGTTTAAGTTAATCTTTTTGATAGTATAGAGCTAGTATTGTAATAGAAATAATGTAAGGAATAGACATAGGATTAGGATTAGTTTTAAATTAAGTTTTAACCAGGTTAGCATTAGGAGAGGGTTAAGCCCAGATTTCTACCAGGGTTAGGGTAGTGATTGGCTTAGAATTAGTGTTAAGCTCAGGATTAGAGTTAAATTTCATTATTTTGTTAATGCTATAGATAGGGCTCAAACAAAGACTAGAACTAGAGTTAGAGCTTGAATTTTACCATGGAAATTGTTAGGTTTATAGTTAATGTTCCATTTAGTATTTACCAGGTTAATGTTATTGGTAGGTTTAGTACTAGGGTTTTTTTTTTGCAGTTATTTTTAAGGTTAGGACTAGTCTAGGCTAGAAAAAGGACTTGAGATCCATTGAAATTAAATTTAGGATTAAGGTTCTCTTAGGATTTGGTATAGGGTTAGGATTCAGCCTAGGTCTAGATTTTGCCTTTTACAAACTTTAGGCTTTAGTTTTGTTAAGTATAGATTTCCAAAAGTGCTAGGTTTAGTGTTAGTATTTTGTCTACTTTGGGTAGGGCTAGAGCCACATCCAGGATTCTACCAAGGTAGAGCTAGGTTTAGGATTAGAATTAGAATTAGAACTAGGGTTTTAAATTAGAGTTAATTCCATCAGGATCAGTATTATGGTTAGGGCTAGTGCTAGGGCCAGGGCTAGGTCTGGGTTTATGGCTAAGGTTTCACCAATATTAAGGTTAGGTTTAGAGTTAGGGTTTAAGGGTAAGCTTACAGTTAGGGTTAGAGGTGGGACTTTGCGTAGAGTTCTAGCAGGTTTTGGTTAGGATCTGGATTGGTGTCATCTCCAGGGTTCAAAAAAGGATCAGGGTTAGGATTATGGTTAGTCTTAGAGTTAGGACTTTGTTAGGGCTTTGGGTTTGATCTAGGGCTAGGCCTAGAGCTAGAGTTCCTGAAGTGTTTCCTTAGAATTTGTGTTGGTGTCACCCTTAGAGTTGCAAAATGATTAGGGTTTGGGTTAAGGTTAGTATTAGGGTTATTATTAGAATTAGAATTAGAATTAGAATTAGAATTAGAATTAGAATTAGAATTAAGGTTATGGTTATTCTTAGTCTTCTAGTATTCAGAAATTTTTAGTGTTAGGATTATATTTTTTTATGTTTAGTATTCCATTAGGGTTAAAGGTTTAATTTAAGTTTACAGGTTAGTTCAGATTTAATATAATTGTTGAGTTTAGACAAGGATTAGTCTTAACATTAGGTTAGTTTTGGTGATAGTCATAATGACTTGCATAGGTTAGGTTCAAGGTTATGTCTAGGTCTAGAGGTAGGGTTCCGATTAAGGAGAGTTCCAATGTTCTGTCAATGTTATAAATAAATTTATGTTAGGAATATTATATTTAGATTTCCTACCAAGATTCTGTTTATGGCTAAGATTTGTATTAGAATTGTGATTCTGCTATAGTTGTGTTTAAGATTAGACCTAGTACTCCTAATAGTGATAAAGGTATTTCTAGGTTTGCACCATGTTTAGCATAGGATTAACCATGATGGATATTGTTAGTTGCCAGTTGCTGGCATTCTTAGGGATAGACCTAGGTGTTATGCTAGATTTTGGCTAAGGTTATTCTTAGTGTTAGTGTTAGTGTTAGTGTTAGTGTTAGTGTTAGTGTTAGTGTTAGTGTTGATGTTGGTGTTAGTGTTTTTTAGTGTTGTTTTTAAGATTAAGTTTAACTTTAGGGTTCCAGTAGGAGATTAGGTTTAGGGTAATGACAGTGTTAGTATTATGGTTCAATTTCTGGTTAGGTTTAGGTTTAGGGTTGTAGCAGGGTTAGAGTAAGGATTATGTTGAATGTTAGATTTAGGTATAGTGCCAGATTTAGTTTTAGTATTAGGGTGAAGGTTAGGTAAGAGTTCTACTAATGGTAGAGTTAGTATAGTGAGTGGGCTACCGTTAAAGTTAGAGTTTCAGTCAGGGTTAGGTTTAGGTTTCTGGCAGATTTAGGGTAAGAATTATGTTGAAGTTTATATTTAGTGCCAGCATAAGGGTTAGGGTTATGGTTATGGTTAGTGCTAGGTTTGGGGATGATATCCTCCCAGGTTAGAGTTAGGATTAAGTTTAATATTAGTTTTAATGGTAGGTCTAGGACCAAGGCTCCATAGAGGTTTAGAGTTTGGGAAAGTGGTTGGAGCTAGGGAGAGGGCCTGGACTTAAGCTGGGTCTAGTGCTGTTTTTGCCAGTTTAGGGTCAGTGCTAGGGCTATTATTCCATCAAGGTTACATTTAGGGTTAGTGTAGGGCTAGGGCTAGTAATAAGGATAATGATAGTCTAGAGTTCACCATATTTAAGGTAGGATTAAATTATGGTTTTAGTGTTAGTGCTAGGGATAGATTTAGGTTTAGTGATAGGGCTAGGGCTAGTACTAATTATGTTTAATACTAGGTTTTGGATTATATTTAGGATTAAGCTTAAAGCTGGAGTTTCACCAGAGTTAAGTTTGGTTAGAGATAGTTATAGTGTTACAGTTGGAATTTGGGCTGGGAATATGGCTCAATGACACAGCACCTACCTGGCAAGAAGAAGACTCTTAGTTTTATTCCTGTTATCAAAATAATGTGTTCCTAGAGTTAGAAATAGATCAGTGTTAGGTTGAGGCATTTAGTTTTAGGCTTAGATTTAGGATTAGGGATTTACCACAGTTAGTGTTACCATCTGTTTTAGTGCTAATTTTAGTTTAAATTTATGGCTTAGGCAATGTCCTGTGTTTGAGTCAAGGCTAGGGTTAGCACTAGGGTTCTGTTAGGAATAGGTGTAGGGTTAAGATTGGGTTTAAAGGTTGGGCTTAGATTTAAAGTTCACCAATGTTAGGAGTAGGATTAGAGTTAGGGAAGGTCTTAAGATTAAGGTTAGACTTAGTGTTAGTTTTGGTTCCATTAGAGTTTGTGTGAAGGCAAAGTTAAGGGTTAATACTAAGTCGAGAGCCTGTATGACAGGAGTAGGTTTACATTTTGTTTTAGGTTTTGTGTTTGGACCAGTTTTTAGTGCTAATTGCCAAACTAGAGACAGGACTAGGGGTAGAGCCAAACCTAGTGTTCCACCATGTTTATGACTAGGGTTAGAGTTAGTGTTCAGTTTTGGAGTACACTGGGGATAGGGTTAGGTTTTGGTTTAGCTTTAGATTTGTGTTTTAGGGTAGGGTTAGGTCAAAGTTTAGCATGGGTTAGGGGATAAGTTTTGAGTTTCAATAGAGTTAAGTTTGAGTTTAGAGTTAGCTTTTGATTTGGGTTCTACAGGGTTTTGTGTTGGAGTAATGTTAGGACTAGTGCTGGCCTAGTGGTTGGCTTGAGACAAGATTCAACCAGATTTAGGCATGGGTTTAATTTTAGGTACAGGGTTCTATGAGGATTAAATTTAGGGTTATTTTTAAGCAATGGTGAGGTCTTGGGCTAAAACTAGATCTATAGATAGATTTCTCCAATGTTATGGTTATGGAATCGTTTAGGGTAGAATTAGGTTTCCCCTATTAAAATGATCGCAAACCAATGACATGTGTGTTATTTGTTTTTCTTTTGAGACAAAAGATGTTAATATATGAGTTGTTTTTTCTAACCTAAAATCTCAGTATTCAGAATTTATTGCAGTGTTTACATTTTTCAATAGATATGTAATTTTTAGGTTGCAGTTTGGTTACTTATCTGTATAATGTTTGCCATCCCTGCCCTTAAGTTTAAACTTTCAGTTATTGTTGGACAAGATTAGGGTTATGGTTACTTTATTTATGATTAGGGATAGGCCTAAGGCTAATACGAGGGTTGATATAGGTCTAGCCTTAGGATTAGTGTCCCACCAGTGTTAGTGTAATGTTAGTGTCAGTGTTAGTGTCAGTGCTTAGGTATAATTAGTCTCCCACTAAGTTTAGAGTTAGGGTTTGATTAGTCTTAGGGTTAGGGTTGCTGTTAAAAGCAATGTTTATGTTTATGTTTAGAGTTAGCATTAGGCTGAGGCTAGTAATAGAAATAGGGATATATCTAGGTGTCAGTTATCGTTCCTATATAATTAGGTGTAAGGCTGGTGGTAGTACTAGGGTTACTTTAGAGATAGAACTAAGGCTAGGGTTAGAATTAGGGTTAGGGCTAAGACTTGGGTTACATTTTAGGTTAGAGTTAGGTTCATGGCTATTGTTAGAGTTCTCCAAGGAATAGATAGGATAGGGCTACTGTCTTGGATACTCTTCTTTCATAGTGGTTGCAAAATACCTGACACTCAAAATTAAGGAAGGAAAAGTATTTTTGTTGAGGTTTCAGTCCATAATCAGCTGGCTCAAAAACAGGAAGGCATGGCACAGAGGCAACTCTTCAAGGTGGTAGAAGACAGAAAAGCAGAAAAGTGAAAGAGAGTTGTGGACAAGCCTCTTTCCTCCCTTATATTGTGAGCTGACTAAATCGATGGGGCTGGGTGCGGCACTCCCACAATCTTCACCCCCTCCTTTTTCACAGGAGGAAGTTTACAATGCGAGAACCCTGGCACTCGCTTGAGTTTCTTAAACTTCTAAATTTCTCAAGTTGACAAATGTATCAAACCTTATGACTAGTTTTAGGACTTGGATAAGACTGAAGCCAGGGTAACAACAGGATTAGTGACAGAGTTAGACAAAGGTTTTTGCTAGGGCTAGGGCTATATCGGCTGATGTTTAGAGTCCGAGTTAGAGTCAGGATTAATTTTAGAATTAGAGCTAGGTTTAGGGTTAGGTTTTCACCAGAGTTACTATGAAGGATTACTTAATGTTGAGGCTAGGCCTCGGGTTAGGGTTAGCATTCCTGCTAAAGCAAGGGTGCCAATAGTGATTGCATTAATGTTAGTGTTAGGGATAGGGTTAGGGTTAGATTAATTGTCAGGGCTAGGCCTAGAGCTAGCTTTATAGCTATGGCTAGGGTTAGGGCTTGGGCTAGAACTATGGTTAGGTTATGTATAGGTTTAGTGCTAAAGCTATGGGTAGGACTAGTTTTTGGGTGTGGGCCAAAACACTGAGGTTCATGGTTATTTTGGGTGTTACATCTAGGTCTAGGTTTAAGCTTATGTTTAAGGTTAGAGTTAGGTTTAAGGGTTGTATCATGTAGAAGTGTTAGGTCCAAATGAGAACTGTTTTTGAAGAAACTTCATACATAGGTTTTGGAAAATGTTTAGTTTTCTCCTGTGTGTTCTGTCAAAATTAGGGCTAGAAATAGGATTGGGGTAGATTTCTGCAAGGGTTAGTTATATAATTAGATTTAATAGTAGGGTAAGGGATGTTATAGGATGAGATTTACTGATTAAGTCTATAGTCAAGTCTAGAGACAGAGGTACAGATATTGAAGGTCTAAGGCTTAGGCTTCCACCATACTTAGGGTAAGTATTAGGATTAGGGTAAATAGATAGGGATAAAGGACAGGATAATAGATGAGACCAGGGCTATGGGTGTTAAGGGTTTGGGTTGGCATATGGTTTAATGTTTAAGGTTAGCATCAGAGATGGGGTTATAGTTTCACCATACTGAAGATTAGGCTAGCTTCAGTGTTAGGTGTATGCTTAAGATAGATGAGGGCTAGTATTGAGATTCCACTGCCTTGTTAGTTTCTGTATTACTGAGAAAACTTACCCATTACGCCAGTTGAAGGAGGAAAGATTTGTTTTAGGTCACAGTTCCTGGAGGTAACCTAGATATTCAGTTACCTTCAAGGAAAGGCAGCTTGAGAAAGTCCCTTTGCCAAGGACAAACAGCTCCTGGCAAGGCAGACAGGAAGGGCTAAAAGTGAGCCTCCCTTTGCCTGTTAAATTCATCTGAGCTACAAGCCTATTGGTTGTTGCCACCAATACCACTGGAGAGTGTTCAGCCTCCAGTTAACCCATCCAGGCTCTGGCAGGACACTGTTAAATGAATTAGGTACCTATACCAGTACCATATCCCCATGATCCAGCCACCTGTAAAATGTCCAGTTGTTTGCACGAGAGACTGGTGTGGAGGTCATCTGGATAGATGTCATAGCATACTGAGCATGTTTGGATTTCACTTTCCATTCAGATTTAGGGTTAGTACTATGGTAAATGGTAAGAGATTGGGCTAGGACTGGAGCTACACACAGCCTGACTTGGGCCAGGCTGAAGGTTTGGAGTGGGTTAGCAGTAGGTAGAGGATTTCACCAGAGGTAGGGTACATTTCAGAGTTCTGTGTATAGTAGGGATACATTTAGGTTTAGCCTTAGCTGTAGGTGTAGTTGTAGGTTTGGATTTAGGTTTGGGTGGTTAGGGTTCTACCTGTGTTAGGCTTAATGTAATATTTAAAGTTATGTTGTCTCGGGGTCATGGCTAGGTTTTGGTCTAGGGCTAAATTTCATATTTGGGATAGGGTTCAGATTAGCATTAGAGCTAGGCACTGGACCTGGGTAAGGGCTAGAGCTATGTTTATGGCTAATGATAACTCTTTGCTTAAGGGAAGCTCTATGTGTTGGCCTAGGTTTCCACCAGGGTTATCATTAGGGTTAGGGATAAGGGGGCTAGCAAAGGGTTAGTAATAGACATAGGGTTTAGATGGTACTGGGCTCAGGTTTTGATTTAAGATTAGTGTGGTAGTTCCTACTAAAGTTGCTGCTAGTGTTAGTATTATCATTAGGGGCAGTTAGGGGCATTTTGTCAGTATTTGAATCTTGAATATGGCCTAGATTGGTGATACACTTAGTTTGGGTCGAGATTTAGGCATGTGTTTATCTATAGATTTAAAGCTATGGTAGGATCAGAGGTTTTTGCAGCATAGTGTATTGTCTATGTATAAAGTTAGGGTCAGGAGTAGGTTACAGGTATGGGTTGGGATAGGATCAGGAGGATTAGCGTTCTGTTTAGGCTAGGATTAGGGCTAGAACAAAGATTATGTTTCAGTTTTGGTTTAGGGCTAGGATCATGATTAGCATTTGGGTCAGGCTATGGAGGGGTTAGAGCTTTGTTTAGAGTTAGGAATAGAGTTTGGATTATGGTTAGGCATATAGTTATGGCTAGGGCTGAACTAGTATAGTTTTCTTGTTAGCGTGAAGTGTCATAGATTGTAGGTCTAGGGTGATGGTTATAGCGAGAGAAGACCTTAGGCTAGGGTTAGAGACAGGACTTATGCTACACAGGCTAAGGTTTTAATTAGATTTTGGTTTTGTTTATGGATGCTGCTAGGGTTGTCTTATGGTGAGAGGGAAAGGGCCATTGAGAATTAGTTTTGGATTCTTGGTTATATCAGATTGAGAAGTTTGGTTAGTCTCAGGGTAGGTCTAGTCCTAGGGACTGGGTTAGATTCATGGTTCTTCCATTGTTTGATTAGTGCTAGAGTTACTATTGGGCTAAGGTTCGGAGTAGATTTTGGGCTAGATCTAGGTTTAGGTTATATTTAGGTTTTGTGCTAAAATATGCCCAGAAATAGCCCATAAATTAGGGCTAGAATTCCCCAGACTTAGGGTTATTTGGGTGTTGATGTGAGGTCTAGGTGTAAAGCCATGCTTAGGTATTGAATTAGGGTCCAGTTTAGTTTTATGTTCTGGTGTAGTATTCCGAGGCAAGTAGGATTAAGTGTATTTGCATAGAGAGGGTAGAGCAAGCATATGGTTAGGTTTTGACCTGGCATTGTGTTAGGATTAGAGCTAGGAGTATAATTGGTTTGTAGTGGTAGCATGGCTGGGACTAAGATAAGTTTTGCTTTTTTATAAGTTTATTTTAGTGCACAGTTCCCAGAGGTTTCCTATATAATCAGGCAACTCCATGGTAAGGCATCATAATAGAGCATCGTGACTGAAGACAAACAGCTCCTGGCAGGGCAGAGAGGAAGCCCCAGAAGTAAGCCTCCCTTTGCCCATTTATTGCATCCAAGCTACAAGCCTATTGGTTGTTGCCACCAATACCCCTGGAGAGTGTTCTGCCTCTAGTAAATCCATCCAGGTCCTGGCAGAACATTGTCAGATGAATTAGTTACCTATGCCAGTGCCACATCCCCATGTTCTAGCCACTTCTGAAAAGACCAGCTGTGTACACCAGAGGCTGGTGCAATGGACATCTAGATAGATGCCATAGCCTATTGAGCATGCTTGGATTTCACTTTGGGTTTAGACTTAGGATTAGTGCTTGGATAAAAGGTTAATGAAAGGGCTAGGACTATGTCTACACAAGGCCTGACATGGACTAGGCTGAAGGTTTGTGGTGAGTTCGCAGTAGATAGATGTGTTTTAGAGTAAGGGTAAATTGATAGGGATAAAGGAGAGTACAAACCTTATGATCAGTGCTAGATGGGCTTCGGATTAGGATTACAGTTAGTGTTTAATGCTTATGGTTCTCTTTACAGTTAGGATGAGTCTCGGTTGGGGTTCACCATGCTGAGGACTTGGACTAGCTTCAGCAATGGATTCAGGTATTTTTAAGGTTATCTTAGGACTAGTGCTGAGGGTAGGTATAGTCTTAGAGCCTGGGTTAGATTCGCAGTTCATTCATTGTTTGATTAGCGCTAGTGTTACTATTGGGCTAAGGCTCAGAGTAGGTTTTGGGTTAGATCTAGGTTTAGATTATATTTAGGTTTTGTGCTAAAATATGCCCAGAAATAGCCCATAGATTAGGGCTATAATTCTGCAGACTTATGGTTATGTTGGGTGTTGCTGTTATGTCTAGGTTCAATGGTACAGTTATATTTTCAGTTAATTTCTGGGTTAGTTTTATGTTTTCATGTAATGTTCCAAGAGAATTGAGATTCTATTTTTTTAAAAGATGTACACAAAATTTAGATTTCAATTCATTTAGGTTTTGGTTTGTGCCAGCCTGTTTTGATGTTAATATTATGATTATGATTATAATGTGATTAATGTTAGCTTTCCTGTAGTGTTATTCGTAGTCATAGGTTTAATGGTGTGATTTTGTCTATGGCTAGGTCTGCAATTCCATCAGAAATTATGCTAAGATTGGTTTATTGATAGAGTTAGATTTTGAGTTATGGTTTTGTTCCTTGGTTTTCATGTGGTAGAATCCGTTTCTCAGGGTAGTTGCAGGTTCTCTTCATTTTGAGCCAAAAATTTGTCAAGAAATGCCCACATGGTAGTACTATCTAACACATATTAATGGTGGAAAATAAAAATCTCTACAGAATTTGCAGGATCATGTAAAAGTTAGAATAACTTTAATAATAAATACCCCCTTATAGACACGAGTAGGCTTCCAAGAAGGAATATACTACATTGAGCATAATTGCAGATGTTATTCTTGTTTGTCTTTGCCTTTTCTACTTAATATTCCATACACAGACATCAGGTTTAGGTCTCCTATTGAAAACACACCTGAGTTTTCCCAAGATGTCCAGATACAGGGTTTTGGGAATGGTTCTGAGCAAGTGTCCTTGGATTTTGTCATTAACTTGTCATAAGAACATCCCCAGATAGTCTTTCATGCACTCCTGGGATTTTTCAATTATCAGATCATGCCTACTCTCCTGGCCAGCCTATGTCATAGCCTATCCTCCTGTATCATTTGTGAAACACACATATTCCTGTATTTCTTCATGAGCTATCAAGGGAAGGGAGATCTTCATCTTCATATAAGTATTTATAGGCCTATAGGTAGCTTACAGGTAATGGAAGTGGCTGTAAGTTGTACTTATTGAGGATCATGTGTTATGTAACTATATTGGGATGTTGTAGCTCACTGGCTAGGTTGATGAAGAAAGACAGTGAAAAAAGAGTTATTGTTGTGCTGTCTTGTTCAGTGGGAGAAAGGAAGTACCTTTCCTATTTAGTTGAGATTGTAGAGCCCAAATAAGAATTTCAGGTCTGGGTTCCATGCTTCTTTTGGAGGAGAAAGTATGGCTAAGAAAGGTGTCCGGTAAATTGTTGAGGACCCAAGAGCCATTGACTTAGCAAGACCCCATTTACTTACATGTACTCAGAGCAGTACTGCAGTCTTGCTCTTAAAAATAAATGTCAGATTTTTTCCCAGAGAGTCTTCTGGGTTGTCTTTTTCTTTAGACAACTCAAGTGAGGATCATTTTATTTTAGAAAGTTGAATCCAGTTATCTGTCTCTGTCACTTTTACTGCAGTGAGTGTGGATATTGTGAATAAAAAACCCTTCCATTTTTGTTTTAATTTGTCTGCAGGAGTCCCTTCTTTCCATATCTTGAGGGATATTTCCCCATGTGCTTAGGTATCCCTCTGGGTAAGGATCTGGCCATCCATGCAGCTGGATGGTCTATTGTACTTGACCTAAATGAATGTGATATTGTAAGCACTTTGTGGTCTTTGAGTGTATTATCACATATGAAAGAAAAGACACCTCCTATTAACATTTCAAATAGACTCGTATTAAGCCTCATTTTGGCGGTTAGAACCCTCATGAGAGCTATTGGCAGCAATTGGAGATAAGATTCATGTGTTCCTTGGCACAGTGTTGGCAGAGCTCACTTTAGGATCGCACTGGCTCTTTCAACTTTTCCAAAACTCTGAGGTCTCCTTGTAGAATGGAGATGACAGTTGTGATAGTTTATTCCAAAATCTATAGCATCTCCTGACTTAAGAGGTAAAAGAAGGCTCATTACCCCTTGGAAGGGACTAGAAAGCCCAAAGTGGGGAATGGTTTCTTTGAGTAACACCATGATTACCTCTCTAGCCTTTTCTGAATGGATAGAGAAACCCTCAGTCTAAACTTGTAAGCTGTTTATTGGGACTGATATTTGTACAGATCCCCCATGTTGTGACATATGAGTGAAGTTTGATTTCCATTTCTTCCCAAGTTATGTCCTTCTCAGTACTGGTTCTAACGGAGGTGGGCTTGCCAGATTTCTTGTAGGCACACAGTGGGCAAGTTTTGCAGACCTGTCAAGTGATTGCTGTCCTGTTCTTGTGCTCTGAAAATTAGAGTGAGCATTTCTACTGTAATTTCGCTTCCCATGTGGAAAGAATCATCAGTGTGTTTTATAGTCTTCCATTGTGGAAGCTTGAGATATAGTACAGTGGCACAAGTGCCTGCCTGGCAAGTGTAAGGTCTTGAGTTTGATTCCTGGTACAAAAAATAAACAAAGAAATAAATAATTATATAAATAAAATTCTCAAAAATATAGTCATCCACTGTGTACATCAAGGAAAGACCACTTTATTTTCTATATGCCACCAAAGTTCCTTTTTAATTTTCCCTTATCTAAAGGTCCTTTTATATTTCTTGACATAACATTCTGGTGTTAAGTGGCTCCTTAGGAACTGGGAATAAGGCTAAGGTTTGAGAATGTATAAGGCTGCCCTTTTTTTCTCCCTGCTAGCCTTTTGATTACCCAAGGAGACTTAAGACATGTGTCTTTGGTGTCCCTTACCACGCATTACAGTGACTTGTTTAGGAAGATAGAACAGCCTGTAGTAGTTGTAGGATTTACTTTTCTTGCTTTATAGGTGATTTGTTCTTAGTGAGCAAGTCCTCTTTTTTCCAGATGACTGTATGGGCCAGTAGCACCAGAAAAGCATATTTGGAGTCTTTATAGATATTTAGATTTTTGGTTTTTTCTAATGTCAGTGCCCAAGTAAGAAGTACAATATCTGGTTTTTGATCAAAGATCCCTCATGGAAGGTGATTGGCCTCAATTGTGGGAGACAATTTGAGTGACTCCCTTAGAATGTAGAACAATTGCTGCAACTTTGATTATTCTGAGACTTATTTTCTATCCTGATAGGTACAGAGCTAATTGGCTTCTTTAATTGGCTCTAAGCATTATAAATAAAGTTAGCTGAGGTACTGGTATGTAACCTCTAAAGCCATCAGACAGTCTCCTTTTCCTTGCATAGTGCTTTCTGTAAAATATGTAAGCACAGTGAGATGATAGAGTCAGTCAGCTCTAAAAATGTCAACTAGATATGCACCTCGAGATAAAAAGGTGATGAGTTCCCAGGGCACAAAATTTTGTATTGCAAAAACTAGAACAACAGCCTCCAAAAACAATTTAGATTAGATTTTTTTAATTTTATTTAAGGAGAAAAAAAAGCAGAGAAAGGGTACAAGTTATACAGATTTACAAAAAAAAATAAACAGTAGGAAATCACTAGTTAATGGATTACATATTGTCATCTTAGAAATAATTGTTCAAGTCACAAAATTAAAGCTGGACATTCCAACAGTGAGACTGCAAACAGTTCTGTTCAATGATCCAACAAAACTCAGTGACATCATTATCTATCTTATACACTTAAATATACATGCAGCTATATCGTTTAGAGCACTTTCTTTTCCTCTCTTTTGTACAATGACAATTACACATTTTGGGTTTTGTTGCTCCCACAGTTCTTATTACTTTCTTGGAAGGGAGTAGAACCAAATGTGACATAACAGAACAGAGTCAATTAAATCAAAAGGGTGGACATAATAGATAATGTAAAAGCATAATACAAGGTGATCAACAATGGTTACCATAATGCCTCCTGCTATCTCTAATAGAATTGCCTATATCCTCAGTTATAATAAAATTGAACAAAACAGTAAAGAACAAAAACAACAAAACCAAAACATTGGAGACATTATAGGTCTTCAAAAGTAGGTAATAGTCAACGAGAATGGGCGTCATAATGAATCTCACTATCTTCACAGCTGTTGCCTAAACTTTTGAACCTGGTACTATCAAGCAAAACAGAATAGGGGGACATCAGTCAAAAACAAGATGGTGAGAGTAATACAGGGCTTTAAATCAAGATAATGGAAAGTCAAAGTGGGTTACTATAATATATCTTGCTATTTTTTATTTATTTTTCCCTTAATTAAAAGGATAAAAATAAAAAAGTAAATAATGAAGTGGAGATTGAGATAAAAGAGGGCATAACAGCAAAACAGCGCAGATCAAAACATAACCATTTAAGCAGAATAGTGTTTCAGCACAAGATAATCCTGACATAAAAGTAGTTACCATATTGTCTCTTTCCTTGAAATCTTTGAGTATAACTTCATATACTGTAGCATCAAATATATTAAAACAATGTAAAACCATTTAAGAGAATGACAGCATTACAGGATATTTAGAATCAACTAACAGAAAGTGAACAATGGTTTCTGTATAATCTCCTTGCCTTTAAAAGTTTTTGCTTATACTATCATACATAATAAAATCCAATAAGATACAACCTGTTTAGACCAATGGAGACAGAAGAACAAAAGCTTGATGAGACTTCAAAACAAGATGATACTAAATCAGTATTACCAATTAAGACGTCATTTTCTCCAAAATAGCTGTTCCTATCATCCAATCTTCTCTGCCTCATTTTTGTTGAGCTCTTTTTCTGTCATTAGTTGTCAGTTTGTCTTCTTCATTTTGTTTTCTGTTCCATTCATTGTGGCCTCTCTGCCACTATTTCTGGATTCTTTGTATTTTTCTTTTTTAGAATATCCTGCAGTATTCTCTGTAGAGTTGAATTGGTGGTTGCATATTCCCCTATTTCCTCTTTATCCTGGAAGCACGTTGCTTTTCCATCAATTTCCAGGGATAGTTGTGCAGGATATATCAATCTTGGCTGGAGATTATTATCTTTCAAAGCTTGAATTATTTCCCCCCACGCTCTTCATGATTTGATGGTTTGTGCAGAGAAATCTGCTGTAATTCTGATGGGTGTTCCCTTATAAGTGATCTGTTTCTTGTATCTGACGGCTTTTAATATTCTGTTCTTGTATTGGATTTCTGGAAGTTTAATTATTATATGCCTGGGTGTTGCTCTGTTTGGGTTGTAGGTGGCTGGGGTCCTGTATGCTTCATACAACTGAGTATCTTTACCTTTTGCTAAATTAGGAAAATTCTCCTGGATTATTTCTGTGAGTAGCTTTTGTAGTTCATTTGTTTGTGTCCCTACTTCTTCTTTTATGTTCTTAATTATTAAGTTATGGATCCTCTTATCATCTTCTAATCTTTGTATTATTGCTGTTTGTTTCTTTGTTACTTTTAAGAAGTTTTCATTTCATTCTCCCATATTACAAATCTGCCCTCCAGTTCAGATAGTC
This sequence comes from Cavia porcellus, assembly GCF_034190915.1. Lineage (NCBI taxonomy): Eukaryota > Metazoa > Chordata > Mammalia > Rodentia > Caviidae > Cavia > Cavia porcellus. The sequence goes on along the minus strand of NW_026947492.1, from coordinate 74,299,507 downwards.
TGTCCTTAGTTTCTTTCAAGCTGTTATGCCAGTTTTCGATAGAGTTTTTAGTTTCCTGGTAGTCTCTTTGAACCTGCTTCACATATTCTATGCTTTCTCTATTTTCTCCATCAAACAATTCTCCCCTCTTTTTCTGTTCTTCCATTCCACCATCTGTTTTTTCTTGGGTGGCGCTTAGCATTTCTCTAACTATTCTGCTTATTTCTAGCTTCAGATCATTAATAACTTCATTCCTGAACTCATCTATGAGGCTCTCTAGATGGCGCTTTATGTCTATTGGTGCAGTGTCCGCTATTGCCTGTTTCTCAGGATTGGGGGCCGAAGGGCCTTTCTTGTTGCTCCCTCTTCCCATATTCTTTGTTCCTTATATATGCAAGTGTATACAGGAGGCCCAGCTTCCCTCCCTGTCAGCCACAGCCTGATCGAATTGCGCTGGCTAGGTGTTCCCGCCTACCACAGCACACCAGGAAGTTGCAGACCAGGCAGCCTACACAGGGCCCGCCCCTCCAGGCCACCCTCAGGCTCTGGGATCTGGGTTATGCTAGCCTACTGGGTCTCAGCCAGCAGCATCACGTAGGCTAGGCACTTCTCACCAATCCCGCTTGAGAGGGGGATATGTGGCTGAAGTCGCTGCAGTGCCCCACTCCCGCAAGTCTGCCCAGTCCCAGAATGTCCTCTGCTAGAGTCTCCTAAACTGTGGAAGAGTGTCAGTTTCTCTCACTTACCTCACCGCAAGTCAATGCACAGCTCCCCGCCCATCCTGTTTTCAACTCCGTTTGCCAATTCCCGTTCTCAGAGCTTCTGCGCGTCTCTCTCCCTGCCGAGCCAATGTAGACGCTGCCCCCGCGGCGGGAAACCCAAATCGTGGCTTCCAATGCCGCAGGCTCCAGCTTCCACACTGAGGCTTTTCTGCTCCTGCTATAGCACCAGGATTGCATTCCAAGTTGGTTTCTCTCAGCCAAGTTCGTTCTTGGGTCAGCAGGGCATATCTTCACTTGCTTATGATTCCTTACTCCGCACCATTCCTGAATTCTAAGCTGGGTCTTTCAGAGAGCCTCCATAGCTGCTGCTATCTGTCCACCATGTTCTCCCGAAAGACCCCGAAAACAATTTAGTTGCTACCCAAATTACATTATGCAGATTTTTAACATTATCTCCACATTTTCCAAAGGTGTTTTTTTTTTTTACTAGCTAGCTAGCCAGCTCGTTACTCATATAACTTCTGTCATCTTCATTGTCACTTGTCCTCAAGCCACCCCTTTCTTTATAAGATAGTAAATTCTAGGAGAGGCCTAGGATCAGGGCCTATGTCTGCACATCCTCATGGGGATAGAATTTAGGGCCCCTTAGCTGTCCTTGACTTTGAATAAGTTTTGGTGTCTACACTCACCATGGATTGCATTGGAGCTGATACAGTAAAATTAATTGGCTGACATTCCAATAACATTTCAATGGGATTATAAACATAACTTTTTGGTTTGTGAGGAAGACTAACAAAGGGATTACAAAACTTGGATTACCGTACTTAATATTTGGAATTGTAATACTCAGTGATCTGTTGTGACAACTGCATAACCTGCCTTTTGATGTCCTCCTTGTACAAAGCTACTTCCATGAATGAGCTATACTTATTCAGGGTCAGTCCTTGTCCTGCCTGCCTGCATATGTCTGGGAGATCTTGTGTTCACTAGAATGGATAACTTCTGGTCCTGTGCTAAAGCTCAAGCTAAGATGAGTTTTTGGTGTAAGGCTAGGTTTAGGCTTATTGTTAAGACTAGGGTTACAGTTAGTTTTAGTTTTAGAATTCTTGCAGTGTTCAGATTAGAGTGAGGTCAGATTAGTGTTATGGTTAGAGTTTTTTCATTGCTGTATTTAGCATCCAGCATGTGGAAGGTTAGTTTTAAGGTTAAAGTTAGAGTTAAGGTAACAGTTAGGGCTCCACCAGGTTCAGTGCTATCATTAGAGTTAGTGTTTGCTTTGGTGATAGTCCTGGGGTTAGGGATAAGGCCTATGGTTAGGGCTAGGTTTAGGAAGATTTATGTATAGGGATGGGGGTAGGGATCACAGAATAGTCTTTTCAGCATTGCTATTAAAATTTGGATTCAGGTTAGTGTTACAGTAGAGTTTCATAATAGAATTTAGTTTAAGGTTAAGATTAACATCAAGGTTATGATTCTGCCAGATATTTTCAGGATTAGGACTAGAGCTGGTAATAATGATAGGAGTATTTTCAATGTTCCACCATATTTAGGGTAGAATTTGTGCTCAGATTCAGTTTTATGAAAGGTTTATGAGCAGATCTTGGACTAATGTTAGAGTGAAAGGCTATGATTAGGCTTACTGTTTGTGTTAGTGTTAATATTAGTTTTAATGTTACTGTTAAAGTTAGGATTAAGGTTAGGGTTAGAGTTACACTAGGATTAGGTTGAGGGTAGTGATAGTTGTTACTGTTCAGGCTAGAGTTCTGTTCATGGCTAGGTTTAGGGTTCTAGCAGAGTTAAGGAAAGAGTCATGTTGAAGATTATGGTTAGGATTAATGTATGGTTAGCATTATTGTTAGGGTTTGTGTAGGTTTAGTGATGGGAGTAGGGCCAAAACTAGAATTATGGTTAAGGTTAGAATGAGGTTTAGTGTTTGCTTTTGAATTATAGTTAGAATTAAGTTTAGGTCTAGAATTCCACTAAGTTTCAAATTCAGGTAGGAACATCTTTGTGTTAGGGTTAGAATTAAGATCAGTCTTTTGTTTAGGCATTTAGGATTATGTTAAGGTTTATAATTAAGGTTTCATCAAGGTTCGTGTTAATTTTGGGTTCAGTGGTTATTTTAGTGTAGGCTTAGGGCTCGGGCTATGTCTAGTGTTTGGATCATACCTGGGCTAAGGCCAGAGCTATCCATAGTGCTCTGGTTCTCTCAGGGCTAGGTTACAGTTAGTGTTAAGTCCAAGGTGTTGGTTTAGCATTACAGTTTCATGGCATTTAGGATTAGTGTTAGAGTTAAAGTTGGTGTCAGGGTTAACATTAGGTTTAGTATTCCACAGAGTAAAACTAAAGTGTAGATTTAAAGCTAGGGCTAGGACCTGGATTAGTGCTAGGGTTAGGTATAGGTTTTAAGTTTAGGGTTAGTGCTAGATTTAGGTATTAGATCTATGGCTAGAGAGAGCACTATGGGTAGGCCAGAGCTAGGTTTCACCATGTTTATGGTTAGATTTAGAATTAAGTTGATTTTTTAATTCATCAGAATTATGATTAGTGTTTGGCTTTTATTTTGACTTTGGTTTCAGTTTCCATTTGGTTTAGGGTTACAGCTAAGGTTTGTGTTAAGTGTAGAGTTAGGCTAGGGCTAGGAATAGTTTTGAGTTCTACTATGGTTATGGTTAGAGTTACAGCTAGGTTTAGGGTTAGGGTTAAGGTTATGTGTAGTTTTAAGGTTAGAGTTCCACCCAGAATTTTTTGTTGGGTTCTCCTTCAGGTTACTGCTGGACTAGTGTTGGAGATAGGATTAGAGTTTATCCAGATTTAGGCATAGGTTTAGTGTTACATATTTAGTTCCATGAGGATTATTTTATGATTATGGTTGGGCCTAATGCTGGAGCTATAGATAGGCCTTAGACTAGAAGTAGGTCTACCGCTAACAGACTACAAAGTAATGCTTATGATTATGATTATGATTATGGTTGTGGTACAATTAAATTTCCACTAGGAGGCGAGTGGTGGCATACCTACGACTTGTGCACTGTTTTCAAGAGAAAATTATTTATGCATAAATTGTTTTTCTAAACTAAAACGTGTTCATGATTAATTGCTCTGTTTGCACTTTGTGATAAATAGCTGAGTTTTAAGTTGCAGTTTGGTCACTTTTCTTTAAAAGGTTTGCTATTGCTGCTCTTGATTTAGGTTTAAGCTCACAACTAGTGTTGGATAAGGTTACTGTTAGGGTTAATTTATTTAGGGTTAGATACGGTGCTAACGCTAAAACTAGGTGTAGGTCTAGCCTTAGAACTAGTGTTCCACCATGGTTAGTGTAATGGCAGTGTTAGTGCTGTGGTATAAATAGTCTCCCACTAAGTAAGAGTTAGGGTTAGTTTAGTGTTAGTGTTAGGGTTACTGTTAGAGCAGTGATTCCACCAGGATTATACTTAGGGTTAGGGTTAGGCTGAGGCTAGTAACAGAATAGGAGTAGATCTAGGTTTCCACATGGTTAGAAAATAAGATTAGGTGTAGGATTGGTATTAGTGCTAGGATTAGGTTTAGAAATAGGACTAGGGCTAAGGTTAGGATTAGTGTTAGGTTTTTATTAGATTTAGGATTATGTTTAGCATTAAAGTTTTCACAAGGTATGGATAGGACAGGGAGACACTTTAGTGGCAGGGTTAGTGTTAAGGTCAGGGTTAGTTTTAGGGTTCATCCAGGACTGGGGTTAGTTTTAGGTTTAAGTATAGGTTTAGGCTAGTTTCCCATCAGCTTTAGGACTAGAGTCATTTTACTGTTATACCTAGGGCCAGGGCTAAAGCCAGGAGTATCAACTGAATTAGGTATAGGCCTAGGGTTTCGTCAGGTTTAAGTTTATGATTAGCATTAATGCTACTTTAAAAGTTGAGGTAGGTTTCTAACAGCATTAGAGTTAGGATTTGGGCTATGGCTATCACTAGGTTTCCACCATGATTACATAGGATTTGGTTTCATGATAGAGCAGGGTTAGTTTACATTTAGGATTAGGGTTAGGTTTAGGAATTGGTTTATGTCTAGGACTCAATGAAGATTATTATTTGATTTAGAGCTAGGATTCAGTAGAAAGACAGTATAGGGATTCCAATATTGTTACAGTTATGGTTAAGGTTGAGGTAAGGGATGTGTTAAGGTTTGGCCTAGTGCTTTGCATTGGTATCATTGGGGATTTTTTTTTCTGGGCTTAGGTAATAGGGTAGGGAATGGTTAGAATTAGATTTAGTGTTCTACCAGGGTTTTGTTAGGATCAGAGTTAGTGTTATTTTATGTCTAGGGCTATATGTAGGCCCTATTTCCAGTGATAGCACTCCTGATAGTGGTAGTATTAGTTTTCATGATGCATGTTAGGTTAAGTTTACATTAGGGGTAGGTTTAGACTTACATTTTGGCTTAGGATTAGTTTTAGGTTTAGGTTTAGGTCTTACACTAACATTTGGGTTAGAGTTAGGGTTACCATTAGATTTCCACCAAAGTCAAGTTGAAGGTACTTTTAGGGATAGTTTTAGTGTAGTACCAGGGCTAAAGCTTGGCTACATCAATTACTTGATGTAGGTTTCAGAGTAGTGATTCATGAAATTAGTGTTTTGATTATGGTAGGTCTAGAGTTAGAGTGGTGTAGGTCTAGGGCTGATTATAGGGGTTGAGCTGGATTTCCAACATCAGTAGCTTTAAGTTTATTTAGATTTGGATTTAGGTTAGTGAAATGACTTAACCTAGAACTAATGGTAAGGACAGGACTTTGGTTAGTGTTCCACTAGTGTTAGGGTTATATTTAGGGTTAGGCGTAGGGGTACGTTTAGGGATAGGTCAAAGGATATGAGGGGAGAAAAGGCTAGGACTATGTGTCTGTTTCACATATGATTAGGATTACATTTATCATTAAGGTTAGGGTTATTTTTATGTTAGGGTTAGGATTAAAGTTAGATTCAGACCCCAAGCCAGGACTAATCCACTTGAGCAACCCCAACCCCGGCCACTGTTGCTGCTAGGGGACTATTCTCATCCAGCCATGAAGGACCCAGAGTGACATAGAGTGGCCTGTGTGTCTTGCCTCTGGCCACCACGACCAACAGAAGTGAAGTGTGTATGTACCCATCCAGGGAAGACCAGCCCACACCAACTGACTTGATTTCCCCACCCCAACCACTGCAGCTAGGATCTACTGTTCTGGCATCTCATCAGCACAGGATAACAGAAATCACAATCAAAATATCCACCTGACTGAAGAAAAGACCGACATCCAGGAATAGAATTTTGCTTCAGGACTGAGGGGGTTACTCTGCCACAGATATAGGTGAGAGAAAATTTGCATGATAGCCTTGGAAAGAGGGACTGTTAAATAGATATTCCCTGGAATTCCTTGAGAGGTTGTGAATCAGACCATAAATTTCAATAGCCTTGTAAGACAATTAAGGGAGGTCAGGTTTGGAGGATAAAATCATCAGCTGGAGTAACCCAAAATGGCAATGTAGCTAGGCTAGTGCAGTGGTAACAAACCTAAGGCATGCATGTCACTGCAGTCATGCAGAGCCCTCTTTACTGGCATACAGAGTCACCCCCAATATCACATCAGCAGTCCATATATCTGCACACATAGAGTTGTTATTGTCACTTTGCCACAAATAAATGGGTTTTAGATTGTATTTTCAACTCTTATTCTCTCTAGAAGGTTCAGCATCACTGGTCTGGTCATAGTTTTGAGCTCTGGCACTGGTCCCTACATCCAGCAAAAATTAGTTGTCTGAAGTTTTATAAGCTAATATATGGTGGTCTAATAGTTTTCCCTAAAATCATAGTGGTTCATAGGGTTTGTTCATATCCAGTTGACATTTGATGTCATTGTTGCCACTGAGTTTACTACTATAGCTAAGGTAACATTGCAGTAAATAACAACTGATTTTCTCTCTATGATAATATCTAGATTTCCTGAGCACCATAAAAAATTGGACATGCCTTCAACAGAACACAGGAAGGCAAAACAAAAGAAGACCCAGAAAGTCTTCTAAGTCTCCTAATGCATAACAAAGAAACAAAAGGAAAAGTAACCAAATACCATGTTGCTACATGGAACTCTATAAAAAGGTTATGGAAAAGATGAAGAAAATAGATGAGCTCCAAGAAGAAATGAACCAAAAGTTCACTGAAATATTACTTAAGCTATCAAAGTGGATACAGGGGAAAGAAGTAAAAGATTGGAAGAGCTGACCAAATCTGTTGAAATCACGAACAACAAATTCACCAAAGCTTTAACATCCTCAGAATGAAATCAGATAGAAATACCTGAAACAAACTTATATGCAACTCATAAATTTCAGAATTGCCAAAGAGAGAAGACAATGTTTCATATTCAGAACAAAATGGTCAGTTATAAAGAAGTACTAACAAAAATACAGAAAATGAGAAGACAAAAAATACCATGCAAGAGCTTCTCAGTGACATGGAAAAGACCAATATAAGGCTAACTGTACTTAGAGAAAAGCAACAAGGTAATATAGAGGAAATTATAGTATGCTTACAGAAATTATAGCAGTAAACTTCCAAATATGGGAAAAGAGTTCAACATACAAGACCAGGAAGGGTACCAGAATACTGAACAATTATAATGAAAAAAAGAGGTCACCAAGACACATTGTGGTAAACTAGATTTCATTCCAAAAATGCAAGGATGGTTCAACATACACAAGTCAATAATTTTAATATATCACATACACAGGAGCTAGGTCAAAAGCCATATGATCAGATCAATAGACACAGAAAAGGCTTTTGATAACCAACTGTGATAACTCAGACCCCGGTATAAAACCCAAGGAAGCAAGAAATTAAAATTTGGGAAGCAAAGGCCTTATTAGGTAAAATCCAGGCCTAGTGACGAGTCTCCAGGAGCTAATTTGGAGACTGCGCACCTCACAGCTAAAAGTCAGGACTTTTTATCTTGTAAATCCACAAACAGCTGTTGGTCACACAATGTAGGGAGGGGGATGGGGGTGTGATGCACTACAAAGCAGAAATGGCAATTTCAAGTCTCCCTGCATACTAGCAAGTTTAGATAAGAAGAAATCTTGTTTTTCTTAGCAAAGAATAGAAAAGTCTAACAGCAATTAACAACCTTAGTTACCTTACTTGAACACCACAACTATTCTATTTGTAGAGGGCAACAATGGTTAACATATCAATTGGGTAAGATTTTACAATTCTTTACAGAGCAGAGCATTGATTAACATCAATCCTTTGCCCAGAGGGAAAGGAAAACACACATTTACAGTAAGGCCAAGTTACAGGTATTGCTATGATACAAACGAAGCTATTTTTGTGAAGAATGTACAATCTAATACAATCTAATGCAATTAACACAATTTGTGACGGGGCTACCCGGTTAGGGAAGACCCGGGTTGTCAGGAGCTATTACCTCAGGCCTTTGTTTTATGGCCTTTAGGAAGTTAAAACTTAACCTAGTTAGATTTGAAGGGAGAAGGGGAGGGGAAGCAGCAGGTGGGCTTATACAGAACAGACCTTACTGCGCGATAGTTAGGGGGCCTTAGGTTATAACACCAACACCTTTTCATAATAAAATCCTGAAGTCAGCAGGTATCCAGTGACCATACCTAAATATCATATGTGGTATTTATGACTAATAATAGGCAGATCATAGTAAATGGGGTAACACTAAATTCATTACCCTTAAAGTCAGAAGCAAGACAAGGATGTGCACTATCTCCTTTGCTATTCAAATATTAGCCAGAGCAATTAGGCAAAATAAAGAAAGAAAAAGATACATATGAGAAGGGAAGACCTAAAACCATTGTTTTCCCATGTCATAATACTCTATTGGAAGAGCCAAAAGAACTCCATCAAAACTCTTAGAATTATGATCAACATCAGCATAGTAGCAGGATATAAGAGCAACACACAAAAATTGTTAGCATTTGTATCACCAACAATGAATGGAAAAGAAGGAAATTATGAAAAAATACCATTCACAGTAGCTTCAAGAAAAATGAAATAATATGAAATGATTTGGGTTTTTTGAGATAAGATCTCACTATATATTTCATGCTGGCATACTCAGAGACACATCTTTGTTAAATTAATAAATATTCAGCATGAAAACAATTTAAAAAGCAGCCAGAGTAAAACATAAAATCATAGATAAATCTCAATCCATTTGAATTATAGCAGACTTCTTAACACAAACCTGAAAAGGCCAGAGGGGCAGAGTAAAGTCCTTCATGGCCTAAAAGCAAATAGCTTCCAGCCTAAACCAATCTATTTCACAAAGTTTTCCTTCCAATAGATAAGAAATGTCATGAAAAAGACCAACTCACGAGATACATGTCTATGGAACTAGCATTCCAAAAAATACTCAAGAATTGCCTAGACAAAAATGATGAAATCCATAAAGCTAAAAAAAAGATGAAATGAAAACATCAAGCAAGGATTAATAGACAAAGACAAAAAAGGAAAACAAATGAGTCACCAAAAGAGAGTAAAATGATCATAAGTAATTAACACATCACAGTAATATCTGTAAATATTACTTGCTTCAACTCCCCAGTTAGAAGCCTTAGATGAGAAAATTGGATTAAAAAGTAGAATACAAATGAGACTTGGTGATGCATACTTGGAAACTCAGCACTTGATTCACATTTATTTTTGTTTATTTTGTTGGAGTTTTTTGTTGTTTTTTTTTTTTTTTTGACACAGGGATGAAACTCACAACCTCGCACTTACCATGGAGATGTTTACACCACTGAGCTAAATCCTAGGCCTTTAATCTCCGCACTTGGGAGGCTGAAGTAGGAGGATCATTGTGAGTTGGACACCAACCTGAGCTGCAAAGTGAGCTTTCTGAAAGGATAGCAACCAATGAAAAGAAACAACTTCATGAGTTTGTAAAAGTAATCAGATCAAAATTTATATCTCAGATAAAAGAAAAAATGACAAATGTAATGAAAGAAATGCTGAGCATATCTCAAAAAGACAGATAAAAAAGAGCGGCATTGGAAAATGATGCAAACCTTGAATGAACAATACAGGAAAGAACTATTATGCATGAAACAGATTCAGAGAGATATCCAGGAAATTTAAACAACTACTGAAAGTTGACAAAACTATGGAAAACAAATGTTCAGACCTTGAAGACAGGATTGCAGCTAGCGATCACTTAAGGAAAGCTCTCTGAAAAATAACAAGAAATAGAGCTGGACATGGTGGCTCACGCCTGTAATCCCAGCACTCGGGAGGCTGAGGCAGGAGGATCATGTTGAGTTCAAGACCACCCTGGGCTACAAAGTGAGTTCAAGGGCAGCCTGAACTGCATAGCGAGACCCTGTCTCAAAAAGACAAAAAAAAAAAAAAATTTAACAAGGAACCAGGAAATAACAATCCAATGGCTGCAGGATGACACCAAAAAAAATAATAATAATAATTAAAGACAGGTATCAGCGAAAAAGCATGGGTCAATATAAATCACTTATTTTGACTATGTGCAGAAATAATAGCAGAAAACTGCCTAAGTATAGCAAAGGGACTTAACATACAGATAAGCCATAACCAAACTAAATCTGAACTCAGACATATAATAATCAAGATCCCAGAAATTCAGCACAAGAAGAGAATATTAAAAGCTGTTGGAGAAAAGAAGCAGATTGACAATAAAGGAAAACCCATCAAAATCACAGCAGATATCTCAACACAAACCATTAAGTCAAGGAGAACTTGGAGTGAGATGTTTTAAGTCCTGAAAGACAATTTCCAATCCACATATATGTACCCTGCAAAACTATCTTTCAAAATTAATGGAGAAATAAGATACTTTCATGGTAAAGAACAACTGAAGGAATTTATGATCACCAAACCTACAGAGAGGGCTGAAAGATTTTGAGAGAGAGATAAAGAATACCATGGTTCCAGGAAGGTAGCAAAAGGAATCACCATGCAGGGTAGGCAATGAAACAGAGGGGAAAAATGACAGACCAATGGCAGGATAGCACGGTAGGGATGAGCCTTCATTTGTTTTGTCTACTAAGAAAAAAGAGATTTCCACCACAAAGAAAAGGGCTTCAGGCCTATCTGAATTTCAAAAGGCTTTTCTATGACAATAAGACTGGACAGCCAGAGTACCATACTGGTTTGTCAACCAAAATTTTTGGAGAAACAAAAATCTGAAGTGGCTGAAATGAATGGTGATAGAGATAATGAAATAGTATTTAGATAGCTTGTGTCCAGTGTAAAATAGATACAAGAGACTCCAAAACCCCCAGGGAAAAGAAACAAAGGTGAAGAAAAAACGAATAGTGACTCTGAATGTATTGTGTGCAGAACATAGTACCAAAAAGTGTGCTTTGTTGTAAGCACTGATTATTGTGTTATACTGGATACAACCAAATCAGCCATAACAAGACTTCCAGAGGAAAAAAGTACTGGTTGTTCAAGGTCAGTAGCAAAAACATTCAGTAATTTTGGAAAAACATTCAGAAAACATTCAGTAATTATCTGCCCTTGCTGAGATGTTGGGATACATTGCAGTCTACAGTACTTGGTCTCACAGTGCCTTTGTCTTGATCTCTCACTTTTCTGCTCATATTCTTTTTAACTCCCTTTGATTTACCCTGCCTAAATGTCACTAAATGTCAATGTAGGTTTAACTATTCAAGTATTGTGTCCTTTTGCCACCAACAAATAAATAACAACAATCTTCCTTGAAAAAAAAATATATAACAAAGATTCCAACTCCACAAAGCCCAATAGAACAAATCCACCAAAGAAGGCAAGCAGTTAAACAAAAGGGAAAAAAATGGAGCCAACAATAGGAAAATAACACAACACACATAAATCAATACATATTACCACCAATGTTAACAGTCTCAATTCAATAAAAAAAATTGGCAGAATGGATCAAGAAGCTAGATCTAACAATATGCTGCATAGAAGAAACATGTACGTCAAAAGCAGAGGGAACTCAGATCAACAAACTGATGTTGAACCTCAAGCTTCCAGAAAAAGAAGACGAAGTCAAGCACAAAAATCATAGAAGGGAGGAAATGATAAAGATGACAGCAGAAATTAATGAACTGGAAACTAAGAAAACAACACAGAGAATCAACAAATCCAAGAATTGTTCTTGACAGATTAAATAAAATTGATAAACTCTTAACCTTATCCAAAAAAGGAGAAAGAACAGACTCAAGTCCATGCAATTAGGACTGAAAAGGGTGAAATCATAACAGATATTGCAGAAACCCAGAAAATCAGCAATACCTATTTCAAGAACCTCTATTCTAATAATACGGAAAACACAGAGGAAATGGACAGATTGCTAGATACATATTTCAAAAATAAATTCATAGACAAACCAAAGGATGTTATATAATACTTAATGGGTCAGAAACTTGGTAAAAAGCAGGGGTAGCTATTTTACTTGCAGAGAAAGTAGACTTCAAGCCAAGATGGATTGAGACAAAGGACAGAATAATTCAAGAGAAGAAATAACAATCATAGATATATATGCACCAAATACCAGTACACCTAATTATATAGAACAAACATTAATTGACACAAAAATCAAATAATCACTAATACTCCACTGTCACAAATAGATCTAGATTTAAAAAAAGTGAAATACTAGAATTAAACCAAACTTTTGAACAAATGGACTTAGTAGATGTCAGAGTGATCCACCTAACAACATCAGAATACATATTCTTCTCAGCTGTACATGGGATGTTCTCCAAAATAGGCCACATATTAGCTCATAGAACATGCTTAAGCAATTTCAAAGGAACTCAAGTTATCCCATATGTATTATCAGACCATAGTGCACTGAAATTGGAAATCAGTGTAAAAGGACACCATGAGAACTTCATAAACACATGGAAATTAAATAGTACCATCTTGAACAGCTAAGGAGCACAGATGAAAAATTTTTAAAAAGTAAGGAGTTTCTACAATTAAAGGATAGTAGTAATACAACAAACTGGAACATATGGGATGCAATGAAAGAAGCCCTAACAGGGAAGTTTACAGTGGTGGATTCTCATATCAGAAAAACAGAGTGAGCTCAAATCAAGAACCTAATGTCAAACCTAAAGCTTCCTGAAAAACACAAGCAAATCAAGCCCAAAGCTCATGGAAGGGAGGAAATTATAACAAAGCAGAAGGTAATATAATGAAGGCTAAGAAAACAATACAAAGAGTCAATGAACTCAAGCATTTGTTGTTTGGAGCTCACCTCCCTGGTAAGTGGCAGCCATGTGGCAGACTGCGGCCCTTCTAGGGGGAGAACCACCAGCGGCTCCTGAGTTCCACACCACATTGGAACTTAGGATGCTGGGAAACCAAGCAATCAGCCTGCCTTCCTGCTAAGCAATAGTGAACCTACTGGTGCACAGCCTAGAGTCAAACATCCCATTTCCCCATCCCCCTTCTCCTGTCCCCCTGTTAGCAAATGGGAACCAGAAATCTGAGCATCTCCTGGGAGGTTGACCATAGTAAATAAGGGGAATTTCCTTCTACCATCTCTTTGAAGGCAAATATTTTTATTACTATTTTGCTCTATTCTGATTAATGGTACTGCTGTATTCAATATTCTGTTTTGATAAGTTCTATAATGCTCTGTATTTCATTTTATTTTGATATATGTGATTGAAAGAACAAGTATTGTAAAGATAACAAAATATACTGTGATATCTATTACTGTTATCCCGGTAACCTGCTGTGAAGTTCTGTACCAGTTTCACTGCACGGTCTCAGTTGGCTTTACTCTGTCTTGTTCTGTTGTATTTTACTACTTTCAAAATAAAAAGAAGAAGAAAAATCTATGCTGAAATTCATGGAATCTCAAGGGACACTTAATGACCAACCAACTGTATAATAAATAAATAATAAAGTTGGAACTCTTAAAAAAAAAAAGAGTTGGTTGTTTGAAACAGTCAATAAAATTGACAAACCCTTAGGGAACCTTATCAAAAAAGGAAAGAAAATCACAAATCCATACAATTAGCATTCAAAAGGGTGAAATCACAACAGATCTTGCAAAAAATCCAGACCATCAATACCTACTTCAAGAACCTGTACTAAAATAAGATGCAAAACACAGAAGAAATGGGGAGATTCCTACATACATATGAATTACCAAAACTGAATCAAGAAGATATAAAATCCTAAATAACCCAATGTCAGTCAGTAAAATTGAAGATGTAATAGAAAACCTACCAACAAAGAGAAGTCCAGGCTCTGACAGATTCATTGCTGAATTTTGCAAGAAATTTAGAGAACATTTAATGCCCCTATGCCCCAAAGTCCTAATGAAATTGAAAGGGAAATGTACTTCCAAATTCATTCAGGGAAGAAAGTATTACCCTGACACCAAAGCCAGAGAAGGATCCAACCAAAAGAGAGAGAGAGAGAGAGAGAGAGAGAGAGAGAGAGAGAGAGAGAGAGAGAAAGAGAGAGAGAGAGAGAGAGAACCACAAGCCAGTCTACTTAAAGAACATAAATGCAAAAGACATCAATAAGATTCTACTAAACATAATGCAACAGATCATCAAGAAGTTTACACACCATGACTAAGCAAGATTCATCCCAGGGAGCAGGGATGGTTCAACATACATAAATCAATAAATGTAATACACTGTATTCACAGAGCCAAGGACAAAAGTGATATGATAATCTCAGTAGAGTCAGAAAAAGCATTTGGTGAAGTCCAACATTCATTCATGATTTTAAAAAAATACATGAAATTGGAATAGATGGTTTTTATCTCAATCTGATAAAAGTCATCTAAAAGAAACTACTCACATCATGCTAACCGGACAAAAACTAAAAGCTTTCACTCTAAAATCAGGAATAACAAAAGGATGTTGATTGTCACCATTCTTAATATAGGTCTGGAAACACTAGCAGAGCAATTAGATAAGAAAAGGAACACTACCAGCCTAGCCCAGCCTGTTTAGCTGCCGCGCCTGGCCATAGGTCTGCAGAGGAGGAGCTGGGCAGATCTGGGGTGCCCTCACTGGCCTCTCTGCGTGTCTGGAGGACTCTGGATATCTGCGCCCAGACTGCTGGAGTTCCCTCAGGCTTCCAGGTGCAGTGAAGGAGAGAGGTGGGTTTGAGGCTTCCACATCAGCCTCCCCATTCCCCGCTTCATTTGGAGACCTGCTGAGCTCCCAATAGGTGGGCTGGCCCACACTACCAGCCTAGCCCAGCCTGTTTAGCTGCCGTGCCTGGCCATAGGTCTGCAGGGGAGGAGCTGGGCAGATCTGGGGTACCCTCACTGGCCTCTCTGCGTGTCTGGAGGACTCTGGATATCTGTACCCAGACTGCTGGAGTTCCCTCAGGCTTCCAGGTGCAGTGAAGGAGAGAGGTGGGTTTGAGGCTTCCACATCAGCCTCCCCATTCCCGGCTTCACTTGGAGACCTGCTGAGCTCCCCATAGGTGGGCTGGCCCACACTACCAGCCTAGCCCAGCCTGTTTAGCTGCCGCGCCTGGCCATAGGCCTGCAGAGGAGGAGCTGGGCAGATCTGGGGTGCCCTCACCGGCCTCTCTGCGTGTCTGGAGGACTCTGGATATCTGTACCCAGACTGCTGGAGTTCCCTCAGGCTTCCAGGTGCAGTGAAGGGGAGAGGTGGGTTTGAGGCTTCCACATCAGCCTCCCCATTCCGGCTTCATTTGGAGACCTGCTGAGCTCCCGATAGGTGGGCTGGCCCACACTACCAGCCTAGCCCAGCCTGTTTAGCTGCCGCGCCTGGCCATTGGTCTGCAGAGGAGGAGCTGGGCAGATTTGGGGTGCCTGCATCGGCCTCTCCATGTGTCTGGAGGACTGTGGATATCTCTGCAACCAGGGAGGGTCCACAGGTTCCTGAAGCACTGCGGCCTGTGGTGAGTACCCTAACCCGGCTGCGATTGAAGAACTGTGGAGCTTCCAAGGGGCAGGTGGGCGCACAGTGTCCCTGAGGCCCAGCTTGTCTGGAACTGCGGAGTTCTGAGCAGGCAGAGGAGGGCCACTGGTTCTGTAGGCCTAATGGCTTGGGGTAGCGTGGCGCCAGAGTCTCAGTAGCTCCAAACATAGAAGGGGATTTTCAACAGATCCTGAGGAAGCTTTCAAATAACACTTGAAACACAGAAATATAGGAAAATGACAAAACGAAAGACCAAATTATAACCTCAAACCTCCAGCCCATCTCAAGAAACCCTAGGAGCGATGTATATAGAAGAAAATATATCCCATCCACCTCATATATCGGACACAATAGCCACTGAAATTGACAAGCAACTCCAGGAAGCTTTAAAGAAATTCAAACTTGAAATAATCTCCCAGATAAAAGAAGAAATGATAAAAGAAATGAAAGAGATTCTAAATATATCTAAAGAAAACACAGATAAAAAATTGGAGGAACTAAACAAAAAGATAGAATCCCTAGACGAGCAATATAAGAAACAAACAGAATACATAATGCAGATGCACAGAGATATACAGGAAATAAAAAACTCCACTGAAAGTTGTAAAAACCGCCTTAATGAAAGTGAAGATAGAATTTCAGACCTTGAAGACAGGATTGCAGCTAGTGAACAGGAAAGGAAAGATCTTTTGAAAATAACAAGGAACCAGGAAACAACAATTCAACAACTGCAAGACGATGCAAAGAAGAATAACATAAGAATGATAGGGATTAATGAAAGAGAGGGAGACAACATGAAGGATGTCAGGAGGATATTTAGAGAAGTAATAGCTGAAAATTTCCCAAGCATGAGATCAGAAACTGACATCAGGATCAGTGAAGCATATAGAACTCCAAACAGTCATAACCAAAATAAAACTACACCCAGACATATAATAATCACCATCCCAGAAATCCAACACAAGAATAGATTATTAAAAGCTGTCAGAGAGAAAAGACAAATCACTTATAAAGGAAAACCTATCAGAATCACAGCAGACTTCTCAGCACAAACGATAAAGTCAAGAAGAGCATGGAGTGAAGTATTCCAGATCCTAAAGCGAAATGATTTCCAACCAAGACTGATATATCCTGCAAAACTATCATTCAAAATAGATGGTGCAATACGATACTTCCATGACAAAGAACAGCTGAAGAACTTCATGAACACCAAACCAACCCTGCAAAAAATATTGAAAGACAGTTTAGATACACAAAGGAAAAAACCACTAAGCAAAGCAAATAATTAAACAGAACCGAAAGATAAAGATGCAACAGCAGAGAGATAACATTCCTACAATTAACCAGCATTTAACAGTAATAACCATTAATGTAAATGGTCTCAATGCACCAATCAAAAGAAACAGACTAGCAGAATGGATCAAGAAACAAAATCCAACCATATGCTGTTTACAGGAAACCCATCTAACCCAGAAAGATACTCACAGACTGAAAGTCAAAGGATGGAAAACAATTCTTCATGCAGCAGGAATCCAAAAAAAGGCAGGAGTAGCCATTCTGTTTGCAGACAACGTGAACTTTAAACCAACAATGACCATAAAGGACAAAGAAGGTCACTACATACTCGTAAGGGGAAAACTCCAAGAGGAAGAGATAACTATCTTAAATATATACGCACCAAACTCCAGAGCACCCAGTTATATAAAACAATTATTAACAGAAATGAAAACTCAAATTATCAGTAACACAATTGTAACAGGAGACCTTAATACACCACTGACACCAAGGGACAGATCAACCAGACAGAAAATGAGCAAAGAAATAACAGAACTGAATCACACCTGTGAACAAATGGGTTTGATAGACATATACAGAATGTTCCACCCAACAACATCAGAATACACATTCTTCTCAGCAGTACACAGATCATTTTCTAAAATAGACCATATATTAGCTCACAGAACATATTTAAGCAAATGCAAAAGAGTTGAAATCATCCCTTGCATATTATCGGATCATAGCGCTCTGAAATTAGAAATTAATGACAAAGGATACTGCAAAAATTCCGCAAACACATGGAAACTAAATAACACACTCTTGAGTAATCAGTGGGTCACAGAAGAAATTAAAGAAGAAATTAAACAATACCTAAAAGAAAATGAAAATGCAGATACAACTTACCGGAATCTGTGGGATGCAATGAAAGCCGTTCTGAGAGGAAAATTTATTGCACTGAGTTCCCACATCAGGAAAACAGAACAAATACAAATAAATAACTTGATGCTACACCTCAAACAGCTAGAAAAAGAAGAGCAAGTCAAGCCCAAAGCCAAAAGAAGAGAGGAAATTATAAAAATCAGAGCAGAAATCAATGCAATAGAGACTAAGAAAACAATCCAAAGAATCAACGAATCAAAGAGTTGGTTCTTTGAAAGAATAAATAAAATCGATAAGCCCCTAGCCAACCTTATTAAAAAAAGGAAAGAAAAAGCTCAAATTCATGCAATAAGAAATGAAAAAGGAGAAATCACTACAGACCCAATAGAAATACAGAGGATCATCAACACCTATTTCGAAAACCTCTACTCTCAAAAGTTTGATAACACAGAAGAAATAGACAGATTCTTAGAAGCATATGACGTGCCAAAGCTAGATCAAGAGGATATAAAACTGTTGAATAACCCAATCTCTGCTAATGAAATTGAGAATGTAATTGGGTCCTTGCCCACCAAGAAGAGCCCAGGCCCAGATGGATTCACTGCAGAATTCTACAAGAAATATAAAGAAGACCTAATGCTGACACTCCTCAAACTATTCAATGAAATTGAAAGGGAAGCAATCCTTCCTAAGTCATTCCTGGAAGCAAATATTACTCTAGTACCAAAACCTGAGAAAGACCCAACTATAAAAGAGAACTATAGACCGATCTCCCTAATGAACACAGATGCAAAAATCCTCAATAAAATATTGGCAAATAGGATCCAGCGAATCATCAAGAAGATTATACACCATGACCAAGTGGGATTCATCCCAGGAATGCAAGGATGGTTCAACATACGCAAATCAATAAATGTAATCCACCATATCAATAAAGCCAAAAATAAGAATCACATGATCATCTCTATAGATGCAGAAAAAGCCTTCGATAAGGTCCAACACTTATTCATGATAAGAACTTTACAGAAAATTGGAATAAATGGTCTTTACCTCAATATAATAAAGGCCATTTATGACAAACCAACAGCCAGCATCATACTAAATGGCCAAAAAATGAAAGCCTTTACTTTAAAATCGGGTACAAGACAAGGATGTCCTTTATCACCACTCCTATTTAATATAGTACTGGAAGTACTAGCCAGAGCAATTAGGCAAGAAAGAGAAATAAAAGGGGTAAAGATAGGAAAAGAAGAAGTTAAATTATCATTGTTTGCAGATGACATGATACTCTACATAGAAGACCCCCTAAACTCCATTGAAATACTCTTAGATACAATAAATAAATTCAGTAATGTGGCTGGATACAAAATCAATACTCAGAAATCAATAGCATTCCTATACACGAACAACAAAATTACAGAGAGGGAAATAAGAGAAACTGGACTATTCACATTAGCAAGCAAAAAAATGAAATATTTAGGAATTACTCTTACGAAAGAAGTGAAAGACTTATACAGTGAAAATTATAATACACTGAAAAAGGAAATTGAGGATGATCTCAGAAAATGGAAAGACATCCCTTGCTCATGGATAGGAAGAACAAACATTGTGAAAATGGCCATTCTCCCAAAACTGTTATACAGATTCAATGCAATCCCAATAGAAATACCATCAACATACCTTATAGATCTAGAGAAATCACTCCTAAATTTCATCTGGAACCAGAAGAGACCTAGAATCGCAAAGGCAATTCTAAGCAGCAAAGACAAAGCAGGAGGCATCACAATCCCTGACTTGAAGTTATACTACAAAGCAACAGTAGTAAAATCAACATGGTATTGGAATCAAAACAGAGCTGAAGATCAGTGGAATAGATTAGAAGATACAACCACAACTACGAACACACTCAACCACCTTATTTTTGATAAAGGAGCCAAGCAGGTTCACTGGAAGAACGACAGTCTCTTTAATAAATGGTGCTGGAAAAACTGGCTCTCCATTTGCCGAAAACTAAAGCTAGACCCATGTCTATCACCATGTACTAAATTAAAATCTAAATGGGTCAAAGATCTGAATATTAAAACAGAAACACTAAATCTATTGGAAGACAAAATAGGTAGAAACCTTGGAGACATAGGAGTAGGTAAAGAATTCGTGAACAGGACTCAAACCGCACGGGAAATACTTCCCAGAATCAATAACTGGGACCACTTCTTATTAAAAAGTTTCTGCATGTCAAAAGAAATCTCCAGCATAGTGAAAAGAAAACCCACAAACTGGGAAAAGATTTTAGTGAACTTTCTCTCAGACAAGGGCCTCTTGTCTAAAACATATAAAGAATTAAAGAAACTCAGACCTCCGAAATTCAAAGATCCAATCCAAAAATGGGCATCTGAGATGAATATGTAATTCTCAGATGAAGAAATGCAAATGGCAAATAAATACATGAAAAAATGCTCATCATCATTGGTCATTAGAGAAATGCAAATTAAAACCACACTGAGATACCATCTCACTCCTGAAAGAATGGCCAGGATCAAGAAAACCGACAACAAATGCTGGAGAGGCTGTGGGGAAAAAGGAACTCTCCTGCACTGCTGGTGGGAGTGTAGACTGGTACAGCCTTTGTGGAGATCTGTCTGGAGATTTCTCAAAAAGTTGGGACTGGAAATCCCATTTATTCCAGCTATTCCACTTCTAGGCATATTCCCAGAAGAACTGAAAGCATCATACCACAGTGATATATGTGCACCTATGTTTATAGCAGCACAATTTGTAATCGCCAGATCTTGGAAACAACCCAAGTGCCCATCAACTGAGGAATGGATAAAAAAGTTGTGGTATTTCTATACAATGGAGTATTATTCAGCTATAAAGAAGGATCACATTGAGATATTTATCAATAAATGGGCACAGCTTGAGACCATACTCATTAGTGAAATAAATCAATCTCGCATGTGTGAATACCGAATAGTTTCCCTAATGTAAATAATGATTCAAATATATAAAAATATGTGGTAATCATGATTCCCCATTAGGTGGCCTTGAAGCCTTATAAAGTTTTCACTCATTAATTAGAAAGGCTTTATTCTGGGCTTCTTGATATGAAAATATTTGAAGCTAGAGTATATGAAGTTTTATCCAAATATTTCAAAGAAAAAGACACTATGGTAACTACTATTAAGTCAGGTTATAAGGTGGTGAAGTACTAGGTTGTTGAAACAGTCATGCTGTGACCTCTATTGTTATATTGTTATGTCCTGTTTTATCTCAATCTCCCCCTTATTGTTTCAAAAAAAATTATTTAGTCATTTCTTATGTTTGTCTTAATTAAAGAAAAAATTCAAAAAAATTAGGATATATAAATAGTAACTCTTTTCGATTTCCTATTAACTTGTTTTGAAGTCCTGTAGTACTCCCACGATCTTGTTTTGACTGATTAGACTCTGTTCCATTCTATATGATAGTATCAAGTTTGAAGACATAGGCAACTACTTTGAAGACAATAAGATTCACTAAGATACCCATTCTGGTTTGACTATTGTCTTCTTTGGAAGTCCTGTAATGTTTACAATGCCTAAGTTTTATTGGTCCTGTTCTCTACTGTTTTGTCCAACTTTATAATATCTAATAAGATAGACAATTCTTTTTAAGGAAACAAGGGACAACGTTGATAACCATTGTTGATAAACTTGTACTCTGTTCTACACCATGAGCTATGTCTATCCTTGGTATTGACTGACAGCTTTGTTTTGCCATATTTGACTGTATTCTTCCCCCCCCCCAAAGAAAGTAATAAGCACTAAGGAGTAATAAAATCCAAAATGTGTAAATTTTGTTGTAAAAAAGAGAGGGGAAAAAAAAAAGAAAAAGAGCTCTAACGGATATAACAGCAAGTGTGTTTGGGGGTGTTAAATAGCTGACTTTATCAATGTTTTTGGAACATTGAACACAGCTGTTTGCAGTCTCCCTGTTTGAATGTCCACCTTGTGTTCTTTGATACTGTGATTTGAGGAACTATTTTCAAGAAGATAGTGTGCAATCTACTAGCAGGTAATTTCTTACTGTTATTTGTTTTGTTTTGTTTTGTTTTGTTTTGTTTTGTTTTGTTTTGTTTTGTAGTTCTGTGTTGCGTGTACCCTTACACCGCTTTGGTTTGTTTTATGTTTTTCTCTTTTTCCTCTTAAATAAAAAAAAAGATAAGAAAAGGAAATAAATAAGAAATGAACAAGTTAAATTATCATTATTTGTGAATGAGAGGATATTCTACAGAGATGACCCTAAAATCTTTTGAATTTAATAATCAAAATAACTGGATATAAAGGCAGCACTCCAAAATCAATAGCCTCATAACAACACTCATAACAAACACCCTGAGACAGACATTGAACAAAAGTACCTTTTACAACAGCACCTCAAAAAATGAAATACATAGGAATAAATCTAATGAGGAAGATAAAAGACCTCTACATTGAAAACTAAAGTACTCTGAAAAAGGAGACTGAAGAGAATATTAGAAAATGGAAAGTCATGCCATGTTCTTGGGTAGGAAGAAATAATACACTGAAAATGGCCATATGTCCAAAATTGTGACACAGATTTAATGCAATCCTGATCAAAATTTCAACAGCATATCTCATGGAATTAGAGAAAATAATTCTAAAATTCATATGGAACCAGAAGAGACCTAGAATATAAAAAGCCAAGTCAGGGCAACAAAGGCAAAGCAAGGGGTATCACAATCTCTTACTTGAAATCCTACTATAAAGCTACTGTGATGAAAACAGCTTAGTACTGTCAAAAACAAAAATAAAAACAACAACAAAAGACAGACCTGAAGAATAGTAGAACAGATTAGAAGATGAAGAACAACTCCAGATATATTCAGTAATCTATGCTTGAAAAAGGAGCCCAGCTCAATCATTTGACAAAAGATAGCCTCTTTAAAAATGGTACTGGATTTCTACAAAATGAAGATTAATATAAGACACATATCTTTCATGCACTAAACTAAAATCAACATGGATCAAAATATTAAAATGGCAACACTAAATCTGATGGAAGAGACAATAAATAGAACTCTTGAAGACATTGATGTAGGTAAAGAGTTTTAAGAACAAAACTCCAATCACAATGGAACTATCATAAAAAATCAACAACTGGGATCTCATCTTATTAAAAAAAATTTTTTTACAGCCTCTGAAACCACTAACAGAGTGAAGACACAACTCACAGAGCAGGAAAAGTTTTTGCTTGGTGTTCCTCAGACAAAGGGCTAATATCTAGAATATGTAAAGAACTAAAAACAATCAGACACCAGGCCCCCAAAAATTTAAGAACAAATCTAAAAATGGTCATGTGAAATAAATAGACACTTCTCAGGTGGAGTAGAAATGACAAGTTAATGTGTGAAAACATGTTCAACATCATTGCTCATTCAAGAGATGCACATTAAAGCAATGCTGAAATTCCATCACTATATTTCTGGAAGTTAATCACAAGGCACAACTCCCTCAGAGCCTCTGGAACAATGAAAGCAATCCTAAGAGAGAAGTTCATTGTAATTAGTGGTTACATTAAGAAAACTGAATAGACTCAATCAAATCATGATAAGAAAACTTAAGATACTCAAGAAATGACAACAACCTGGGCCCAAACCAAAACCAAGAAGGGAAATCATAATGTTTAGACACGAAATCAACAAAATTGAAACTAAGAACAATAAAAAGAATCAACAAATAGAAAAGGTGTTTCTTTAGAAGAATAAGGAAAATAGATAAACTCTTGGACAGACTTACCATGAAAAAGAAAGAAAGGGCTCACATTATGTAATTAGAGGTGAAATCACAACCCACACTATGGAAACTCAGAAAATAGTAAATATTATGAAAACTTGTATTCCAACCAAGCATGGTGGCTCACGCCTGTAATCCCAGCACAGGGGAGGCTGAGACAGGAGGATGGTTGCAACTTTGAGACCAGCCTGGGCTACAAAGTGAGCTCAGGGCCAGCCTGAAAGGCATAGAGAGACTCTATCTCAAAAAGACGAAAAAAGAATTGTATTTTAATAAAGTGGAAAAATTTGAAAAAATCGACACATTCCTAGTTCAAATTGCCAAAGCTATCCCAAGAAGGTGCAATAATACTTAATAACAAGCATAAAAATTGAGAAAGTAATAGAGTCTACCAACTACAAATTGCCCAGGACCTGATGGATTCACTGCTGAATTCTACACAACATTAAGGATGCCACATCTCCTATACTACTCAAGCCTTCAGAAAGCTAAGTCAAAATTGCAGCCCCTGTACTCACACTGAGTTTCCCAATTGCTGCACCATGGTCAGAAACAAATCCTCAGTGCTCTACAGCGCCCTTCACAGCCCCTCTCCTCGCTGCCCATGCCCCACCCTCCATGGCTTGGGTGACTTTGGTGGTCCCTTCTAGAGGCCACACTTGGAGCTCTGCCCTATCCTCCTCCTACCCCAAAGCAGGCCTTCCAGAACCCCATGCCCAAGGACTCTAGTCTCTGCTGTTGCTGGAATGGAGAAGAGGCTTGGGCACAACAGATTTTGGGGGCAGGGAGGAAGGAGTAGAATGTGGTCAGTCCCAAACTCTTGGTCACTGTCCTCAAATGTCCATTGATGTTCATCCCTAGTCCCCTAAAGTATCTTTCCCCTTTCCCAGTTTCTCTAGTGGAGGCACAAATTTCCACTTGGAAGGGGTTTGGGGCCATGGAAACAAAAGCAGAGATGAATTAGGTTGTCCCACTTCTTAACTCAGACACTGACAACTCGAAAACTTCACCAGGTTGCTGAACATTGGCAGTGTCTCTGAGTGACCATAGGAGAGTAGGTCTATATTGGTTTTCTCCCAGGTTTCTATCCCAGAGATTTTAAAATTCTTTGCTAAGTCTCTACTTCACATTCTTGTGTGTGTGTGTGTGAGTGTGTGTGTAACTTTTGATGGAGCTCTTCACATGCTGTGTAGGCACTCCTATCACTCAGCTACACCCCAGCTCATTAATGACATTGAGGGGGCGGGTACTACTACTAGAGATTGCATCCAGGGAACACAGAGCTACATGCCAAGCCTCATTTACTTAATTTTGTATTTCTATTTTGAGATTGTTTTATTTTTTTCTTTCAGGCTGTTTTCACATTTATGATTCTTCCTCTACCAATATCTCCAGTATCTAGGATTACACGCATACATCACTGTAAACTCACCTTTGTCATTTTTTCTTTTATATCTTTTTGTTCTCTTTATATTTTGGTTTTTGTTTTGTTTGTTTTGGTTTTTTGTTTTTTGGGGTTTTTTTTTTTTTTGCTATACTAACAGGTCATGTCATCAGTCATTAACTGATTATTACAACGTTCAGGGTTGTGGTGTAGCACTGCAGCCAATGACATGCATACCAGCATCTTGCAAAAACTATGCACGAGGATGTGAATGTGGGGATTTATCATTTTCATGAGCACCACTGATTTTCCTTTCCACAATGGAGAGAGTTTCCAGTAAATAAATAGCGTTGGTGATCTTGGGGTAATGCAGAAGAAGAAAAAGATTTAAAATAGCAGTCATCCTGGCACAGCCACTGTTGGTGATTGTTACACATCTGCAGAAGTGAGTTTTAGGGGACCAGGCTGCCAGGAGTTCTATTGGAAGTAGAGGGTGATAGGGGGTGATGATTCAGGTGAGAAGTGTCAGGTACTGGTTTAGAATTGTGCATTTGGGAACTATGGGTGTTGTAGCTCAGTGGCTGAGTGTTTGACAAGGTTGTGTGAAGCCTTGGATTTGATCCCCAGCACTCCAAAAAAAAAAAAACAGATAAAAAGAAAGGAGAGAAAATATGAGAGAGAAAAAAGGAATATTTTATGAACATTTGCGTCATTCAAATGAAATGCTTATTTTGAATTCAGTAGGGCCTAGTAGAAACTTTCTGCAAATGGCAGTTGGTATTTGATTCTACTCAGTCAGGGAAGCCAGACCAGTGAGAAAAGCAACTCATTTTCAGGCTCTCTGAAATCCCCTCTTTTTGTTAAAGGAGAACCCTGGGCCCCAGGATTAGGAGAAGAATCTTTGAGTTCTCTTTGGCGTTAGCTTATTGGATGACATTAGCATAATCACTTCCTGGACCTCAATGTCTTTCCAGCTTGGTTTTTAGGAGCACTCTTTGAGTCCCAGTGATCCCTTACTGGGTGTCAGTGTGGCAGGGAGTGTCTCTGAGGAAGTGTCTAGCTTCCTAAGGCTGTTCCAAGTCCCAGCCTGGAGAGTCATTGCTGAGCTGCAGGCAGAGGGTTAGGGTTAGGAACTCAGGAAGGAGACTGTCAGCCCTTGTTTGAGCTTTGGACATCTGCAAAGCGGGCCTGTGGCCCGGAGCCAGGGGAGCCACATCTTCAATCCCAGTGTCTCCCAGCATGTGTCTCCTGACTGCAGCAGCCCTGTCCTAAGTGCTCTGCCCCTTTGTAACTATGCTACTTACGCATCTTCTATCTCTCATGTCCCCCTTAAACCTGCCTCCTTCTGTGACAGGCTTGAAGACCACTCTGCCCCTGTACTCCCTTCTGCTGATGACACTGTGTCATGTGGTGGTGTCCCTTCCCCAGGGCCTGCTATCACTTGTGGCATTACCTCAGATTTGTGCCTTTCTCTTTTTGCCTGCTGTCTTCCTAAATGCTCACCCTATCCTCCTTCCCAAAGAACTGTGCCCTCTACAGAGTCTCCTTTCCTCTCTCTGGGCAGCTTGGTCTCTAGAGCCAAGTGTTCTCCCTGGGGACTGGGATGGGGAGGCCACCTTGAGGCTTTTCCTTAAGGTGTGAGGAGGTGGAAGTTTGAGAGTCAGCTTGGCTCACTTTGCCCTGGCTTGTTCTTATGGAAGTTGACTCCCTCCCTCGCTGTTGCTAGGGTTAGGGTTATAGAGAGGGTAAAAGTGCAAGCAGGAGTTATATTTAGTTTTATGTTCAAGTTCAGGATTAGGCTTAGGGCTGTGGCTAGGTTTCCAAGGACTAGACTTATGCTTAGGTTTAGTGTTAGGATTGCAACTACAGTTAGGTCTAGGCCCTGAGCTACATAGTTGGAGATAGGGTTAGGGATCCACCAGAGAGACTGTTCGGGTTAGAACTAGGGTATGTCTAGGGCTAGAACTAGCCTTCAGCCAATGTCATGGTTATGATTTTTGGGAGTTAGTTTTGGGGTTATGGTCAGGGTTGTCCTTACTGTTTCAAAAAGGTCATGCTATAGCTATAGCTATTGTTAGTTTTAGTGTTATGTATCCACCAGGCTTAGGTTTAGAGTTAAGATTAGCATTAGTGTTAGGGCAAGGGCTAAGATTACACTAGATTTAGTTATGGTTAGAGTTAGGCTCAGGATTAGGGTTTGTGATAGGGCTATGGTTATGGATCAGACTAGTTTCATCTGAGTTAAAATAAAGCTGTGAGTTAGGGTTATATTTATGACTGGGTTAAGGCAATATATAGCCCAAATCTATGATTCTAGTTGAGTTTGTTTAGGGTTAGTGTTAGGTGTAGGTTGACCTTTATCATTAGGTTACTACCAGGAATGTGATAGTATTTAGTGTTACTGTTTGGCTTGGCCCATGGCAGGAACTAAGTCTAAGATTCAAAAAGATTTAGATTTAAATTAATTTAGGGTCAGGTTTAGGTTAGATCTAGTCCTAGTGTTAGAGATAACACTGAGGCTGGTGTTTGTCAAGGGTTACGGTGAGTTTTTAGCATTAGAGACAGTTATTAATGTTAAAGAAACCTTAGGTCTAGAGTTGGATTTAGGGTTAGAACTTTGGCTAGGACTAGGGCTAGGTCTAGGAGCAGAGTTACAACAGGGTAAGATTAGGGTGGTTTATGGTTAGGATTTCTACAGTTTTAGGGTTAGATTGGGTAAAAGTTAGGTTTTTACCAGGATTAGAGTTCAGCTTAGTGTTAAATTTAGGGTTGCATTAGGGTTAGGGCTAGCATTCTCCAAGGTTACCTTAGCATTAGGGATCAATTTATGGTTAAGGCTAGGTTTAGGTCTAGAGCTCTACCAGAGTTTGGGCTAGGATTAGGTGTACGGGTATGGTTAGAGTTTGGATTATGGTTCCATTGCTTGGTTTTGGCCCACTGGAATCTTCTTCTGAATGTAGTCCTTGGTTCTCTCTGTCCTGAGTGAAATATTGGTCCCCACATGCACAAGTGGTAATAATGTTTTATAGGTATTAAAGGTAGAAGAAAAACCCCATCTCTTTGGAATGAGTGTGGGCCACGTAAAAGTAGAAAAAGGAGTAAGTACACTTTGGAGAGCATGAGTGTGTTACCTGAAAGTGACCTGAGAGCAATTGCAGATGTTGTTTCTCCTTTCTTTAACATTTCCCACACTGGCATCATGGTTAGATCACCCTATAGAAAATCTACTGGAGTTCTTACAAGATGCCCACATGCAGGCCTTTGGGAACTGTTCTAAACGTGTAGTCTGGGATTATACAATTAGCATGTCATAAGAATGTTCCCAGCTAGTCTTTCATGTCCTCCATGGATTTTTCATTTAACAGGCCATGCCTACTTTCCTAGCCTGCCTTTGCCATCTCCTAACCTCCTGTCTCATTTCTCCTTGAGGGAGATATTTTCCCTTATTCTTTATGGGGTTTCAAGGGTGGGGAGGGCTTCATCTTCATTATAGGTACTTTCTGCTGAAAGGAGTTGTAGATTCTACTTATAAAGTCTCCAGGGCAGAGGTTAGCTATTCCTCTGGGCAAGAATCTGGCAGGATTCTGTTCCCATACAGTTGGATAGCCTTTGGTGTTTGGCCTAAATGAATAAGGTATTATAAGAATCTTGTGAACTCTGAGTGTACTATTATATCAGAAGATAGAAAAGGCCTCCCTTTTATCATTTCAAAGAGATTCATATTAGCCCCATTTTGGGGGTTTGGAACCCTCAAGAGCATTATTGGCAATAATCAGAGAAAAAACTCAGATGTTTCTTGGTTCAGTTTTACCAGAGCTCACTTTAGGGTCTGGTTGGCTTTTTGAAAATACTGAGGTCTGCCATTCTGAAAGGATTGGGTAGCTGAAACTGGGGCATGATTACTCTAAGGAGCACCTTGACTAGCTCCATAGCCTTTTCTGAATGGATAGAGAAGCCTCAGCCCAGGCTTTAATATGTCTCTTAGGACCAGTATTTGCCTAATCCACCACAAGCATGGTGGCACATGGACAAATTCTGACTGTCAGTCCTCCCCAAGTTATATTTCTCTCCTCTGTAATGGTTCTAACAAAAGAAGTGGTACGAGCTTGTCAGGGTTCTTGTAGGCACAGACCTGTCAGGTGGTTGCTGCTGGTCACAGTGCTGCAAAAATTTGGTGTCCATCTTCACTGTAGCTTCTCTTCCCATGTGGAGTCAACAACAATTTCGGCAGTCTTCCACTGTGTCCCTTGAGAAAGCACAATTTGATTTCTAACGGAGTCCTTTTCAAATTCCCCCTTGTTCCCCTTTGTCTTGCTGTTGAATACAGACTGGTTTTAATGACTCCTTAAGAACTGGGAATAAGGCTAAGGCTTTGATAGTGTGCAAGGTTTCCCTTTTGCCTCTGTCAGCCTTTTGATTACCCAAGGAGACTTTAGATATATCTCTCTGGTGTCCCCTCAATGCATGACAGTGACTTCCAAGGGAAGTTAGACTGCCTATAGAAGCTGTAGAATTTCCTTTTTGTTATTTTTAGGGGATGGGTTATTAGACAGGAAGTCTCTTTCTTTTCAGAAAGCTGCATGGCCATGTAGCACCAGAATAGCATATTTGGAGACCCTGAGGATATTTAATTTGTTACCCTTTTCTAATATCAATGCTCAAGAAATAGTCGCAGGTTTTCTTTTTTGACCAGAGATCCCTCAGGGAAGGTGTTTGTCTTGCTAAAAATGTCCAGTTTTTGTTCTAAAATTAGTTTTCAGCTTCTTCTGCTCTCACAATTTTAGCTGCTACAGTCTTGAGACAAAATGGGCATCCAGTTACCACTGCATCTTTTTTGAAAAGTATGCTAGTAAACAGAGATCTTGTCCTAGCCTGCAGGTCAAGGCACACAAAGAAATTCCTCCATTTGTTCATATGTACAGGAAGAGGTTTTTTGAAGTCAGGTATTCCCAGTGCTGCAGCTTAAGGGCATATTTAATTTATCTAAAGGCATTGTCAGTCACTTCTAGGTGGAGAATTTGTCAAAGGTCTCAGGACCTTTGACAGCTGCATATAAAAATTTACCATTAGTCCAAAATTAGGTGTCCATATCTGGCTAAAGGCAGACATTCCCAGAAGAGAGCAAAGTTGTTGTTGGGAGCAGAAGGCCCAAAATTGCAGATAATCTGGATCCTGCCACTTGGCAACTATTGTACCCCACATATAAGACTGTAGCCCAAGTATTCAGCTTTCAGAGGTATATTGGAGCCTTTTCTTTTGAGAGTTTATATCTCTTCTCAACTTCCAAATTGAGCTGCAGATTAGCATACTGTGTACATGCTGTACAATGGTTCAATATTTAAACTCTGGGTTTGTTCAGTCTTTTTATAGTGCCTGAGCAAAAAGGTGAGGGCTATCTCTAAACACTTGTGGGAGAAGTGACCAAATATGCTTCTATTTTTCCTTTGAAATTGGATTTTCCCATTCAAAGGCAAACAGAAGCTGGGAAGCAGGGTGGAGAGGAATATAAAAGCATCTTTGAGGTCTAAGGCTCAGAACAAATTTGTGCCTCCTGGAATTTGAGAGGGAATGGTATGTGTATCTGTCACCAGAGGGCGCATCAGGATTACAGCCTTTTCCATGAAGCAAAGATTTTTTGTTTTAACCATCCTATATTCTCCTGAGGGTTTTACTAAAGGGAGAATGAGATGGCCACCAAGGACAATTTTTGAAAAAACTCTGTATGAGAGACTGGAGGCCTTTATGTGACTCTTCTTTGACTAAATATTGTTTTCAGTTAGGAAACTGGATGAGGGTTTCTTAGTTCTGCAGCTACTGGCATAGCTGAATTCTCCCCACCAGGTAGTGCATTATGCCATGCAGCAGGATCCACATGTTGACTGGTGTAGTCCCAACAGGTAAAATCCATTTTGTCCTTGGCTGGAATTTAACAATTACCCCTATTTTTAAAGTAAATCTTTTCCTAGCAGGAGAGTAGAACCCTGGAGGACAATGAAAAACTTTTGGTTAAATATTTGGCCTTCTAAGTGACAAGTCAGAGCAGAAATCAAACAACTAGACTGAGGCTTCCCTCAACCACAGTCATGGCTATAGGATTCTTCAAAGGGAGAGGAATCTTCAGAGTAAGAACTTGTCTTCCTCTGTATCAGTGAGTAATTGTACTGGCTCACCTAAGACAATCAGGATTACTGATTACAGGGTTACAGGAGCTGATGGTGTCCTTGAACGGGGGCATTATAGCATGCCCTGGCCCCTTCAATCTTCATTAGAGAGCAAAACAAAAGTTTTGACTATCCTATCCCCTCACTGGGAGCAGGGACAGTCAACCCTCCAATGCCATGAGTCACTTGGAGTAGGGCCCAGGAGGTAGCTTGGTGCAGTTGAATGCCCAGTGTCCCGTCTTCCTGCGTTTGAAACAGTAACTGTTTTCTCAGTTACCTTTATGTGGGAAGCCCTGTAATTGGCTTCCAGCCTCACATT
Organism: Cavia porcellus; assembly: GCF_034190915.1. Classification (NCBI taxonomy): domain Eukaryota; kingdom Metazoa; phylum Chordata; class Mammalia; order Rodentia; family Caviidae; genus Cavia; species Cavia porcellus. The sequence goes on along the minus strand of NW_026947492.1, from coordinate 74,268,072 downwards.
TTCAGGCTGCACCACCTTAATGCCCTCTAGAAGTTAGGTTTGGTAATTAAGCAGCATCTTGCATAACTTGTTTAGCCTGTCCCATTATTCAGGGACTATTCGAACTGACCTATGAATCTCCATCTTGCCACTGTTGCTAAGGTAACTGCTGATGTCTCAGCACACAGATCCTCCTCCCCAATATCCTATATATCTGCTACTCCTTCCATGAATAAAGGAGACTTGATTGGAATTCCTCAACTTGTCTCCTCCACTTTTTGTGTCTCTTGCTCCCTTCTTCATCCCACTCCCCCTCCAGGGTCTCCATGGATTTACCCACGGGCCGGGTCACCTTTAGGTTTCCCTTAGATGATTTGGGTGCATTTAATACATTTCCAATTGTGACAGCTATATTTCTGGGCTTTATCTTTTCACTCTTCATCTAGGATCCTGACTGTTGAACATAAAAAGGTTATGTCCAGCAACTGCATCATAGGCAAAATAAAGACCCATCTGAAGTTTTTGTAATTTATGCAGAATATTTGGATCTGAGTTACAAATGAAATGATGTCTAATCAGTACTTATTACCCCTTGGAAGATGGATCTGTGTTTGTATATTTACCAAAGACTTCTGTTGCCAGATGTAGTGGTGCACATCTATAATCCCAGCATTTAGCAGGTTGAGATAGGAAGATCACTGCAAGTTTGAGATCAGCCGGGGCTACAAAGTGAGTTCAAAGCCATCCCGAACTGCATAGGGAGACACTGTCTCAAAAAAAAAAAAAATTGCTAATCAGCTGGATTTTCCTCTTTGCCCCATATGGCCCTGATCACCTTATCATAATTAACAGGTTTCTTAATGTGCTTTTCCTTTCCATGATAAGAACAGCTATCATGTGAGAGATCATTTTTAACTCCTCACTAGTATTATAGTCCCAGTTTGGTTCTGTTATAGAACAGACTCACCAGGCTGACTTCTTCCCTTCTTGAAGCATATTGTTATCCTGCATGTTTTTTAGCTTCTTGTAGGTTTCTTCACCTTTCATCTATGGAATTGGATATCTTACCACAGTAAGTCAAGAGTGATGGTCAAAGTTTCAAATTTCTCTGCAAATTTACTAGGATCCTCTGAAAGTCAGCCTAGCTGTTCTTTGCATTGTTGGATATCTGCAAGTGAGACAAGGATCTGGAATCAAGTAGTCACCTCTCTGCCAGTGGAGCAGGACAAGTCGTGAGTTAGAGAAGAAAGAAGAGCCAGCTGGAGTACACCCTGTGGAGCTTGGAGTTGTCTGTGTACATCCAGTGATGCCTAAGTGTTGGTGCATCCTGCAGGGCATACAGCTGTGTGAGCGGCATGAAGAGGGAATTCCTCTGGGACACTCAGTTCTAAAGGAGTTCCTGAGTCACTTGAAGGGAAGGGGACTGCTTTATTGCCTTGAAGATTATGAGGAGGGGGTAAATGAGATGTTCCTGAATGACTTTGTTAATGAAATAGATGAGAAACAATCAGGGCTCACGGGACAGGACCATCAAAGTTGTACCTTTCTTCCCCAGGTGATGGCCACTAAAATACCTATTTCTGGAGTTTTCCTTAGATAAAGGGTCACAAAAGCCTGCATACAAGGGATTTCACTCCACTTTCTATGCTTTAAACAGGAATAATTTATCTAAAATATGTATCATGGGGCTGGGGATTTAGCTCAGCAGCATAAGCACCTGCCTTGCAAGCAAGCAGTCGTGAGTTCGATCTCCGGTACCGATAAAAAGGGAAAAGACAAAAAAAAAAGAAAATATGTATCATAATTTAAGTGCCAACCTTTACCCATCTCTTGTCATTCCCTAGTTCATGCAGAACCCAAAGTATATTGCAGCAATAGATAAGTTGTGCCTTTTTCAAATTGGATCAAAAATTTCCCACTAATCAAAAAAAACGGCCTACTAGTGAAGGTGAAACTGTGGGGTGTAATTTATGGTGATTCCCATGCCTCATCTTGGGACCTATAGAGAGAAAGAATTTGGTCTCAGTTCCTTCAGATGTCATTACATGCAGAAGAAAGAAACCCAGTTGAACCCACAAAGCATCCCTTCTGAGACTTGACTATTTACTAGGCAGACATCTTTGCCTGAAGCTGAGACAGTGTCAGCATCTTTCATAGATGATGGAGAAAGCAGAAGACCATTCCTGGTGTCATAAGAAAAGCCTAGGTGGGGTGGGAGGCAAAAAAAAAATCTCAGTTATAGATGAGAGATATACAGGGAGAAGGAGAGAAAGAAGAAAAGCTTGCCTATCCTCCTGGCTGGCTATGCCAAATATGTTAGTGGGTTTTGTGGTGCGGAGTTTCCTTTTAGAGATGTTTTCTAGGTTCTTTCTCCCCAGTCAACTGATTGTTAAAGAGAAGCACAAATGGTCATAAGGCTTTATATTATATTAAGATTAAGAGTATGGTTATGTTTGGACCTGGCATCATGCTAGGATTAGAGCTAGGAATAGTATTGGGCTGGAGTTCTGGCATTGTCAGGGCTAAGACAAATTTTACCCATAAGTTTAGGGTTATATCTCAGCTCAAGTGTAGTTATGGGTCCATGACCAATTGTGGAGGCAGGGGTACTGGCAGTGTAGTGCTAATGTTTATGGTTCCAATATGGTTAAGATAAAGTTTAGGATAAGGGTAAATAGGGATAAGGGATAGTACAAGACTTATGACCAGAGGTAGGTGGACTTAGGTTTAGATTTAGGGTTAGGGTTAGGGTTAGAGTTTAAAGTTTATGAGTTAGTGTTGTGTTAGGGTTAGGGTTTAATGTCTAAGGTTAGCATTAGGGACAGAATGATGTTCGGGGTTATGGGTTCACCATGATGAGGATTAGGACTAGCTTGAGAGTTGGGTTTAGGGTTATTCTTGAGGTTAGGCTAGGACTAATGATGAGATTCCATTGCTTTGTTGGTTTCTTTAGTTGCTGAGATAACTTACACAGCATGCTAACTGAAAGAAGGAATGTTTTATTTTTGTGCACAGTTCTCCAAGGTATCTTATAGAGTCAGCCACGTCCAAGGCAATGCAGCATCACAGAGTGCCATGGCCCTGAACAAACAGCCACTTGCAGGATAGACAAGAAGCCTTTCCAGTGAGCCTCCCTTTTTTACCTGTTTATTGCATCTAAGCTGCAAACCTACTGTTTTTTCCACCGATACCCCTATAGAGTGTTCTGCCTCCAGTAAACCCATTCGGTCCCTGGCAGGACTCTGCCACGTGAATTAGTTACCTATGACAGTGCCACATACCCATGTCCCAGCCACCTCTAAAAAGGCCAGCAGTTGCATAATGGGCTGGCGGAGAGAACATCTATATACATGCTATAGCGTATTGAGCATGCTTGGATTTCACTTTCGATTTGGATTCAGGATTAGTGCTACCATAAAGAGCTAATGACAGAGCTAGGACTGGGGCTACACAAGGCCTGGCTTGGGCCAGCCTGAGGGTTTGGGGTGGGTTGGCAGTATGTAGAGGTTCTCATCAGGGGTAGGTAACATGTCAGAGTTCTGTTTATGTCAGGAATACTTTTAGTTTTAGACTTACCTGTAGGTGTAGTTGTAGGCTTAGGGTTAGGTTTTTGGTTAGTGTTCTACCAGTTAGTTTTAGCATGAGATTAAGTCAGGTTGCCTCTTAGGGTCACGGGTAGCTTTTAGTCTATTGCTAAATTTTGTGTTTGGATTAAGATTAGGGTTAGGGGTAGGCATTGGACCTGGGTGAGGGCTGAAGCTAGGTTTATGGTCAACTACATTTCTTTGCTTAAAGGAAATTCTATATCTAGGCCCACCTAGGGTTCCACCAGAATTAGCATTAGGGTTAGGGATAAGGCGATGGCTAGCAAAGGGCTAGAAATAGGCCTAGGTTTAGATGGTACCAGGCTGAGAGTTTGTTTTAAGTTCAGGGTGATAGTTCATGTGAACGTTAATGTTAGTGTTAGTGGCAGTGTATTAGTGTTTGAGTGCTGAATAGGTCATAGGCTAGGGATACACTTAGGTTAGGGCAAGAATGAGGGAGAGGTTTATGTATAGATTTAGGGCTAAGCTACGATCAGAGATGTTTGCAGCATAGATTTAGGCCTAGGTATAAGTTTAGGGTCAGGATGACGGTTCTGGTACTGGTTGATATAGGTTTAGGAGGGTTAAGATTCTGTCTATGGATAGGATTTGGGCTAGAACAAAGCTTATGTTTAAATTGAGGTTTATGGCTAGGCTCATAATTAGGGTTTGGGCCAGGTCAGGGTAGTGTTAGAATTTTGCTTAGAGTTAAAGCAGAGTTTGGATTAGGGTTAGGTTTATTGTTAGAGTTAGGGCTGAGCTGGTATTAGTTTTCTCATTACTTTGAAGTATAATAGTTTGTAGGTCTAGGATGAAGGTAATAGTTAAAGAACATCTCATGCTAAGGCCAGAGACAGGGTTCATGGTCATACAAGAGATTTTGTTGAGATTTTGGCTTGTTTTATGTATGTTCCTAGGGTTGTCTTAGGGTGATGGTGAAGGGGTTATTGAGAGTTAGGCATAGTTTCACAGTTGCATCTGATTGAGGAGTGGAGTAGGTGTTAAGGGTAGGGCTAAGTCAAGGGAAAGGGTTAGATTTGAAGTATTAGGCTAAGGCTCAGAGTAGGGCTTGTGCTAGGTGTAGGGTGAGCTCATGCTTAGTTTCAGCGCTAAAGCTATGGCCAGGACTAGCACACGCAGTAGGGCTAGAATTGCCCAGACTTAGGGTTATATTGAATGTTGCTGTTAGGTCTAGGAGTAAAGCTCTGCTTAGATTTTGAGTTAGGCTCAGCATTAGTTTTATGTTTTATGTTTTGGTGTAATGTTCCAAAGTAGGTAGGATTAATTTTATGTGCTGCTAGTGGGTAGAGTTAAGAATATGGTTAGGTTTTCACCTGGTGTCATGTTAGGATTAGAGCTAAAAATAAGATTGGGTTAGGGTTGTCACAGGATTAGAGCTAGGATAAATTCTATCTTTAATTTAGGGATCTGTCTCAGGTCAGGTTTAGAGGTGGGTCTCTGACCAATTGAGCTGACAAGTCTACTAGCAGTGTATGACTGTGTTTTATGTTTAAAGTATGATTAGGGTAAGGTTTAGGATTAGGGTAAATAAGGATAAGGGAACACAGAAGACTTATGACCAGAGCTAGGTGGGCTTTGTTTTAGGTTTAGGGTTAGGGTTTAATGTTCATGGTTGTCATTAGGGTTACAATGAGTTTCAGGGTTAGGGGTTCACCATGCTTAGGATTAGGACTATCCTCAGCCCTGGATTTAGGGTTATGCTTAAGTTTAGGCTAGGACCAGTGCTGAGATTCCAGTGTCTTATTGGTTTCTGTGATTACTTAGACAACTTACTCAGCATGCCAAATGAAGGGAGGAAATGTTTATTTTTAATGCACAGATCTTGGAGGTATCCTATATAGTCAGCCCCCTCTTAGGCAGGGTAGCATGACACAGCATCATGGCCAAGTACAAACAGCCCTTTCAGAGCAGACAAGTAGCCCCTCCAGAGACCCTCTCTATGAATATTTATTGCATCCAAACTTCAAGCCTGTTGGTTGTGGCCACCAATAACCCCAGGGAATGTTCTGCCTCTAGCAAACCCATCCAGTCATTGGCAGGACTCTGCCAAGTAAGTTAGTTACCTTTGCCAGTGCCACATACCCATGATTCAACTACCTATAAAAAGGCCAGGTGTGTGCACAAGAGGCTGGTGTGGAGGACTTTTAGACACATGCTTGGATTTCACTTTTGGTTTAGATTTAGCATTAGTGCTAGAGTAGAAGTGCTAGTGATAGGGCTAGGACTGGGGCTACACAAGGCCTGACTTGGACCAGCCTGAAAGCTTGGTATGGGTTGGCAGGAGGTAGATGTCTTCATCAGGGGTAGGGTACATTCCAGAGTTATGTGTATATTAGAGATACATTAGCTGTAAGTGTTACTTGTAGGTTTAGGTTTTGATTTGTGCTTAGGGTTCTACCACTGTTAGTCTATGACTGTGAGAGTTGGAGTCAGGTTGTCTCTTAGAACAGTGGCTAGATTTTGGTCTGAAGCTGTTTCCCATGCTTCTTTTGGAGAAGAAAGTATGGCTAAAGAAGGTGTCTGGTAAATTGTTGAGAACCCAAGAGCCACTGACTTAGCAAGACCCCATTTACTTACATATAATCAGAGCAGAACCGCAGTCTTGCTCTTAGAAAAGAAATGTCAGATCTTCTTCAGAGCCTTTTGGGTTGTCTTTTTCTTTAGACAATTCAAGTGAGGATCATTTTATTCTAGAAAGTTAAATCCAGTTATCTATCTCAGTCCCTTTTACTGCAGTGAGTGTGGATAGTGTGAATAAAAAACGACCCCTACACTTTTGCTTTAATTTGTCTGCAGTAGTCCCTTCTTTGCATATTTTAAGGAGGGGTTGGTCTTCAAGTGCTGAGGTATCCCTCTGGGTAAGGATCTGGCCATCCATGCAGCTGGATGGTCTATTGTACTTGACCTAAATGATTAAGACATTATAAGCATCTCTGAGTGTAATACCACGTCATATGACTGAAAATCCCTCCCATTAACATTTCAAACAGACTGGTATTTAGCCCTACTGGGGGGTATAGAACACTCATAAGGGATATTGGCATTAATTGGAGACAAGACTTAGATGTTACTTGGCACAGTGTTGGCAGAGCTCACTTTAGTATCTCATTGGCTCTTTCAACTTTTTCAAAACACTGAGGTCTCCTTGTAGAATGGAGATGATAGCTTATTCCAAAATCCATAGACACTTCCTGATTTATCTAAGGGGTAAAAGAAGTGTATTACCATTTGGAAGGGGCTGGGAAATGATTTCTTTGAGCACCACCTTGACTACCTCACTAGCCTTCTCTGAATGAGTACAAAAGCCTCTGGCTAAACCTGTAAGCTGTTTATTGGGACCAATATTTGTATAGATCCCCCATGTTGTGGCATGTGGGCGAACTCTGGTTTCCATTCCTCCCCAAGTTATGTCCTTCTCAGTACTGGCTCTAACAGAGAAGGTGGGCTTGCCAGAGTTCTCATAGGCACACAATGGGCAAGATTTGCTGACCTGTCAAGTGGTTGCTGCTCATCCTTGTCCTGTGAAAATTGCTGTGGAGGCTAAATTAAAGATATACCACAGTGGCACAAATGCCTGCCTGGCAGGTCCAAGGTCCTGAGTTTGATTCCTGGTACAAAAAATATAAAAAATAGAAATAATAAAACTTTCCAAGATACAGTCTTCCACTGTGTCCCTCAAGCAAAGATCACTTTATTTTCTATGTGCCACCAAGTCCCTTTTTAATTTCCCCCTTTCCTAAGGGCCCTTTATCTTCCTGGGAATTATAGACTGGTTTTAGTGACTCCTCAGGAAATGAATATAAGGCTAAGGTTTTGAGGATGCGTAAGGCTGCCCTTCTCTCTCCCTGTTAGCATTTTGAATACCAAAGAAACGTTAGACATGTGTCTTTGGTGTCCCTTACCATGCATGACAGTGACTTGTTTAGGAAGATAGAACTGCCTGTAGTACTTGTGGAATTTCCTTTTTGTGCTTTATAGTGATTGGTCATTAGTTAAAAAGCCCCTTTTTTTCCAGGTGACTCTATGGGCGTGTAGCACCAGAAAAGCATATTTGCAGTCTGTATAGAGATTTAATTTTTTGCTTTTTTCTAATGTCAGTGCCCAAATAAGAAGTATAAGATTTGCTTTTTGATCAGAGATCCCTCATGGAAGGTGTTTGGCCTCAACTATGGGAGACAATTTGAGTGACCTCTAGAATGTAGAACAATTGCTGCAACTTTGATTGTATCAAGAGTTATTTTCTATCCTGATATGTACAGAGCTGACTATGATGTTTTTAATTGGCTCTAAGCATTATAAATAAGGCTAGCAGAGGTATTAGTATGTAATCTTTAAAGCCATCAGACAGTCTCCTGTTTCCTTGCATAGTACTCTCTGTAAAACATAAGCACAGCGACTTGGTAAAGCCAGTTAGCTCTAAAAGGTCAACCAGATATGTACCTTGAGATAAAAAAACTAGGAGTCTACAGAGCAAAATGGTTGTATATCAAAAACTAAAACAACAGCCTCCAAAAACAATTTAGTTGCTCCCCAAATTACATTATGCACATCTATAGCATTATCTCTACATTTTGCAAAGATGCTTTTTTACTATCGAGCCAGCCAGCTCAAGTTACTCACATAGTTTCCATCATCTGCATTGTCCCTCACCCTCGAGTCACCCCTTTCTTCACAAGATAATAAACTCTAAGAGAGGCCTAGGATCAGGGCCTATGTCTGCACATCCTCATTAGGATTGGATTTTTGGATTGTGAAGAAGACTGAAAAGGGATTACAAAACTTGGATTACCATACTCAATATTTGGGATTACAATACTCAGTGACCTGTTGTGGACTGACAACTGCATAACCTGCCTTTTGATGTCCTCCTCGGACAAAGCTACGTCTGTTAGTGACCTACACCTCTTCAGGGTCAGGAAGTTCCAGGAATGTCCTGCTTGCTAGCATAGGTCTGAGAGATCACTTGTTCACAAGAGTGGCTAAGCTTGGTCCTGTGCTAGGACTAGTTTTTGGTTTAAGACTAGCTTTAGGCTTATTGTTAAGGCAAAGCTTAGAGTTAGTTTTAAGTTTAGAATTGTAGTGTTCATATTAGAGCAAGGACAGGTTTGTATTATGGTTACAGATTTTTCATCATTATATTTAGCATTGCAGCATGTGGATGGTTAGGTTTAAGGTTAGGGTTAGAGTTAAGGTAACAAGGTTCCACCAGGTTTAGTGTTAACATGAGAATTAATGTTTGCTTTGCTGATAGTCCCCAGGCTAGGGATAATGCCTAGTGTTAGGGCTAGGGTTAGGGATAGAGTTATGAATGTGGATGGGGATAGGGGATCACAGAAGAGTCTTTTCAGCACTAGGATTTGAATTTGGGTTAAGGTTAGTGTTACATTAAGGTTTCAAGTTAGAATTCAATTTAAGATTACGATTCACATCAGGGTTATGATTCTGTCATGGTTATGTTTAGGGTTAGGGATAGAACTGATAATAATGATAAGAGTAGGTCTATGGTTCCACCATGTTTATGATAGGATTTGGCATAGGGGTAGTGTTTATACCCAGATTCAATTTGGTGATGGGGTTAGGACCAGGCCTTGGACTAATGTTAGAGTGAAAGGCTATGATTAGGCTTATTGTTTGTGTTAGTGTTGATACTAGTTGTAATGTTATTGTTAAAGTTAGATTAAGGTGAATGTTAGAGTTCCCCTAGGATTAAGTTGAGGGTAGTGATAGTTGTTAGTGATAAGAGTAGAGTTCTGGTCATGGTTACATTTAGTATTCTAGCAGTGTTAAGGAAATATTTATGTTGAAGATTATGGTAGGGTTAGCATAAGGTTTAGGGTTAGTGTTACTGATAGGGTTAGGTGTAGGTTTAGTCATGAGGGGTAGAAATACCAGTATGGTTATGGTTACAATGAGGCTTGGTGCTTGCTTTTGTTTTATAGTTAATATTAAGTTTAGGTTTAGAATTCCACTAAGGTTCAAATTCAGGTAAGGTTATCTTTAGTGTTAGAATTATGTTAGGTTTAAGGAGTTTAGAATTATGATAAAGTTAGAATTAGGGTTCCACCATGGTTAGTGTTAACTTTAGGTTTAGTGGTCATTTTAGTGTAGGCTTACAGCTCATTCTATGTCTAGTGTTTTGGATCACAGCTAGGACTAATTCCAGGGCTATCACTAATAGTATGGTTCTACCTGGATTAGGTTTAGGGTTAGGGTTAGGTTTAAGATATTGGGTTAGCTTTAGAGTTCCACAACAGTTATGATTAGTGTTATGGTTGATGTTAGATTAATGTTTGGTTTAGTGTTCCACAAGAGTAAAAGTAAAGTTTAGATTTAAAGTTAGGGCTAGGATCTGGGTTAATGCTAGGGTTAGGTGTAGGTTTAAGTTTAGGGTTAATTCTAGTTTTAGGTACTAAGTCTAAAGCTAGAGATAGCACTAGGGTTAAGCCAGAGTTAGCTTCCACCATATTTATGGTTAGCGTTGAGGCTTATTTTTTATTTTACCAGTATTATGATTAGGTTTTGATTTTGATTTTGGTTTTGATTAGAGCTTCCATTTTGGTTTAAGGTTATGCTTAAAGTTTCTGTTAGGTCTAGGGTTAGGCTAAGGCTAGGAATAGTTTTGAGTTCCACTATTGTTATGATTAGAATTACAGCTAGGTTTAGAGTTAAGGTTAGGTTTACGTTTAGCTTTAAGCTTAGGGTTACACCAGAATTTTATATTGTGGTCATGTTCAGGTTAGTGCTGGACTAGTAGTGCTGGAGATAGGGTTAGAGTTTATCCAGATTTAGGCATAGGTTTAGTGTTACATATTTAGTTCCATGAGGATTATTTTATGATTATGGTTAGGTTAGGCTTGGAGCAATGGATGAGTCTTGAAGTAGAAGTAGCTTTACTACTAGAGGTGTACAAATTAATGGTTATGATTATTGTTATGGTTCAGGTACAATTAGATATCCACTAGGAGGCCAGTGGTGGCAACATACTATGGCTTGTATGTTATTTTTCTTTTAAGACAAAAGATATTAATGTATACATTGTTTTTCTAAATTAAAATCTCAGTATTCATGACTAATTGCAGTGTTTGTCCTTTTTGATAAATAGCTGGGCTTTAAGTTTCATTTTGATTACTTGTCTCTAAAATGTTTGCCATCACTGGTTTTGTGTTAGGTGTAAGCTTACAATTAGTGTTGGATAAGGTTATGCTAGAATAATTTATTTAGGGTTAGGTACAATGCCAATGCTAAAACTAGACGTATGTCTAGCATTAGAACTAGTGTTCCACCATGGTTAGTGTAATGGTAGTGTTAGTGCTTTGATATAAGTAATGTCCCACTAAGGTTAGAGTTAGGGTTAGTTTAGTATTACTGTTAGGGTTACTGTTAGAGCAATGATTCCACCAAAGTTATACTTAGGGTTAGTGTTAAGCTGAGGCTAGTAATAAGAATAGGGGTTTCCATGTGGTTAGGATAAGATTAGGTGTCGGGTTGGTGTTAGTGCTAGGATTAGGTTTAGAGATAGGACAAGGACTAGGGTTTCGGTTAGTGTTAGGTTTTAGGTTTGATTTAGAATTTTGGTTAGCATTAGTGTTCTCCCAAAGTATAGATAGGACAGGGATACAGTTTTGTGGCAGGATTAGAGTTAAGGTCAGAGTCAGTTTTAGGGATCTACCAGAATTGTTGTTAATTTTATGTTTAAGTATAGGGTTAAGGTAGAGTCCCAACAGGTGTAGGACTAGTGTCATTTTAGTGTTAGGCTTAGATCTAGGCTAGGACAATCACCTGAGTTAGATATAGGCCTAGAGTTTGGTCAGGTTTAAGTTTATGATCAGTGTTAGAGCTACTTTAAAAAATGGGCTAGGTTTTCAGCAGCACTAGAGTTAGGGTTTGGGGTAGGGCTAGCACTAATTTCTGCCATGATTAGAGGAGGATTTGGTTTCATGACAGAGCAGTGTTAATTTATAGTTAGTATTGAGGCTAGGTTTAGTTTTGGGTTTATGTTTAGGTTTTATTGAAGTTTATTATTTTGTTTAGAGCTGGGTTCAGTGGAAAAACAGAATTATCATTCTAATATGGCTATGGTCAGGGTTAAGGTGAGTTAGAGATGTGTTAAAGTTTGGGCTAGGTCTTTGCAATGATATCATTAAGATTTCTTCTGTGCTTGTGTAATACTTAGGATAGCGAATGGTTAGAGTTAGGTTTAGTGTTTTACCTGGGTTTTGTTAGACTCAGAGATACTGTTAGTTTTTGGTCTATGGCTATGTCTAGGCCTATTTCCAGTGATAGGGCTCCTGATAGTGGTAGTGTTAACTTTAGTGATCCAGGTTAGATTAAGATAACAGTAATGGTAGGGTTAGACTTAGATTTAGGCTTAGGATTAGTATTAGGTTTAGATTTAGGGCTTTGTCTATGTCTAGCATTGGTCTTATACCAGCATTTGGGTTACACTTAAGGTTACCATTAGATTTCCATCCAAGACACGTTTAAGGTATGTTTAGGGTTATATTAGTTCTAGTACTAGTACTAGGGCTAGGGCAGTTACTTGGTGTAGGTTTCAGAGTAGTAATTCACCGTAAATTAGTGTTTTGGTTATGGTAGGTTTCATGTCAGAGTGGTCTAAGTCTAGGGCTAGCTTTAGGGCTGATTACAAGGGTTGAGCTATGCTAGGGCTGGGTTTCCACCATTAGGAGGGTTAGGTTTATTTAGATTTGAATTAAGGTTAGTGAAATGACTAAACCTAGAACTAATGCTAAGGATAGTCCTTTGGTTAGGGTTCTAGTACAGTTAGGATTATTTTTAGGGTTAGGATTAAGGTAAATTTAGGGATAAGGCAAAGCATATAAGTAGGGTCAAGGCTAGGAATGTGTTCCATCTATGGTTAGGATTACATTTATGGTTAAGATTAGGGTTATTATGAAGTTTGGGTTAGAGTTAGCCTTAAAGTTAGGTTGAGGCCCCAGCCCAGGACTGATCTGCTTGAGCAACCCCAGCCCCAGCCAAGGCTGCTACCAGGGGACTATTCTCACCCATCCATGGAGGACCCAGAGTGACATAGAGAGGCCTGTGTGTCTTGGCTGTGGCCACCACCACCAATAGAAGTGAAGTGTGTATGTACCCAGCTAGGGAAGACCAGCCCAGACCAACTGATCTGATCGCCCTAAACCAGCCAATGTAGCTGGGACCTACTCTCCTGGAGTCTCCTTAACACAGGGTGACAGAAATGACAATCAACATATCCACCTGACTGAAGAAGGGAGCAACACTCAGGAAGAGAGTTTTGCTTCAGGATTGAAGGGGTTACTCTGCCACAGAGACTAGGTGAGAGAAAACTTTGGAAGACAGGCATAGATCTCTTTGAGAAGCTTTGAATCAGAGCATAAATTTCAATGGCCTTGTAGGCCATTATGGGAGGCCAGGTTTGGAAGATAAAATCATCAGTGGGAGTAGCCCAAAACATCAGTGGGAGTAGCTAGGCTAGTGCAATGGTAACAAATTTAAAGCATGCATTCCACTGCAGTGATGCAGAGCCCTCTATATTGGCATACAAGATCATCCCAGTATCACATCAATAGCCCATATAACTTGGTATTGTCACTTTACCGTAAATAAGTGGGTTTTGGATTGTAGCTTGGATACTTGGTCTCTCTAAAAGGTTCAGCATCACTGGTCTGGTGGTAGTTTTGAGCTCTGGCACTGCTGCCTACATCCAGCAAAAATTCGTTGTCTGAAGTTTTATAAGTTTATATATGGTGGCCTAAAAATCTTTCCTAAAATCATAGTGCTTCATAGGATTTGTCAATATCCAGTTGACATGTGATGTCATTGTTGCCACTGAATTTACTACTATAGTATGGCAACATTGTAGTGGATAACAACTGACTTTGTCTCTATGATGATATCTAGATTTCCTTGGGATCATAAAAAATGGATATTTTTTATCCCCAGGCAAGACAACAGAAGACTCTGAAAGTCTTCTAAGTGTCCTAATGCATCTCAAAGGGACATAATTGGAAAAGAAATCAAATATCACGTAGCAGAACTCTATAAAAAGGTAGTGGAAAAGATGAAGAAAACAGATGAGCTCCAAGAGGAAATGAACCAAAAGTGCATTGAAATATTACTTAAGCTGTCTAAAGTGGATACAGGGGTAATAAGTAAAAAATTGGAAGAGTTGACCAAATCAGTTCAAATCATGAAAGACACATTCACCAAAGTTTTAATATGCTCAGAATGATATCAGATAGAAATACCTGATATGAGAGGACAGGATATTTGAAATTAAGAACAAAATGATAATTATAATGAAGTACTAAGAGAAGCACAGAAAATGAGAGGTTAAGAAAAGACCATGCAAGAGCTACTCAGTGAGACAGAAAAGACCAATATAAGGCTAATTGTAGTTAGAGAAAAGCAAGAAGGTAATAGAGGAAATTATAGTATGTCTACAGAAATCATAGCAGTATACTTCCCAAATATGAGAAAAGATTTCAACATTCAAACCAAAAAGTGTGCCAGAACACTGAACAATTATAATGAAAAAAAGAGGCCACCAAGACACATTGTGGTAAAATAGGTTTCATCCCAATGATGCAAGGATGGTTCAGTGTACACAAATCAATAATTATAATACATCCCATAAACAGGAGCTAGGTCAAAAACCATATGATCAGATCAATAGACACAGAAAAGGCTTTTGATAAAATCCAACACCCTTTCAGGATAAAAACCCTGAAGACAACAAATATAAAGTGACCACACCTAAATATTATACATGGTCTTTATGACAAACCAATAAGCAAATCATAGTAAATGGGGTAAAACTAAATGCATTACCTTTAGAATCAGAGCAAGGCAATGATATACACTATCTCCTTTGCTATTCAACATACCACTGGAAACATTAGCCAGAGCAATTAGGCAAGAGAAAGAAAGAAAAGGATACATATGAGAAAGGAAGACCTGAAATTATTGTTTACCACATGATACTCTCCTAGAAGAGCCAAAAGAACCCCAACAAAAGACTCTTAGAATTATAATCAACATCAGCAAAGTAGCAGGATACAAGATCAACACACAAAAGTTGTTAGCATTTGTATACACTAACAATGAATGAAACAGGAATGAAATTATGAGAACAATGCCATTCACAGTAGCTTCAAGAAAACTGAAATAATAAGAAATTGTTTTTTGGAGACAAGGTCTTTCGATACAATTCATGTTGGCATACTCAGAGATACATCGTTATTAAATTAATAGATATCCAGCATAAAAACAGTTTTTAAAGCAGCCAGAGTAAAACAAAAAATCATATATAAATCTCAGACCATTTGAATTATAGCAGACTTCTCAACATAAACCTTAAAAGGTCAGAAGGATCAGAGTGAAGTCCTTCATGCCCTAAGAGCAAATAGCTTCCAGCCTAAATTAATCTACTTCACAAAGCTTTCCTTCAAATAGATAAGAAATGTCATGAAAAAGACCCTCTCAAGAGATACAGATCTATGGAACTAGCATACCAGAAAATATTCAAGAATTGCCTAGACAAAAATGATGAAATCCATAAAGCTAAAAATTCAGATGAAATGAAAACATGAAGCAAGAGCAATAGATAAACAACCACAAAAAAGAAAACAAGAGTCACCAAGAGAGAAAGAATACAATGATCAGAAATAATCAACACATCACAGTAATATCTGTCAATATTAATTGCCTCAACTCTCCAGTTAGAAGACTTAGATTAGAAAATTGGATTAAAAATATAATCCAGGGGGCTGGGGATTTAGCTCAGTGGCATAAGCGCCTGCCTTGCAAGCAGGCAGTCGTGAGTTCGATCCCTGGTACCGATAAAAACGAAAAAGACCAAAAAAAAAAAAAAAATCCAAGCCAGCTATGGTCTTGCACACTTGAAAGGTCAGCACTTGGTTCACAGGCGTTTTATTGTTGTTGTTGTTGTTGTTGTTGTTACCAGGGATGGAATTCACGACCTTGCACTTGCCAGGCAGATGTTTACACCACTGAGCTAAATCCTCAGGCCTTAATCTCAGCACTTGGGAGGATGAGGCAGGAGAATCACTGTGAGTTTGAGACCAATCTGGGGTGCAAAGCGATCTCAAGGCCAGCCTGAACTGCATAACAAAACCCTGTCTCAAAAAGACAAAAAAAAAAAAAATCCAACAGTCTGTTGTGGTCAAGATACTCATTAATTCAAAAAGATATTCACAGATCAAAAGTCAAAACTGGGAAAAGAACATTGTATGCACAAGGACCCACAAAAGAACTAGGAGAGCAATTTCAATATCAGACATAATAAACAGCAAGATAAGACTGACTAAAAGAGACAAAGAATGTTTCTATGTACTAGTTAAGGGAACAATCCAACAAAAAGAGATCATGGTTATTAATATATGTGCACTAAATACTGAAGAACCTTCCTTCATAAAACAAACACTGAACGAAAAGCATCAACTTGCTCTCACAGAAGAATACAGGAAAATAGAAAGACAAAGAAGCAAAAGACAATCTCAGACCTCCAGCCCACACATACCCAGTCTAGGAGACATAGAAATAAAAGAAGTTGGGGGCTGGAGATTTAGCCCAGAAGCATATGCTCCTGCAATGTTAGTGCACGGTTGTGAGTTTGATCCCCAGTACCAATAAATAAATAAATATTAAATTAAAATTTAAAAAGAAGTTGGAAGTCGAACACCTGAAATTTCTGAAAGGATAGCAACCTATGTAAAGAAATAATTTCATGAGGCTGTAAAAGTAATCAGATCAAAAACTATATCTCAGATAAAAGAACAAATGACAAATGTGATGAAAGAAATGCTGAGCATATCTAAAAAAGAAATAAATAAAGAAGAGGGGCACTGAAAATGATGGAAACCTTGAATGAACAATACAGTAAACAACTACAATGCATGAAACAGATTCAGGCAGATATCCAGAAAATTAAAAACTTCACTGAAAGCTGGCAAAACCACTAGAAACAAACTGAAGTTAGACTTTCAGACCTTGAAGATAGGATTACAGGTAGCGATCATGAAAGGAAACATCTCTGAAAAATAACTAGGAACCATGAAATAACAATCCAATGGCGGCTGCAAGACGACACAGAGAAAAATAATTTAAGACTGGTAAGTGTCACTGAAAAAGCAAGAGTCAGTACAAATGACTTAAAGAGACTATTTACAAAAATAATAGCAGAAAATTTCCAAGCATGGGAAAGGAACTTGACATACAGATAAGCCACAACCAAACTAAATCTATACCCAGACATATAATAATCAAATCCCAGAAATTCAGCACAAAACAATATTGAAAAGCTGTTAGAGAAAAGAAGCGGATCACCTACAAAGGAAAACCCATCAGAATCGTGACAGACTTCTCAACACAAATCATCAAGTCAAGGAGAGCTTGGAGTGAGGTGTTTCAAGTCCTGAAAGACAATTTCCAATGCAGATTGATGTACCCTGAAAAACTACCTTTCAAAATTAATGGAGAAATAAGATACTTTCATGATGAAGAACAACAGAAGGAATTTGTGACCACAAAACCAACCCAACACAGTGTGCTGAAGGATTTCTAGAGAGAGATAAGGATGACGATGGTTCCAGGAGCAGTAGCAGAGGGGATTACAAAGCAGGGCAGGCAGCTCAACAGCGGAAAAAAGTAGGGGACCAATAGCAAGATGACATGGTAGAGAGGAGCCTTCATTGGCTTTACCTATAAAGAAAAAAGAGGTTTCAGACAACAAAAGAGGTTTCCAACAAAAAGAAAAACACTTCAGGCCTACCTAACAAGAAGAAAAAGAAAAAGAAGGTTTCCTGTGACAATAAGACTGTGGAAAGCCAGAGCACCACACTGGTTTGTACACCAAAATTTTGGAGAAACAAAAATCTGAAGTGGCTGAAATGAATGATGACAAAAATGAAGAAATAGTCTTCAAACAGCCTGCATTCATCAAGAAACAGACGCAAGAGACTCCAAAACCCCTTTGTTCAGGGAACAAAAGACAAAGGTGAAGAAAAAGCACAGAGTGACTCTGAGTATACTATGGAGCACATTATACCAAAAAGTGTGATTTGGTGTAAGGATTGACTATTGTGTTGTACTGGATACAACCAGATCTGCCAATAACAAGACATTCAGAGGAAAAAGGTACTGGTCATTCAAGGTCAGTAGCAAAAGCAGTCAGAAATTTTGGCGTATCTGCCCTTGCTGAGTTGTCAGGATACAATGTAGCCTAAATGATTGGGCTCACAATGCCTTTGTCCTGGTCTCCTTACTTATCTGTTCATATTTTTTTAGCTCCGTTTGGTTTATCCTGCCTAAATGTCACTATTAATGGCAGGTTTAAGTACTCAAATGTTGTGGCCTTTGCCACCAGCAAGTAAAGATCAACAATCTTACTTGAAAAAAAAAATAACAAAGATTCCAACTCCACGACTCCAATAGAACAAATCCACTAGAGAAGGCAAGCAGTTGAATAAAGGGGAAAAAGGAGCCAACAGTAGGACAACAACAGTACACAGATAAGTCAATACATATCGCTTATATCCATCAGTGTTGGATGGTCTCAATTCAAATGAAAGAAACAAACTGGCAAAATGGATCAAGAACACAGTTTAACAATATGCTGCATGGAAGAAACACATGGGTTTCAAAAACAGAGTGAGCTCAGATCATCAAACTGATGCTGAACCTCAAGCTTCCAGAAAAAGAAGAGCAAGTCAAGCCCAACACTCATAGAAGAGAGGAAATTATAACAATCAGAGCAGAGGGTAATGCATCAGAGACTAAGAAAACAACACAAAGTATCAATGAATCCAACAATTGGTTCTTGACAGATTACATAAAATTGACAAACCCTTAGATCACCTTATCCTAAAAAAAGAGAAAGAACAGACTCAAGCCCATACAATTAGGAGTAAAAAGGGTGAAATCATAACAGATCTTGCAGAAATCCAAAGATCAGCAATTCCTATTTCAAGAACCCTTATTCTAATAATATGGAAAACACAGAAGAAATGGACAGATTCCTAGATACATATTTCAAAAAGAAATTCATAGACAAATCAAAGGGTATTATATATAATACTTAATGTGATAGGAACCTGGTAGAAAGCAGGGGTAGCTATTCTGCTTGCAAAGTAGACTTCAAGCCAAGATGGATTGAGACAAAGGACAAAATAATTCAAGAGGAAGAAATAACAACCATAGATATATATATACCAAATACCAGTGCATCTAATTATATAAAACAAATATTAATTGACACAAAAAATCATATAAGCTCTAATGAGATATCTTAATATTCCATTGTCACAGATAGACAGATCAACTAGATAAAAAAATGACATACTAGAATTGAACCAAAACTTTGAACAAATGGACTTAGTAGATGTCTACAGAGTGATCCACTCAACAACATCAGAATACACATTCTTCTCAGCTGTATATTGGACATTCTCCAAAATAGGCCACATATTAGCTCATAGAACATACTTAACTAACTTCAAAGAAACTAAAGCTATCCCATAAGAAGTATCAGGCAATAGTGCACTGAAATTGGAAGTCAATGAAAAAGGAAACCATGAGAACTTCATAAACACATGGAAATTAAATAGTATCATCTTAAACAACCAAGGAGAGTAATGCATTAGACAAACACAGATGAAATTTATGAAAAAAATAAAACAGTTTCTACAATTAAATGATAATGGCAATACAACATACTGGAACATATGGGATGCAATGAAAGCAGCCCTAGAAGGGAAATTTATAGCAGTGAATTCTCATATCAGAAAAACAGAGTGAGCTCAAATCAACAACCTAATGTTGAATCTCAATCTTCTAGAAAAACAAGCGCAAGTCAAGCCCAAAGCTCACAAAAGGGAGGGAATTGTAACAATCAGAGTAGAAGGTAATGCAATGGACACTAAGAAAACAATTTGAAGAATCAACGAATTCAAGAGTTGGTTGTTTGAAACAGTAAATAAAGTTGATAAACCATCAGACAACCTTATCAAAAAAAGGAAAGAAAATACAAATCCATGCAACTAGCATTGAAAAGGGTGAAATCACAACAGAGGCTGCAGAAACCGAGAAGATCATTCAGTGTCTACTTTGAGCACCTGTACTCAAACAAGATGGAAAACACAGAAGAAATGGACAGATTCCTGTTAATTCCTATGTTAGAATTACCAAAACAGAATCAAGAAGATATAAAATTTTAAATAACCAAAAGTCAGTAAATGAAATTGAGGTTGTAATAGAAAATCTACCAATAAAGAAAAGTTCAGGCTCTAACAGATTTGCTGCTGAATTCTATAAGAAATTTAGAGAACACTGACTGCCCCTATGCCCCAAAGCCAGAATGAAAGTGAAAGGGAAGCATACTTCCAAATTCATTCAGGGAAGAAAGTATTACCCTGACACCAAAGCCAGACAAGGATCCAAACAAAGACAGACAGAGAGAGAGAGAGAGAGAGAGAGAGAGAGAGAGAGAGAGAGAGACAGAGAGAGACAGAGACAGAGAGAGACAGAGAGAAAGAGAGAAACCATGAAACAAAAATTAAAATAAGACACATATCTTTCATGCACTAAACCAAAGTCAAAATGGAACAAAATATTAAATCAGAAACACTAAACCTGCTGAAGAGATAATGAATAGAACTCTTGAAGACATTGGTGTAGATAAACTTTAAGAACAAAACTCCAATCATAATGGAACTATCACAAAAAATCAACAACTGGGATTTCATTTAAAAAAACTTGCACAGCAAGTGAAACAACTAACAGAATGAAGAGACAACCCACAGAGCAGGAAAAGTTTTTGCTTGGTGTTCCTCAGATAAAGGACGAACTGAAAACAGTCAGACCACAGGCCTCCAAAATTTTAAGACCAAATCTAAAAATGGCCATGTGGAACAATAGACACTTCTCAGATGGAGTAGAAATGACAAATAAATATGTGAAAACATGTTCAGCATCACTGATCATTCAAGAGATGCACATTAAAACAATGATGAGATTAATCAAAATATTTCTGGAAGTTGATAACAATACCACAACTACCTAAAACCTAAGAGGAATTGCCCTATTGTAATTAATTGTTACATGAGGAAAACTGAGTGGACTCAAATCAAAGGCATCATAAGAAAATTTTAGATACTCAAGAAATAACACCAACCTGGGACTAAACCAAAACTAAGAAGGGAAATCATAACATTTAGAGTGGAAATCAACAAAATTGAAGCTGAAAACAATACAAAGAATCAACAAATAAAAAAACTATTTCTTCAGAAGAATAAACAATATAAATAAACTCTTAGCCAAATTTACCACGAGGAAAAAAAAACACTCACATCAATGTAATTAGAGATGAAATCACAATCCATACTATGGAAATTCAGAAGATAGTTATTATGAAAAGTAATATTCCAATAAAGTAGAAAAATTTGAAGAAATAGACACATTCCTAGTACAAATTGCCAAAGCTAACCCAAGAAGGTATGAAAATACTTAACCTCATAATAAGCATAAAAATTGAGGAAGTAATAGTCTACCAACTACAAATTGCCCAGCGCCTAATGGATTCACTGTTGAGTTCTACACATTAAGGATGTTCCATCACTTACGCTACTCAAGGCTTCAGAAAGGTAAGTCATACAGGGCTGCAGCCTCTGGTCTCAGACTGCTTCCTGATTGCTGCACTATGGTCAGAAACAAACCCTAAGTGCTTTATCATCACCCCTCACAGCCCCCCCTCCTTGCTGCCCACGCCCCACCTTCCATGGCTTGGGTGACTCTGGTGCTCACTTCTGGGGCCCCCACTTGAGGCTCTGCCCTATCTTTCTACTACCCCAAACCAGACCTCTTATAACGCCATCTCCAAGGATCTCAGTCCCTTCTGTTGCTGGAGTAGAGAAGAGACTAGGGCACAACAGACTCTGGGGACGGGGAGGGAAGAGTAGAATGTGGTCAGTCCCGATCCCCCTGGTCACTGTGCTCACCTGTCCATTGATCTTCACACCTGGTCCACTAAAGTGTCCCTCCCCCCTTCCCAGGTTCTCTAGTGGAGGCACAAATTTCCACTTGGAAGGGGTTTGGGGACATGGAAATGAGTGCAGAGATGAATTAGGTTGTCTCACTTCTTAACTTAGACAGTGACAACATGAAAACTTCACCAGGGAGCTGAACATTGCAGTGTCTCTGAGTGACCACAGGAGAGCAGGTCTGTGCTGGTTTTCTCCTGGGTTTCTACTCCAGAGATTTTAAAATTCTTTGCTAAATTCTCTACTTCACACTCTCGTGAGTGTGTGTGTGTGTGTGTGTGTGTGTGTGTGTGTGTGTCTCTCTCTGTATGTGTATGCGTGTGTGTGTGTGGGTGTGTGTGTGCAACTTTTGATGGAGCCCAAGGCCTTCTTCACATGCTGTGTAGGCACTCCTATCACTCAGCTACAACCCAGCCCATTAATGCCATTGAGGGGGGCGGGATTGAGTCCAGGGAGCACAGAGCTACAGGCCAAGCCTCATTTACTTAATTTTGCATTTCCATTTTGAGATTTTTTTTCTTTCAGGCTGTCTTCACACTTATGATTCTCCTTTCTCAATATCTACAGTATGTGGGATTACAGGCATACATCCCTGTAAGCTTGCCTTTGTTTTTTTTCTTTTTCTTTTTCTTTTCCTTTTTTTTTTTTTTTTTTTTTTTTTTTTGCCATTTCCTCAGTTATTACCTGATTATTAGAACACCTTGCAGGATTGTGGGTAGCATTGCAGTCAATGAGATGCATACCAGCATCTTGCAAAAAATGCAACAAGATGTGAATATGGGGACTTACCATTTTCATGAACATAACTGATTTTCCTATCCATAGTTGAGAGAGTTTCCAGTAAATAAATAGCGTTAGTGATCTTGTGGTAATTCAGAAGAAGGAAAAACTTTAAAATAGCAGTCATCCTGGCACAGCCACTGTTGGTGATTGTCACACGCCTGAGGAAGTGAGTTCTGGGGGACCAGGCTGCTGAGAGGTCAAATGGCAGTATAGGGTGATAGAGGTGATGATTCAGGTGAGGAAAGTGTCAGGTGCTGGTTTAGAATTATGCATTTGGGAACTATGGGTGTTGTAGCTCAGTGGCTGACTGCTTGACAAGGTTGTGTGAAGCCTTGGGCTTGATCCCCAGCACTCCAAAAAAAAACAGAGAAGGAGAGAGAATGCAAGAAGACATGAGGAAAGAAAAAGGAACATTTTATGTACACTAGCATCATTCAAATGAAATATTTTTTATGAATTCAGTAGCGCCTAGTGGAAACCTTCTGCAAATGGCAGTTGGTATTTGATTCTCCTCAATCAGGGAATCCATGCCAGTGAGAACAGCTACTCATTTTCAGGCTCTCTGAAAATCCCTCAGTGTGTGAAAGGAGAACCATGAGCCCCAGCATTAGGAGAAGAATCTTTGAGTTATCTTTGCCTTTAGCTTACTGGATGACATCAGAAAAATCATTTACTTGGCCTCAGTGTCTTTCCAACTTTATTTTCCAACTTTATTTTGAGTCCCAGTAATCCCTTACTAGGGACTCTGATTTTAAAATGAAGATGAGGGCAGGGTCAGTATGGCACAGTGTCTCTGGAGAAACAGTGTCCACTTTCCTGCTGTGCTGCCCCAGTCCCCAGCCTGGACAGTCATTTGCTGAGTCTGTGTCCTTACCCTGCATATATGGACTTACTCAGGAAGCAGCAAGTCACCCCTAGCCTCATGCCAGGCTCTTCCACAGATGGCGCTGAAGAGCCAAGAGGCCCAGTGACAGTAACAGTAACACTAACAGTGTTACTGCAGTAACAGTGACAGTAACAGTGACAC
The DNA here is from genome assembly GCF_034190915.1 of Cavia porcellus. Classification (NCBI taxonomy): domain Eukaryota; kingdom Metazoa; phylum Chordata; class Mammalia; order Rodentia; family Caviidae; genus Cavia; species Cavia porcellus. The sequence goes on along the minus strand of NW_026947492.1, from coordinate 74,244,622 downwards.
TAGCTACTGTCCCACTTGTGGCAGCATGCAGAGGCCTGGTGTCAGCTGACCTCTCAGAAAGACACACAGCTCAAGTTCTGTTGCATACAACAGCTCATGGTACAGCTGCTGTGTGAGGGGAATCAGGCAAGAGGAGACCCAGGTAATGGAGCTGTCCAGGTTCCTGCATGGGAGGACTCGGCCACCTCCCTGCCTTCTCCATGTTCTCATCCTACCCATCACAGCATCTGGAAGCCACCCAGCAGCAGAAGCAGCAGTCATCCCAGCTAAGCCTCCTCGTTCTGCGCTGGCAAGGTGAGTGGAGGTGCCTCAGGGCAGAATGGAGCCTCAGGAGGACTTTTGGTGACCGAGGCCTTTATAGTGCTGGGGTGGTCATTGTCTCCCAACAGGACACATCAGGGTTGGGGTGGAGAGCGCCTGGTACTTCTGTTGTGGGATTGACCAGAGATCATTCTGGCAGCTCCCAATAGAAGATGAAGGGGACCAAGAGGACAGGCATGTTCAACGTGGATCAGTGTGACCATTCCTGGGACAGCCTAGGGCCGGGGTGAGCTGCACTGGTCTTTGTCTTTTCTCTGTGCTACCTTCCCTGCTTCCCTTTTGGTCCCTTTGGACACCCCAATACCTTGGCCTTCCCCACCCTCTGATTTCCCTGGGCCTCATGCATTCCCTGGGAGGCAGCAATCAGACTCCATCCCCTTTGGAACAACAGACACTAGCAACAGACAGGGAGCTTCTTTGTGCCCTTTGCTCCAGCTTGTCTTGAGCAGTCCTCCCACAAAACCACCTCTACTTCCTTCAGGCAGCATTATTAATGAAGATTTTGCCAGTGCCCAGGAAGCACTCACTACACAGCATCAACAACCCTGACCCAGGTGAGCCTGAGGAGGTGCTGGCTCCAGGAGAGAGGATGACTGCCTGTCTGGACAAAGCCACCAGGCCCGAAAGCAGGCCATGGCAAAGCTGACGGTGAGTGTGTCTGCCCTGCTGGGCTGGGAGAAGAGGTGGGAAGGGGCCATATGGCTCCATTTGGCAGTCATGCAGAAGATGGAGCTCAAGTAGTAGCTGGAGGAACTGGAATATTGTTGCCTACAGTTCTCTGGGACCACATGTGCCTTCAGTGAGCTGGGCCAGGATCCCCAGCAGCAGAAGCTGTGAAGTGTGGGGATCAGGGAGCCCTGCAAGTGATTCCAGCCCACTGTCCCCCTCCCCACAGCAGAAGACACTGTAAAAAGTGTCTTCTCTCTTGCAGCAGGGCTGAGTGGCATCTTCCATGCCTGTTGTCTGGATGCTGCTCTGAGATCAGAAGGACACTACCATGTGTGCTCCAAGGGCATCTTACCACAATGGGCAACAGAGTGCAGCCCAATCTAATGGGGAGGGAATGTGGGGTGCAGTCCCTGAGGTTGCTGGCCTTGGGCCAGTCCTTCCTGTCAGATCCTACAGAGGTCCCTCTCTAGTCCCATGCCCATGGGCTGGGGTTGGTGGTCCTGTCCCCTAGTGGTAAAAATTTTTGGTACCATTTTTGTAAGTATTTTATTGGCAGTTCCATGCATTTCATGTTACATCATGTTACAGCAGAGCACATCTTCGTTCTCTACATTAGGGGATGACTACAGGGTCCAAAGTGAAAGCTGGTATCCTAGAGAGGCTTAGGAAGACCCTGGATGGACCCCATGAATTCCATTGCAAGAACTGGGGACAAATCAAGAATAGAGTGATTTGAGAGACCATCCTCCTTCACCAAGATGTTTGTGGACATCTGCCTATTTCCAATCACATGTCTACATCTCCCTTTCTCTCCTATGTTGTGTACTTTCCTGTTCTGTCAGCAATTGTTCTGTCAGTTAATTTGCAACTAAAGACCTAGGTAGCAGTGCAAAAAAAAAAAAAAGTTAGCTTGCATAGTCTGACATTACATTAAAGAATAATGTAGATCATTGGATCATTCAAGGCTCACCATGGTTTGACCCCACTTGGTTTTTTTGTTCTTTTTTTAGTACTTTACTTGTCATGACAAGACCATGTTCATGTGCATACAGTAGTCCAAATGACAGAAAACTATACACAAGGTCAAAGTCTCCTCAGTTCCCATTTTCTCAGGCCTATACTTGTTACCTTTACTTTTATATTTTATTATTATTAGTTCTCAATAGTTTCCTTATAATCTTACATTTAATTTATTAATATGAACAACTGTTTTGATGACTTTATAGATGTTTTATCTCTCATAGCAATTTGCTCTTCCCAATTTGTTTAATGTGTTATGTGTTAATTTAAATTCAGCAATATTCATAAAAGCAGAGGGGAGACTGTTTAGACAAGAGGATGAGGGTAGGGAAGAGAAGAAAATAAAAGGGACGGTAACTGTTGGGTTAAATATCACCAAAATATGTGACCTGCATGTATGAAAGTAACACATTCAAACACAATATTTTGTAAAAGTGTACGTAACTAATAAAAACTTTATGAAATACCTATCTCTGCTGAATTTCTGTTTCTTGTGCTCCAGTGAATAGCAGTATATTTGTGATAACTACTTGTTATTTTTGAGAAACATTGCAATGAGAAGCCTTGCCCCTGGGTGATTCCTACAGCAGGCTGACTGACCCCTCGAATATTCCTTTCTAAACAGCACTCTGACTCTACCAGTGGGCCCAGGCTCATGACTGTAAGCAAGTGACTATCTCCTACTGGGGCAGATGTAGGAGGGGTCCAGCCAGGATATTACCTGTGATAGTCTTCCCCACTCATCTATAATGGTAATTTTTTAAAATTTTTATTTAAAGAGGAAAAAAGAAAGGAAATAAAAAACAAAGCAATAAAAGGGTACAAGTAAAATTAAAGCATATAAAGTGGACATTCATACAGTGAGATTGCAGACAGTTCTGTTCAATGATCCAACAAAAGCTCAGTAATATGGTTTTCTATCCTACACACTTAAATATACATGCAGTTATATCCTTTAGACCACTTTCTTTTCCTCTCTTTTTTACAATAACAATTACACTTTTTGGGTTTTATTACTCCCACAGTGCTTATTACTTTTTTTTGAAGAGAATAAAACCAAATGTGACTAAACAAAACAGAGTCAGTTAGAACAGAAGGATGGGCATAGTACATGATGCAAAAATAGAACACCAGGTTATCAAAAATGGTTACCGTATAATGGTAATTTTATAGCAAGAAATTTTAAAAATCAGTCAGCAGCTAGTACTGTGTTGAGACAAGATGTATTCACCCTGCCATCACATAATTAGACTGCTGAACCTAGTCAGTCTTGACCATCTATGTACAGCTGCTTCTCATAGATAACCTGGGTCACGTCAGTTTGGCCCACTACCAGCTGCAAGGATTATATTTTCTCACCTAAGAATATAGCCTGTTTCTCTAATGTGTTTCACAGACTTTCTACCCAGGACAAAATAACCCGGTCAAAGACCCACTTAACTCTGTGCACTCTGCTCAGCCCCTCTTTTCCAAGAATGTCCCTGCCTCATATCAATTTCTTTAGTTAGTACAGCCTGACAATGTATGACTTAGTGCATGTAACTAATTAATATGATAACCTTCTATCAGCTTTTGTACTGCCTGCTTACAAAATGTATATAAATTCCTGCTTGCCTCTCAGTCAGGGCTGGTGATTTGGAACTGATGCCTACCAGCCTGCTAGCATAATAAATTGTTGTCTTCCAAACTCCTTAATGCAAAGTGCCTTCCTTTCAATTCAGTATAGGGTTTCTGCAAAACATCCACTTGCACCCTTCCCTTAGTAACTTTTGTTGTTGCTGAGTCAAAATAGCCAACAGCCTCAAGTTGAAAGCTCATAGTTTGTAGAGCTTTTGGTCCATAATCCGCTGGCTCCAAGGCAGGGAGAATAACAGGGACAAGCAAACAGAGCAGCAAGCCTCCATTTCCTTTTATATCCCATCCAGGCTACAAACAACTGGACTAATCTTCCCATCACCCACATGCAAAATTATGATAAACTAATTAGTGCACTAATTCAGTGCCACACGCTTAATCCCAGTATTGTACACTGGGTCAGTGATGGCAAATCTTTTAGAGATGCTTGCCCAAAGTGTAACCCAAAACCCATTCATTCATTTATTTCAAAGTGCCCACTCTGCAATTAAACCCGAACACTGAGGTTTTAGTTTAGAAAAAACAATTCATACATTAACATCTTTCATTGTAAAAGAAAAACTACACACATGAGATAGGTTTTCCAGCACTGAAATCCTCTACATATGAGGGCATAAGATTTTGAGGGACATCTAGATACAAGCCCTAACAACCATGACCCCATGTCTCTTGGTTCAGTGATGTTTAGGGTTAGCTTTAGGGTAAAGATTAGAGTTAGGTTAACAGGGTTAGTGATTGGTCTAGGGATATGGATAGGGCTAGTCCAGTACTAAGTTTAGAAGAAGATGGGTTTCTCCAGGATTGGTGATAGAATCAGTTTTATGGTTAAATGTAATTAAGGATAGGGCTAGGAATATGGGTAGAACAAGGGTGAAGGTTAGGGCAACGAGTAGGCCTGGGGTTTTAGAAGTTTTAGGGTTAAAATCAGGGATCTACCAGTTTGGGGTAATTGTTGGAGTTGTTTTGTGTTAGAGTTAGTGTTAAGTTTCAGGTTAGGTTCAGCATGATAGTTGAGGTTAAGTTTAGGGTTCATGTCAGGACTAGGATTAGGATTAGGTCTAGGACTAGGACTAGATTTCCCCAGGGACTAGGTTTTCCCCTAGGTTTAAGGTTAGTTTATGTAGGGCTAGGATAGGAGCTAGGTAGTCTTAGGGTTACTATTAGATTTTGGGTTACTGTTATAATTAAAGATAAGTGTATATTTAAGGTTAAAGTTAGAGGTAGCTTTATGCTACATTTAGGGATATGTCTAGAGCTAGGACTGTGGTTAGGGCTAATTTTAAATTGAATTTAGGTTTAGGGCTATGGTTTTGCTAAATTCAGGAGTAAGTTTAGTTTTAGGAACAAAGTTATGCTAGGTTTAGGGATAAATTTAAGGTTATGGTTTGGTGAGGGCTAGATTTGTTCCATTCTAGGGCTAAGTCTCCAATTTTCTAGGTCTAGGGTTAAAAGTAGGGTTAGGGTAATGGCTATTGTTATACTAAGATGCTGAAAAATTAAAATAATTGATTAAAAGATAATTAGCAAAAATAATTAGTTAAAAGGATAGTTATTAGCAGTATTGTCATTCTGTACTGAGCTTGTTACCCTAGTAACCAAGCACCAACCACATAGTTACAGATTAACTGACCGCATCGTTATGCTGTTCTGTATGCGTCACCCCCCCCAAGTAACCTGTGTGCTATATCAACCTTTGTTCCCCCTTGTAAAAGACAAATGATGCTGTGTCAACCATTGTTCCCTTTATGAGTGACAAATGATGCTGTGTCAACCACTGTTCCCTTTATGAGAGACAAATGTTCCTGGAATTGGCAGACCAAGGGCTATGAATTGGCTAACCACCCACTGTGAAATGCCTCTGACCTCAAGCAAAGGGGAACAAAGGCCCACCTTGTTTCTATTTCTCATCACTGTGTACTTAATGATCAATGAGCTAATCAAAAATGAACTATAAAAATCAGTCAAAATTCTAACTCAGTTGCACAGCTTTGCAAATTCCATCTGCACTGTATCGCTGGGCCAGCTAAAATAAAAGCGCTTCTTTTAAAAAGACGTCTTGCCCCGTTTATCATCTCGGGGTTCTTGCCCCGATTTTCATCATGGGGCCTTGTTTTTTGGGTGGGTTACAACAGCTATGGATATGGCTAGGGTTGGGGCTAGTGGTAGGCATAGGCTTTGGGTTATGGTTTGATTTATGGTGAGTGTTTGATTTATGGTGAGTTAGAACTAGAGCTACATCTAGGGATGAGGCTAGTTCCAAGGTTAGGGTTAAGGCTAGGTTAAATGTTAGGGTTGGGTTAGTTTTAGGGTTATTGCTAGGACCAGTGCTATGGCTCTGATTGGAGTTAGGGACAGGGTTCTCACTGGCATTAGTGCTAGAGATATGTTTTTTTTATGGGTTATAGTTATAGTTCCCTCGGAGATAGGGTTATTGTTAGGGTTAGAAGTCAGTTAGGGTCAGGGTTAAGTTTAGGGCTCAAGTTAGGATTAATGTTAGGGCTAAGCCTAGTGATAGGTCTAGGGCTAGGTTTCCACAAGGGCAGTATTAGGGTTAGGGATTGGTTAGGTTTTGGTTTAGGGCTAAGTTTAGAGTTAGGTTTAGGATTGTGGTTAGGGTTAGATTTAGGGTAAGGGTTATAAGAACTCTTTGATTTAATAATGACCGTAATGAATTGTGTTTCATTCTCCAATCTGTACAGTGGAAGCAGCAGTCTTGCCTGTCATCCCTAGATTCTTCAGAGCCATAGGCACAAATTGATAAATCACAGCCTGACTTTGAATATCTAATAGGTGGCAGATAGAAGTTGTTGTGGCAGTGAGTGGCGTCTCAGCCACACCCTCACTCCCAGGCTCAGAGATAGTCAAATATCACAACTAGTAATCATTTTACACTTATTTATTTATTTACTTATTTATTTATTTACAGAGAAGTTCTCACCATATTGTTAATTATCTCGAGCTCACTGTTCAGACCACTGTGGCCCCAAACTAACTACAATCCTCCTCCCTCACCCTGCTGAGTACTGGGACCACTGGTGTCCTACAATGCTCAGGATATTCACTTTACACTACAGGCTTGTCCCTTGGCCTGGTGACCAATGTTGCCCTAGGAGCTTCTGGCCAGTTCCAACATCTGACAAAGACTACGACATGGGACTAAGTTTTTTTTCAACGTGGGAGAAGACCAAAGAGGCCACAATTTTTTTTTTTTTTTTGCATTGACTGAAATCATATTAACTTTTTGTTCAGGATAGTTTATGCTTTTAAAAAAAGTATCAAACAAGGTGTCTTTTAGTAATTAATAAAACTGACTATAGATGTACCTTTGTGAGGGACATTTTCCTTATCATGGTGTCCATGGTGTGGGAGGGCAATAAAAACGATGTTCAAAAATGCAATATTAGAAACCACTATTCATGACCAGGACCTTCTTTATAAAGGTATTGTAGTATACCTCCTGTTTAAAGAAGAAATTTATTTTGACACGGATGATTAGCTCCAAGGTCAGTATACAGTTCTGGCAGTTTTGGCAAACAAACAATTATTCTTGGTAAAAAGGATCAAACTCACAACCTCTAGCTTGCCAGGCCAGCGCTTGTGCTGCTGAGCTAAACCCCCATCGCTAAACAGAAACAACTGCATAACCACCAACACAGTTAAGATATTCAACAACCTCATCACTCCCCCAAATCCTTGGGAGCTCAGCTACAACTCCATGTATCTTCCCTTTGGAGTCTGGTCCAAGGCCTTCCACTTACATTTATCAGGCCTATGGCCTTTCCCAGGACACTCTTGGTCTAGGCTGATAGAATGCAGAGGCCGGGTGTTCACCATCCTGGGAGAGGGCTGGGGACCACACACACAAGGCCACTGAATTGTCTAAGGAGGCTCTCAATCTGGAGGACACAGGGCCAGCGGGGAGGGGCTAAGGTAAAGTGCCAGCTGAGCCACTCCTGGGCTAAGAGAGCCAAAGATACTTCTCTGTGTCCCTGGTCCAACCACTGTGCCTTGCCTCAATCTCTTCAGATACACATGCACACAGACACACACACACACACACACACACACACACACACAACCATTTATATATGCAAATACAGAAATACGAACATGCACAATCATTCGTACACATAAATGTTCAAACAGGTACATACAGACACACGCATATCCTCAAGCTCTCATTCTGTGAGAGGGGAGACGAAGGTCTTGTTCTATTGCCCAGGTTAGTCTGGAACTCAAAATCCTCCTATATCTGTCTCGGGAAGTAGCTGAGATTATGGGAATTCACCGCCCAGTGCCCAGCTTCATGTGCTACTTTGGGGAAAGTTGCATCCCCTGAGTCACTATTAGCAATTCACTCCTCCTGTTGCTCAACTTCATATTTCCCAGAATTTGAGGCATCAGATGTAGCCTGAGGCTGGCTCTTCTTTAGGGTTTTGTCATTGCTGCGGGTAATTGTGGTTGAAAGGTGATGGCTGATTTCCAAGCAATTTAGGGAGCTCTTGTCACTTCAAGATAGAAAGAGCCTGGTGTTGGACACAGCTGTGTAAGAAAACCTGTGTTTGTAAAGCTTACATTTTTCTGTAGGTTTTGTGGGATTCTTTACAGATTGTGCAAGCAGGGCTATTCATTGAGCAACAGATGGAAAGGCTTGAGCACCTGTGGTTACGTGGGATGATCTTTCTTGAATGCTGTGTTGGAGTCAGGGAGCAGGCAGGTTCCTCATGGTGGAGTCAGGCTGGTACAGGCCTCATTAGAGGAAGTACATGATTAGTAGAGATATAGATTTTCTCAGGGAAGATCAAATTATTCACACTGGTTACTTTTGGTGAAGGGACCTGAGCTGCTGGGAGCAAGGCCCTGTGCATTGAGAAGGACAAGGCTTTAAGAGTTCCCCAGTGGGAACACTTAGAAGAGGTAGGGCTCAAGTGGTGTCAGCAGGTGAAGGAAAGGAATTAAGCTGGTCTGAGCCTGGCGTTTGGCCTTGGCTCTTCTCCAAGGTAAGGGTGTAGATATGGGATGGAGAAGAGGCCTTTCCCATCTTCAGCCATGTGACATGTCAGCCCAGAGAGGATTCTTTATCTGCCCGATACAGTGTCTCACCATAGCTTTTCCTCTGGGCAGAGGTCAGGCCCTGTGTGGGAGGAGAAGACAGGGAAGTTCCACTTCCTGAACTTACGGTTTTTGTTTTTCTCTTTAGAGAAAGAAAGCCACTGGCCCAAGGAGTTTTGACTTGTTGTTTTGTTTTGTTGTCTTTATGAGACATGATCTCTCTATGCAGTTCAGGCTGACCTTGAGCTTACTTATGTAGTCCAGACTGGCCCTGAACTCACAATGATCCTTCTGCCTCAGTCTCAAGTGCTGAGCTTACAGGTGCATACCACAATGCCCAGCTTCCAAGGAGTTTCAGATCCATTCAATCTTCTTCCCTCTGAGAGATGCAGGTCTAAGTTAAGGCAGCAGGACTCTAATGCAAGCCCTGCTTGGTTGATAATCAAGCTCTGGGAGGGTCAGGGAGAAGGTCTGGTGTTTGCTGACAGCAATCAGAGAAAATGAGGTAGAGAGAGAAGTATAGAGATGAGCCACAAACAAATCGATTTACTCTAAGTTTACCAAGTCCTAAAGTGGGAATAAATTGTAGTCACTGTGGTCACTTTGGAAAATAAGGAACAATGAGGTTTGCCTAGAGATGGGGAGGAAGGAGGCAGGGTTTTGGAAGAATGAAGGATGGGCAGGTTGAACTTGGGTCACAGGGAGCCTGAGCAGTCAAACTGGGGGCAGTTATCTAAGGATTTATGGCCAGTGGGTGTAACAGGACCAGAGAGCTGATTGAATTATCTTGTGTGAGTACAGGAACTGGAGGAAGGGAACAGGAATTTTTTTAAAGTTTTCATTTTTTGTGTGGGGTGGATAATTTCACAGGTCAGCTTGACGGAGCTAACAGATGGCCAGGTAACTGGTGAAACAGTTATTTGTGGGTGTGCCTGTGCGAGGGCTGCCAGGAGAAATTAGTATTTTAATAGGTAGACAGAGGGTGGCCTCACATCAAGGGTGTGCATCCTCTAGGCCATTGTGGGCTGGAATCCAACAAAAAGGGCAAATGTCAAAAGAGAAAGGGCAAACGTGCTTCCTCTTTTGGAGCTGCACCTCTGTCTTCTTCTGCCCTCAGCCAGTAGTGCTCCTGGTTCTGAGGCTTTCCCACCAGACTGAATAACACACCAGCTGTCCTGGGCCTCTGGCTTCTCAGCCTGTACTATCAAGGAAGCCAAACCCTAATAATAACTCTTTTTCTGTATATCTATGATCTTCTATTCGTTCTGTTTCTCTGGAAAATGTTCAGACAAATAGATACTATAGCTGGCTGTGTGGTGCACCCTTCTGACTGCAGCATTCTGGGAAACTAAAGCAAGAGGCTGGCAAGTTTGAGCCCAGCCTGAGAACTTTAGTGAGTCAGTGGGACTCTGTCTCAAAATTTAAAAACAGAAAAGAGGCTGGGGATGTAGGTCAGTGTGAAGGCAGTGCATTCAGTACCCAGTACTGCAAATCCAAACCAAACCACCACCAACAAAAAACCAAATAAGAATTATGTTCTTATGTTTAAAACCTCAAGGAACAGAACAATATACAATGAACCATTTCCCTTCTATTTTAAATCCCAGCCATTCAGTTTCTTTCTCCAGCGGCAATCAATTTTAACAATATTTTATTCTTTCAAAATAGTCTATGCATATCTAGGAAAGAAGTACATAAGTATTTTCTCTTTTACTCACAGATGATTCTGTATTATATACTGAGTTATTTTGTATTATCTCTTTTAATTCATATTAAAAGAGAACACATGAGGCAAATACATTATTTTCTTCATTTATTGATGGGGAAATTGAGGCATGGAAAGGTTAAGAATCTGGAATCTGAAGTTACAGATTTTGTAAGTGATAAAGATCTGAATCTAGGAAATCTGACTTCAGACACACAAATTATTGTAATACATAAGAATATCAGTGTTTTCTGTTTGTTTTGTTGTTTCTTTTCTTTTTTCCTTCCTTCCTTTTTTTATTTCCTTGTACTGGGGGTTGAAACCTCAGCCTTGGCACTAAGCTACATTCTCAGACTTTTTGGTTTTGAGACAAGGTCTTGCCAAGTCCTGAAGTTGCCCAGGTAGGCTCAAATTTACCAGCCTCTCCAAGCACTGGATTACAGGCATGCACCATCATGCTGCCTTCCAGTATTTGTTTTGCAACATTCCAACAGTAAAATTTGTAAGTCAGGAACGTAAATCAAGGAACTGATCCATTTAACATTAACTGAAAGGTACTATGAGCATTAATTTTTAAAAGTAATTTTCTAGTTTATTATAGAATTTTCATTTCTATTCAGAACTGTCCATCGGTAAATGAGCTATTTTCCCCTACATACATAATTACTTTTCATATGTGTCTATTTTAGCTCTTTTTCCCCCTGTACTGGAGATTGAATGCAGGGCCTTTGTACTGAACCACATCCCCAGTCCTTTTAGCTGTTGTTATGGTGGTGGTTTTTAATTTTGAGACAAGACCTGATAAAGTCACTAAGTTGTCCATGCCAGGCTCAAACTTGAGGTCCTCCTGCCTCAGCTTCCCAGAGTGCTGACATACAGGTGTGACTACCATGCCCTGGCTGCCCTGGCTAGGGAGGCACCTCAGTGGTAGGGTGCTTTCCTAGCATGTGCAAGGCCCTGAGCTCTAACTCCAGTACCACCAAAAAGGAATATAAGCCAATACCTAGAAAATAAGGTCAGCACAACAAAAGAATCATTATTTAACTTGAAATTACATTTTTTTCAAGGGTGATTTTTTTCTGTTTTAAAACAATTGTGGCAAAATATACATACTAAAATTAATCGTATCCCTATTCAGTGGCATTAAATATATTCACATTGTTATGCAACTATCACTACCATCCTTCTCCAGGATTTCTTTTCATCTTACAAAACTGAATTTGGCCAGGGTGGGGCACACACCTGTAATCCCGGTGCTTAGGAGGCTAAGGCAGGAAGATCACCTAGAGTTTGCGCCTGGCCTGGGTACACACCCAAGTCCAGCCTGACCAGCACAAAGTACCTTCTTTCAGAAAACTGAAACAAAAAACAAAGAAAAGAAGCCAAAATTCTGTGACCATTAAATTGTAACATCCCAATTCTCAACCTCATCCCAGCTCCTGGCAATCATCATGCTACTTTGTTTCTATAAATTTGACAGATTTAAGTATCTCATTTGAGTTCACTAGTATAGTATTCACCAGTGGCTTATTTCACTTAGCATGTCTTCAAGATTCTTATAAGTTGTAACAGTATCAGAATTTCTTTCCCTTGTAAGGCTAAATAATAATATTTTGTACTGTATATCACATTTTGCTTATCTATTTATCTGGTCATAGACAACTGAGTTGCTTCCACATTTCTATTATTTATGCATTTTCTTTTTGTTGTTGTTGCTGTTTTGAGACAACATCTTGCTAAGTAGTCCAGGTTGGCCTTGAACTCATGGAAATCTTCCTGCCTCAGTCTCCTGAATGCTGGGATTACAGACCTGTGCCACCACACCTGGCTCTGCATAGTGTTATATATGTTGTTTTTTGAGGGATTGGGGGAGTGGGAAATAAGACCATACTGTATAGCCCAAGCTGGCCTTGAATTTGTAATCCTCCTGCCTCAGCTTCCTGAGTGCTGTATTACAGGTGTGTGACATTATGCCTAGCTTTATGCAGTTATTTCCCCAGGAGATTGAATCTATTACTTCGTATATGATAGGACTTTACCAGTGAGCTATATTAGGTACCCCCCCCATCCTCTTTTAAATACTGGGTATTGACCCCAGGGGCATTCAACCATTGAGCCACATCTCTTACTTCCATCTCCTTTTTTGTTTGTTTTTGAGACAGGTTCTTGTTATGTAGTCTAGGCTGGCCTTGAACTCACTGTGGAGCCTAAACTGGCCTGGAATTTGAGGTGGTCCTCCTGCCTCAGCTTCCCTAGTGTTGGGATTACAGGAGTGTGCCACCACACCTAGGTCTAGGCGTTTTTTTTTAAAAAAAAAAGTGTTTTTCAGGGAGGGTTTCCTTGAGTTGTGCAAACTATTCTCCATCTGTGATCCCTCTGCCTCAGCCTACCAGGGTACTGGTTGACAGGTGTGTGCCAGCATGCCTGGCTGTAAAACCTTTATAATAGTCTTCAAGGCTCTGAGCAATCTATTCACTCACTCCCAGTCTGTCATGGTGATGATAATCCTAGCTGCTATGACAAATGAACCCCAACAGCTTCAGTGGCTTGGTGTAACTGAAGTTTGTTTTTCCTCCACAAAACAGTGTGGTGTTAACTGGAGTCTTTCCACTGTGTGCTTGATTCAGAGATTCAGGACCCTTCAATCTTCTGTTTTGCCATTGCTGAGATCCTGTGACTCTTGTACCTCTACCTGACAGAAGGCAAAGACGAGAGAGAGAGAAAGGAGAAACCTCATTTGACGTTTTCATTACTTTGAAAATTTCAAAAACAAACAAAAACAAAAAACAAGGGGGCTGGGGATTTAGCTCAGCGGCATAAGCACCTGCCTTTCAAGCAGGCAGTAGTGAGTTTGATCCCTGGTATCAATAAAAACGAAAAAGACCAAAAAAAAAAAAAAAAAAAAAAAGAAGAAGAAGAAGAAGAAAAGAAAGAAAATTTCAAAACCAGGGCCTTATGCATGTTAGGCCAGCTTTCTTATCACTGAGCTACATATCCAGCGTGAAGTTCTCATTTCTCAATGCCTTGACCCTGGAGGCCCACAAGTAAGCATGTGCATACATTTCCTGGGTGAGAACTAGTTACATGGCCACATCAGGATGCAAGTGGGACTCAGAAGTGTCCCTGACATTACCTGCCGCCCTGGGACAACTCCACACACTATGGAAGTTAACTAAAGGCCTATTTCACCATACTTTCTCCCACCCACTATATCTCTTTCCAATCCTAACCTTCCCCAGCTGTCCAGGCTTCTTATTGCTCCACAGGTACCCCAGGGGTTCTCTTCCCCATTCTTTCCTAGAATTATGTTTCTCCACACATCATAAAGCTCTCTCACGTCCTTCTTGTTGAAACAGTTGCCATTTATTTATTTATTTATTTATTTATTTATTTTGGTCTTTTTTCATTTTTATCGGTACCGGGGATCGAACTCACGACCACCTGCTTACAAGGCAGGCGCTTATGCCACTGAGCTAAATCCCCAGCCCACAGTTGCCATTTATTAAGATCATAGCTAAGTGTGTTATCCCATGCTTGTAATCCTAGTACTCAGGAGGTTGAGGCAGGAGGATCACTTTGAGTTTGAGGCCAGCCTAGGCTACATACTGAGTTGAAGGCCAGCCTGAACTACATAGTGAGCCCATCTCAAAACAAAACAAAAAACTAAAACCAAACAACAACAACAAAAACCCATAAATTTATATATCCTAGATACAGAAAGTATTTTTAAATTATTTTTTTAAAAATTAACTTGTGAATCTTTGGAGCAGTCAGTGAGTAATAAGAATAATGATTTGCAGTCCAGAGAGGTTAACTGGTGTGTCTCAGTTTACACAGTATTAGTGGAGGTGGAGATCTAAGCATTAAATCGTAAGAGCATCCAGCTCTGCATTTCCTGATTCTCTTAAGAAGCAATCATTCTGCCAAACATGTTTCCTACTGGGAAGAAGATCACTTTACAGTTGGGTATTCTGGGCCTCTAAGCAGTTACATTTCCCAGGGCAAATTAATAGTCATGGTTTTGTTTTTAACTTGTGTTTTAAGAGTTTAGTGAGTGTCAGAGATCTTTTAGCACCTGGTTACCTTGGAGACACTGGAACTGGACTTTTAAACTTGGAACAGGGTGACATTTATTCCTTTTTCAAGTCTCTTCTCTGCTACTGTCAGAGTGATCATTCTAAAATGTGGGTCAGATCTTTCTACTCCTTGGCTTAGATTCTCTCTCTCTCTCTCTCTCTCTCTCTCTCTCTCTCTCTCTTTCTCTTTGTAATAGGAATTGAACTCACGACTTTTACATTGAGCTATATTCCTAGGCTTTTTACTTTTATTTTGACACAAGGCCTCCCTAAGTTTCCCAGGCTGGGCTCATTCATACCTATGATCTTTTTGCCTCAGGCTCCCAGAGTCCTGGGATTACACGTATGTGCTGCCATGCCCAGCAAGGATAATTTCTTTCTTTTTTTTCTGTCTTTTTCCTTTTTATCGGTACCGGGGATCGAACTCACGACTGCCTGCTTGCAAGGCAGGTGCTTATGCCGCTGAGCTAAACCCCCAGCCCCAAGGATAATTTCTTTCAAAAAATTTATTTTTCAATGTGTATTTAATTTATTTATTTTTGTTTTTTGAGATAAGGTCTCACTATGCAGCTTAGCCTGGCCTCAAACTCCTAGAAATTCTCTTGCCTCAACCTTCTGATTGCTGGGATTACAGGCATGTGCCACCATATGTGGCATTTGAAGCCCTTTTGTCAGGGGTTGAGACAGGGTCGTGCTATTAGTTTAGGTTGGCCTTGAACTCTTGGCAATCCTCCTGCCTCAGCCTCCTGAGTATTAGAATTACAGGCATGCATCACCATGCCTGGTTTGAAACCTTCCTTGACCTGTCCCTCTTCCTCCTTCCTGGTTCCGTACCTTTTAATTCATTTCTCATATTCATGCATTACTTGCTGTCACCTGAACACCATTTTCTGTCATTCTTGTTTGCACATGGTTGCATCAAATATCTCTTTCCCTCTCTCTTTTTACCTGAGAAGTTCCTCTTGATCCTTCCAATCTCAGGTCAGAGTGCAGCTCCTGGAAGCTCCCTTCCCATGCCCCTTCTGGGCGGATGCCAAGTTTCTGTGCTAACTACTGAGCCCTCTGATCCCCAATGCTGTCTCTGTGTCCCCACATGCAGGATAGGGTGAGCAACACCTATTCTCCCTACCTTTCTCTTAGCAGTTTGGGCAGGTAAAATACAGGGAGGGACAGGTGCTATGGTTTCAAGTGACGAGTCATGCTGGCTGTGACCTCGAGGCCATACTCCCCAAGGGAGCTTGAGAGAACACTCAGGGGAAAGCTAACATTGAATCCTTGGGAAGTCAACTGCCTTGTGGCCCTTTAGTGGCAGCTTGCCAGGAAAGAACTTGAGCACACCTCTTTCTGGAACAATAATAACACAGTGCAATATTTACCAAGGGACTTCTCTGTTTCAGATACTATTCTCACCACTTTACCTATCCATGCATCTCAGTCTTATGTAATCCTCACAAAAACCATGACTTCTGGCACTTAGTAACTACTTTGCCCAAGGTCACACGGTAAATGACACAGTCAGGCTTTAAATTTGAGCGCTGCTTCCAGACTTTTACGCTAGTAACCACTATAATGTTGTCTTCTTGGTCTCTGAGCTCCTCTCCAACAAGGACACATGTGTTGATAGCTCATGTATGAAACAAAATCACAGGGTCCCAAGACAAGGATCAGAAGGTAAGTTTCTCTCTGCCTCATCACATACAGGAAGAAGGCTCAGGGATGGATGGAGAATCCTCTGCCAGGAAGAGAAGGCAACTTCCAAGTGGCAGGGCCTCCTGAGGCCTTGAGGGAGAAAAACAGGGTGGGCTGGCATGGGAGTTTGGGGAGGAGAAAAGGCTCTGATGGTGTATGGGGAACGATAAGCTGAGTGACAGCACAGGATCCTAGCCCAGGTTTGTCTCTTAAACTCAGTGTAACGTGGAGGCTCTTGCTTTTCTCTGAGCCTCAGTTTCTTTATTTGTAACTTAAGTGTAAATACATGAACACCCCTCTGGCCAAAACAAGGGGCATCCTGCACCCTATGGGAGAAGAGGCCCAGCACAGACAACAAGCAGTATAGAGAGAGGGCACTGTGTGAGGTCTAGGGTGGCAGCTGGAGACAGGACCTTGTGGGCTTCGCAGCTCAGTCCTGCAACCCCATCCCGGGTGACAGGGGCGGGCTAAGATAACCGGACCTCAGCGGGGAGGGGAGGGGTGGATGGGTCGGAGCCCAGCACAGGCCCGGGTCGCGGCTCAGCAGGATCCGCCCACTCTTCCCGAACTTCGTCCCTCCACAGGGGAGTCGCAGTCCCACGGGGCGGCGGTAGCTGGTGGCGGGGAGCCTTGGACCGCGTTGCGGCGGCCACCCGGGGAGCTGCGGCCCACTGGGCCTTAAGAGCATCACGTCATCCTTTCCGCCCGGTCCCGCCCCCTCCCCGACGGCGCGTGCGCAGGCGCGGCGGGGGCTCCCGGGCGCTTTCTGCCCGCTCCAGGCTCGCTCGGGCCGTGGCGCTCTCAGTCGGCGGCGCGAAGGGACGGCGTCCAGGATGCGGCGCGGGGCGGCCCGGTGCCCCCCTGCCCCGTCACGGCCGCGGCGGCCGCAGGGACCGGGCCAGGGGCGGGGGCGACGGCCCGAACCGCGGTAGCGGCGGCGGCGGCGGCAGCAGCGGCGGCGGCAGCGGTGAGAGGGGCAGCTGAGGCGGGCGGGCGCCCGAGTGCGGGGGCTCCGCGCCGCTCCGCACGGCCCGGCCCGGCCCCGGCGCCATGAGCGGCGGCGGCGGCGGCGGCGGCGGCGGAGGGGGCTCTGCGCCCAGTCGCTTCGCCGACTACTTCGTCATCTGCGGACTGGACACCGAGACCGGGCTGGAGCCGGACGAGCTGTCGGGTGAGTGCGCGCCGAGCCCGGGCCCTTTCCCGCGCCTGCTGCGGCCGAGGAGCACGGCGGAGCCTCTCCGTCCCCGCTTTGTCCCGCAGCCGGGCTCTTGTGGGTCAGCCAGGCGCGAGGCGGCGCGTTCGCCGAGGGGGACGGGCTCGGGTTCTGCCCCTGCCGCGGGGTCCGAGCGCCCTTCCGGCCCTTGGCGCCGCGTCGGCGGCCGCCGCGAAAAGGCTTGTGTTCCCTCAGCCCGGCGGAGCTCCGGACTTGTTACAAAATAGTGGAAAGCGTATCCTCCAACAATCGTGGGAGTGGTGGGGGAGGCGTCCTATGTCCTAGTGAAAGTAAGTTCCACCCATACTTTAAAAAGCAAAACAAAAACTTGATGAGTTTGTCTGGCCTCGCCCCAAGATCCCTGGAGACCAGTTCCTCAAAACCGTTAGAACCCAGCCCATCCGCTGGGCCCCGGGGTTTTCCTACCGATTGCAGCACTGCCCTTCTCCTTGCTTGGGACAAGAACGAAGGCACGGAGTGAACTTGGACGACATCAAGAGGGATAGGAACTCCTTTGGCACAAGAAAGGGCTTGTTTGTACTCTGGGGTCATGCCTTTTATGAAGTTATTTGTGCCCTTTATGAGACTAGATTCATTTGTGAAGAAAAAGGCAACGTCCTAGTTGGAGAGGCTGGGATGTGTTGTGATGATTCGCTTATCCAAGTCTTTCAAAGAGCTAGTGGGGATGTTATGATGGTGGATCCCTGACCAGATTTAGCACTCAAGGCAGAAAGGTATCAGAATGATAAAATCCCCCTGAATTCCACTGCACTGCCGTTCACGCCTTTCAATTATAGCAGTTTGGAAAGTTTTTGTCTGGAGTGTCCAGTTACCAGGGTTTCGAATGGGTGGAGGTTTGTTGTATTCTTTCAAGTTATGTCATCCTGATTTGATCAGGGAAGCTCACTTCTACTTTACTGTCATGATGTAGTTACTGTATACTTTAAAGGTTCTTTTTTGCAAGTGATTGCCCTGTTGACTAATTTTGTTTCATATATGACAGAAGGTTTTTTTTTTTCATTTTAGTTGTGAGAAAATTTCCAGGGTTTCTTAAGAGAAAAATTAGGTGTACACTTCAAATGCTAAAAATTTTTTTTTTAAGTACAAGTCAGATTTGGTCTTGCACGTCTGTAATCCCAGAACTCTGGAGGTTGCAGTAGGAGAATTGCAAATGTGAGTCCATCCTAAGCAATTTAGCAACTCAGACTTTGGCCTGTTCTCCCTCTCCCAGTCCCCGCAATACAGATAATTGATGCTTTATCAAAGTAAAGAAAATAGGCTGTTTTCTCAAATTAATAGTAAATGGAGAAAAATCGTGATGCAGTACTGGAATTAATAGTAAATCATTATTGGGGTGCTTTATTGTTTCAAGTTCACTGTTTCAGGTTTTCAAATTCTTATAATACAGCTGGACTTGGTGTCGCACACTAGTGCAAGATGCTGAGGTAAGAGGATCGCAAGTTTGAGTCCAGCCTGGCAATTTAAACCTTGTCTCCAAATAAAAACAGGTTGAGAGTGTCGGGAATTTAGCTCAGCTGCTTAAGCTACTGCCTTGCAAGTGTGCGCAGTCGGTTAAATCCCAGGTACCAAAAAAAAAAAAAAAAAAAGATTGAGATATAGCTCACTAAGAAGGCCGTAGATTCCATCCTTAGTACCATAGTACAAAAACAAACATAATACAGATGTTGATCATCTGTTTTATGTGTTAAATTTGTGATTTGGGGTTATATAGTTGTTGGAATTCAGTTCCAGGTATTAGTACTGGAATGGACCTCAGAGAGGATAATGAGGCCTAATAAGAACAGTAGGACCTACGTTCTGCTTATTTTATTGCTTTTGCAGTATGGGGGATGGAACCACTGAACTATATTCCCAGCTCCTTTCTTTTAAAAATTTATTTATTTATTTTTGGTACCAGGATTGAACTCACCACCTCTGGCTTGCCAGGCAGGGGCTTATGCCACTGAGCTAAATCCCCAGCATTGTGCTCCTCTCTGAATGTGTAACTGTTATCTCATTGTCCCGGTCAGAGGATTTTAGAAAGCATTAACATTGAGAAAGGTTAAAAATAGCACAGTGATTCATGGACTTGGTGTAGTGATGCAGGATTTTATCCAGCACTTGCCTTAATCCCACCACTCTAGAGGCTGAGGCAGGAGGATGGTCAAGAATTCGAAGCCAGCCTGGGCTATATAATGAGTCCAACTCCAGTCTGCACTACATAGAGACCCTGTCTCAAAGCAAAACAAAACAAAATTACCCTCACCCCACATACTGTGATTCTTAATGAAATTTAGAGATGGAATGTACATTATTTTTGTGCTGTGCTTCTGAGTGTCTGTGAAATTGTATATGTTCTAGAAGATAAAGAGGATGGTTGACAAATGATAAATGTGGGAATGACACGCGGCAGTTACCGTTAGTGAGGACTTGGGTTTGGGGATTACACATTATTGCTCTACTATTGACTATTTCTGTGACCAAGGGCAAATGAGATGACCCTGCCAGAGGGAAAGAGAATATAAATAAAAGGGTTTTTTTTTTTTGCATTTAAACATTTTTATTGGTACTTTTTTGATACACATAATGATGACATTCATCATAGGGAATTTGTACCTATACATGATGTATCTTTCCCCTCTATTCCTTTCCCCTCTTCAGTGTCTCTTTTCTTTCTTATTTACAAAAGCTTTGTTTCCATTTTTAAATAAAAGGCATCTTACCGAATAGAACCTCAAAAATGTTTTCATTCAAAAAGAACGGTTACTTTTTTAAATAACTGTTAATTATCTAGCTTTATAGCAAGCTAAAATTATATTCCTGTGCAAGTTTATTGGGAGAATAAAGGGAATGAGTTTTATAAATGTGTAAAGCAGATATTCTGTCTTCAAATGTGGTTATAGTAGTGGACTGCCAAGACCATTTATCCAATACGTGTCTTTTGTTAGAATAGACACTGATTGAAGGGTATTTTCCCCCTTAATTTCATTCTGGTGGGTTGATCGGGGAATTTGGACTACCCAGAGTCTTTTAATAAAGCAAAATAGAATACGAATAGGTATGTACAGTCCGAATTGAGACTCAAGGGAGTATTTTCTGTCCTCAGCACTGCCTTACAGTTTCTAAAGTGATGATGTCACAGTGAGTGAAACTGCAGCAAGTCGTGAATTGCACTCAGGTTTTTACAGTGGTATTGAGTTGATTTAAGCAAATTTAAGTTATTACATGCCTCAGATAACTTCTGAACTCTCAAAAAGTGTACTCAGCAAATCAGAGGTGTTCACTGTTGCTTCTGGTTTTGTGGAGAAGAATTAACATTCATCTTGCTTTGTTTTCAATAGTTAAGTATGGAGCTTGGAGTCTTGCAGACTCAGATCTTTGGATTTTGTAGGTGTCTCTTGCTGTCACCACTTCCTTTTCCTTGTAGTCTCAAGCATATTAAGCAAGTCATGTATTTCTTTGATGTGTGAACCACTAAGAAAGGTATGAAAATTAATTTTCTTTTCTGGTTATTTGAGGAAATACTTTAGGTTTGAAGGAGAGGAAGGTAATCTATGAAGCACAAATATCGACAGACTTCAGAAAATGGTATCTTCTTATTGCCTTTTAGATACACCAGACTGGAAAAATTATTTCCAGTTTATGTTTTCCATTATTATTGGTGCATCCTAAGTGGACAGGCAGATCATAGTAAAGTCCAGTCCTTTATGCCTGTTTGATATGTAAGTATCTTGGGGAATGTTCAGTTTCTTTTTTTCTTCTTATGGTCTCAAAGAGGTGACTGCAGGGGAAGGCTTAATCTTTTTGTTTGTGCTCTTTTGTGTTTTTGAGACAGGGTCTTGCTATGTAGTCAGGCTGGCCTCCAGTTTGGGGCAGTTCTCTTGTCTCAGCCTCCCAAGTGCTGGGATTATAGGCATGTGCCACCAAATCCAGAAAGCTTTATCTTGATGTAGGATTCCTGTGTCAGTTTACCCTTCCCCTACCTGAGAATTATGTTCTAGAATGCTTGTGACCTATTTTTTTTCTGTTTGCTGTCCTGTCCCTTCCCTCCCCTCCCCTCCCCTCCCCTCTCCTCCTCTCCCCTCCCCTTTTTCTCCTCCCTTTCCTTTTTTTCCCTCTCCCTCTCCCTCACCCTCACCCTTTCTCTGTTTCTATTTCTGGTACTAGAGATTGAACCCAGGACCCCGGGCTTGTGAGGCAGACACTCCTCCACCAAACCACATCACCCCAGCCTATTTTATTTTGAGACAGCCTCACTAAGTTGCTCACATTGGCCTTGAACTTGGGATCCTCCTGCTTCAGTCTCCTAAGTAGCTGGGATTACAGGTGTGCACTACCACATCCTGCCCAATACATCTTTTAGCCAGATTCACTGTTAACAGTTTGAGACACACACACACACACACACACACACACACACACACACACACACATACAGATACCAGTTTACTGAGATATGATTCATCTTATTTAGAGTGTACAGTTTAGTGATTTTTAGTATATTTAGACTGGTACAGTTAACCACTACAGTCAATTTTAGAATATATTTATTGCTTAACCCCAACCTATACTTAGTATTTTCCATTGTCTCTTAAACTCCTAACCCCAGCCCTAGGCAGCAGCTACTAGTCTGATTATCAATCTGTAAATTTGCCTGTTTGGGACATTACATATAAATATAGTCATATAGAATATAATCTCTTAATATAATGTATAATCTCTTTTTTAAACATTTTTTGAGAGAGTCTTGCTGTGTAGTTCAGACTAGCCTTGAACTCTGTCATCTATAATCTCTTACTGACCTAGCTAGCATAAGGTTTCAGGATTCATCCATATTGTCACATGTAGCAGTGTGTCATTCTTTTTTTTATGGCTGGTCTGAATGAATGTACCTTTTTTTTTTTTTTTATTGTGGTAGTGGGGACAGAATCCAGAACCTTCCCACTGAGTTTTATGCCTCCCTTTTCCCCTTTAACTCTGTAAGATGGGGCCTTGGTAAATATCTAAATTGCCCAGGCTGGGGTTGAATTTGGGATTTTCCTGCCTAATTTCTTCTGAGTGCTAGGGTTGCAAGTGTGTGCCCTCATGCCTGGCTGACTGTACCACATTTTGTATATTTTTGTATTTATTGGGGGTTTTTTGTTTGTTTTTTTGAGACAGGGTCTTGCCCATAGTTCACGTTGACTTTGAATTCATAGTAGTGGTCCTCCTACTTTAGCCTCCTGGATACTGGGATTACAGGGGTGTGCCACCACACATGGTGACCACATTTTATTTATATATTAGTCAATGAACATTTGTTTTTCTACTTTTAATTATGAATAATGCTGCTACATACACATACACACACATATATAGTGGCATGTTTTTATTTCTCTTGACTATATACAGTACCTAGGAATGAAATTTCTGGATCAAATGGTAACTTTTTTTTTCTTTCTTTCTTTTTTTTTTTTTTTTGGTGAGCCCTTAGGCTTGTTTCTAAAAGAGGTGTACCATTTTACATTTCTACCAGCAATGTCCATAACCTCACCAACACTTATTTTTTTTATCATAATTATACTAGTGTGTGTGATGGGGTATCTTATGGTTTTGACTTTATATCTGAGATCATTAAATATCTTATTTAAAAGAAATAAAAGCTGTCTCTGCCTCATTTTATAGAGATTAAGTGGCTATAAAATTTTGATGAAGGAGGTGGGGACATGACCCAATTTGATCTTCAGCACAAGAAAAAAAAGTTTAATGAGTTTCAAACTGGGAGTCAATATAAAATAAATTTAATTTTTGCCAGGTGTGGTAGTGCACACTTGTAATTCTAGCATTTAGGAGGCTGAAGCAGGAGGATTACCCCAGATTTGAAGTCAACATGAGCTAAATAGTGAGTTAAAGCCCAGCCTGAACTGCATAGCAAAATCCTGTCTCAAACAACCAAAAAACCCTTTATTTTTATCTTTGCCGGTTTGGTTGTTGAGCAGGTTCTTTCACGTTCATTTTATAAGGATATCTCTGATGTGAAGACCAGGGTACTAACTGTAGCAAAGCTCAATCCCTGACGGCTTACTTTAGTCAAGGCTGCTGGGGGAGGGAAAGATTTCAAAAGTCAGGTTATGTTTTCTTTTGGAAGGTAAAAGTCAGAAGAGACTAACCCACAGGAAGTAATTACAGAGCCACCCAAATGCATACTGAAATGCATACTGAAGTTTATTTGGAGAAAAACTGCATTCCTAGGACATAATAACCCTACTTATCTCCCACATGTAGAAAAGATTATGTTGAAAATAAGTAGATTTTACTTTAATAACATGAGAATTCTGCTCTTTTCTTAGGAGTCACAATGTTTGATGTTTAAACAAAATTCTCTTAGATGCTACACAGCCCTTCCTTCCTTCTTAGGTTAAAAATAAAATATTCTTTGCCCAAGGCCTCCTTTGGCAATGCCCTTTTCTAGGCCTATATCCTTTTGTATGCCTTTTTTTTGCTCATGTTTTTTAAAAGATGTGCTTGGCTTAGCTCTCAGTTCCCGTTACCCTGGTTGGATTTACTGTCATATGGTTTTAGAGGTCCCAGGAACCTGGTTCTTGGGGGCCCCTATACTTTGTTTTAGATTCCTATTTGAGACACAGGATCAGTGAGAAAGACAAAAGCTTGCCTTTCAATAGCTGCTGGCTTCTTGTGGAATTCATTGATTAAACCCAGATTAATATTGGCATATTTTTAGGTTCTTAAATGTTATTAAGGGAGGCAGATATTAATCATATGCTTATGTTCCAGATGTTCGGTGTAGATTTTAGTTTGGGAATATTTAGAATCACAGGCTAAACATATGAGTGGCAGGGTCAGGTCTCAAACTGTTCAGTAAATTCCCAGAGAATTAGATATAACTCTAGGAAATAAGGTGGCAACAGGTATAGTTGCTTTTTTGTCATCATGGGATCTAGCATAGCTTCCTGTGGAAGATTAACCTTTTCATTGTTGCTTATTAGTGTGATAAAACAAAAAAGTCAGGTCAGAATTTTTCTAGACCATCTTGTGGCCTGCTGTGTGGACTGAACTAAAATGTTTTCATGGAGCTAGGTGTGATTGGCACATACTTGTAATTCCAGCTACTTGGAAGCTTGAGGTAAGAGCAAGTTCAAGGCCAGCCATGGCATAATCCTGTCTCAAAATAAAAAAATAAAAAGGAGTTTGGCTTGGTGGCTCATACCTATAAACTTGTAATCTCAGCATTTGGGAGGCTGAGACAGGAGAATTGCCAAGAGTTCAAGGACAGCCTCTGCAATACAGTGAGTTCATTGCCAGCCTGAACTACGTATCAAGCCCCTATCTCAACAAAACAAAACAGATAAAAAGATCTGGGTATGTACCTTATTTCCCAAAAATAAGACCGTATCTTATATGTCATCTGTTCAGTTTTGTTCTAGAAGACACAAGAGGGCTTATTTTCAGGGGATATCTTATTTTTTCATGTGTAACTACGTATATTTATTCATGTACGATAGTTAACATTATTCAGATATACTAGTGTCATCTTCTGGAACATTGTCATAACTCTCCAGACCTGGCCTGAATTTCTTATGACTCCATTTCCTGTAGAGCCATGAACCTTACTCTCTCACGTCCAGCAGTGGTGCACTCCTTAATTGAGCACTTCTTGTCCATGTGGCCTGTTCATAGTGTAGTGGCAATGTAGCTGTCAAGGACTTTATCCCATGAATTCTTCACCAAAGTTCTTATAGGCCAGGCTTCACAAAATTTTCATTAAATCAGATGTTAATTGAAGACTTAAGAGACAGGAGTGGCAACAAAAATGATGACACATTAAGAATAATGGTTCACGCAAAAGCAATGAAAAATTGCAGGCACCAAAATTTAGAAGGTACTCTTTGTTTTAGATGAGCCCATTAAATATTTATTGAATTTATTGAATTATAAAGATTCATATTAGACCTATTTGTTCTCAGTGCACATGTTTTTTGTACATTGTGTCTGTACTTTGGCCACTTAACAGTAAATTTTGACGTCATATGTTTACATGGGCATTTACCTCTCATCCAAAGATGCCTGCTTGGGTATTAACAAGTACTTCATTCTAGTTTATGTTATCATTTGTTTTATGTATTATTATTATTTTTTTGTGGGGGGGACAAGGTCTCATTTTGTAGTTCATGCTGGACTGCAATTCATTATGTAGCCTAGGCTGGCCTCAAACTTCATGGCAGTCCTCCTGCCTCAGTCTCCCAAGTGCTGGAATTATAGGAGTGTGTCACCACACCCAGCTTGTTTTAAGTATAAATGTCAATAGTATTTATTTATATTTAATTATAGATTAATATTATACAATTCAGTGTGTCTGTTGTGTGTTGCAACAGATCTACTAAATGTGTCCATTTGGGTGATAGTCTTAACTGGAGCTTATTTTCAGAGTAGGACCTATGAGCATCCTGACAAATGCTAGGGCTTATTTTCCAGTTAGGTTTTATTTTCAGGAAAGCCTGATAGCCCAGTGCTTCCTATGTTCATCCTCCTCCAAAAAGAAAAAAGAAAATGCTTTCATGGAATGTGAAGAAGCCTGAACCGTGAGGAAGTCTTGAGAGTTTCTTTCAGCTTCATTCCTTGGAAAGTGTGGGATTCATTGATTTCTAAACTTTTTCCAGTTGGCAAAACGTGAGTGTGCACTAGTTTATATTGGTCACTGAATCAAAAAATGCCAGTTAGAAATCAGGGATAGTCCAGTCACCATTTTTGGCAGATGTTAATGATTAATGTTTGTAAATGACCATATAGTTTTGCAGTGTACTTTTAAACTATTTTAAATGTTTTTAGTTCCATGTGAAATAAAATGTTCTTTTTGGTGTCATCCAGCAAGTTATGAAGCACTGTTAGAGTACAAATCTTTCTGCTGGTGTTGTATTGATAAGGTTTAGGTTGGAGGAATAAACCCAAGATTTTGTACACACTAGGTAGGAGCTCTACCACTAAGCTACATTCCTAGGGGTTTTTATTGTTGTTTTTTTCTAGACGGGGGTTTTGATAGGTAGCCCAGACTGGCCTTGAACTCACTGCAGTACTCCTGCCTCAGTCTTCTGAGTGCTGGGATTACAGGTGTGCATCACCAAGCCTACCTTTTAATTGTATTTTGAGACAACATCTCATTAAGTCACCCAGGCTGGCCTTGAACTTGTGATCCTCCTGCCTCAGCCTCCCAAGTAGCTGAGATACAGGATAATGTGTCTTTTTTTTTTTCTCCTGGTACTAATGATAGAAGCCAGAACCTTTGCACTGAGCCCCTTCTTGGCAATTTAGTAAGTTGCTCAGTCTGGGCCTGAATTTATGATCCTCCTGCATCAGTCTCCCAGAGTCATTTTTTTTTTTGAAAAAAATTTTATTACACATGTAAGAGAAACTAGAGCAATGGCTGAGTCATTGAATCTTAAGAAGTGTGATGTGGCATTCTGTGTTTTGCAGTGTGGTCTCTGTGGTTCATCCCCCTAACCCATATTTCAGTGAGGAGATGTGTCAGCAGAGGAGGCACACCCCTCATTTTCTGAATTGTGGTTTAGACTACTTGTTTTTTCTCTCCCCGCTCTTTATCAGTTCTGGAACTGTTTTCTTTTTAGGCCAAATACAGTAGCAGGATTTTGCTTCTAAGAAGCATGCTCTTTCTGTCTCACGTTTGTGGTGGTGGTTACGGGATGTTTCATCTTTTTTACTTGAAGTCTGTTTTCTTTGAAAAAAAAAAGATTTGCATCTGTTAACCTCAGAAATCTTTCAGTGTAGTTGTTAGTTGCATCTTCTGTGATTGTAGTTTGGAGTCTCACTGTGCCTTTTATTGTTTGCAATGAAAGGATATGAGAAACAATGAAGACATTTAGGATTTTTAAGGGAATGAAGACAGGCAGTGGGAAATGACTTAGAAATAATAACTACAGGCCACAGTTTTGTTGTACTATATTAGAATTACTTTCCAGGAATGTTGAAGGTTGTTTACTCAAAATTGTAAGTATCATCTCTAATACTAGTTTGTTTCTTTGTTTTTGCAGTTTTTGAAACATGAGCTTCTAATACTGTTTAGCCTTGTTATGATGGTAGGGATTAATTTGGGGCTATATTGTTGTTGAAGAAACACCAGAGATTTTATTTGGATAAGTTAGTTCTCTCTTCTTGTTTTTTTTTTCTAGTCTTCATTTGATAGTAGCCATTACTTTATTTCTGACTATAAAGTGATGGATCATTATAAAGCCATGAGTCATTTTAAAAATTCAAACATTATAAAATTATAAACTCATGTCCCAGATGATAATTTAACAGTGAGCAGAATTTGGTGGGTGTGGTGGTGCATATAACTATAATCCCAGCAGGCTGAGGCAGGAACTCATGGTGAGACCTAATCTCAAAAAAGCAGCCAAGTGAAACCTCTACTAGAAAGGGTCTTCTTCTCATTAGTAAGAGCTGGTGTCATGGCCTGATCTCCTCTGCAGGCTCTCTCGTCTTAATAATGTCACTTGACAATACCAGAATTTTGAAAAGAATCTGAGGAATAGCAAAAATACAACAAATATGTAGAGATATTTTCTGCTAAATTGACATTCAATTTTGTTGAGCTGCGAGGTTCTTTTTTTTTTTATTTAAGGAGAGAAGAAAAAAAAAACAGAACGGACATTAAAAAAAAAAACAATGCAGTAAAAGGATACAAATACAGTATTTCTAGAAAAAAATATATACAGTACAAAATCACCAGTTAATAGGTTACATATTATCTTCCCAGAAACAGTTGTCCATATCACTAAATTAATAAAGTGAACATTCATACAATGAAATTGGACACAGTTCCATTCAGTGATCCAACAAAAGCTCAGTTATATGGTTTTCCATCCTACACAATCGAACATACCTGCGGTTATATCCCTTAGTCCACCTTACTTTCCTCTCTTTTTTACAGTAACAGTTAGACTTATAGGGTTTTATTACTCTCACGGTCCTTACTACTTTTTTGAAGAGAATAAAACCAAATGTGACTAAGCAAAACAGAGTCAGTTAGAACAGAAGGGTGAGCATAGCACATGATGCAAAAATAGAATACCAGGTGATCACAAGTGGTTACCATTGTGCCTCTTGCTATTTTTAAATTGAGTTGTCTATATCATCAGGTATAATAGAATTGATCAAACAGTACAGAACAAAACCAATAAAACCTACACTTGAGGATCTTACAGGACTTCAAAAAAAGGATAATAGTCAATCCATGTTGGGCATCATAGTATATCTTATTGCCTTCAAAGTGATTGCCTGTACCCTCAAACTTGATACTATCAAACAAAATAGAATATATAATAGACAGAACAAGATTGGGAGAGCAGTCCTGGGGTTCCAGACAGGTTAATAGGACAACAAAAAAGTTGCTATAATATGTCCTGTTATTTTTTAATTTAGTTTTCCCTTAATTAAAAAAATGAGAGGAAATAGATTAATTTAAAAATAGGGGGGAGATTGAGATGAGAGGACATTGTAATAGAAAAATGCAGGGCAGAACCGAGCAATTCAAGCATCATTGTGTTTCACCACCAGATAATCTAACATAATAGTAGTCGCCATAGTACCTCTTTCCTTAAATTATTTGAGTGTAACTTCACATGCTACAATATCAAGCATAGCTAGACAGTGTGAAGCCTTTCAATAGAATGCAAGAATTATAGAGTATTTAGAACCTGCTAATAGAAAACAATGGTTTCTATATTATCTCTTTGCCTATAAAGAATTTTGTTTATACTATAGCATATAGTGAAATATAGTAAGATACAACATGTTAAAACCAGTGGAAACAGATGTACTACAGCTTGATGGGACTTCAAAACAAGACGATATTAAATCAGCACTAGCTTTTATGTTGTGTTGCTTTCTTCAAAATAGATACTAAAATCGAATAACCCAGGTTAAAACCATTGCGGTTAATGAGTGAAAACATTATATGGCTTCAAACCAATATGATTGGGAATTATGATTACCACATACTTCTGTGTATTCTTATCATTTCTTGCACTAGGGAAACTATTTGGTATTTATACATGTGAATTTGATTTATTTCACTTATGAGTATGGTCTCAAGCTGCATCCATTTATTTATAAATGCTCAATGCAATCATTCTTTATAGGTGAGTAATATTCCATTGTATAAAAATACCACAACTTTTTTATCCATTCTTCAGTGGATGGACACTTAGGTTGTTTCCAAGATGTGGCTATTACAAATTGTGCTGCTATAAACATGGGTGCACATATATCACTGTGGTATGATGCTTTCAGTTCTTCTGGGAATATGCCTAGAAGTGGTGTAGCTGGGTCATATGGGGCTTCCAGGCCTAGTTTTCTGAGAAATCTCCAGACTGACCTCCACAATGGTTGCACTAGCCTACCCCCCCCCCAACAGTGCAGGAGAGTTCCTTTTTCCCCACAGCCTCTCCAACATTTGTTGTTGTTGGTTTTCTTGATCTTGGCTATTCTTTCAGGAGTGAGATGAAATCTCAGTGTGGTTTTGATTTGCATTTCTCTAATGACCAATGATGATGAACATTTTTTCATATATTTATTGGCCATTTGTATTTCTTCATCTGAGAATTGTTTATTCATCTCAGATGCCCATTTTTTGATTGGGTCTTTGAATTTTGGGGGTCTGATTTTTTTTAATTCTTTGTATGTTTTAGGCAGAAGTCCTTTGTCTGAGGGGCAGTTCACTAAGATTTTTTCCCAGTTTGTGGGTTTTCTTCTCACCATGTTGGAGACTTCTTTTGACGTGCAGAAACTTTTTAATAAGAGGTGATCCCAGTTATTGATTCTGGAAAGTATTTCCTGTGCGGTTTGAGTCCTGTTCATGAATTCTCTACCTACTCCTATATCTTCAAGGTTTTTACCCAATTTATCTTCCAATAGATTGTGTTTCTGTTTTAATATTTAGATCTTTGATCCATTTAGATTTTATTTTAGTACATGGTGATAGGCATGGGTCTAGTTTTAGTTTTCAACATATGGAGAGCCAGTTTTTCCAGCACCATTTATTAAAGAGACTGTCGTTCTCCCAGTGAACATTTTGGCCCCTTTATTGAAAATAAGGTGGTTGACTGTGTTTGTAGTTGTGGTTGTATCTTCTAATCGATTCCACTGATCTTCAGCTCTGTTTTGGTTCCATTACCATGTTGATTTTACTTTGGTTGCTTTGTAGTATAATTTCAAGTCAGAGATTGTGATACCTCCTGCCTTGCCTTTGCTGCTTAGAACTGTCTTTGCTACTCTAGGTCTCTTTTGGTTCCAGATGAATTTTAGGAGTGATTTCTCGAGTTCTATGAGGTATGTTGATGGTATTTTTATCGGGATTGCACTGAATCTGTATAAAAGTTTTGGGAGAATGGCCATTTTCACAATATTTATTCTTCCTATCCATGAGCAAGGGATGTCTTTCCATTTTCTGAGATCATCTTCAATTTCATTTTTTAGTGTAGTATAATTTCCCCTGTACAGGCCTTTCACTTCTTTCGTGAGAGTAATTCCTAGATATTTCATTTTTTTGGTTGCTAGTGTGAAGGTGTGGCTTCTCTTATTTCTCTTTCTGTGACTTTGTTGTTAGTGTATAGGAATGCTATTGATTTTTGAGTATTGATTTTATAGCCAGCTATATTACCAAGTTTATTTATTATATCTAGCAGTCTTTCAGTGGAGTTTTGGGGATCTTCTATATAGAGTATCTGCAAATAATGATAGCTTAACTTCTTTTCCTATCTTTATGCCTTGTATTTCTCTCTCTTGCTTAATTGCTCTGGCTAGTATTTCCAGTACTATAATAAATAGGAGCAGTGATAAGGGACATCCTTGTCTTGTGCCTGATTTTAAAGTAAAGGCCTTCAGTTTTTGGCCATTTAGTATGATATTGGCTGTTGGTTTGTCATAGATGGCTTTTATTATATTGAGGTAAAGACCATCTATTCCAGTTTTCTGCAGGGTTCTTACCATGAATGAATGTTGGACCTTATCAAAAGCTTTTTCTGCATCTATAGAAATGATCATGTGGTTCTTACTTTTGGCTCTATTGATATGGTGTATTACATTTATTGATTTACATATATTGAACCATCCCTGCATGCCTGGGATGAATCCCACTTGGACATGGTGTATAATCTTCTTGATGATTTGCTGCATCCTGTTTGCCAATATTTTATTGAGGATTTTTGCATCTGTGTTCATTAGGGAGATTGGTTTATAGTTCTCTTTTTTAGTTGGGTCTTTCTCAGGTTTTGGTACTAGAGTAATATTTGCTTCCAGGAATGACTTAGGAATGATTGCTTCCCTTTCAGTTTCATTGAATAGTTTGAGGAGTGTTGGCATTAGGTCTTCTTTGTATTTCTTGTAGAATTCTGCAGTGAATCTGTCTGGGCCTGGGCTCTTCTTTGTAGGTAAGGATTTAATTGTGTTTTTGATTTCATTAATAGAAATTGGGTTATTCAGTAGTTTTACATCTTCATGACCTAGCTTTGGTACTTCGTATACTTCTAGGAATCTGTCCATTTCCTCTGTGTTATCAAACCTTTGAGAGTAGAGGTTTTCGAAATAGGTGTTGATGATTTTCTGTATTTCTATAGAGTCTCTAGTGATTTCTCCTCTTTCATTCCTTGTTGCATGAATTTGAGCTTTTTCTTCCCTTTTTAAAATAAGATTGACTAGGGGCTTATCAATTTTATTTCAAAGAACCAACTCTTTGATTCATTGATTTTTTTTTTTTGGATTGTTTTTTTAGTCTCTATTGCATTGATTTCTGCTCTGATTTTTATAATTTCTTCTCTTCTTTTGGCTTTGGGCTTGACTTGCTCTTCTTTTTCTAGATGTTTGAGGTATAACATCAGGTTATTTATTTGTATTCGTTCTGTTTTCCTGATGTGTGAACTCAGTGCTATAAATTTTTCTCTGAGGACAGCTTCCATTGCATCCCACAGATTCCGGTAAGTTGTATTTGTGTTTTCATTTTCTTGTAGGTAGTGTTTAATTTCTTCTTTGATTTCCTCTGTGACCCACTGATTACTCAAGAGTGTGTTACTCAGTTTCCATCTGTTTATGGGAATTTTGTAGTATCTTTTATCATTAATTTCTAATTTCATAGCGCTATGGTCCGATAGCATGCAAGGGATGCTTTCAACTCTTTTGCATTTATTTACATATGTTTTGTGAATTAATACATGGTCTGTTTTAGAAAATGATCCATGTACTGCTGAGAAGAATGTGTATTCTGATGTTGTTGGGTGGAACATTCTGTATATGTCTATCAAATCCATTTGTTCGCAGGTGTGATTCAGGTCTTTTATTTCTTTGCTGATTTTCTGTCTGGTTGATCTGTCCATTGGTGTCAATGGTGTGTTAAGATCTCCTGTTTGAATTGTGTCACTGTTAACTTGGCTTTTCATTTCTGTTAGTACTTGTTTTATATAACTGGGTGCTCTGGAATTTGGTGCATATGTATTTAAGATAGTTATCTCTTCCTCTTGGAGTTTCCCCCTAACCAGTATGTAGTGAGCATCTTTATCCCTTCTGATCATTACTGGTTTGAAGTTCACATTGTCTGCAAACAGAATAGCCACCCCCACTTTTTTTGGGGCTCCTGTTGCATGAAGTATTCCATCCTTTGACTTTCAGTCTGTGGGTGTCCTTTTGGGTTAGATGGGTTTCTTGTAGACAACATACAGTTCGATTTTGTTTCTTGATCCATTCTGCCAGTCTTTTTTCTTTTAATTGTTGCATTGAGACCATTTACATTAATGGTTATAACTGTTATATATTGGTTTATTGTTGACATGTTATCTTTCTGCTGTTGCATCTTTGTCTTTCGATTCTGTTTGTCTGCTTTGTTTAGTGGTTTTTTCCTAGATGCATCTAGGCTGTCTTTCAGTATTCTTTGCAGGGTTGGCTTGGTGATCATGTAGTTTTTCAGCTGTTCTTTGTCATGGAAGTATCTTATTTCTCCATCCATTTTGAAGGACAGTTTTGTAGGATACATCAGCCTAGGTTGGAAATCATTTTCCTTTAGGATCTGAAATACTTTGCTCCATGTTCTTCTTGACTTTATTGTTTGTGCTAAGAAGTCTGTGATTCTGATAGGTTTTCCTTTATAGGTGATCTGTCTTTTCTCTCTGACAGCTTTTAATATTCTATTCTTTGATTTCTGGGATGGCCATATGTGTCTGGGTGTAGTTTTATTTTGGTTATGGCTATTTGGAGTTCTATATGCTTCACTGATCTTGATATCGATTTCCAGTCTCATGTTTGGGAAATTTTCAGCTATTACTTCTCTAAATATCCTCTTGACATCCTTTATGTTGTTCCCTTCTTTTTCATTTATCCCTACTAACCTTATGTTGTTCCTTCTTGCGTAATGTTGCAGATGTTGAATTGTTATCTCCTGATTTCTTGTTATTTTTAAAAGATCTTTCCTTTCCTGTTCACTGGCTGCAATCTTGTCTTCAAGGTCTGAAATTCTATCTTCATATTCATAGAGGAGGTTTTTACAACTTTCGATGGAGGTTTTGATTTCTTTATATCTCTTTGCATCTGCTTTATATATTCTCTTTGTTTTCTTATATTGTTCATGCAGGGATTCTATCTTTTTGTTTATCTCAAGTTTTTTAACTGTGTCTTCTTTAGAGATATTCAGCATCTGTTTCATTTGTTTTATCATTTCTTCTTTTACCTGAGAGATTATTTCTAGTTTGATTTCCTTTAAGGCTTCCCAGAGTTGCTTCTTTATTTCAGTTACTATTATTTCAGGTATTTCAGGAATGTGGCGTATATTTTCTTCTATGCACGTGGCTCCTAGGCTTTCTTGGGATGGGCTGGATATTTGAGACTGCATTTTGGTCTTTTGTTTTGTCATTTTCCTATATTTTTGAGCTTCAAGTTTTGTTGCAAGTGAGGTAGAGAGGTCAGCCAGGCTGGGACAGAATTCCCTGCTCCCTCCTTACTCACTGATTTCGACAGGAACCCAAATCCTGGCCCCCAGGCGAAGAAGAGAGTTCCACGCCTCCACTGGACTTGCTCTACCCACAGGAAGCCGGATCCTGGGCCCCAGGCAAAGAAAACAGTTCGCTGGCCTAGGGCCGGGTTCCCTGACTCCGCTGGTCTTACTGGAGCTGGAGCCTGGCCCCCAAGCGAAGAGGAGAGTTCCACGCCTCTGCTGGGCTTACCGGACCCACAGGAATGAGCTGTGAGGTTCTTTATGTTCATACAGTGTTTAAACCTTTTTCTCCCTAATACTTAATGTAGTATTCTACCTGTTCCCCATTTTCTCACATTTGTATCAAGCACATTCTCTTTCATTTCTATTACATGGAAAACAATGCATATGTAATTTTGTCTACTTGAAGAATGTTTAATGTTTTGTGGAGGATTGTTGGTCTGCTGATCTAGCTCAGTTGACTCCTTTATTCATCTGATTATGAGTTTGGTACATTTAATAAGGTCAAGATTATTGAGTTGGTCTCCATAAAAACCAGTTACATTTTTTTTTTCTAACTGCTTTGGTGTTAGCCTCAGGTGATATTTTGGTTACAAGTGCTCTGTAGGTTATAGAGAGGCAAGAAAGTGAGGTTAGAGTAGCAATCCACCATTATACTACTAATACTGCTACTATTATTATGTGGTTTTTTTGAGACAGTGCCTTGCTACATATATCTAGGCAGGCCTTGAACTTGCAGTGATCCTGCTTTAGCCTCCTGAGTCCTGCGATTTCAGACATGTGCCACCATGTGTAGTTTACCACTCACTATTAATGGATGATAATTAATTTAACATCTATTGTGATCTTTGTTGTTGTTGGTTATTTTGAGACAGGGTCTCACTATATAGTCCAGGCTAGCCTTAAACTCACAATGTAGTCCAGGCTGGCATTGAACTCTTGGCAATCTTCCAGCATCAACTACCCTAGTGCTGGGGTCTCGGGCATACGCCCCCACGCCCAGCTATGGTTTATTGAGTACAGTTCAGTGCCATGTACCAGGCAGCAGTATCCCTGTGTTGTAGATTAGGAAACTAAAGTGCAGAGAAAGTCAATAAAAAGCTAAGATTAAAAAACAAAAGTTTCAAATTTGCTTTTCTTACCTCTAAAGCCCTCTACCACATATCTTTGTATTGAAAGACCAACTTGTTTTCTTTTTTTTTAATCGGTACTGAGGATTGAACTCACGACCGCCTGCTTGCAAGGCAGGTGCTTATGCCGCTGAGCTAAATCCCCAGCCTCTGACCAACTTGTTTTCAAAGAAGTGTGTGACACAATCCTGCCCTTGACGAGCATGCCGTTTTCTGAGATTAAGCCTATAAACCAGTAACTGCAATGTTATAAGTACCATAATGAAAGTATAGTTATTATTTAGAAGCTGGGCTTTGTGGGCGCATGCCTGTAATCCCAGCTCTCTGGGGAGACTGAGTCAAGAGGATTGCAAGTTTAAAGCCAGCCTGGGCAAATAAGTGGTTTAATGAGACCTTATCTGAAAACGAAAAGCAAAAAGGGCTGGGGATGCAGCTCAATGTGAAGGCCCTAGGTTCAATCCCCAGTACTGCCAACAACAACCACGAAGTATGGTTATAATTTAGAGTTGCCTGTTATAGGCAACCAAGTTAGGTTTTCCTTCCTTCATTCAGGTACTTCCTAGGTTCCAACTAATGACTTGGTAGTGATTTGAGGTACTTGAGGCATGTCAATGAATGAAACTCTGTCAGTCTTCTCTTTTACTGGAAGCCAGATGCTACAAAAGGTAGTAATTTATGTAATATGCTCTGAGGCCAAAAAGGCTATGGCAAAAGTAAAGCAGGATAAATGGGATTAGGAATGTTAGGGCAACATAGCAACAAAAGTTGCACTTGTGCTTTTTGGGGGTAATGGACCTTCACATTGAGCTACATTCCCAGTCCTTTTTTACTTTTTATTTTTTATTTTGAGACAGGCTCTCACTTAGTTCTTGAATTCTAGGCTGGGCTCAAAGTTGAGAGCCTCTTGCCTTAGGCCCCTGGAGTGCTAAGATTGCAGGCATGTGCTACCACTGACTGCACTTTTTTTTCTCTTTCGGTTTTTTGGGTGTTTTTTGAGAAAGGGTCTCCTTATGGAGTTTAGGCTAGCCTTGAACTCATGGTGATCCTTCTGCCTCAGCCTTGTGAGTGCTGGGGATATAGGTGTGCACCATCATGCTCTGCACAAGTTGAGTTTTATATTTAAAAATATTTGTGATATTTATATGTTTATATATTTCTGAGTACTTAGATATTATAGATAATAGAAGTCTCTTATCATTCCTCCATCCTCTATAAACATTTGGTTGTCTTTAAGGAGTTCCTTTCAGTATTAAAATATCTTTATTGTGTAAGTTAAACAAAGAAAATGCATAAATCTTAAGTATATGGCTTGATATATTTTTATGCAGGTATATATACATATAATAATCACCCAGATCAATTCTAGATTTTATTGTGTGTGGGTGTATGTGTATTTGATATGTAAAGTGTAAAATTTTGTTTTGACTTTTTTTGCTTGATTTCTATCATGAGTGTTTCTCAGTTTTATCACTGTATGTCTTCTCAGGTTTCACTGATTATAGTTAGGAGTAATTTAATTACAAGGAACAGAAACCTAATCAGCCTGATGAGGGTCTTTGTCACATTGTGACATATTCTATATTTAGAGATAATTTCTCAAAAGAAGATCTTACATCAATACAAAGATCTTTCTGCTGGACATTTGAATTAGTTTTTTTAAGAATTCATGTGCATTAATTTTTATAGACTTATAGGAGTCATTCTGTAAGCATTAGTTGCTAAAACCAGACTTTGTTGAGTCAAGGAATACACATTCTAAATTTTAATAGATATTACCAGATTATTTTCTTCAAAATTTAGCAGTTAGACTCCCACCAACAGTATTGGGGAATCTATACCTCTAGTAAAATATTACTGCTTTTCTAAAACATCCTAACCTTCTAGGAAGATATATCTTGTTTTAATCTACATTTAATTATTTGTGAGGATGGGCATCTTTTCATGTATTTCACATGTCTTTGTATATTTCTTCTATAACTTTCCTGCCTAGGACTTTTGTTCGTATTTCTGCTGTGGTGCTTTATATTTTTCTGAATGATTTATGGAAACTTTTTGTTAGGAATATTTTGTCCTGTGTGTTTCAAATATATTTCTGCATATTAAAAACAGCTGACCAGGAAACAAAATTTTCAAAAACAGTGAAAAAATATGTATATAAATAATAAATATAAAATATATTGTAAAATTAGGATCATCAAACTGGGCATTGAGGTGCATGCCTGTAATTCTAGCACTTTGGGAGACTGAGGCAGGAGGATTGCAAGCTCATTTCTAGCCTGACAACTTAATGACTTAGTGACACTTTGTCTGAAAAAAAAATAAAAAGAGACAGCTGAGTGTGAAGGCCCTGGGTTTGATCCCCAGTACGGGAAGAGGGGATTAATATGATATTCTATTTTCCTTTTTTTGGAGATAGGATCTTGTGGAGTTGCCCAGGCTAATCTGGAGCTTACCTACCTCTTCTTTTTTCAGTGTACTCTTTCATATTATTAAATGTATATTAAATACCCGCTCATACCATTAAGTATTCTTCATAAACATAATTTTTAGTTTTTGGCATACTTTTATAATTTTACAACAAACATGCTTTATACAAATCTTTGTGTCTGATTGTTGCTTTGGTATAAATATGACATTAAGCCAAATTACATAAAGCTTTAAACCAGTTCATGTATAATGATTTGTATTTTATTTTTGTGATGCTATAGAGCAAAACTAGGGCTTTGTGCATGGTAAGCAGGTGTTCTACTGCTGAAATGTATCCGTATCTCTATAATGTTCTTCTTGAAATCAGTGTTCCAGTTTACCCTTTCCCTGTCTTGCTATAATTTATTTACATGCACATTCATGAATGGACATTTGGATTGTTTCCACTTTTGGCTATTGTAAATTGTGCTGCAAACGTTTATGTATATATTTTTGTTTGAACACTTGTGTGGGTATGCATTAAGGAGTGGGACTGATGGATCAAATGTTAACTCTTCAGCCTTTTAAAAAAAGTTTTCTTTTTTTATTGATACGTTTTAGATATAGTGATAACATACATCTTAGGGAATTTATATTTGTATGTGATATATCTTTCTGCTTCTTTTTTCCCCACTCCCCTTCCCTCCCTTCAACCCCTTTTCCCCTTCTTACTTACAAAAGCTTTGTTTCCATTTTTTATGTATGTATGTATTCATAACCTCATGCTTGCCAGGCACTCATGCTTGCCACTGTGCCACTGGGCTATATCCCCAGCCCCTATAACTTGATTCTTTCTTCCCCATGTCCATATCCTCCCCTCTCTTAGCCTCTCTTTTCATCCTTTACAAAAGCTTTGGTTCCATTGTTTTCCTTTCCCCTTCCTTCCTTTTCCCCTCCCCCTACCTAGTTTCCCTTGTCATTTAAATATTCTTCCTATTTCCCAATATCTGTTATATATTTTGATACTTATTTACCCTTTTGGTTTTAAGTGTGGTCTCACGGTGCATCCATTTATCTAGAAGTGTCCCAAACTTACCCTTCTTTGTGGCAGAGCAGTACTGCATTGTATAAAAAACAAAACACACTGTCTTTATCCATTCATCAGTTGACAGGCATTTGGGCTGTTTCTAAAATTTACAAACTATGCTGCTATGAATGTAGATGTTGCATATATGGCTGTGGTATGATGCTTTTCATTCTTTTGGGAAGATACCAAGAAGGGGAATAGCTGGATCAAATGGAACCTCCAGTTCTCATTGTTTGAGGAATTGCCACACTGATTTCCATGGTGGTTACACCTGTCCACACTCCCACCAAAGGGGAGATTTCTGCCCACAGTCCCGCCAGCATTTGTTCTTGATTGTTCTTGATAATAGCCATTCTTTTTTGTGTGAGGTGGAATCTCAGCCTTGTTTTGATTTGTATTTCTTGAATGACCAATGATGTTGAACATTTTTTCATGTATTTATTTGCTGTTTGTACTTTATTTGAGAAATGTTTGTTCTTTTCAGATACGTGTTTTTGGATTGGATCTTTATATTTGGGGAGATCTGCTTGTTTTAAATTTTTTATATTTTGTAAACATTGGTCCTTTGAGGAACAGCTTGCAAAAATCGTTTTCTGCTCTGTCGGTTTTCTCTTCACTTTGTTGGTGGTTTCTTTTGCTGTTCAAAAACTTTAGTAAGGTGAGATCCTAGTTATTGATTCTTAGTGATATTTTCTACCTGATTGGGGTTTTGTTCATAAAGTCTTTGCCTGCACCAATGTCCTCAAGAGTTCTACCTATTCTATCTTCCAGAGATTTAGCGTTTCTGTTTTAATATTTAGATATTTGGTCCATTTTGCTTTAGTTTAGTGCATATTGCAAGATATGAGTCTAGTTTTAATCTTTGGCTTGTGGGAAGCCAATTTTCCCAGCACTATTTATTAAAGAAGCTATCTTTCTTTCAATGGAGGTGTTTGGCTCCTTTATCAAAGATAAAGTAGCTGAGCATGTCTGGAGTTGGTTTTGCAACCTCTAATATGATCCATTAATGTTTCGGTCTGGTTTTTTTTTTTTTTTTTTTTTTTTTTTGGTCAGTACCATACTGGAATTCTCTTTTCTTTCTCCCTTTCTCCCTATCTCTCTTTCTTTCTCTCTTTGTCTTTTTCTTTTTGTCTTTTTGAGGCAGGGTCTCACTATGCAGTTTAGGCTGGCCATAAGCTCATTTTCTACCCCAGGCTGGCCTTGAACTCATTAGTGATTCTCCTTCTTCAGCCTCCCAATTGCTGGGATTACAGACATGTGCTACCATGCCCGGTGGTATCATGCTGTTTTTATCACAGTAGTTTAGTAATTTTAAGTAAGGGATTATGATGCCCCCTGCCTTACCTTTGTTTCCCAAAATTACTTTTGCTAGTCTAGGTCTCTTCCAGTTCCAAATGAATTTTTATTATATCATTTGCAAATAATGATAATTGAACTTCTTCCTTTCCTATCTATTTGGGTTTTTTTGTTTGTTTGTTTCATTGCTCTGGCTAATGTGTCCAGACCTGTATCGAATAAAATTGTGACAGTGGACATCATTGTCTTGTTCCTAATTTTAGAGTGGAAGCTTTCAGTTTTTGTCCATTTAGCATGATGTGGGTGGTTGGTTTCTCATAGATGACTTTTATCAGATTGAGATAAAGACCATCTATTCTAATTTTATGTAGTTTTTTTATCATGAAAGGGTGTTGGACTTTGTCAAATGCTCTTTCTGCCTCTGTTGAAACGACCATATGCTTTTGTCCTTAGTTCTGTGAATATGTATATTACATTTATTGATTTACATATGTTGAACCCTCCCTGCATCCCTGGGATGAATCCTGCTTGGTCATAGTGTGTAATCTTCTTGATGTTCTGTTGTATTCTGTTTGGCAGAATCTTACTGATGTTTTTTGCATCTGTGTTCTTTAGGGAGATAGGCTTGTAATTCTCTTTTTTTGGTTAGGTCCTTCTCTTGTTTTGATGTTGGGGAAATACTTTCTTCCCTGAATCAATTTGTGAGTATGCTTCCCTTTCTGTTTCATTAAGACTTTAGGGGCACTAAATGTTATCTAAATTTCTTGTACAATCTGTTAGAGCCTGGGCTTTTCTTTGTTGGTAGGTTTTCTTTTTTTTTTTTTTTTTTTTTTTTTGTCTTTTTCCTTTTTATCGGTACCAGGGATCGAACTCACGACTGCCTGCTTTCAAGGCAGGCGCTTATGCCGCTGAGCTAAACCCCCAGCCCCTGTTGGTAGGTTTTCTATTACGTCTTCAATTTCATGGACTGACATTGGGTTATTTAGGGTTTTATATCTTCTTGATTCCGTTTTAGTAATGCCTACGTATGTAGGAATCTGTCCATTTCTTCTGTGTTTTCCGTCTTATTTGAGTACAGGTGCTTGAAGTGGGCATTAATCTTCTATATTTCTGCAGGATCTGTTGTGATTTCACCCTTTTCAATGCTAGTTGCATCGATTTGTGTATTTTCTTTCCTTTTTTTGATAAGGTTGTTGAAGGGCTTGTCAATTTTATTTACTGTTTCAAACAACCACCTCTTGAATTCATTGACTCTTTGTATTATTTTCTTAGTCTCCATTACATTACCTTCTGCTCTGATTGCTATAATTCCCTCCCTTCTATGAGCTTTGGGCTTGACTTGCTCTTGTTTTTGTGGAAGCTTGAGGTTCAACATTAGGTTGTTGGTTTGAGTGTGCTCTGTTCTTCTGATATGAGGATTCACCACTATAAATTTCCCTGATAGGGCTGCTTTCATTGCATCCCATAAATTCCAGTATGTTGTATTGCATTATCATTGTGGGGTGCAGGGTGGGGGTGGGGGTGGTTACTGGAAATTAATTCAGTGCCTTGCACTTGCCAGGCAGGTGCTTAGCATTATCATTTAACTGTATAAACTGTTTATTTATTTATTTATTTATTTAGTATTGGGGATCAAACTTCCTTGTGCATTAGTTGCATTATTGCAACCTTGCATTATTTAATTGTAGAAACTGTTTAATTTGGTTTTTTTGGTATTGGGGGTCAAACTTACAATCTTGTGCTTACCAGGCAAGCGCTTGAGCCAGTGAGCTAAATTCTCTGGCCTTGAATGAAGCTGTCTTAATTTCTAATTTAATTTCATATGAGATGATAAAGGAGATGGTAGTGCAGCTAGGGGTTATATCCTTCACCTGGGTTTCAAATACGTCCTTTTTTTTTTTACTATTAATGTGAAGTTGATCAATCTACCTTTGTGTTTCAGTCTCTTAATCTGTCCCATAAGAGTTGCAAAGATTTAACAAGCTGGACACAGAGACACATGCCTGTAATCCTAGTTACACGGAGGCTGTGGCAGGAGGATTGCAAATTTGAGGCCAGCCTGAGCAATTTATTGAGACGCTGACTCAACAAAATATAAAGGGGGGATTGGAGATGTAGCTCAGTGGTAGAGTGCCCTGGATTCAGTCCTTAATACTCCTCCCAAAGGAAATGAATTAAGACACTAAACGTTCACTATTACTAACATTTTAATTTCTATTACTTCTATATAAATTTTTTTTGAGACAGAATCTCGCTATATAATTGAGGCTGGCCTTGAACTCACTATGTAATTCTCACTATATAATTCAGGCTGGCCTTGAACTCACCAGGCTGACCCTGATTCACAGTAATCCTCCTACCTCAGCCTCCCAAGTGCTGGGATTACAGGCATGGGCCACCATGCCTGGTTTAACTTCCATATAATTTTGACTTTGATGGGAAGTAGTAATAGGGTAATGCTAGTATACACATCTCATTTGGGCTTGCTAGCAATAACATAAAGGAAGTTCTATTCTCATTTTATAGATAAGGCAACTGATGTACACTAGTTAGGTAACAGCTAGTATGAAGTAAAACTGGGAGTTACTTTCAGATCTGTGAGAATACAGAGTTTTTCTTTTTTAATTAAAAAGCTCTTGCTGGGCATGGTGGTGCACACCTATATTACCAGCTCTCGGGGACTGAGGCAGAAAGATAGCCGTGAGTTTGAGGCCAGCCTGAGCCACATAGCAAGTTCAAGACCATCCTGAACTGCATAGCAAGACCCTGTCTCAGAAAACCCCAGAAACCTAAATTAAAAAGGTACCGAATCAGGAGACCGAGGCAGGAGGATCATTGCAATTTTGAATCCAGGCCAGGCTACAAAGTGGGCCCAATGCCAGCCTGCACTGCGTAGCCAGATTTTGTCTCCAAAAAAAAAAAAAAAAAAGCTATTGAAATAAATATACATAGTGTGCATCTCAAAGTGTAGACTGTGGTAGCATTTTTCTAAGTTGTGTATACCTATGTTGTCTGCACTCTAAAATTACTGTCTGCCTTTCCACTCACCACTTGTAACCATTTTCTGATTTTTAACAGCATTGTTTTATCTGTGTATTTTATGTGACTATAATCACATACTGGGTGCTCTTTTGTGTATAGATTCTTTTGCACCACATTATGTTTGAGAGAATCATTCACTTTGTATGTAGTTTTAGATCTTTCATTCTTATTGCTGTATAGTTTTTCTTTGTTTGTTTTCTTTTTTTGGTTTTTTGATGCAGGATCTCGTTATGCAGTCCAGGGTGGCCTTGAACTCACTAAGTGGCCCATGCTGGCCTCGAACTTACAGTATCCTCCTGCCTCAGCCTCCCAAGTGCTGGGATTACAGACATACACTGTCTGTAAACTGACTGTCATCTAGTTTTTCACTGTGTGATTTTACGACAGTTTATATATCTGCCATTTAAAGGGATATGAACAGTTTCAGCATCTTGAATATTACAGTATTGATATGAACATTTACATTAGTGTATTTTTTATGAATATGCTTTTTGCTGTGTTGGGAATATATTTAGGATGAAATTGCTGGGTCATAGATGTAAATACATTCAGTGTTAGCAGATGCCATATGATTTTCCATAGAGGCGGTGCCAGTTTACAGTCCTCCCTGCAGTGTATCAGAGTGTAGTTTGCTCCCTGTCTTTACTAATCCTTGACATTTTCCTTCCTTTTTGTTTTACCCATTACAGTGGTTATGCAGTGAGGTTGCATTATTTGAATTTTCAAGTTCTGGATGACTAATGCAGTTGCGCACTTTGCAACGTTATCAGATATTTTGTGCTTAGGCGTTGTTTTTGAAGTATTTAGGGGGTTTGTTTTGCTATTTTTTTCTTAGTGATTTAACTACATTCTTTTGTTCTAGACTTGTTACGTGTATTGCAGATATATTCTTGTATTATTTTCTCTTTTCATTCCCTCAATGGTGGCTTTCAATGAACAAAAGGTTTAAATTGTACTATTAATTTCTTTATGGTGCATTTTGTATCTTTGCTATTGGTAAGTTATAAGAATGTTTGTGTTTTCTTCTAATTTTTTTTTATGCTTCACATTTAGATAGCCGATTTTAGGGCTAATTGTTTTAAA
This sequence comes from Cavia porcellus, assembly GCF_034190915.1. Lineage (NCBI taxonomy): Eukaryota > Metazoa > Chordata > Mammalia > Rodentia > Caviidae > Cavia > Cavia porcellus. The sequence continues at coordinate 74,200,211 of NW_026947492.1, read as the reverse complement.
TGTTAACACTTATAACAGTATTATTGGCTTTAAAAAAAGTATCTCAGTGCTTTTGGGGGGACTATTTTTCTGTACTCTAGAATGAAAAAACATTTCCATTGCTCACAGCTGGACTTAGAGTACAAGAAGTCTTTGATATGACCAATACAGTGCCTTTAATGCACATTTTGTTAGACAAATGCTAGTCTTTGTGCTTTGATACAGTACCAATTTGTAAAATTTTAGCGGTTAGAAAATATTCTAACAGAAGAGTTTATTACTCTAAAAGGTCTTGTGGATAAAGGAAACTTTCTCTTCTGTCATTGAAATTATATTAATAAGAAGCACTCAAATTCTCTTTTCATTTTTTTTCTTTTTATGTTGCTCGAGATTGAATTTAAGGCCTTGCCCATGCTAGTTAAATCGTATTTTTTGGGGTTTTTTTTGGTTTTTGAAACAGGATCTTGCTATGTAGTCCAGGCTGGCTTTAAATTCAATATGTATTCTAGGCTGGCCTTGAAACCATAATGATCCTCTCTCCTCAGGCTCTTGAGTGTTGGGATTACAGGAGTACACCATCATGCCTGACCAAATTGTATTTCTGAGATAAGGTCTTGCTAAATTGCCCAGGATTACCTTGAACTTTTTGATCTTTCTGTTTCAGACATCCTAGTAGCTAGAGGACAAGTCTGGGTAACCTTGCCTGCTGGTATCCAGATTTTTAAACCTTCTTGTGTGCCATAGGAAGGAGAGGATGCAGAGTGAGAGATTTGTCAGTATTTGATAGCTACTGTGCTGTTTACTTTGGAATATTCTGTGAATCCAGTATGTGTTGTCATTTCATGCAGTAGAGACTTCTTTCTTGGGAAGTATCTGTGTCTTTTTTTTCAAGGACTAAAAATCTAGAAATGACTCTTGCATATGTGGCAGTCCACTTGGGAGGAAAGGATCTAATATTTGTGGAGTATCTTGAGCTCCATACAAATGTGTTCTATATGCTTTACATATGTTAACTCACTCAGTCCCCTCAATAGGTTTGATAACATATCTCCACAATCAGATGAGGAAACACATTTGTAGAAGAAACTGAAAGGGTTGCTGGCCCAGGCCGGATACTGTAGCCGGTAAAGCCAAGGAACTCTATCTCCTCCCACCCTTAGAAATTACCTCTGGCGCCAAACTAAGACCAATGGGCTACCTGTGCATCCCTAATACCCCTTAGGTTCCACCCCAGGCTCAGACTACTTATATGCCTCACTCCACGTGTTCCACGGAGAGATCTCCGGCCCGGGGGTGGGGGTGGGGGGGGTGGTGGGTGGTGGAGATGCCGCGCCCCAGGGGGTCGGGGGCCAAAATAAAGGTTACTTATATTTTATACTTATCTTTTCAGCCGCCGCAGTAGGTCCTCCTCCTGTTTCTCCCCTCCACAGTTCTATCAGAAACTATTTTTAAATGTTTTTATATATGATACTTCTGACACCAAATATGTGTGTGGTTTCCCTCCACCACATTAGCCAGTTCTCTAGATTGCTGGGCATCAATTGGGTGTCTGCAATTTTATTCAGTTCTGACACTCATGACCCTAGAGTTTTATGCAGCTCCCACAGGTTAGGGGCTCAGTCCTAGAAAACTTCCCTCCACTTTATGTGCTAATCAGGAGACCCACGTTTCAACCCATTCTTCTGACCAACCAGCTGCATATAACCAGGGTTCTCACAGCTCCATCTTCAGGTTCAATAGTTTGCTAGAATGGCTCACAGAAATGCTTTACTATTATCCATTTAGTCTCTAGTACTGAGGAAAAAAGTTAAAGTGAAATCCCTTGCTTTCTTCCTGCCAAGTGTGAGCTCCACAGAATGATCAGAAAGGCAGTGTTACAGTTTTTATATAACACTTTGTCCATAAGACTCACTGTGTGGAAGGCATAGCTGCTAGTGGGCTTTTGGGAAGCAATTAGATTGAGAGAGGACCCTAACTTTATCCATGAATTAATCTATTGATAAGATCATAATTTGATGGTATTATAAGGGTGATGGAAACAGGAGGGGGTCTAATTGAAGGGGCTGGGTCATGGAGGCTTGACCGTAGGAATTATATCCCATCCCTACCCCCCTTTTTCTGTAGCATTCTGTGCTGCCATGAGATGAGCAGCTTTGTCTCACCAAACCTTTCTGCCATGACTTCTGTCTCATAACCCTGAAAGCTTTGGGGCCAGCTGCTCAAGGACTGACACCTCTGAAATCTTGACCTACAGTAAACTTTTTTTGTACCTGAAATTGAACTCATGACCTCGCTCTTGCCAGGCAGGTACTGTGCCTGCTGAGCTATATCCTTGGCCCCCTTTTCTCCTTTAAATAGTTTATGTTAGGTATTTTGTCATTGCAACAGAAAGCTGACTTAAACAGGCAACTGTGCTGTCAATGAGGTGGTGACTGAGCATATGCCGTGAATGTTCCCACATGCATTCATGTGTGCCCTCTGGGTACTCGAGATCCTGGATACTTGACAAAAAAGGACAGGGACACTCCAGATTGTGCACTGATGTCCGGCTCAAAGGAGCAATCTGGGCCAAAGGAGTAGGGAATGCCCTATGTGTATGTGTAGTTGTTCAGAAAACACGAGGATAAATTTATTCCTCAAATAAGCAATATACTTTTGTTACCTGTGTACCCGATTACACTTGCCAAAATCTGTCGGGGGGAATAAAAACTGATTGTCAAATAAAATTATAAAATTTCAAGGAAAAAAAAGACTGCGTATTGTATGAGAAGTTAGGAAAATAACTTCTTAGAGCCAACATGGCCCACTAAGAATATGTGAGGTCAGACTAACCAGATTTTCTTCATTTAGGTGAGCACTCTGGTAAAACTGGGTAATATTTTTAGCCTCCATTTTTGAATTGAGGTATACTTTAATGGGAATAATTAGGGTATACTTGGGATAAGATATTTGAGCTCTCAACAGGTAATGCAGAAGTAAAGGTATAGGAAGGAGATGCGGTAGTAACAACACTTCTTTTTTTTAAAAAAAAAAGCAGAAATTTAGGCTTAAGGAGGAGGTAAAGCACTGCTAGGGGCTAGGGGCGGGCCTTGGAGAGTCCGCCCAGCCTGGAACGCAAAGTCTCGCTCCCCCACTCCCCCCACCCCCAGCCCTCCGACCCCGCCTTCTGCCTGCCTCCTGCGCCTCCCGCCAAGAGAGCGCAGACACAGTGCATGGGGCGGAGGGGGGGACTTTGACCACTGCCCTGCGCAGGCGCAATGAGCGCGCTGGGCGGGCCCAGGGAGCGGGTTGTGGTTCCGGTTCCGGTCCCGGTGTCCACACACGTGAAGTGAAGGTCGGCGAGCTGTTTAGGTGTTCGCAGCTCGGCGCGGGTCTAGACAAGCGTGGTCGCTCTGGGATGGATTCCTCCTCTTCGTCTTCCGCGGTGGGACTGGGCGCAGTGGACCCTCAGCTGCAGCATTTCATCGAGGTGGAGACTCAGAAACAGCGCTTCCAGCAATTGGTGCACCAGATGACTGAACTTTGTTGGGAGAAGTGCATGGACAAGCCGGGGCCAAAGTTGGATAGTCGGGCCGAGGCCTGTTTTGTGAACTGTGTTGAGCGCTTCATCGATACAAGCCAATTCATCCTGAACCGACTGGAGCAGACCCAGAAGTCCAAGCCAGTCTTCTCAGAAAGCCTTTCTGACTGAGCTCAGCATCACCTCTCTGGAAAAGGAAGGTAGTTCAAGAGAAGAAGAGCTGTTGAGGGGACGAAGAAGTGGCCACGGGGAGACTGACTCCCACTTTTTGTCATTCTTAGGACATCTTGTGAGAATAAACAAAAACCAGATTTTTTGTGTGGGGTTTGAGGGTCATATGTGTATTCACTTTTTTTCCTTCGAATCTTGTGGAAAAACAATTGACAGATTGAGAAATTATAAATTGTATATTATTGTACGTGGCACTAAGCTTTTCTCGAGGCTCCCTTCCTGTAATTTTGATAGCAGCCCTTTGTTCTATAATTTTTCCCGTTCTATACTTTGATAGTGATACCACGTAGGTAAAATCTAATTGCGTAAATTCATTTCAGTTTTTTGGGAGAGATTTTGTGGCTGTCAGAAAGGACAGCAGCAAGAGAACAATGTGGCACTTAACTGAGCGTTTTGTGTCAGTGCTGAGAAAAAAATCTATGGCGTATTCATATAGTATATTTTAGTATTCCAGGCCATCTCCCTCCTCCACTCTGGTTCACTTAAATACTTAAAGTATAGTCTCAGGATAGCCTGGACAATCTGAAAATCAAGAGGCTTTTGTTATAAAGAACTAGCCAGTGAACTTAATTCTCATTACTACATGGCCACAGGAATAAGATAACTTACCCTGTTTGATTTATCAGAGTACCAAAATATTCAAAGGTGTGCCTAATGAAATTTGAAGATTTAGGCCAAAGTCTAAGCAATTTTAGGTAGAAGTGTGTTGGATGTTAATTGAAAGATTGGGTTGGCTTTTGATCACTGAAATAATTCAGTAAGATTTTTAAAAAGACAGTTTTTAGTTGGCTGCATGTTTGGTTTATGCAAAGTGTGGTTTAGTTGAGGGATTAGATGGACCTGTTCTAAGTAGTGTTAGACTACATGTAAGGTAGAATTTAGATCTATAAACAAGGGTTGTGAAGGAACTGAAAGTCACGCTGTGTGAACTGCATTCCGATGACCTGATTTGTTTTATTACCAGTAAATGATTTTGAAAATAGTTCCTACTGAAGAGTTCCCAAATAATTTAGGAATGAGGACATGGCACTACTGTTGGAATGCAATGGGTTTTGATAGAGTTTATTGGATAAATGTATATTACCTAATTAGGCAGAGAAGAATATCTCCCAAAAAAATGAAAAAGAATGCCCTATTTGGGGAAATGCAAAAAGGGAGAGAGAAGAAACTAGATGTTGACAGGTGCTTTATAGGCCGGTGGAGATACTGGAGCCAAAAAGAAAAAAGTGCCATATTCTTCTCAGTGCCAGGGTTCAAACTCAGGTGCCCTATAACAGCTACATCACCAGTCTTTAAAAAAAAAAAAAACACTTGACAAGTTGTCTTGATGGGATTTCAATTTGTAATCCTCTCAGCCACTTTGATTACTGGCAGTATAGGAGTATGCCATCAAGTCCAGCCATTTGTGTTAAACCAGGCCAGGACTCAAGCTTTCGCGTGTCTCTTTTTAAGAGTTCTTTCCTTCCCTTTTTTTTGTGTGTGTGTGTGTGTGATGGAATAGTGTTTGGAGACAGGGTCTCACCAGGTAATTTGGGCTGGCCTTGAATTTGCGGTGATCCTCTTGTCTCAGCTTCCTGAGTACTGGGATTACAGGGGTGGTGTACCATCACACCCAGCTCCTTCCCTTCTTTGAAATGTGTTCAGGTTTATGAAAGTGAAAAATAATCACAGGAAGCTGGGCGTGGGTACCGCATGCCTATAATCCTAGCACTTTTGGGAGACTGAGGCAGGAGGATCATTGAAAGTTTGAGAACAGCCGGGGCTACAAAGTGAACTCAAGGCCAGCCTGAATTGAATAATGAAACCCTGTCTAAAAAAAAAAAAAAAAAAAAAAAAAACCACAGGAATCACACAGAACTATCTTGTATTTCTTGTGTGGTTATGTACACATCCATGAGTGTAACTAGGGGTGGAACCTACAGCCTTGTACATACCAGGCAAGTGCTGTACCAGTAGGCTGCATTCCCAGCCCCTTTGTTATTACTATTATTTTTTTTTTTTTGAGACAAGATCTTGCTAAGTTCTGCATACTGACCTCATACATTCTTCCTACCTCAGTGTCTAGGATAGCAAACATGTGCCACCACATCTGGCTAGCTTTCTCCCCCTCTCTGTCTGTTTATCTCTTTCTCTCTCAGCTGTCCTGAGGATTAAACTCATACTGTCATGCATCTCCAGCCTTTTAAAATTTTGGGCTGACATGCATCTAAAATTTTTTATTTTGAAACAAGATTGTACTAAAAGTGCCTCAACTGAACTTGAGTTTGGCAGTCCTCCTGCCTCAGCCTCCCAGAGTGCTGGTATTATAGGTGTGAAGCACCACACTGGGCTTCGTCTGACTATCTTTTACATTCTTTCTTTTCCTTTGAGATGGGTCTTGCTATATAGTTTAGGCTGGCCTTGAATGCACCATGTAGCCCAGGTTGGCCTGGAACTCAAAGCAATCCTGTGTCAGCCCCCTGAATACGAGGATTACAGGCATATGTTACCATGCCCAGCTGTCTTTTATTTTCTTTTACCAGAAAATCTGTACCCTACAAGTAGTAACTTGAAGGGCATTAACGTTCTGTTATTAGTGCCAGATATTCTAATTACAGTCAGCTTTTTATTTTTTAGGTCATTCTACGGTCAGTTTTTTCTACTTTACCATACTATTTGCTTAAGAGCGGGTTCTTTGCCTGTTCTAAGGGTAGATGATCAGTTGCAGCTGTAATGATCCAGGAGTTAATAGCTGTGTCAAGTTAAGGATGTATTTATGTTTATCAGAACTGTAGAGTAAATGTGTGTGTAACTCATTCAGCTGTAGCTTATTGCTCCACTACAGGCAGCTCAATTTCAGCATGGGAAGGAAGCTCCTTAAGTTAAGCTGTAACCAGGGTTTGTATCCAGCCTGTAGGCTGTATATTCATGGCTAGCATTTGTTTGGATTGGTTGGTGTTCACTCTGAAGGAGTTGTTAAGTATTTTGAAAGTCATGTCTGGTTTTATTCATCTCTCTTTTCTAATCAGTGCTAGATTTGAAATTTCTCTTGTCTGTGCAGAAAAGTTGCCTTTCCCCCCCCTGTGTCATACTTCCAGCCAAAGGCAAAGAAATCTGAACTTTAAATTAATGTAGTAATTTAATTAATTAATTAATAATTCCAGCTATACTTCCAGCCAAAGGCAAAGAAATCTGAACTTTAAATTAATGTAATATTTTCACATACATTTCAGAATGACTTTTTCAAATATTAAAATACCACTGGAAGTGCTGCTTCTTTTATTGGCCTATAGTTGTGAGCAATTGGTGTTAGAATGTTCACTAAATTTCAGCTCACTCTAATTCAGGCTGACCTTGAACTCACTATGTAGCCCATTGTAGCCTTGAACTCAGCTGTTATCCTACTTCAGCCTCCTGAATGCTGGGATTACAGACATGCACCACCATGCCTGACTGTATAGACTTTAGCTCAGAAGTTGGATCATATTTAATAATTACTTTTAATTAGCTGGGCATGAAGGTCTCAGCATTTTGAGAAGCTGAGGCAGGAGGATCACAAGTCTGAATATGAGCAACTTAGAAATTTAGAAAAAACATGTCTCAAAAATAAAGGACTAGAGATGTAGCTCTGTGCAGAGGCCCTGGGTTTAATTCCCAGTACGACCTTTTCTTATGTTACAGCTTTAATGATTAGAATGTGTTCTGTTGTATTCTTGTGCCAAACTTTCCTCTTGTCATTAGACATTCTCTTAGCTTTTTTTTTTTTTTTTTTGCAGTTTTAAGCTCTTTTATGAGAAATTGCTTCTTCTAAATATTTGTTACTATTTCAGTCAGTGCCTTCCCCATCCCACCATGTCTTTTGGGTGGCATTTAATTGTGCCTAGCAGGTGAAAGGGTATGCTTATTTTTTTTCGGGTTTTAAAATATTGCAGATTGGTGAACTTCTTTCAAAGGGATCATTTTAGGGATTAGGACTAGTTCAGTGTTAAATCCCCTGAATTTTATGCTGAAATTTTAAGATATGTTAATAAAAAAATAAATTTTGTTCTGTTGAAATAACTTTTACTGGAAATAAGTAGAAGCAGTGAAATGGATTAAATATAAATCTTAAATGTAGCAAAGTCACAGTTTAGACTCATACTTAGCTCTATTAGAGAGCATACAGTACTAGATAGAACTACCATGTATTGGCAGTGATTAGGGAAAATATGTTAGAATGGTGGCATTTGAACAAGGCCTTCAGGGTTAGGAGTGTCTGGGAATAGGGAGATCATGAATAGGGAACTGTGGAGCATATTTTAGCAATTTTGAGGCAGCTTGTTTGGGTATAAGTGTGCTATTTATAGGAGATATCAATTGAAAGAGTTAATTATACCAAATAGACCAACAGGTAAAAATGAGAGTGGGGGAAGTCAGGTGTGGTGGTATACACCCATTGATGGATTCTGCCTGCCTGGGGCTCAGCTGTCTCTAACATGACATCCGCCCAATGTGACAATGGCCTCGAGAAGCAACTTACCTCTCCAAAAGTAACTTCTGTGTTCTCCTTTTAGTTCTAGAAATAAATCTACAGCTCCCTTTTCTCAAGTGTGCCTAGCCCTCTCCAATCCCAAGACTCCATAACCACTCAAGCACTCCAGCCCTAGCCAAACTCCATAAAGGCCATTTCCTAGCTCCCCCTTTTTGAGGGATCTTGTATTCTTCTGCAGCCCTTCTGTGCCCACAATAAAGGCTTTTATCTCCCCCAACCCTCACCCACCAATGGTGCCAAAAACCCTAACACCCGTAATCTCCATTCTGGAGTTTGAGGAGGAGGATCATAATTCTGAGGCCAACCTGGATAACTGAGTGAGGTCTTACCTTCCCTTCATTCCCACCCCAATAAAAAGGTCAACAGATGCAGCTCAGTGTAGAGTGCTTGCTTAGTATGTGTGAGGTTCAGTCCCCAGTACCACACCAGTGGTGGAGGCAATGTGTAGAGGTGTATACACTATTATAGAAGTGCCATACTGACCTTTTGAGGATGACTTCATTTTCCTTCCTTCCTAGCTTGCTTACTTACTTCCTCTTTTGCTTTTTGAGACAGGGTCTGGCTCTAATTCAGGCTGGTCTTAACTCTACGTAGTTCAGGCTAGCCTTGAACTGGTGATCTTCCTACTTCAGCCTCTAGAGTGCTGGGATTATGAGTGTGCACCCCATACCCAGCCTTTTATTGTGTTCTCTTTCTCCCTCTCTCTCTCTCTTCCTCTCCTCCCCTTCCCTCCCCTCCTTTTTTTCTTTTCTTAAGACAAGCTCTTACTGTGTAGTTCAGGCTGATCTTGAACTCACTATGTAGTCCTGGCTGACCTCAAACTTAGTGCAGTTTTACTACCTCAGCCTCCCAAGGTATGCTCCACCATGCCTGGCTCTTCCTTTTCTAACACTGTAAAGTAGATATGGTATATGGAAACCTCTGGCAGTGAAGTGTTTGAGCATCAAGTAAAGATCTTTGTTTTCCTCTTTGGAAATGTTAGCAGAATACAGAAAACGTGGGCTTGGGTGCTACTTTCTGCTTCTTTCATGGTTCTTTTGGTCATTGTTTTGAGAACCTTTTGGTCATTGTTTTGAGAAGGGTCACCTGTCAAAGTACTGTGAAGGCAGGTGTTATCTGGTAGGCAGTCTGACAGTCATCTTAGATCCAGCCAGCTTTGGCTGGCCAACTTGAAGAGGAGCTCAAGGCAGCCTATGCTGGAAGATGAGTAAGTTTTAGAGTGGGGTAGCAATTCAGCTTAGTAGATAGTACAAGATTAGAGCAGGGTCTGGAGCCTCAACCACACTTTATTTTAAAACATTGTTTTGGTACTGGGATTTGAACCCAGGGTCTTCACACTAAGCTGCACTGCCAGCCCTTTTCTACTTGTTTTTATTTAATTTTTTTTAAATTAAAAAACTTGTGTGTTACTTTTTTATTTATTGGTGCTAGGGATTGAACTCAGGACCTTCACACTGAGCTGTATCCCTAGCTCTTTTTGTTTTGAAACTTGAGCTCACTAAGTCTTTTTTGATGACTTAAGTGGTTTTGAAGAATGTTGGTCAGATGTTTTTGTAGAGTATCCCTCAACTGGTATCTGTGTGGCATTGGAATTACAGTTTTTTGGAGGAACATCCTAGACGTAAAGTGCTATTCTCATCATATCAAGGATACATACAATAAATATAATTTATCAGTGTTGATGTTAATCTTGATAATCTGGTAGTATTTGTGATGCTTTTCATATGTAAAGTTTAAAATCTCTTTTCTTTATTTCATGGCAGAAGTAGATGCTTCAGGTTCATTTTGTGTTTCTTGTCTCAGTTACAGAACTAGCCTTTTCCACATGTTCCAAGTTTCTCCAGGTTCTGTATTTTGAGGAATGGGATGAGATAAGATCTGTGCTAGTTGTGCTCGCTGTTACTTGTGATGTTGCTTCTGGGTCCTTTGATAGTTTTTTTTGGTGGTTAATTTGTTTTGTTTTTGAGAGGGTCTTGTTCTATAGGCTGGTCTTCAACCACAGCACTTTTGCCTCAGCCTCTGAGTGTTGGGATTGCAGGTATGCACCACCATGTCTGGCTTTCTATTCTAGATTATGTTTTAAAGACTCCGTCATGAACAGTACAGTAATCGTACTTTTCTCTTGTGTGACTGAATAATGTTCTACTGTATAGTCATACAATATTTTTTTCATCAGATGATGCCTGTTTTAATTTGTTTTTATTTTGTCTTTTTGAGACAAGGTTTTGCTATGCAGTTCAGGCTGGCCTTCAACTCACTTTGTAATCCACACCGATTTTGAATTTGCAGTAATCCTCCTGCCTCAGCCTTCTGAGTGCTGGGATTACAGGCTTGTGCCACTACCACACCTGGCTTGCCTGTTTTTAAGTAATCTCTCAATAGGTCCTGATTTTAGCTTTCTGAAGCCCCCTGTTATCCATTTATTTTTTAGCAATCCGTTTCCTGCTTTGTCTTTTTGGCAAAGAAATTGAGACTCACAAAATATAGTAAATAGTTTTAAGATCTTACTGTTACTATATAGCAAAGGTAGGAGCCCATCTCTTGCCTTCTAGGCTAGTTGCTCAGTTTTACTATGGGCTATTGTAAAATTTGGTAGGGAGAATGTGTGGTGCATTGCTCAGATTTTTTTCTCTGTCACTTCATAGAGAAGCAAGTGGATTTGCCTAAATCCAGTTTTCTGGAAGTGGTAGCTTTTAGGGAAAAGAGCCCATGTACATGGATAGCCTTTCAGGACTCTGGCTATGTTTGTAAGAGTATGTCTATATAAAATTTATTGATTAGAGAAAAACATGGGCTTGGGTTCCTTAACCTTCTTTAATGGACTGTGATTTTTGACAGTGTGTTGCACGTGCCCTAATACACAGCAGGGTGTCCAAATCCAAGATGTTACCTCAGTAGATATGTTCCTTGCCCTGCATTTGTTCCAGTAGAGGTTTGGAGCGTCCTGTCTGGGTAGGTTCTTAAATGTCAGTCTCTTTTAAAGCTGGTGAAACACTTGGTACGTGAGTTGAATTAGGTATGGTGCCTGTGTAGGAGGAAAAGCCTCAATAAAAGCAATGTCTGAGGCAGACATGGTGGCACATGTCTGTAGTCCCAGCACATTAGTAGGCTAAAGCAGGAGGATTGCAAGTTTGAGCTCAGCCTGAACAATTTACTGAGACCTTGTCTCAAAATAAAAATTAAGAAAGGGCTGGGCCCTTGTAGCTCAGTGTAAATGCCCTGGCTTTAATCTTTGTACTTTAAAAAAAGGCTATGACTGCATATATTTACAAACATAAACTTTTCTGACAGAGAAAGCATGTTGAAAAAGAAAGTGAACAATCTGCCTCTAGGGGTAACAGATGGTTTCTCTTAATTTTCTCTTGAAAAAGACTTGTGAGCAGTTGTGTTCTGTTTAGTGCCTTAAAGGCTTCTGTGGCCTGTCCAGTGTGGGCGTTGCTCATGCCTATATTCTGGCTCCTCCTTTGTGAATGTGACTACTGAGCACCAGTCAGCTGGCTACAGGTCTTCTCATCCAGGTAGTTACCGTAATACCTATGTATTATTTTCTTGGCATTTATCTTCACTTTATGTTGTAGAACCTGCAAATTTACCTCAGTTTCACATGATAAGGGAGAGTGACAACTGCCAAAACTTGATGACCCTTATCGTCTTTGATGTGTGCTTTTAAGGCGTCTTTACTTTCTAAAACATGCTGGTAATAATGAAGTAGTCATCTAAAAGTAATTGCAAGAGTAATTTCCATGGAACTAGAAGCCTGGTTCTGTCCTCTTTTTACTACTGTGCCATAGTCAAAAGTGGCAAGAAATGCTGCCTGATGTGTACAGTGATTATCTGGGGGATGAGCGTAGCGGGGCTGAAGTGCTGGGGAACAAACAAGCTGAAGACAAAACAAGCTGGGTTTTTAATATGCACCAAAAATGGAGTATGGATTGCCAGCAATACTATCTTGGCCAGCAGCTTGCTTTAAAAATGTTTGTAACAGGAAGGATTCAGTAACATCTTTTAGCGGATGAAGTAAACAGATTATAGCACTGAATAGGTATCTGTGGTCACCAACAGAATCAAACTGGTGATAATTTCAATCATTTGTTTTCCTAGAATGTAATACACCTCTCTTGTCTTTCGTTTCAAGATTTTCTTTTATCTTTGGCTTTCAGAAGTTTAAATATACAGACACAGTGCCTATGTATTATTTTCTTGGTATTTTTCCTATTTTAGGTTCACTGAGCTTATTGAATCTGTATATTTTTGTCGTTTACCAAATTTGGTAAGCTTTTGATCATTATTTCTTCCAATGTTTGTTTTCTGCCCTGTTCTCTTTACTTTCCTTCTGAAATTCCAATCCCCATATGTCTGTGAGCTCATCTTCCTCATTGCTTTTTTTTCTTTTTAGCCTTTTTTTTTTTTCCTGTTCTTGTTAGTTTGTTTTTTTTTGAGATAGAGTCTTGCGGTGTAGTTCATGCTGGCCTTGAACTAACTAATCAGTCTGGCCTCCATCTGGCTATGATCCTCTTGCCTCAGCCTCCCTAGTGATGGGACTACTGACATGTGCCACTATGCCTGGCTCTCTCTGCTTTTTAGATTGGAAAATTTTTGTTACCCTGTTTTCACATTCACTAACTTCTGTCATCTCCAACCTGTTGTTAAGCCTATCCACTGAATTACAGTGTCTGTTTCTCTATGAGATATGTTTTGTTATTTATTATGATCATAGCTATTTTAAAATCCTTATCTACTGATTTCAATATTTAGGCCAACCCAAAGTCAGTCTCTGTTAATTGATTCTTTTGAGAGTGGGTTATATTTCCCTCTTTATATGCCACACAATTTTGGATTGTGTCCTTGACATTGAGCATAAGTTGATTTTTGTTTTGTTATTTTTTCCCTGCAGTAAGTGGCAGCATAAATCTCAGTTACTGGCCAACTTGGCTAACTTGTCTCTTGCATGTATTCATGCGTGGTTCCTGGGTTGGCCAGAAATATAGGCAGTTTTACACAGATTTAGGGGCTCTTCCCCTAACCTGGTACTCGAGCATTTCCTCCTTCTCAGTTACTATTGTTATCTTAAAGTTTTTCCTCTGGTTCTTCACGTTGGTAAGAATATAGATTTTTATGAGTTTTAGCCATCTTTCATGACACAGACTGCGACTTCTCTGCAAAGTCATGAAAAGTGAAAACTCACCACCCAGTGTTACCTTCTCTAAAGTGTTGATTCTTTTTCCTCTGTCAGAATTTTACTGTTTTTTTTTTCTATTTCTTTGAAGTAGTTTGTGGTGTGTTTGTTTGTTTGTTTTGTTTTGTTTTGTTTTGTTTTCCCAGGGCTAGGGATTGAACCCAAAACCTCAAGCATGCTAGGCAAGCATTGTACCACAGAATTGTTCCATGCATATCCCTAAGCATTTGTTTTTCTATATTTTGTCCAAAATTGATTTCATAGGAAGCAGAACTTTTGTCAATTAGATATGAATTATTTTGTCGATAAAGTCAGTTTTTAAAATTATAGTTTTATAAATATTTATTTTTCCCCTTTTTTCTTTAGGTGCCAGTTATAAAAATGATTAGTTACTTTTTTAATGTTTAACATTTTACATAAAGCTTTTTATGTGTATTTCCACTCTGATTATTGATGGGTTTAGGAATCCACATGTCTGTTTGGTACAACTAAGGTGTGGACATAATGGATGCATCCTATGAATGATTTCCTAGAACATAATTACTTCATTTTGCTTGAATCTATGTGTCTTAGTCCATTTTCTGTTGCTATAGTACAATACCTAAGACTAGAAAAGCAGCTTATTTTGGTTCATGGTTCTGGAGGCTAGGAAGACCATGAATGGACAGCAGCATCTGGTGTGGGCCTTGTGTTCCATCCATTCATGACAGAAAGCAAAAGGGCTAGGAGCACTGCAGAAGAGAGGAAATGAGGCTGAACTCCTGTGAAGGCATACAGTCTTGTGAGACGGGCTTTAATCCATTCATGAGGGCTCGCCCCCACCCCTGAACAGTCCCCACTTGGCCTTACCTTCCAGTATTGTCACACTGAAGAATTAAAGTTCTGACACCTGAGCTTTTGGGGGTCGCACTCAAACCTTAGCGCTAAGCTATGTTCCAGAGTAGCTTCCCACTTTTTTTGTGGGGGGTGGGTACCAGGGATTAAACTCACGACCTCACACTTACCAGGCAAGTGCTTAAGCTGCTGAGCTAAGGTAGCTTCCTATTATAGTACCACTTAAACGTGGTTGAGGCCACATGAGTTTCTCTCAGGCAACTGTTTGGGAAATGCTTTTTCATATCTACTCTCACCATTTCAAAACTGTCATTGTTTCCAACAGGTATAATACAGTGGTACCTCTATTTGTGAACTTCTTTCCACTATTCTGGTCACAAATTGTATTGGAAAGAACTGAATCAAATTCAGTGATTAGACGCAATGTTGACTGTATGGGGAAATTTTATTCAGTTCTTCTTCATTTTGGTTTGCATCCAGAATTGTGAAAGAATTAAGTTCATGAACCAAGATACCACTACATTTAATATAAATGTGCAACTTTGAGATTTTGGTGAAATTTTCATGATTGATTCAGCACATTTCAGGCAGAAGTTTTGAGAATCTATTTTTTTAAAACTTGCTTACATACTTGTTTGTATGAAAAGACAATTTTGAATCCAGTGACTGACCATAGGCTTCTCATGATAGGAAAGAAGGAAGTGTTGCCCTGATATCAGTGAATATTGGTTGGGAAAGCAGTTGTTTAATAGTATGTAAGATTTAGCCTGCCCATTTACATTAGTCTACAAATGTCAAATTAGGTGGAACATTTTGACAGCAGCTTATTTTTTGAGTTGTGGAATTTCCTGAGAATCTGGTAAAAATTATGGTTCTCTTCCTAGAACAATACACATATCACACAAATGTTTGTAAACAGTTTTAGAGAATTCAGGAGTTCCTTTGAAACATCCCAATTCAAACACTCCTTGTTTACTATAATTCAAGTCAAGTTATTAAAGCATTAATAACAATACAAATATGACTTTGTTTCTGATTTGATCACAGCAGAACAAAAAAAAACCTATTAGAAGTCATTGTAAGATATGCATGCTTTAAAAAAAACCTGTTATGATTTGTCTAAACTGTACTTCTTCAGAGGCAGATTTACAAAAATAGACCAACACCTATATAACTGACTTCTAAGCTGTTGTTACAACTGGTTTTAGTTCTTATATCTAGACCAGCTGATGTTTGTATATGTTATTTATATTGGGCAAAGAATTTCTTGTGATTTCTAGGACAGTGGGACAGTTGTGATGTCATATTCCTTGTATTTTTTTTGATTTCCAAAAGTCTAAATACTTGAAGATTTAAGCCTAAATACTTGAAGATTACCTTTAACGCATGTGGTTCCAGGAAGTGAATCTATGCAGCTATTTTTGAGGTCTTAGTTTCTATACTGCTACTTCTTAAAACTCAGCTCTCAGTAAATGATGAAAGACTGGATAGTTTCAATAGATAATCTTTTATGAATCTCCTTCTTTTACATTTCTGACACCTTTGTAGGGGTTGAAATGCAATGATTTTGTTTTCTGGGTCCTCAGTATCTCTTTGTGTACCTCTTTTGCCCTTGCAGTGTTAGTCTTATGATTCAGTTTTATTTCGCAGGACCTTTGTCAAAGGTTGGCATCTGGTAGCACACTTATATTCAGAACCTTACTCTTTCACAAGACTTCCTTCCCTCAGCTTGTTTATTGTTTTGGTTTTGTTTGTTTTTGAAACTGTATAGTTCAGGTTTGCTTTGAGCTTAGGTGGCCCAGGCTGGCCTTGAATTTGCAGTAGTCTTCCTGCCTCACCTCCTGAATGCTGGGATTACAAGTGCTCACTCTCATAGCCAACAGTTTTAAAATTTTTATTTTATATTTTTCTTTTGGCTTGTTTAAAGAGAAGGTCAGAGGTGGAGAGCTGGAAGGGACAGAAGCTCTAAGGGCTACCTCACCCTGTGATTGATATAGCCTTTCACTCCTCTTCAGCTACATTCTAGACCAGCTTTCCTACTTACCTCTGACTGCAGTTCTTTTGAAATTTTTTTGAGATGGGGGTCTCACTATATAGTTTAGATTGGCCTTAAACTTACTATATAGCCGAGGCTGGCTTCGAATTCGTGATGATCCTCCTGCCTCAGCCTCCCAAGTGCTGGGATTACAGGCATGTGCCACCATGTCCAGCCAAATAGTTTTTATTTATTTATTTAATTTTTAGAGTTTTTTGAGGCAGGGTCTATGTAGTTCAGGCTGATTTTGAACTCACTATATATCCGAGGCTGGCCTTGAGCTCATGGGGATTCTCCTGCCTCAGCCTCCTGATGCTGACATTATATGCATGTGCCACCACACTTTCTGACTATACGCTTATCTCACTGGCCATTTATGTGTTCCCCTTGCCTAATCCCTTGTTTCATTACCTAATTGCTTATCATGTTTTAGGGTGTAACTCATAGTCATTTTAGAAAAACATCCTAAAAACCTTTCACATAGGACAATGGTAGCTGCCCAGATTCCTGTATATGTTCAGGTATTTTGTGGGTTTTCCTTAGGGCATTTTTCTGGCCCAGTTAGGAAGAAATGAGCAAAGTGACAACTAAAGTGCAGACACTTAGGAAGAAATAGTTATCTTTTCTCAGAACTGAAAGTGGTTTAAAAATACTTCCTGAGAATTTCAGAGTAGAAAAGATCGTTACGTGAGCTGCTTGCTGCTGAATTACTTTGTGTGGTTAGGTAGAGGCTTGCCAATGGGTGGGCTCTTAGCAAGTGCTACTGAAGGCACCTGGTCTGGCTCAACATAAGGGTTAGGCCTTTGTTGCTGTAGCTGTTGCCAGCTTCCTGCTGATTTCCCAGTCTCCCTGAGTGAATATACCAGTTGTATTTGAGAGGTGAAATATGCTTTTAAAAAAGTTTCAGAATCAGTTTGAAAGAAGGGATCCAGAAATTAGAGGAATTAGAAATGTGATACTTGTTTTACTAACAGAAGTTGGGTCTTGTTAGAAGTTGAAAATGATTAATAAATGAACTTCTTTTAAGGATGGATAAAACCTCAGAGTAAGTGGAGAAATTTCAGTTATGAAAGGAATAACTTTCACTGGAATTATATTTAGTTTTTGAAACAAGTATATTAGAATTATTATAAAATATTCTTTTTAAGAAATTTGTGACGTGCTTCTGGGATGAGATGATTTAGCATGAGGCCTTCTGATTTTAGGTTCATCTAGTCCTGTGATGGTAAAGGATGTGTCTTCTTTAATAATCATCAGCCCCTTTGAGTTCCAAGAGTCTTAGAAAAACTAGAGTTGGAACAGAATTTGCTCTGTGAGCTAGAGCACACAAACAGGATCCTGTACATGTGTTCGCTAAGTGGTTAGACCACAGGGCTGAAGGCCTGGAAGATAATAACTTCCTTGTTATTGTTACTTGTGTGTGTGTTCTTTTTCCTCTGCTCTTGACAGTGAGATCCTTGAGAGTAAGTGCTTTATCTGGCTCATCTCCATCCCCCATAGCACCTGTGTCCCTTATGTAACATGATTCCCCAGTAAATATGCGTAGAATTCAGTTGAATTGTCCTTAACCATGTGTTTCATGTATTTTTTCCATGACGCCTACCTACTAAATTTATTTTTTGAGCTGTTTGGTTGCATTTGTCTACCACTACCTAATCCTTAGGAAAAGGTCTGCTTTTGAATAAAACTAATCACTTTATAGTAATTTGGTATCACTTGAGTTCTTTATTGTACCTTACTATAATGTTTTTCAAACTGAATTGCTACCATTAGTGGGTTGCAATCACCGTTTTTTTGTTTTAAGAGTATAGTGTATCATATGTGAGAGGGTATCACTTAATAAGGGTAAATATTGTTCTATGAAATTTTTACTTTAGGTAAATTTATATATTGTATATATATATATATACACATGTATGTGGTCATTGCTTTATGATGTAAAATATGTTTTATACTGGAGTCATGGTCAAAAAGTTTAAATAACACTGCTTTATTGTAATATTCTGTTATTTCATTTGTCATATAGCATTATGCCAGTACATTCAGGCTTCTAAAGCCAGGGATGGTGCCAGACCTTTCATTTCGAGTACGACTGAAGGTAAAAACAAAACAAAATTAAGAACACCCAAAGCTTTCTGATGGCTCTTAACATGTCTCTCCAATGGCATTTTGTATTTAACCTTCTAACTTTCTTGTACCAGTAGATTTTTTTCAGATTTGTATCCCTCTAGGTGGTGGGCTCTTTGGTTCTTCCCCTTCTTACTTTAATGTTTTTACTTCAGTATATTCTGTTTTTAGAAGGAGGAAAGGAGAAACAAAGGAGAATTTTAGAAATTTCAGATGATTCTGAACTGCCAAAATAGATAATTAGATTTACTTTGAAATTCGCTTTACTAATGTTCTGGTGTGTTTTAGTTTATATATTTTTCTTCAGTGATCATAGAAATGTATAGTTCGTTCTTAACTTAAAATATATTTCTATGATGTTTTCACTTTAAACAAATTATGATTTTCAGAGGAAAAAAGGATGGATGCAATCTTTTATTATTTCTTGGGCTTTCTTCCCTCTCTTCCAAGTAAATTAACCATTGGGATGGTAGTAATAATTGCATTTTGGAGAAAAGCAAAGACAACTAGTTGTGTCCACTATTAACCATGCTATACTTTTTCAGCTTCTTTAATGACCTAATAAATTTAATACTTTCCTACTCTTAGATGGTTGGCATACTAACCCCCTTGCCTTCATTTCTGTATCTTGCTGGACTGCCAAGCTCAGATGTTTATAATCTGGGTTTTAAATGGACTTTGTAGAGCTGATTTGCTTCATTCTTTTACAGGAGAAAATTTTGAGCAGACACCATTGAGACGCACATTCAAGTCTAAAGTCCTTGCCCGATATCCTGAGAATGTAGAATGGAATCCATTTGACCAAGATGCAGTGGGAATGGTCAGTAATTGTTAGCTTCAAGTGTGAGATAATTCAGGGTAATTTATAGTGGGATTATGAGTTTAGTAGCAGTAACTTTTGAAGAAGAGATTGTAATGCATTTGTTCATTATTCAGCATTTTGGTTAGTATATCATATATTCATAAAATATCCAGTGCACTAAAAGTCATAATATGTTTCTATTATGTCAGACACATATATACTATTAAATCAGTGAATTTATTTGAGTACTAACCAATTGATTGCTTATTGCACTGAGGTTACATAATGAAGTTTAGTTTGCTGTCATTCTGCATTGTATATATTTGGGTAATGTTTTAGAAATGGATCTATCTTTTCATAAATTTTTTTCATCATGATTTTGGATAGGACAGCATTTTAAGTCACATGTAGAAGAATACTACTCTGAATAAGCTAACCTTTATTGAATGTTTTACCTTATGCAAGTTACTAGTAAGCATTTTACATGTATTTATTCATCTAGTCCTTATAATACTCCTTAAATAGGTAATATTAAATAAACACAAACACATGTGTGTACATGTATGTTTAGATCTTAGGAAACTATATCTAGAGGAAGCTAGATCTTTTAGGAAACTCAGACCTACAGAGGTTAAGTAATGTGATAAGGTCGTATGGCTACTAAGTAGTCAAGCTGGGCCATGTATGCAAATCTGTAATCTGAGGCAGGGTATAACAAGTTGAAGTCCAGCCTGGACAACATAGCAAGACCCTGTCTCTTAAAATAGTCAAGCTGGAGTTTGAATATGGTCTTTATAGTTCCTAAGCAAATTTTAACCATATTTTAATACTACCTCCATTACTTTTTTTTTTTTTTTTTGCTCTTTAGATTTCTTGAAATCCATTACATTTTCAATAGCATTCCAAAGTTTTTCAAAGATGACCTTTTTGCTGTATACAATAACCCTCTAAAATGGGCGGAGAAAATTATATTATTATTTTACATATATGAGGAAACAGTCTTTGAGGACTTCAAGGTTTTATTTATTTATTTGGTCTTTTTGAGACAGAGTCTCACTATGTAGTGCAGGCTGACCTCAAACTCACAGTAGTCCTCTTGCCTCAGCCTCTTAAATGTTGGGATTGCAGGCATGCACAGCTACACCTGACTAACTTCAGGTTTTTTTTTTGACCATTTCCTATTTCAATTTTATATGCCATGTGCTGGAAACACTATAGGCTTTGGGAAATTGAATTCAAGGCTACTGATTGTAGTATAATGCAGGCCCTTGTATTTTTTAATCCAGGCTGTTAGTATTTCATTTATACAGCTAGGTTCATGTAAAACTGGAAAATGGGGATTGATTGATTCAGGTCATTTTGATTAACTATTCAGTTTCTTTGTACAGTCCATCTGAATTGAAATGATAATATACATCTTTATCCTGATCATACCATCATTGGTTTATATGAAATAGGTACCTTTTTTGATACGAAAAAGTTTGATTGACAACAGAATTTTGTAAGCTGATAAAATCTTAAACTTTATACAAATTTATTTTATTTTAGGTATGAAATTGCTATCTGGTTTTCAGATATATTTCTAACATCATCTAATATGTATCTTACTCTATCATGTCATTTTATCTTTGTTTTTTATTCTCATTTCTGAAATGCTCTTATTTGCCTTGTCTACTGATATAACCTCATTAAACTCATTTCTGAAGCTTTTTCTGTTGCGCTTAGGTTGAGCTGTTTGTTCAGTGTTTCTTAGTACTTTGTGTATGCTTCTGAACAGTCCTAATGACTATATTTTAATTTTATTTACTTGTGTGTCATGCAGTAGAATGAGAGAGGTTTAGAGCAGATAGATATATTTTGAATCCAGTACAGAGGCATTAAGGAAGGTAGGTAGGTAGATAAGGAGATATATTCTGGGGAGGATCAGTAGTGAAAGTTCTCACTACTTCTTGCCTTGTGTTTTGCAGCTGTGCATGCCCAAAGGGTTGGCATTCAAGACCCAGGCTGATCCTAGGGAGCCCCAGTTCCATGCCTTTATTATCACAAGGGAGGATGGCTCTCGGACATTCGGGTTTGCCCTCACATTTTATGAAGAGGTGACTAGCAAGCAGATCTGCAGTGCAATGCAGACCCTCTACCACATGCACAATGCTGAATATGATGTCCTTCATGCTCCCTTTACTGATGGCCAGGACCAGAGTGGCATGGAAGATGATGAAGGCACTCCTGGGACCAAGCTGCAGCGATTCAACTCGTATGACATTAGCCGGGACACACTCTACGTCTCTAAGTGCATCTGCCTCATCACACCTATGTCCTTTATGAAGGCTTGTCGGAATGTGTTGGAGCAGCTCCACCAGGCTGTCACTTCACCTCAGCCCCCACCTCTACCCCTTGAGAGCTACATATACAACGTACTTTATGAGGTGCCACTTCCACCGCCTGGTCGGTCTTTGAAGTTTTCTGGGGTCTATGGGCCGATAATCTGCCAGAGACCAAGTACCAATGAGCTTCCGCTATTTGACTTCCCTGTCAGAGAGGTCTTTGAACTGCTTGGCGTGGAGAATGTATTTCAGCTTTTCACTTGTGCCCTTCTGGAATTTCAAATTTTGCTCTACTCACAACGTAAGTCAGTGCTTACTAGAGCTCTCTGCCTGATAGGACTTCTCTTCTTTCCTTGTTCACACACAGTGGGGCTGACTATTAAGGTCAAAGACTTTTATAATTTGAGCAGAATCTAGAACTTTTGCATGTAGGTAGGGTTTGGCAAGTTGATGGAATGTGAGAAGCCTAACATTTCTGATTGGCTCATATCATGGCCTTCTCCAGTTTGGGAGGGGAACTCTGCCTCCTCACATCCCCTCTGATCAAAACTGTGAGAAGGGTGCAGGTGATGATCCCCGGAAGTGATGGTCCATCAGTTCACGTCTGTCATTCTTCAGTTACTTCTGCTCCTTCCTCAGTTTGATAGTAAAATCAAAAGATTCACACCGGTTGATCTTCTTATATAGGAAACTATGAGAAAATATGTTTGAGAGATTCTTCTTTCTGTTGTTGTTCAACCAAATAAATGAGAAATTGAATGTGAGCCGCAGTTTTGGACAAAATAATAAGTAGATCAGAAGGAAACGATGTTTATTAGGTAAACTAGACAAGTAATATAAAATTCAGTTATTTAGTACATATTATAGACAGGATACTATGAGCCAGTCATTGTTTCGAGGGTGGGAGCATAGAGAAATTCTTTCTATATTGGAACTTATATGCTATTGGGAAAAGAGGGATGGTTAAATAAATAAAATATACAGTATGGAAGGTAGTTAATAAGTTCTATGAAGAAAATGGGGAAAGAATAGTGTTTTGTGGAAAGATATGGCAGTTTTTAACAGGGCAATTAGGTTAGACATCTCTGAGCGACTTATTAATGTGTAGAAAAAGTGTTTATTTGGAGGGCACAGGAAATACAAGGGGTCTAAGACAAGAATGTGTTTTGTGAATTCAATAACAAGGAGGAACCAGGCATGGTGGCATATGCCTGTAATCCCAGCACTCAAGACTGAGACAGGAAGATTGCTCAGAGCTCAAGGCCAATCTAAACAACATAGCAACACCCTATCGCAAAGGAAAGAAAGAAAAAGAAGAAACTGGGTGAATGGAATGGAATGAATGAGAAGGAATGAAGTAGGAAATGGCCTTAGAGACTTAATAGGAAGCTAGATAGCATAGAACTATGTAGTCTATTGTAAGGACTTTGCTTTTACAGAGACACATAGCCATCAAAGATTTTTTTTTTTACCTTTTATTTAGATACAAATGTTTGCAGAACTTTTGTATGCACTCCCACAAATTCACCAGATGTTAACATCTTACCACATTTGCTTTATCCTTATGTACATGTGTGAACATTAATTGAATTGTTGAGCATTATTACAGGCACCCTGTCCCAGGACTTTTTTTTTTTGGTCTGTTTGAGACAGTCTTGCTATGCAGTTCAGGCTCTCCTTCAACTCACTTTATAGCCCATGCTGGCCTCAAACTAGCAGCAGTCATTCTGCCTCAGTCTTCTGAGGGCTGATCCCCCATCCAGCTGTCCTTTGACTCTTTTTTTTTTTTTTTTTTTTGCGGTACTGGGGATTGAACTCACAACCTTGTGCTTGCCAGGCAGGCACTTATAGCACTGAGCTAAATCCTCAGCCCTGTCCTTTGACTCTTAAATGATTCTTTTTTTTCCTAAGAACAGGGGCTTCTTTTATGTAATTAGATGATTATCAGATGTAGGAAGTTTAATATTATCCAGTGATATATCACAATAATTATTTTATTTCTAACACAGGATCTAGTTTAGTAACATGTGTTGTATTTAGTTGTCAGTTTCTCTACCTTTACTTTTTATTCATAATGTTGAAATATTTTGAATAGTACCAGCAAGTTATCTTGTAGAATTTCTTTCTGTTTGGGTTTGTCTGGTATTTCATCAAGACTGGAATCAGGCTGCAGATTTTTGTCAGAAATGTGACAAAAGTGATGTTGTAGTTTTCTCAGTATATCAGGAGGCACATACTGTCTGTCATCTTTCCCCTTTTTTGGCGATGTTAACTTGATGACATCATTTAGTTAAGAAAGTTATCATTTTTCCCTGTAATTAAAAAGTAATTTGTAGCCAGGCGTGGTGACTCATGCCTGTAATCCCAGCACTCGGGAGGCTGAGGCAGAAGGATCGTTGTGAGTTCTGAGACCAGCCTGGGCTACAAAGTGAGCTCAAGGCCAGCCTGAACTGCATAGCGCGAGACCCTGTCTCAAAAAAGACAACAACAAAAAAAAGTAGTTTGTGGGAAGATGCTTTGCTTTCAATTCTTGTGCAAGGCTTTCCCTAATAATTTTAATAGCTAGTGATGATTTTGGTCTGAATGTATAATTTCAATGATGGTTGAAAAATGGTGGTTTTTTACAAAACCATATTAACAAATGAACACTTAACTATAAAGAAGAACATTTCATTTGCCCTGGTTGTTATCATTCTCTGGAATCATAGATTTCTATTTTATACTTATTACTGTAGTATTTATTTCAGTACTGATTTTTATATTGTCACATTGTACCAAATTTGGCCCATGGTCAAAAGAGTGACACCTAACCTGCACTGTGCTGGGGCTTTTGTCTTTTGCTTAACCATGTATTCTAACCATAGAACAGTGACTCAGTAAATGTGTTTTAAATGAATAACTGACACTTGTAACGGGATCCACTATCACTGTCTAAATTCTATATCCCCAAAGGGGAATGGAGGAGAGGAAAGAATCTATAGTTAGGAGGCCATTGTGATAGTCCAGGTGAGAGGTGATACTGAAAGGTATCACCAGGACTAAAGAGGTTACTACGAAGTAGTATGAAATGATTGGGGCTCTGGATCTAGTTTGAAAATAAAGTAATGAAGAGTATGTTGAATTGATGGATGTATACCCCATCCTTAGTGGATAACCACTAATTAATTCCAGTTAATTACTAGTGGGGATGCTCCTAGGCTTTTTACATGAAGTCTGATATTTTAAAATGTTGGCAACAGTGTTCTTAATTAAAACTGTAGGCCAAACAAAAAGCATGTGTTGGTTCCCAAAGCTTCACTTTTCAACTTCTGGTTTAAAAGACCTCATTGTAGCCAAGCATGGTGGTACATGCCTATAATCTCAGCACTTGAGAAGCTGAGGCAGGAGGATCATCCTAAGTTTGAGGTCAGCTTGGGCTATATAGTTCAAGGCCAGCCTGGACTACATCCAAGATCCTGTCTCAAAACAAAAAACAAAAACACCCAGCAAAAAAACCCAAAAAACCCTCATTGTGCTCACTGGCTCAGTTCTTTGAACTCTGTCACTTAAGGATTTTTCATGGAGGCTTTAGTACTACTCAGGCTTGTTGGTGAAATCTTTGCTCATTGATGATTAACTCAGTCTCCGACCCCTCTCCTTTTTCCTGGGGTCTATTTGGAGCTTAAAGTCCCAACTTCTCATCAAGACTTGACTTTTCTGGTGATCACCAGCTGTCTGAAGCAATCCAGGGACACCAGGCATAAGCCATTCATTCGAATGCAAAAGATATCAGGGTTTTTAGGAACTATGGCAGGAACTGAGGTTGACAACTAAATATGTATCTTTATCACACTAACAAAAAGATGTTTTCAGATGTTTTGATTAGTCAGAAACAAGGTGGTAGGTAGCTTCTGTAATCCCAGCACTCAGAAGGCTGAGGCAGGAGGATTGCTGCTGGTTCAAAGCCAGCCTGGGCTACAAAGTGGATCCAAGACCAGCCTGAACTGCATAGCGAGACCCTGTCTCAAAAAGACAAAGAAACAAACAAACTTTACTACTATGCAGAAATCTCTGAGTGCCTTCCCTGCTGAGGCTAGATACTCTGAGTTTTTCTGTTGTTCTGGTCACCCTTTGCCCTTTCCACTTAAGAGAATCTCCTACCATATTCTGAGGTAGTGTCTGGAGCACAGTACCATTGATTATTTCTGTCATAGTTCCGAATTAAACTTTGCTGCTAGCTGGGCCTGAGTGTGTGAAGGGATATATTTCAACTTGTGGTCCACCATATTCTTTGAGTTGTCTCTTGATACCCACAGAGGAGCCCACTGAGCATATCTCTGCTCACATTTATTCTCATTCTTTTGAAATGAAATGTGAAATTGCAATGAAACCTTTAACTTAGTATTTGAGAAATAAGTGCCTCATTTTTGATGTGGTTTGTATATCTACTTTTTTTTCTTTTGACCTAGATTACCAGAGACTGATGACTGTGGCGGAAACAATTACAGCGCTCATGTTTCCTTTTCAGTGGCAGCATGTCTATGTCCCTATTCTCCCAGCTTCTCTCCTGCATTTCTTAGATGCGCCTGTTCCCTACCTGATGGGCTTGCACTCCAATGGATTGGATGACCGATCAAAGCTGGAGCTGCCTCAAGAGGTGAGAGCCCGAGGGTTAGTGTCTCCGACCTTAATCCAGGACTAGAGAGACAGAAGCTTTGGAATAAGGTCATTGGAATAATGTCACCAAGTTTATTTTCTCTTGTTTTGGGGTATGTGAAAAAACGTACAGTCAACATTAATTTAATTTAGATCATTCTGGCGACACCATCTTTATATTTTTTTCCCAAATCCATTTTATTTCAAGGATAAAAAGAAAGAAAAAAGAAAGAGGAAAAAGAAACTTAAACAAAATTCAAAACATGTCAACTGGGGCAACAATGGTGCATACATTACGCATTGTCATCCTTAGATGATTCACTCAGCGCACAAGACATCTGCATTCATTTGTCCAAGCAATATCAGCCCAAATCGTTCTCCTCAGCAAACTCAAAGAAATCAGTAGTATAACTATCTTAGCTATTTTTTATATACATACACATACACATATACATATGTTTTCCTTTCAGCGTCTCATATTAATGAAACAATGATGTTTACACATGTGTGGAGATACCCTCTTTATCAGCTGTATACATTATAATCTGTTTTGTTTGTATTTCCTTTTTCATTTTTCCAATATGTATTTTACATACTTTTGAAGAAATTTATTAAAAAAATGTTTTATTGTATAAAACTTCTACCCAAAAGGATAGCATAATAAATCCCTGCTCTCAACAGCCAACTTCAGTTACCATGTGTTAACTTGCATTTTTACTTCCTACACCTTTTACCTCCTGTTATTTTATATCCTGCATAATGTAATTTAGTTACTACCTTAGTAGTCAGACACATATCAGTCAGTAGTTTTCTTTTATAGGTCACAGTTGATCTGTAGAAGTTGACCTGATTATAGTGATTCTTGTAGTCCTGAACCAGTTTTGAAAACTTTCCTAATTTAAAATAAAGCTTTGAGGAAATTCTTTTCCTCTCTTACTGTGGCCTGCTCTTCCCCTTACTTCAGATATCAAAAGAATTGATAAAAAATATGTATTTATTTCCTGCTTCATTCTAAAATAGATTAAAAACATATTAAAAATAGAAATAATATACTTTTGGCTCTGAGAGTGTGACTGGGGTGGGTTACTTTCCTAATATGGCAAGAAAGGTCTGGCTTTGATCTCTAGCACCACAAAAAAGAAAAAAAGATGGTTTTACTTTTCATTTTCTTAGACTTAACAATAGAACTGGTCTATCTTTTTTGATTTTTATTTTGTTTTTTGTTTTTATTTTGTGGCTGATAAGAAACTTAGCTGGTTATAGAGGGAAGTACTTTCCTACATTTTCTTAGTTATTTATTAGAAAGTGCTAGGAAGAAGTCTTTAGAGGACTGGTGTTAGCTTAACTCTTGTCTCCTGCCTCTACTATTCCCCTGCCCCCCATGCTAGAGAATTAACTAAAGGCTTGCATATGCATATGCTCTAGCACTGAGATACACCGTGAAGCTGCTCTGAAAACTTCTTTGGGTACATATTTTTGTGTATAACGGGGGAGTATGAGTAGGGAGACATCTGTAGAAGAGATCATTTTTATGGATTTGACTCTGGGCAACAATTATGCCACTGGCATGTCTGGGCAGCACCCCCTGATGAATGTCACTGATAATCTTTGCTTTTTTCTGCTCTTGACCTCTGTTTCTCTTTCTGTAAGCTTCCTCCATTTCCTGTCCTTTTCCTCTGGCTCTGCAGAGTTTTGTGTTCTTCTGGGATGGGACAAGATTACTTAAAGAAAAAAATCTAAATGATAGTACAAACTGTTGAGTTACCACATTTTTTGTGTACTTCCCTGCTAGATACATAAATACACATGAAGAGTAGTCATCAAGGCTGGAGAAATGGAGCTTTTGGCTATAAGCAAATTATATTTAATATTGATAACTACTTCTAGTTACGATTTTCTAAGTCAAAATAAAAATAAGAAATGATTGAAGACAGAAGTCCGAAGAGGCATAATCTGATAAATAGGTCACTGAGCAAGAAGCCAGATTTTTCCATTTTGTTTTCATCTTTGGCATCAGCTTGTTGTATACTTGGGGCAAATTCTGTTCCCTACAGTATCTTTCAGCATCATTCTCTGTATGCTTATGTGTTTGAATGTGTGGAAGGCTGCTGGGAGATCAGCAGTTCTCCTAATGGGACCGTTTGAGATTTATGGGTTGAGACTCCAAAGTCTCTCCACACGGAAGTATTAGAGCCTCTGTGTTTGGGGCATCCCCATCACTGCTGCAGTCTTTGTACCCAGGCGTCTGCTTTGTACCCTCTTTGTACCCTCTGGTCTGCTTGGACAGAGTGGTGGCAGTGGGATTGTGGAAGACCAGCATGTGGTTCATAAGCAGTTCTAGAGTGTTGGAGTCTCACCTCACCCAGATTTTGTCTCAGAAGGTCACACACTTCTGAGGGCAGTCAGGTAATAGGATGCATCCTACCTTGGCATATAACTTTTGAAATATCTGAATTTGTTCAGTGCCTATGGAAAAACTGGGTTTCTCAAGGCAGAGAGCACTGTGAGGGGTTAACACATAATGAATGGAGAGAAACAATATCTTTTTTTTTTTGAGACAGCATTTGCCTCTGTAGGTCAAGCTGGCCTTGAGCTCACCTTGTATCCCAGGTTGGCCTCAAACTCACAGCATTCCTCCTGCCTCAGCTTCGCAAGTGCTAGGATTACAGGCTTGTGCCATCATGCCCAGTTTGAGACACAATGTTGAATATTTCAGAAATGATACATGTTTATAGTAAAGCCTAACAGTAAAAATTAGCTCATTTCATTATCTGTAGATTACTGATTTCAGCATTTTGGTGGACATCCTCTTTTTTTTTTTTTTTTTTTTTTTTTTTTTTTTTTTGGTCTTTTTGAGACAGGGTCTTATAGTTCAGGCTGGCCTTGAACTCATTCTACAAGCCCAGGTTGGCTTCAGACTTGCAGTGATCCTCCTGTCTCAACCGCTTGAGAACTGAGATTACAAGCAAATGTCATCATGCTCAACTGGTGGACCATCTTTAAATTTTGTTAGAAGGAAGCTTTGAGGCAGAGCTAGGGACATTCAGTGTGGCCTGTACGAGGAGGGATCATGAGGACAGTGAAGTGGGGCAAGTTTGGTTTATAAAAGGGACTTTCTCCAGAGGGACAGAAAGTATACATTTCTTAGACCCCTGAATTAGAATTCATCAGTTGCTGCCTCTCTTTGGACACCAGAAATCTGTAAAAAGCCCTTTGTCCTTCTTTACACCAACATATGAGCTCAGCCAGCCTTGAGCAAGTGAAAGTGTTGGGCTGCCTTTGTAAGTTGTCCATTGTTCTGTGCTTCTTTTGGGCTTCATTGTCTAAATCCAGGAAGAGGCAATTCATCCACATCTAGGGAAGTAAGCAGAGATGTTAAAGGGGAAGTTGTCACTTTTTTTACTGGCCTTGGACTGACCCTCCTTCTGGTCTTCTTTTAGCTTCTTTTACCAGTTGCCCTCTAGTAATGTACGAGTTGAGCTCCCTTGCAGTGAATAACACAAGGATAGGTAGGAAGGATGAAGGAATGTGCATATAGGTGGAGCAGGCTGTGATTTGTTAGAAACTCAGGGTTGGGAAAGGGCATTGTGACCTCCTGCAGGAAGATATTTGGGACACTTTTTGGGATTTGGGGATCTGTGTGATCACTATCCCAGAGTAGTTTAAGTCTTCCCATGACCCTTCCCAATAAAGTAGAAGATTAACAGGGCAAATGATCATTTGGAGTGCAGTATCTCTTCCATGTGCTACTTCTCAAGGGTCCTGGAAAAGGTATGAGGAAAACATCACATGTTTTTAGGTAGTAAACATATATTGGCCTTTTAAATGGGCAGTGTCTAGTAGGTACTAGACAAGTAGGCAGTTGTCTAGGAGGTTAACTCTTGAAAGTTCCCTGTGAGCTAAGGAGAGGACTGCCTGTTAGGTTGTAAGTTGTTTCTGTTTGTCTGGTTCCTCTGTGTCGTAGGAGGAAACAGTGTGAAGTTACTCTGTGTGGCTAGAAACTGAATGGGCTTTTTTACTTTGTGTTCTTAGCCCTCCCTTCTTCAGCCCAGTTTTGCAAAGAATGACTACTAGGATCTACTTAGAAGCTCCCATTTTATCTTACCCACCTCTGAAATGCACCTGAGCTTCTTTCTTTCTTCAGCCTCCTTTTACCAGTGGTATCCACTAATATGAGCACTGAGTATGAATTTTATAAAGAAAAAAAGAATTTTATAAAATTCTTTACAGACACTAGACTTGGCTCACAGTAATGGGAGAAAATGCAACCATTCCTTGCTGAATGGATTTTGTTTTTGATTGCCTCTATATTTCCTATTAGAAAAACTGGTTTTAAAGAAAGGAGAACGAAGGGTGTAAATTATTATATTGAGTATCGCTAGTGAATCAATGTCTTGTTCTATTAATGGCATGGACAGAGCCTATAAGGCAAGTAGTTCATGTCTTGATGAATGAGTTAATTTTATTTTTAGTATCTTTATGGATGGCTTGGCAATTCTTTTATCCTTTGAATTTTTGATATGAGAAAGCTTTCATTTTTAGTAATTGGTTGATAGTAATTCAGGCACTCAGCAAGTATTTGCATGCAAGATCTGTTGAAATGTGCAGTATATGGAGTAAAGTATATTAAACTGGAGTAGCTATATTAGGTTACCTTCCTACCTCCACTTTCAGAAAATACGGAATAATGGAGCTAGAAAAATTACTTGTCTGGGCTGGGGATTTAGCTCAGCGGCATAAGCACCTGCCTTGCAAGTGCGTGGTCGTGAGTTCAATCCCCTTTTTTTTTTCAAAAAAAAGAAAAAAAGAAAAATTACTCATCCATAGGGGGAAAAGCAGAAAAGAAATTTGTAACTCATACTACAATAAAATCAGTTTTTGACAAATTAAAAATTAAATATCACAGCACAAGTTAAATCATATAGAAGAAAATAGTAAAACCTTTCTGACATTTGCATAAAGATTTTGTAAACAATGTACAGAAAATATTATCCTTAAAATAAAGACTGATAATTTGATTTTCTAACTTAGGGAAAAATCTTGAAGATAAAAATGAAGAGAAAAAATATACATAGCATATAACCTAAAAAGAGCATTAAGAAAATAGAAATGTAAAGAATTCCCGCAAGTCAGTCAAAGTTAATAAATGACCCAATAAGAAAGTAGAGTAAGATACGAATAGACACTGTCCCCCAAAATGCACATTTTAAATTTTCACTAGCAATTACGAATGTATAAATCATATACACTCTCTAGTACCACTTTGTTTATTTCATTGGAAAATTTCAGAAGTATGGTGATGGCAAGTTTTGGAAGTCCCTGGGTTCCATGGAAGGAATTTGAATTAGTAGGTCACTTTGGATTGCTAGTCCAAATGCTGGTTATTGCTACCACAGTGAAACATGTCTAGACAATATCTTATAAAGCTAACATTTTGTATACCATATAATAATGGTTCCATTCCTAGGATAGTCCCAAAATAAAAACCTCATAGAAAATTTAAAAGCATGTAGAACTTTAAAGGCATGCATAAATATGTTATGAATTAAAAACAAAAGGTGAGATAGGGAGTAGCTCTATGGTATAAGACTTACTTACTGTATCTGAAGCCCTGCATTTGATACCCAGCTCTGAAAACAAGGGAGGAAGGCAAAAAAATAATAAGTAAGCAAGCATTCTGGGTAGTAATTTTACTGGGAGCAGAAACATGTCAGACAGGGAACAGGATTGGGGAAGAATACATAGGAGATAAGAATAGTGGTAATGTTCCAGTTTTTGAGTTGGGCTTGAAAAAAACAAGTCTTTAAGATTCCCTGGAAATTATCTGCTTAATTCCTGAAAACAGTGTATAGGATCTCTTGCAGTAGGGAAGAGGTTCAAGGGAAAAAGCTCAAGGGATAAGACAGAGGGGAGGAGAAATAAGTAGACTATAGATACACCATCCACAGGAGTCTAATAAACTCAATGAATGTAAACACTATAATGTAAACATTACATGCCAAAGCATAGAAGATTTATGATACCAACAAGAATGAAATATAGGATAGAGGCTTTGGAGGGAGAGAGGGAGACAGGGTAAGGGGATTAAAAAAGAAAGAAAGAAGCTGTAGAATGTTTGTATAACCACTCCCCAAGATGATTGTAAACTGCATGAACTGCAAATGTACTAACAAACAATGACAACAACAACAAAATGAACAGCCGCCCCCAACAATGTGAAATGTTTGGTTTCTAGTAACAAAGTCAGCATTGGGCATTTTCAAAATCTTTGCCAATGCAATGGAATGAAAATATATGTGAAAAATGTTTTGTGGGCCTTCCTTGGCTGAACTAAAATTGAATATGTTTTCATATTCAAAGTTATTTAGTGCATAGTTAGAAATTACCAAGTCTCTTGTTTGTCAGATCCCCAGCCAATCAGCAGTATATGAGAGTGGAGAGTGCTTTCTTTACATCCTCTCAGACAGCAATGTTAAAGTCAGAGAAGAGCATTGGAATTATTAGATCAGCCATCAGATCCTGCAAATTGGCACTGAGACTCAGAAAAGGGTAACATACTTAGTGTGCTCAGGGTCATATAAAAAGATGGTGACAGTTGGGACTGGAACCTGCATATTCTAAGTCACTCCTAATGTTGTTCCCACAGACTGGGATTCATGGATGTTTCAAATGTTTAATAAAGCATTTGCTTGACATGAGACTTATGATATCCAAACCTTTATCTCCAACTTATTGGGAGGAAAAAAATCTTTCCTAAGATCACATGACTAGAAAGTGGCAGAGAAGGATAGGAACACAAGTCTCATTTTTGAGCCTCACATTTCTTACATGTACCCATTTCTGATGTTTTTTCTCATGTTCAGTATCCTTTCTAAATGATGCCTAGCAGTTGTTTGTACTTTTTTAAACAATGTGTTCTATTTATTTATTTATTTATGGTACTGGGGATTGAACTCATGACCTCGTGCTTGCTAGGCAGGCACTTATGCCACTGAGCTAAGGATCCAGCCCTTGTTTGTACTCTTCATTCTATTTTGATTTCCAGGCTAACCTCTGCTTTGTAGATGTTGACAACCACTTCGTTGAGCTGCCAGAGGATCTGCCTCAATTTCCCAACAAATTGGAATTTGTCCAGGAAGTCTCTGAGATTCTCATGGCATTTGGCATTCCCCCTGAAGGCAACCTTCATTGCAGCGAGAGTGCTTCCAAGCTGAAGAGGCTCCGCGCTTCTGAGCTCGTCTCTGACAAGAGGAATGGGAACATTGCCGGCTCTCCTTTACATTCCTATGAGCTCCTCAAGGAGAATGAAACTATTGCCCGGCTCCAAGCCTTAGTCAAGAGGACTGGGGTGAGCTTGGAAAAGGTAAGATGCTGAGTTTGAGACTAATAATTTGATCTGTGCTAGAGTACTGTCCTGGTGAAGTAGGGCGTGGGATGGGGAAGTATCAGTTCAGGGCATAGCATATTTGTGAATGACTGTTCTGCTCCAGCAGATGTTACACTTGCAAATGCTGCTGAAATCTAAATATGGGAAGCTTGTAACATGCGTGTTGGGGAGAGCCTACTGCCATTCTGTGTGCGAACAAGGTGATTTGGAGGGTAGTTATGGTGATCCTTTTGTTCAGACCTTTTCCAGATGCATTTTCCTGTGTTTCATATTGACCCAAGGCACATAGAGCAGGTATTAACTGATGTGTAACTCAGAGAGCCACTGTATTCTCCCTAAGATTCAGTGCCCTACCAAGTAGTTGAGCATAGTCTAGAATTAGTCCTTTTGAATTCTAGGGCTGTGCTACCATGGGGATGTATTACACAGTTTTCGACCCTCTGCTTTCTTCTTTTTTCCTTCCCTCTCTCCTTCCCTCTGTCTGTCTTTCATTGGTTCATTTGTTCATATTAGGGATTGAACCCTGGGTTTTCACATGGAGTTACATTTCCAGCCCTTTTTGTATTTGTATTTTGTGATAGGATCTTTCTAAGTAGCTAAGGTGCCCAGACCGTGCTCCAACTTGTGATCCTCCTGCTTTGGCTACCAGAGCTGGGATCACAGATGTGCTTCCCTATGTCTGACTTTGAAACTGAGCGTTCTGTACTTATTTGCCCATTTCTTTGCCCTCCCAGTTCTCACTGTTAAATTATTTTTCTGAATTACATATTAAGCAGATGAGGCAGTGTATTAATTTTGTTGGAATTTTTTTAGTGAAATGTGAAACATTTCATTTTTCTGCTTTATTTAGTCAGCACAAGATACTTTTTTAAAAAGTCATGACCATTTAAAGGGCAGATAAAAAGTTTAGGAAGATTTAAAGTTATGTCTTTCTTAAAGGAAAATCTTACAAAGATAAGGAAAGTAATATGGTAAACTGACAAAGTCAGAGGCAAAAAGCCAACGTTATTGTTTCCTTACTGACTTCCTGCAGTCCCTCTTTCTCCTTGAGCCTTGAGATGATTAGTGCATTTTCCTTTATGGGTGGTTTCTTTCTGCCTACAATGTTTTTATTTCCATTTCAAGTTGCTAAAATCCTTTAAATGTAATTCTTTCCTCCACATTAGAATCTTGCTCTTCTCTTATTTTTCTTCCAATTTTTCCCTCTTTTGTTTCTCACCTTTTCACCATTGGCTGCTAAGTAAAAGACTACTGGAAAAAAATCAGATGAGTTGCATTTCTTTGTTTTGAGATGGGTCTTGAGATAGGTCTTGCTATGTAGTCCAGACTGACTCCAAACTCAAGATCCTCCCACCTCAGCCTCTGAGTACTGGGTTTATAGATACTGTATATGTATTTCTTTTGGTAACATGTATGTTTTCTCAGCCATCATTTTGTTATTGTTGTTGTTTGTTTTTTGTTTTTTTGTAGTTGGAAGTGCGTGAAGACCCCAGTAACAATAAGGATCTCAAAGTTCAGTGTGATGAAGAAGAACTGAGGGTTTACCAGCTAAACATTCAGATCCGGGAGGTTTTTGCAAATCGTTTTACTCAGATGTTTGCAGATTATGAAGTGTTTGTCATTCAGCCTAGCCAGGATAAGGAATCCTGGTTCACCAACAGGGAGCAGATGCAAAACTTTGATAAAGTGAGTATAATCCTGTCTGGGAGGTGGTGAAGAATGAGAACTTCAGTTATATTTTGAAGAAGTAACTGAAAATGAGTCTTTCATATTACTGGAACTAGTAATATGAAGTATGGTCTTCTGATGTTGACAAAGGGGAAGTTCTTATTGCATAAGAACAGATGTTCTGGTTATGACTGTAAGGTGACTTACCTCCAGCTAAGTCCCTCTTTCCTTTGTTACCTCCTCCTTTCCCTCCCTTACAACACTGGGAGAAAGAACTTTTTTCCCCCTCGTACTGGGATTGAACCCAGGGGCTTCACATTTTTTTCTTTTTTGAGACAGGGTCTTACTTGAATTGCCCAGGCTTGATCTTGGACTTGCAATTCTTCTGCCTCTGCCTTCTAGAGTGCTGGGATTATAAATGTGTGCCACCATACCTGACTAAAACACTCAAGGAAAAGTGTATGTGTAGTTCAAGCATCAGAGTGCCCAAGAAGGTTACCTAACTTTACACCAGAATGAAAGTATTGATACTTGAACTTATATGAATTTTTGTTTCTTTTAAGATAGAGTCTCATTGTGTTTGGCTTTGAATTAGCTCTGTAGCCCAGGTTGACCTCAGACTGGTGATCCTTTTGTCTCAACCTCCTGTGTGCTAGATGTATGAATGTATATGGTTGCTGGTAGTGGTGCACAGTCCCAGCTACCCAGGAAACCAAGGCAGGGCAATAACAAGATGAAGGCCAGCCTGGGCAACTTAGTAGGATCTGTCTCAAAATAAAGTTATAGGGCTAGAGACATATCTCACTGATACAGCACTTGCCTCACATGTGCAAGGTCCTGGATTCAATTTTCAGCACTGCAAAGAGAAAAAATAAATAAATAAATAAGCTGGGTATGGCAGTGTAGGAGATAATCTTAGTACTCTGGGAGGCTGAGACAAGAGGACGACAAGTTTAACCTCAGTCTGGGCAATTTAATGAGCCCCTGCCTCTTAAAAAAAAAAAAAAACAAGTGATTATATAGATTGCTTACCATAAAGCTCTAGCACACTACATAAAGAGTGAATTTGTCATACCCTTTGAGCATATTTACTTTGCCGGTCATGTCTCCCATTCTCTTCCTTATCAGTGACTATTTTTCTCTATGTCCTCTTAGGCATCTTTTCTGTCAGATCAGCCTGAGCCCTACCTACCCTTCCTCTCAAGATTCTTGGAGACTCAGATGTTTGCTTCTTTCATTGATAACAAAATCATGTGCCACGACGATGATGACAAAGACCCTGTGCTCCGGGTATTTGATTCCCGAGTAGACAAGATCAGACTTTTGAATGTTCGAACACCCACTCTCCGCACCTCCATGTACCAGAAGTGTACCACTGTAGATGAAGCAGGTGAGGCCTCCGTGAGCCAGGCATTTCAGTCTCACGGGCTGTGTCACTGACAAGTCCCTATCTAAGTACACCCTCTTCTGGCTCTGGGTCTGCTTTTGCATCATATGTCGTCGTCATTGTATTGTCTTATCTTGCTGCTGTTGTTGCCTAACTATCTTTTCATCTTTTAACATTGTGTTAGTCAGGGTAGTGCTGTAACCTAATAATCAGTGCGGTTAAGCAGATGTGGGAAGGGAGAACTGGTGGTTGTTGATGTTTGCTTAGCTTCTCAGCAGCCTAACCAGAAATGGAGATTCTGTTTCTTTATCCAGCTCTCCTTAACATGCTGACTTTTATATTGATGCTGTCATCTTATGGTTATGACGCTTTTTATATTCAATTCAAGGCAAGAAGAGGGGAAACTCAATACCAACTTTATTTTCCCCTTTATCAGAAAGCACATGTTTTCCTAGAAATTCTCAATTTTTGTTGTCTTATAGGCCAGAATCATATGACCACCTTTAAAGTGCAAGAGAATGTGTGAAAGTGAATAGTAACTGGGGCTCATGCTACACTGAATAACAGAAATTCTGTAATCAAGAAAGAAGGGACGAATGAAACATGAATAACAAGTTGTTATTTTTCAACAAAAACAGAGGCCTAGCCCATGTTTTTTCTTCTATGAAGCCTTCTCTGATGCCCAGGTTAAGCACGTGTGCTCCTGTGTGCTTTGTTTTTGTCCCACCCCTAATAAGCCCTATTCTTTTGAGCAGTCATCATTAGGGAACAGGTTAAATGCAGAGACTGTATTTACTCATTTTCTTACCCTAATCTAGCATTTTTTAGGAACATATGGTCATTAAAAGTTGTGCATGGTGGCGCACGCCTATAATCCCAACACTCAGGAAGCTGATGGAGTAGGATTGCTGTGTCGGAGCCCGTCCTAGGCTACATAGCTAGTTGAAGGCCAGCCTGCACTGCATAATGAGTCTCTGTCTCAAGAAAACCAAAAAATAAAAACAAAAAGTTGCGCATTACACAAATGATTGAGCATATCTGTTTATTCATAGAGACCATATCTAGATCAGTTTTGCTAGTGGATAGCGTCGGCTAGAAATGTTAGATTAAGTAGTATATTCACTTCCTTATAGGATGTCTAGTGTCTGTATCATAGCCTTTTTGTATGCTTTTTTTCATTCATTTACCATTTATTATACCTTCTCTTTGGCCTACATATGCTAAATGCTGAACAAATATTTGCCAAATGAATGTGCCAGTCATTTTTTTATTTTAAGGTTCTGAAGTCACAACTGATTACAGTTTGAATGTTTGATCAGTGTTACCTCCTCTTCCTTTCTTTGTTTCTTTCTTGCATTACTGGGGGAATTAAACCTGGGAATCCTCTACCACTGAGTTACATTCCCAGGCTTAAAAAAAAATTTTTTTTTTTTTTGGAGACAGGTCTCACTGAGGTGCCCAGGCTGGCTTTGAACTTGGAGCAGTCCTCCTGCCTCATCCTCATACTCCCTGAATGCCAGGATTACAGATGTTCACTGCTGCATCTGACTCAACCTTACATTTCCTAGCCTTTTGTTTTTACATTTCAGATTCCTATTCTGCCTTTCATTAAGACGATAGTGTTTGGGGCTGGGGATTTAGCTCAGCGGCATAAACGCCTGCCTTGAAAGCAGGCAGTCGTGAGTTCGATCCCCAGTACCAATAAAAAAGAAAAAGACCAAAAAAAAAAAGATGACAGTGTTTTTGGCTAAGACTTGAGGACATGTTGTCCATGCAAGTAGACTGTTGCAACACAGTTGCCCCTGCTTCCTGGGATGCATAAGGCTTCAGATTCCTGAACTCTTCCTGGTCTTCAGACATAGAGAGCTTGATGGCGATTTTTATCGTGCTGTATAGTTCAAAGAAGCATTTTGCAAATCAGAATTTTCCATTTCCTTTCATACTGCGTTAACACTTGAAAATGATAATATTTGTTTATAGCACACTAGAGTAGAAGGAGATACCTTCTTCTTATGACTATAAAGCCGGAGACTCTAGTCACTTGAGGCCCTGTCTGCCACAAGGGTTGAGGCAATCAATTTTTAGCAGTCTGTAACTGGTTTTGAACACTAAATATTGCATCATACTGATTTGAATTACTCTGGTCTCCATTGTGTCCAGAACATGTTTCAGGAGCATGACAGAATATGGGATTTAGAATATGAAATGAAGACTTAACTAACCCTCATTTGTAACGCTTTCTTTAGAAAAATGTATGTCACCGAGGCTTTTCAGACATACACTTTTTCCACAGAAATCATGGGTTTATCTTTGGCATTGGCATATCCCTTGGTATGTGCCAGAGATATATACTTCAGATATGCTAATGCAAGGTTCTTGTCACTGGTCTTAGATCCAGCTATCTTATCCCAACCTGAATGAATTAGTCTGATTGGAGAATGGCAGTTTATTGGAGGTACTTGAAAATGTTACAGTTTGGCTGGGGGTGGTGGTGCATGCCTATAATCCCAGCACTCTCCTTAGGAGGCCAAGGAAAAAGGGTGGCCACAAGTTCAAGATCAGCCTGGACTACATGGTAAGGTTCTGTCTCAAGATTAAAAAAGTTACAATTAAAGAGATCTTGTCAACTCTACCTACCCAGTAAAAGTAATGCTAACTCATCATTATATTCATAGAGCCTCAAATTGGGCATTTAATAAGATTTACTGAATGAGCCTAAGATTAGGGTGATATAAAGAAGACCCAAAAAGATCACTTGACCTAGAACACAAAGCAAGACTCAAGGATTCTCATGCTTTTTTGCATGATTCTAGAAAATACCAGGAGAGTGATCAGTCTTTCTTACATCTTTTAAAATCTGTAAAATTTTCGAGGTACCATTGGCATACTATGTATTTAAATTTTTGTCTTGGTGAACATACCTATAACTTCAAAACTTTATCATGTCACTGTGATTATTTTTAAACAAATGTTATATAAACATAATAACAGTAACCCTAATTCTTTTGTTTTGTTTTATGTTTTGAGACAGAGTCTCACTATGTAGTTCAGGCTGGCCTTAAACTCATTATGTTGTCCAGGCTAACCTTGAACTAGAAGTGATCCTTCTGCTTCAACCTCCTGAGTACTGGAATTACAATTATAAGTGTGTGCCACCACACCTAGATAACCCTGTCTTGAATTCTTTTTTTTATATAGATGGAAAAACTGATATTAGGGGGATGCCTTAGTATGGCATCCTTAATCCCAGCATCATACCATTAATCCCGGCATCATACCCTCTAGATCCAGCCACCTCCAAAAAGCCCTATGTATCATTGTATGTGGCTTTGGAAGTGACATTTAGATACAAGCCATAACATTCCACCCCTGGCCCCCCAAAATTTCATGTGCATTGTTTTATGCATAAGGCATTTAGTACTTCTGTAAGAGTTGCCAAAGTCCTAAGAGTTTCAGCACTGCCAAAAAGTCCAAGTCCAGAATCTTCTCTGAAATTTAAGATAAACTTAACTGTAGAACTCCTATACAAATGAAAAGAAAGTTAAACACTTCCAACATTCAGTGGCACAAGTTACACATTTCCATTCCAAAAGCTAGAACTAGGAGAATAGAAATGAATGGGACCAAAGAAGGTCCAAAATCCAGCAGGGCAAGCAAGTCCCACCATTCTACATAGAGCACTGGGGCAGACTGTGGCAAGATGTAAACTCCAGAGGGCTTGGGTAGCTCTGCCCCTACAACACTGCAGGTGGTTATTGATAGGATTATTTCCAAAAGATGAAAAATATTTCCAAAAGATGAGAAGTATAAAACAAAAAGCAGCCTTTATTCCGAGAACACGGAGAGAGATGGCTGGCACCCCCCACCACTGGTGTCCCACAATCTCTCCGGCGGACACGTGGCGTGGAGGGTATGTAACTAGCCTCGGTTTGGGGTGGAACCTAAGAAGGGCATTAGGGATGCACAGGTAGCCCATTGGTCCTAGGTTTGGCACCATAGGTAAATTTCCAGGGGCGGGAAGATGGCTTCACAGGTAAATTCCTAGGGGTGGGGAAGATAGGGGCTTCCTGCTTCCCGTTGAGGCTTTCTTGGCTACAGTGTCCTGTCTGGGCCAAAACCCTTTCAGTTATAGCTCCCACAGCCTCCCTCTTGGGCCAGCTCTGCTTACTCCCTGTAGCTTTCCTCAGACAATCCACATTCCTGGACTCTGCAAACTTGTAGGTTCTCCACTTCACTCTTCAGATTCATATAACTTCACTCATTGCCCTCTCAGGAGCATACTGCATGGCCTCCCAGGCCTTCTGAAACCTGTAACCCTCTCTGATTCTAACATTTGCATCTGGTTTTGGCCATTTAGATTTCATATACATATAGTGTGTATAAAATATTTATATATTTTTTCCATCAGGTGTAGTGGCTGGCTTTTTTGCATACCTGGTAATCTTTGATCTTGATTGTGTATTCCAGGCTGGCCTTGAACTTGCAGCAGTCCTGCCTCGGCCTCTTAAGTGCTGCCTTTAGAGGTATGCACTACCACACTGGCTTTTGCTACTATATTTTATTACTTCTAGCCACCTTGTTTTCGCTCATCTTTTACTTTGGTCTCTTAATTAAGGGAATCTACTGGATTCTGCCTAAATTTCCCTTTCTTGTGTCCCAGCCCTGAAACTCTCTCAAGGCAGTTAGCTGGGGCAATTGTAGTAATTACTTCTGTTTCTTGTTTCTCAGTGACTGCTGTCTTTCATCACCTATAGTCCAGTGTGTTTAAATGCATTCTTTTGTTTACTTTGCTTGTTTTTAATTTTTATTCCTGTTATTTCAAGCAGGAGGGTAAAAACCAGTCTCTCACTCCATCTTGGCCTAACATGAAAAAAACATTTGACTTAGTTTTTGTTTGTTTGTTTGTTTGTTTGTTTGTTTTTAATTCTCATTCAGAGAAAGCAATTGAGCTGCGCCTGGCAAAAATCGACCATACTGCAGTTCACCCACATTTACTTGACATGAAGATCGGACAAGGGAAGTATGAGCCAGGCTTTTTCCCTAAGCTCCAGTCTGATGTACTTTCTACTGGGCCAGCCAGCAACAAGTGAGTCAACCTGAGATTACTTGCCCCAGTCCTGGGCCACATACGTGAGAGTCATTCAGTTTCTGAGTTGGAGGTGGTATCCCCAAAAGACCTCAGAATTATTAAAAGTAAATATGGAGAAGACCTAGATTATATAGGGCTTTTACTTATTTGAATGAGAAAAAGATGTCAGAGTATCGGTCAGGGCCTGTCTCTGTTGGGCAAACTGAGATGGCTGTACATGGTTAGGACCTGCAACAAGCCAGGCTGGGTATGGGTTCAAGTCATCTTGTGCTTGGATCTCATCCAACAACTAACCAGCCTTGTTCAGTAAGTAGTGGCTGGAATAATTGGATCCCGCACTGCAAGCTGGATTGTTCTTCTTTATTTACTTAGAGAAATGATATATCAAAGCTCAAGGAGAGTTGAATGACTATAGTTTCAAGTCTGAATCTCAAGTTTTTATAGCTATTTGAAGACAGATATATCTGTCCTGTTAAAGCACTTCTTTTTAAGCACTTCCTCAGAGCATCTGAACTGTTGCTGGTGGCTTAGTGGTTTCCTGTGCTCAGCACTGGCCCCTAGACTTTCAAGTTTTCTCCTGTTAGTTGACCTTACTCGTCAGCACTAGAGGTTGAACTCAGAGCCTTTGCCCTGAGCTATATTCCTAGCAGTGTTTTACTTTTTATTTATTTTATTTTATTTTGCCTAGTTGCCTAGGCTGGGCATGGACTTGTGATCCTCCCCAAATGCTAAGATTACAGGCAGGCACCCCCTTGCACAGCAGTAGAATGTTCTTAATTGCCTGCTTTGATTCTTTTAGGTGGACAAAAAGGAATGCCCCTGCCCAGTGGAGGCGGAAAGACCGGCAGAAGCAACATACAGAACACCTGCGTTTAGATAATGACCAGAGAGAGGTAAGAAACCTTAAGAATGACAAGAAGTGACCCTATTATCATGCTACCCACATCTTTTCTTTCCTTGGCCTCTGGTCTAAATCATGTGTTTTAGCAATGACCTCCCCATAAAGAAGGGTTAATAGTAGGTTTGGTTCTTCACACATGATTCTGGCCTCAGATTATAACAATTGAGGATGATAGGGGCTGGGGATTTAGCTCAGTGGCATAAGCACCTGCCTTGCTAGCAGGCGGTCATGAGTTCAATCCCTAGTACCGATTAAAAAAAAAAAAAAAACAATTGAGGATGTACAATATTTAACAAGTGTCAGCCAACCATTGACCATGGAGGTCCTCTCCATATTCACCCATGTGTGATATGCATTTCCTCAGAAGTTCAGTAAAAACTTCAGAGGATGGGACTTTGAAACTAGGGAGAAATTCTTTTGAAATTAGTAAGGTTTTGTTTTGTTTGTCTGTTTCTGCAGTACTGGGGATTGAACCTGGGACCTTCATCTGACCTTCACCCAAGCTTTTTATTTTTATTATTGTGAAACAGGGTCACACTAAGTTGTCCAGGCAGGACGTGAACTTGCATTCAATCCTCCTGCTTTACAGTCCCAAGTGCTGAGATTACAGATGTATACCACCATGCTAACTGGCTTTTTGTTTTTGTGGTGTGGTAGCATGGGAGTTAATTTTGTTAGTGTGAAAAGGGGGCAACATGAGTTTGGGTTAAGGCTATGAGTTTGTGAATGGGGAGAGGGGCTTTTTTCTGTAGTTTAGTTTAAAAGAGGTAATCTTGAGGGTTTTTTCTTTGGAAAAGAGAGAGGGGGAGGACATTATCAAGTGTTTGGGGAATGATTATTCTTGAATTTATTCCTGCATTTATTCCTGTATTCTCATTGCAAGCTGAGTTATTTTGCTCTGTTTTAACTTGTTTTCTGTGGTAGTAAAGTTCTAGCACTGAACTTCAGGTTGAAGAATAGCAGGATCTTTAGAGAAAAGAGTATTTCAACTAAAAGAAATGGCAAAGTTGAAAGCTTGGTGCGTCTTGTGTAAACCAGGCTGCATATTTTGGAGGAGGGAGGTACAGAGATAGCAGGCAAGTTAGGCATATGGCATTGGTTCACATGCTAGGAACTGTACCCTAATTTTGGGAGTTGGTAGTAAGGGTAGATTAAGGAATCAAAATGTAGAACAGATAGAGTTGTGCTGCTAGAATAAATACATGGTAGTGACAAGAACAGGCTAAAATTGTTGGTGGTAAATATAAGATAGTGAAATGTCAGTGTGCAGTTCATTGTATTGATATCAGATGAACAGCCTGGAAAGTCAACATATTGTAGGGAAGCAGGATATGCAGTTGTTTTGAGTATGTGATCTTATTTTATCAGATTCTAAGTTAGCAAGTTCAGAAAGAGTAAATATCTTTGATAAGGGCAGAAGAGGTTAATTCTTCTCAACTTGGTAGAGAAAATTATTTTCTCAATGGTGATTTGATTAAACTTACACACTGAGCTATGCATACATACTATAGCCATGTATCTTTTATTTTTGGTGTTTCTGTTTTTATTTGTATTTTTGGTGGGCTGAGGATCAAACCCATAGCCTTCTATATATTACCCAAATGCTCTGCCATTGAGCTACATCTGTAGCCTTGCCTCTTATCTCTTTAATAGGTAATTAGAGTACCCATGGAGTGCTTTACAGCAGCAAAGACAGAATCCATACTATATGTTTTTCCCTTTGGTACAGGAATTACATTTTGAACTTTTTGCTCCCAACTGTCTCTGAGCCAGGAAGAGGCAGGTGAGAGCAGTTATGATAGTGCCCTCTTCAGGTTCCCATCAGTACTGGCTGCCCTGGGTTTGCGTGCATGGACATAAAGAGTATTTAAAGGATTTTTGTTTGATATAGAAGTACATCCAGGAAGCCAGGAATATGGGCAGCACCATCCGCCAGCCCAAACTATCCAACCTTTCTCCATCAGTCATTGCTCAGACCAACTGGAAGTTTGTAGA
Source organism: Cavia porcellus (assembly GCF_034190915.1). Taxonomy (NCBI): domain Eukaryota; kingdom Metazoa; phylum Chordata; class Mammalia; order Rodentia; family Caviidae; genus Cavia; species Cavia porcellus. The sequence continues at coordinate 74,155,611 of NW_026947492.1, read as the reverse complement.
GGGTCTGCTGAAGGAGTGCCGCAACAAGGTAAGCCATGCGTGGTGCTGTGCGTGTGCCACTTCCTTCCCTGGGCAGCAAACAGGAGACCACACTTAGCTCTCACCACTCACTCCCTCTTGATTTAAAAAATGCTAGTAGTATAATAGATAGCATTAATTTTAAGATCATCTGGACTTAACTGTATTTGTCTTAAATAACATATACCAGTAATTGAGAGAAGCATGTTTTGCCTTCTTCTATAAACTTATTTTCTTTACAACAGAGTTTCGCTGGGGATTTAGCTCAGTGGTACAAGTGCCAGCCTGGCAAGCGTGAGATCGTGAGTTCAGTCCTCAGCACCAAAAAAAAAAAGGAAGAATATCACCATTTTTAGGGCAATTCAGCTAATTTCATCTCTGTTACATCCAATTTATCAATTAAATAAAAAGGTTTTCTTGATTTTTCAGTTTTTAGGTGGTACCCATTTATAACGTTAAACAGTACTTATTTGTAGAAGGAAGTAAAATATTTTTCATATAGAAGTAATTTTTACTGTTAGATTATTATATCAAGGTTGATATTTTAAAATTTCTGTCAGTCTACTCAGAATCTTTGATGTCTATAATTTTCTGTAGTGTTGTCTTTTCTGCTGTCATGAATACTGGTGGTGCTGCACTTCTTTCTTTTCCTTTTTTTCTTCCATCCTGTCTCTCTCTCTTCTCTCTCTCTCTGTCTCTCTCTCTCTCTCTCTCTCTCTGTCTCTCTCTCTCTCTCTCTCTCTCTCTCTCTCTCTCTCTCTCTCTCCCCTCCCACTCCCTCTCCCTCTCCCTCTCTCCTCTCTCTCTCTGTCTCTCTGTCTCTCTGTCTGTCTCTCTCTCTGTCTCTCTTTGTCTCTCTCTGTCTCTGTCTCTCTCTCTGTCTCTCTCCCCCCTCCCACTCCCTCTCTGTCTCTCTCTCTGTCTCTCTTTGTCTCTCTCTGTCTCTCTGTCTCTCTCTCTCTGTCTCTCTCCCCCCTCCCACTCCCTCTCCCTCTCTCCTCTCTGTCTGTCTGTCTGTCTGTCTGTCTGTCTGTCTCTCTCTCTCTCTCTCTCTTTCCAGGATTTCATTCTGTAGTTCAGGCTGGCCTGAACTCACCATGTAGCCCAAGCTGGCCTTCAACTAGTGGTGATCCTCCTGTGGCAGCACTACCATGTCTAGCTTCACATTTCTTGAAACAATGCTCTGCTGTTGTGTGACATTCATGCTCAAGTTTTGGGGTACATGCTCAGGCAGTGAAACTTCATGTCTCCACTGCCTACCTAAAAAATGGCTGTGAAAGATACACCATTTTCAGATATGCTGCTGTGGGGAAATGTGAGTCTTAGAGTTAAAGAAATACAGTAAGCAGTCTAACACCACTAAGTTTGGCTTACATGTGAGGCAGTAGAAGGGCTTATACTGTTGGTAGTGTAAGTTGATATAACCACTGGAAAACAACATAGCATTATCTAGTAATTCTTCTATTAATTTTCCAGGAAGAATTCTCCTAGGCATAGTCCCTAAAGAAACTTTTATAGGTGTGTCCTAGGAGATACATGCAAGATACTCAGAACAACATTTGTCTCAGTTACTTTTCTCTCTTTATTGAAACAAAATACCTGATGCCCAAAGTGAAGCAGGGGAAGGTTTATTTCATACAGTTTTGGGGGTTTCAGTGTATATTCAGCTGGCTCCAAGTGGCAAGATGGCATGGTGGGGCAGCCTTTCATGGCCACCCCTGCAGCAAGTGCAAACCTGGCAAGAGATCGAGAAGATGTACCTTCTTCCCCAGCACCATATGCTGGCTCCAACCCTGGGCGAGTGTAGCATTCATACCCCCAATCTGAGTGCTAGGCAATGAACCAATCACAAATGCTAGATTTGGACATATCCATGATTGCCTGAGGCCTGGGTGGAGTGGCCATCTGAATATAAACCATAACAACATCCTTTGTAATACCATTTGTTTCTCAAACTGAGAAAAACCAAAGACCAATCTGTAGAAGAGTTAATACATTGTGATTTATTCATTTAGTGGAATGGTATATGGCAGTGGAACTGCACAAGTTTTTATTTCATAAACATAATTTAGTTGAGTGAAAAGTAAATCAAAACAGTATGCAAGCAAAACTGACCTATATTGCTTAGTGATACAAATATATGTGGTAATCATTACCTTGCTTTTCTATAGTTTCATTCTATAAGTCACTTAAAGTGGAAGGTGATTTGAAGGGAGCATATAAGTTGCGTAAAAGGTATACACAGTGTTTTATTTCTTACCTGGGTCTGTCTCTCTGTCTCTGCCCCTACAGTGTGTGTAATATATTTTATGTCTTATACATTTATAGTAACACTGGAAAGAAATATGCCAAAATATTAAGAATTGTTGCTTCTTTAAGCTAGTATGAGGGGTGATTTTTCTTCCTCCTTTTTTAGAATTTTGAGATCTTTTTTTTTTTTTTTTTTTTTTGTACCGGGGATCGAATTCATGACCTTCTGCTTTGCCAGGCAGGTGCTTACACCACTGAGCTAAATCCCTGGCCCTGCTTTTTTAGAATTTTGTATGTCATAGATTTATATATAACTAAATTTTATTTAAGAACTTGAATTCAAGATTCTGCAGATTTGGGTTCAGAAGCCAGATCTGCTGAGTATATGATTTTTGGTGTATGGTTTTTGGACAACTTACTTAAGTTTTTGGCCTCAATTTCCTCATCAATAAATTGACTATGACAGTGTTTATCTTTAGGATTGTTAGGAGTCTTAAACAAGATAATGTAATGCTTAGAACAGAGCCTGACAGATATTTACTAAAAATAGTGACACATTTAATGTACAGTTTATGTTCTTTTTATTAGTTTTTACAGTTTGCATTGGAAGATTTTTTATCTAAAAGTAAATTATCTTTTTTGATTGATTATTTCAAATATATTTCTAGGTCATATGTATGTTTGCAAGTTTGTTCAATAAGATTATTTAAACAATGATAATCAGGATATCAGAGATGAACATGACCTAGGTTTTTATTTGTATCTTCATCTCATAAATGTAAAATCTGAATAGCATGTGATGATATCACTTTCCAAAGGTCAAATGATGATTCTTGTGTTCTCATCTTCTCAATGAACCTTTTAAAGCTTGCATTCCCCACAACCTGACCTGTATGGGTACAAAGTCCTCTGTCCCTGCAGCCTTCCTCTTGTCTCACCCAGCCTAGCAGATGTGCTATGCAGGCCGCCACTGCTCTTGCATAGCGTGTGGTCCTGCTCACTGTGGTTGTCTCTCCTACTGACTATTTCTAGACCAAGAGGATGCTGGTGGAGAAGATGGGCCGTGAGGCTGTGGAGTTAGGGCACGGGGAAGTGAACATCACTGGTGTGGAAGAGAACACCTTGATCGCCAGCCTCTGTGACCTCCTAGAAAGGATATGGAGTCACGGGCTTCAGGTGAAGCAGGTAATGGATGTCTGGCCTTTCTCTATTAAGCAAACTGCTTCATGGTTTCACATACTATCCCCCACACACCTTTTCTTCAACTGGCTGGCTCTGAAGAATGTCTGCAGTGCTCGTAGAATGAGACTTGATGTCACTGAAGAAACAAATGTGATCCAAATGATTTTTCTTAAAAATAAGCTTTATAGAGCCAGGGATTTAGCTCAGCAGCATAAAAGCTTGCCTGGCAACCACAAGGTCATGAGTTCAATCCCCAGTACCACCCCCCAAAAAAACTTTATAAATCTGAGTTAGTTAGACTCTGAAAATTAGATCTTTTTTTCCTGCAAGTGCCATTAAAGACCAGCCTAACAGGTCTTGTTTAGAGTTGGCCCTTGTCTAAAGATAGTACAGAGAGAAAACTGGAACTTTGGAGGTACTAGGACCCTTCATTGTACATGGATAAAGCTCTGTCATTGAGGTTTTTTGTTTTTGTTTTAGTTTTTTTGTTCTTTGATAAAGACATGGTTTAACCATCTAAAGATTTAAGAGAAGTACGTAAGAAGACTTTTACTACTTAATACCCAGAAAATGTCTTTCTTTTATTTCTTTTAGGATCGGGTTTCACTGTGTAGTTCAAGTTGACATTGAACTCACTGTGGAGCCCAGGCTGGCCTCAAATGCAGGCCAGTGCTCCTGCCTCAGCTTCCTAAGTATTAGAATTACAGGCAAGTGATACCACACCCAATACTGTGTTTTCAACTGTTGGTCAAGATATAGATATCTTTTATTATTATGTATTTTTACTTTTTTTAAAAAATTAAAACAGAGTCTCACTGTGTAATTCAGACTGGGCTTTAAATTCACTGTGGAGCTCAGGTTGACTTGAGATGATCTTCCTGCCTCAGTCTCCTGAATGCTTGGATTATAGGTGTGCTCCTTAAGCCACAGCTATTTTTATGTATTTTTAAATTAGAAAGGAACTAATTTTTGAATGGTGGTTTGTTTTTGTTTTTTGGTACCAGGGATTGAACTCACAACCTCGCGCTTGCCAGTTGAGCGCTTATACTGCTGAGCTAAAATTTCACACCCACTGTGATAACTAAAATAGACAATAACAAATATTGCCAAAGATATGATAAATTGGAACCTTTAAACAGTTAGTAGGAATGTAAAATGGTATAGTCACTTTAGGAAACAGTCTAGCAGTTTCTCAGAATGTTAAACAGTTATTACTTTCCTGTCACAGAACAATTGAAGGGAGAAGAGGTTGATTTTGGTTCATTTTAGTCCGTGGTTGTTGACTCCAAGGCAGAAACAGGATGGCAGGTTGGGCATGGCTTGGTCAGGGAAGATGGTGCTCAACCAGGAAATGGAGAGCAACTGGAGGAGTAGAGGGGAGGCACACTGTTGAGGGACCTGCCTCTTCTGATCAGGCCCCATCTCTGAACAGCACATTCAACTATCAACTCTTTAGCAGATTAATCTGCTGATGAGTGGAGCACTCCTGGGATCCAGTCACCTTCTATAGGCCTCACCTCTGCACATATGAGATTGGGCAGTGGGGGACATTCTAGATCTAAACACCCAGCAAGCCTACATCCAGATAGGTGCTCCCGAAGTAAAAATATACCTCTTCCCAAAAATGTAAATGCAAATGTTAATAACAGCATTATTCATCATAACTAAAAAGTGGAAATAATCCATATTTGTGTCAGCTGATGATTAAAGTAAATGTGGTACATCCATGCAATGGACTGCTATTTAGCAGTAAAAGTAATGAAGTACAGATACATGGCATAGCGTGGGTGAACTTTGAAAATACACTAAAGCCAGACACAAAAGACCACGTGTTATCCCTTCATATTTATTTATCTGTGTGTATATGTATGTATGTATTTATGAGACAAGGTCTTGCAATATAGTTTAGACTGGTCTTGAACTTACTGTAGAGCTCAGACTAGCCTGGAACTCTCAGTGAGTTTCCTGCCTTAGCCTCTTGAGTGTGAGTGTGCTACCAAGCCTCGCTTTATACCTTCCCATTTAAATATAGTGTCCAGAATAGACAAATTCATGATAGAAAGTAGATTAAAGATGGCTAAAGGTTTATAGCAAAGAAAGATTGGGTAGTGAGTGCCTGTGTGTATGGGATTTCTTTTGAGAGTAATGAAAATTTTATAATACTAGTGGAAATAGTTACACAACTTTGCAAATATACTAAAAATCAGGTTTTATGGGGGTACAGAAAATGGTACATGTGAGTGTGAGTTTTATAGTAACATGACATATCTCAATATGGCTTTTTTTTTTAAAGCCAGACAGAATTAAACTACAGTTAATATTTTGTAACTTGCTTTTTTATGTTTTTGTGTGTGTGTGTCTTAACCAAGTTTTTAGGTCATTTAGACTATTTCAGACCTTTCATTATTATTAAAAAAGACTGTGATTATGAAGTTGTAAAATCTTAAAAATTGTATATTGAGTCTCTAAAATTTTGAGAGTCCTATTGTGTAATGCAGGATAATACACTTTGAGCTTTGGGTCAGAAAGAATTGGCTTTGGATCCCAACTCAAGTGGAAGACTTTAAATAAATGTCTTATAATTTCTGAGCCTTGTCTTCTAAATACATAAAAGATAGTTAATAAAATCTACCTCACAGAGTTGGTGTGATAACTAGATATAACATGTGGTGAGTATATAACACATGACAGCTCTTATCATGCTAGATGTACTTGAAGAATTTCCTTTTCTCTGTAACAAGTGAGTAGAATATACTTAATCTGTTTGCCATTTTTCTTAAAATTTAGCAAGATTGGCAGTATAGTTGAACTCTTTCAGATTTTTGATAAGGTAATTACCCTAAAACTTTAATATTTACCATAAACATCTCTAAGGAGAAGCCAGCTACAGTGGTACATGCCTGACCTCAGCACTTGAGAGGCTGAGGCAGAAAAATTGCTTGAGCCCAGGAATGTGAGACCAACCTTGGCAATATACCAAGATTTTATCTGAAAAAATAAATCTCTAGGAAATTAGTGAGCCTTGTTTCTGCAGTTTGAAAAATAGTACCATATCATTACATGTTCCAAAATTGTCCTCTGAGGCTTTGCAGCAATATTCTTCAAAATTTTCACAGCATGGGGAGTTTCTTTTTGCTCTATTGATCTCTCTTCATTGTGGCTAGACAGGCAGCTGCTTTGATGAGAGTCCAGTGCAGAACAATTTACAGAAGGTTCTATTTTGTTGAGTGCTGGATTTTAGAGCTCCAGATGTGAAGCAGTGCCAATCTCACTAGAGGACAGTGGGGTCTTGTTTTCCTGGCAGGACTTTCATGGCCTCAGAGATGTGTGTCCAGCTGGAGATTGAGTCTGTGTCAAGGTTGCACCACCGTATTCCCACACCTCTATTTTGCTAGCTGTGTGCAGATGCTGAAACATGCTTCAGTTATGTTCCAATCCAGGGGATGCTTGCTCTCTATTGTGGACCCAGATTGTGACTAAATTCATTCCCAGTGTGATCATACTGCTCCCATCTGGGGCACCTTACTAAGCAACTACATATGTTATCCCCTTAGAAACTAGCACAAATGACAGGTTTTGCTAATGACTTTCTGTATTTTCTTGGTAGCTTTAACTGGTTGCAGACGCAGCTGTCTGTAGCAAGTCTTTATAAGATCTCATTATCCTTCCTTACTACTTCTTTCATTGGAGATGAGCTTCCAGTGCTTGCATGTTTTTCTGCTGTTGGAGGTGAGATTTGGCTTTTCACACTGGTTTTTTAACTGTTGTAATTGAGGGACTGGTATTTGAAAAGGAGTTTCTCATCTTTTCATGCTTATGATGATGTTGGAGAATCTGGTGCTGTATACTGTGCAGCCATGCCCCTAAAAGAGCAGTCAGGCTGTACTGAACCATGTGGTCCTTGCTAGCAACCTATGCAAGAGAGAATAAATGGTAGCCCCTACCTCTGACGCTTTGGTATTGCTCTTCTTACCACTGTGACTGCTGTGAGCCAAGGGCTTCCTCCTTCTGGCATGGTGTCCTGGCTTTGCTCTTCAGCAGCACTGCATGCAAGGGGTCTCTGGTGACCAGCTCATTTCATGTGTGTCACATTAAATGGACAGTCCCATTAGCTTTCTTCTTGATCTGTCTAGGTGGTGGGGATTCAGAGATGAATAAGACAAGGTTCTTGCCCTTCCAGGAGACTACTTTGTAATGGTTTTAGTACATACAGGGGTAAATGGATTTCTAGATGTTGAATTATTAAGTCAAAGAGCAAGAATATTTTAAGCTCTTAATTATCTTCTACAAATTTTAATGTACTTTTCTAGTATCAGTGCATGGGAGCTACAAGCCTCATTGAAGTTACTGAAAATTTAGGTTTTCAAATATTTTATATATTGATGAATAAAAATAGTATTTTCTAACTTTTAATTTTATATATTTTTATTATCATTAAAGTAGTTTTGTTTTAAACTGCATAAATCTTGTAAGAAACTCAAACATATAGCAAGCTTATTTGATAGCTTGATAATGTATAGAAGAGACCACCCCCAATTCAGATGTTTGAATTTGTTTTTTGAAATAGAGCAAGTTAGTGAGTAGAAACAAAACAGGTCTTTACTATTTTCATTAGATAAATCTTTAGGACTTCAAAATTTCACATTCATCATAGTGTTTTAAATCTTCACATTCAGTTTGCTCTAAAGAAGTTGGGATATAAGTATGTATCTTGTAGGATTGCTGAGAGTGTTAATTAAAAGATTATATTTTAAATATATATTTTTTTTAATTTAAGGAGGAAAAGGGTGCAAGTAATATAAAATTTAAAAAATAAAAAGTAAGAAATCACTAGTTAATAGATTACATATTCTCATCTTAGAAACAGTTGTTCAAGTTACAAAATTGAAGCACATAAAGTGGACTTTCAAACAGTGAGAGTGCAAACAGTTTTGTTCAATGATCCAAAAAACACTCAGTAATATGGTTATCTATCTTATACACTTAAACATATATGCAGTTATAACCTAAGTGCTTTTCTTTTCTTTTTTTTTTTTTTTGTAGAATGACAATTACACATTTTGGGTTTTATTACTCCCAGAGTTCTTATTACTTTCTTTTGAAGAGAGTAAAACCAAATGCGACATATGAGAACAGAGTCAGTCAAATCAAAAGGATGGACACAATAGATAATGAATGTAAAAACAAAATATAAGGTGATCAACAATGGTTACCATACTGCCTCTTGCTATTTTAAGAAGAATTGACAGTTATAATAAAATTGAACTAAACAGGAAAGAATAAAACCAAAGCATTGGAGACATTACAGGATTTTAAAAGAAAATAATAGTCAATCAGAATGGGCGTCATAATGATTCTAATTGTCTTCACAGTTATGCCTATACTTTCGATCTTGGTACTATCAAGCAAAGCAGAATAGAGGAAAATCAATCAAAACAAGATGGTGAGGGCAATACAGTTAATAGGAAATCAAAGTAGGTTACTATAATGTATCCTGCTATTTTTTATTTATTTTTCCCTTAATTAAAAAAATAAAAAGAAAAAAGTAAATAATTAAAAAGGGGGGGATTGAGATAAAAGAGGGCATAACAACAGAACAGTGCAGGTCAAATCATAACCATTTAAGCAAACCAGTGTTTCACCACAAGATATCCTGACATAAAAATAGTTACTATAGTGTCTCTTTCCTTGAAATCTTTGAGTATAACTTCTTATACTGTAGCACCAAACATATCATGACACTATAAAACCATTCAAGAGAATGACATTACAGGGTATTTAGAACCAATTGACAGAAAATGAACAATGGTTTCTATATAAACTCCTTGTCTATAAAAGTTTTTGCTTATATTATCATAATATAATAAAATCCAATAAGATACAACCTTTTAAGACCAATGGAGACTGAAGAATACACGTTTGATGGGACTTCAAAACAAGGTGATACTAAATCAGCACTAGCTATTATGTCTTGTTTTCTCCAAAATTGCTGTTCCTACCTTCCGATCTTCTCTGCCTCATTTCTGTTGAGCTCTTTTTCTGTCGTTTGTTGTCAGTTTGTCATTCTTCATTTCATTTTCTGTTCCATTCATTGTGGCCTCTCTGCCACTATTTCTGGAATCTTGGTATTTTCTTTTTTTAGACTATCCTGCAGTATTCTCTGTAGAGTTGAATTAGTGGTTGCAAATTCCCCTAGTTCCTCTTTATCCTGGAAGCACCTTGTTTTTCTATCAATTTCTAGGGACAGTTGTGCAGGATATATCAATTTTGGCTGGAGGTTATTATCTTTCAAAGCTTGAATTATTTCCCCCCACTGTCTTTGTGATTTGATGGTTTGTGCTGAGAAGCCTGCTGTAATTCTGATGGGTGTTCCCTTGTAAGTGATCTGTTTCTTGTCTCTGACGGCTTTTAATATTCTGTTCTTTTATTGGATTTCTGGAATTTTGATTATTATATGCCTGGGTGTAGCTCTGTTTAGGTTGTAGGTTGCTGGGGTACTGTATGCCTCATATATCTGAGTATATTTGCCATATTAGGGAAATTCTCTTGGATTATTTCTGTGAATAGCTTTTGTAGTCCATTTGTTTGTGTCCCCACTTCTTCTCTTATGTTCTTAATTCTTAAGTTATAGATCCTCTTATCATCTTCTAGTTTTTGTATTGTTGCTGTTTGTTTTTTTGTTATTTTTAAGAAGTTTTTCATTTCATGCTCTCATATTACAAATCTGCCCTCCAGTTCAGATAATCTATCCTTAGTTTCTTTCAAGCTGTTATGCCATTTTTCAGAGTTTTTAGTTTCCTGGTAATCTCTTTGAACCTGTTTCATGTATTCTATGTTTTCTCTATCTTCTCCATCCAACAATTCTCCCCTTTTTTTCTGTTCTTCCATTCCACCATCTGTTTTTTCTTGGGCGGTGCTTAGCATTTCTCTAACTATTCTGCTTATGTCTAGCTTCAAGTCATTAATAACTTAACTCCTGAAGTTGTCTATGAGGCTCTGGAGATAGCGCTTTATATCTATTGGCGCCGTGTCTACTATTGCATGTTTCTCAGGATTGGGGGCCGAGGACCCTTTCTTGTTGCTCCCTCTTCCCATATTCTTTGTTCCTTATATTTAAACGTGTATAGGAGGCCTAGCTTCCTTCCCTGTTGGCCACAGTCTGTTTGAATTGTGCTGGATAGGTGTTCCCGCCCACTGCAGTGTACTAGGGAGACACAGACCTGGGCAGCCTATGCCAGGCCTGCCCCTCCAGGTCAACCTACCAAGGGCTTCACTGCTAGGGTGCACCTCCAGGCGCTGGGACCTGAGTTGGGCTAGCCTGTTGGGTCTCAGCCAGCGGAGTCTCACAAGCCAGGCACTCCCCACCAATCCCGCTTGAGAGGGGGATATGTGACTGAAGTCACTGCAGCTTCTCATTCTGGGAAGTCTGCTCAGTCCAAGTATGTCCTCCGCTGAAGCCTCCTTCTCTATGTAAGGGTCTGATTCACTCACTCACTGCAGGTTGATACAGGGCACCCGGCCAGTCCTGCTCCCAACTCCTTTCACTGCTTCCCACTCTCTGAGCTTTCGCGCCTCTCTCCTTGCTGTGCCTACCAGTATGCAACAGCAGCTGCAGGTAATTCAAATTGCAGTTTCCAGTGGTGCGAGTCCAGCTTCTATGCTGAGACCTTATCTGTGCCTGCTGTCTCACCAGGATTGCGTTTCCAGATGGTTTCTCTTAATTTAGTTCGTTCCTGGGTCAGCAAAGAATATCCCCCCTTGCCTGGGACTTCTTGTCCGGCACCATTCCTGGATTTCAAGTGCGGTTTCTCCGAGAACCTCCAAGGCTGCTGCTGTCTATCTGCCATGTTCTTCCAGAATCCCTATATTTTAAATATTTAACATGGTACTTAATAATAAGCCTTGAGTTTGGCCTGGAGGTGCACACCTATAATCCTAACACTTGGAGGCTGAGGTAGCAGGATGGCAAGTTTGACCCAAGCCTGGGTTAAATTTAGTAAAACCCTGTCTCAAAACAAAAGATTAAAAAAAATAAGGTCTGGGTATGTAGTTTAATGTGAACACCCCAGTATGTCCAAAAAAAAAACCCACAATAAAACACAACAATCCTTTGACTGAATCTAAAATAAAATTTTTATCATTTAAAAAGAATCATGATATACTAAAGGATCATTAGAAAGAGCTGAAGCATCTGGGTATAGTGGCACATGCCTATAGTCCCAGCTACCTGGGATGTAAAGGCAGGAGGATCAAAAGTTCAAGCCTGAACAACATGAGGAACCCTCATTAAAAAAAAAGACAAAGCTGGGTTGTGTATTGCCTGGGGTTCTCTGGGGGAACCAAATCGATAGAAGAAAAGTATGTTAAATGATGCAAGGGGACTTATTAGCTAGGCTTACAGGAGTAGAGGTCTCTGTGTTGGAGTCTCTGTGTTGGAGACCAGAGGATCTAGTAAGTTGCTCAGTCCAAGAAGTTGGAAGTCACAGAACAAGATGGATCAAGGATGCAGCACTAGTTCAAGACCAAATGAAGACCTGAAATCTGTCTGGAGAGTGGCTGGTGTGAGTCCATGTTTAAAGGCTGAAGAGTCTGATATCCACAGACAATGGCATTGGCGAAAACACACACACACTCAAGCAGAATGGGCTTTTCAAACCAGCCTGACTTTCTCCTTTTTCCTCCCTTTTCATTCTATCTGGGCTGCAAGCCTATTAGAATGACGCCATCCACAACCAAGATGGGTCTTCACCTCTTGGTTTGCTGGTATACATTCCAGTCATCTCTGGAGACACCCCACAGACATGCCCAGATGTGTGCTTTATCAACCTGTTAGGCATTTAGGCATTTATTAACCCAGTGTAGTTGACAGTCATGATTAATGGCCACAGGTGGCCACCTGGACTCATTCATTAAAGGATGACTTGCTCTGTTATGTCAGGCTTGCAAATGCTATTCAGATTTATGCTTTGGCAAAAATGACAAATTGCTTTGTATTTCACATAGTTTAAATTGAGCTCTTACATTTCCAAATGGCAAGGTACGGTTATATTGAGTATAGTTTATCTAAGCCTTGCCAGTAGGTAGCAGCCTACCTTTCTGCAGGCTTCCCCAGCTGTACTGTTAGTAGTAAATCCTCATTATAGTGATAAATCAGCCTCTCCAGCTTGTATTAAGAGCAGGGATGCCTTTACTTTAGGAAATTTAGACACTTTCATAGAATCTCATAGACTGGATATGAAACCCTTCTCTGCCCAGGCTAGCCTTCACCCACCTGATAGGTTATTTGCCTTTTTCTTTCTTGTGGTCCCTTCCCAACCCATCTTGGACAGCTCTTTCCTATTCTCAGTGGAGAACCATTGCTTTCTCTATTCCTTTGCAGTTTTTATATTTTTCCTGTATTTTAGTAAGGGCGTATTTTGTATAAATTTTGTGCCTGTGAGATTGAAACAAGAAACAGTACAGATACTTTTCAGCAGTATCTGAATGTTGAAAGCTTTGGCCTCTAAAATCCAAACTAACTTCTCTCACTTTGATTGCAGGGGAAGTCAGCTTTGTGGTCTCACCTGTTACATTATCAAGAAAACAGGCAGCGAAAACTTGCATCAGGAAGCCTCAGTAGCTCGGGTAAGATGATCCTGCTGCACCCCTGCAAAGAAATTAGTCTCAGTCTACTTGGCCATCCCTCACTGAAGTGATCATCTATAGCAGACTGTTCCAGGCCAGAGGAGTCTTTGCTCTCACGTGCTTTCTGTTATAAACATAAAAGCTCCCTGATCCGAAGAGCCTTCCAAAGGCATAGAGTTTGCTTTCATTATGATGTGCTTCTATATCCTTTCAGTCATCAGGATAGAAAAATAATAATCAGAAGGCCAGTCTTAGAATGAATTTGGGCTTATTGTGATGTTCTTGTCCTGTGTTTGTCTATGAAGCTATTTTTAGAATCTTTCTTTGACATAAGCATTGACATTACTGTATCTACCCTTTGAGTCAAGTCATTCTCCTTTCTTGGAACTCAAGGGGCTTGTGTGAATGATCTTTTACAGTTCCTTTCTGTATCTAATAAAAATTTCTGTTTGTAGAGACTTCAGAGATCATTTAGTCCAACCCCTTTATTCTATAAGAGATGAGGATCTAGATGAGATTCAAATTTATATAAGATCATGAAGTAAATTATTTGAAGAAGCCAGATTAGTAGCAAGGTTCATTGTCTCCTCTTCTAGTGTTTATTTTCTTCTGTTTTTCAGTACTGGGAGGTTGAACCCAGGGGTTTTACACTGTGGTACTATGACTTTTACAACCCTTTTTATTTTATATTTTGAGACAAGGTCTTGTTCAGGTTTGACATCCTTCAGCTTCAACCTGCCAGAGTTTTTCATTGTTCTTCATACCATCCTGTTGCATCTCTTCCATGACAGTTTCCCTCTGTCTTTTACTTCATGGCTGCATCTCCCTTTCATACTCTTTTGTTGTCTCTTCTTTGCTACAGTTTGTTTACTTGGATATTCTTACCCTAATGGTATAAGGTTAAATAGGATGAATAAATGGGTGTGAACTCTTCGCTCTTGAACTAGTTAACCTCAGTACTGGATTTGGGCGAACCATCAGTTGAAAACCAGGGACAAGAGTTTCCTATGCAGCTTTATGAGGATTTAGCAGGGGTGGGTGAGGTGGGAGGGCTGCTTTCTCCATGTGAGAGCAGAGACTTCACAAGATTATAGAAATTATTTCTGAGGGATAAACTGTAACCCAAAATCCTCCGCTTGGTGGTGAAAATAGTAATTGTAAACCGTGGGCAAGATGTAAGGGCATGTAGATGTTGCAGCGTTTCAGCCTCCTGGAGGCCTGAGTGCCCTGACACAAGTCCTTCATGTGTTCCCTTGGCTCTTCTGGAGCCAGTTTTGGAGCCAGACTAGGACGTGAATAGCAGCTCCCACCAGAATTTCTGCTTCTGTATATATGATGAACACATGATAGATTGGGATCCTGCATTGTAGTCCTGACTACCAGTTGGTGATCTAGCCAAAGCTACTAAACTCACTGAACTTTAGTGAACCTGCTCTGTTAAGTGGGGTAATTGTGCTTCCTTGACAATCTTAGAAATTGATAGAAAGTTAAATGAAATAATGTACATAAAATACAAAATATGATCTCTAATGAGAATCTAATAAACATTTATGATGTGATTCCTTATTATCAGTATAACCAACTATTTCCCATGGAAACTTGTGATTTGAGTAGTCAGCTGTTTGAATCATCAGATCTCTTTGGACATGACCACTTTTGCTGTTCTAGGAATACTTCTTGATTCAGAACGGAGGAAGTCTGATGCCAGCTCAGTCATGTCTCCCCTGAGGATCTCTTTGATTCAGGATATGAGGTCAGTCTGGGCTCATATATAATAGGCCATTAAAATCCTGTTTTCGTTTGTCACTTTGGTGTCCACTTAAACAGGATCTCAGGGGTTGTTACTGAATCACAGCTTTTAGGAATTCCGTCTTACTTTTTTCATGCTTTTTGATACATTTGTCAAAATGGTTTCCTGGCATTTTTGGAGAACTACATCAGGTAAAGAAGCATAGGGCTCAGGGATAAGGCCCAGGGCTCAGGGTTAGCCTCATTTTTTGAAGGCTCTATTGTCTTTTTCCTTCAAATTCTGGTGAACTTGTCTGGTAAGGCAATATTGAAGCCCAAAATTTAGAAAATAAGATAGATGGACTCTCAGCAAGTAGCATAGGGTTTCCTTTCTAGGCCCCATTGCCTTTTCAGGTGAGATAGTGGTAGTGAGTTCATCTCCCATCCATACTCCACTTGATTTTTTGGTTTTCTTTCAGGCACATCCAAAACATTGGGGAAATCAAGACTGACGTGGGGAAGGCCAGAGCATGGGTGCGATTGTCCATGGAGAAAAAGTTACTTTCCAGACACTTGAAGCAGCTTCTCTCAGAGCATGAGCTCTCCAAGTAAGACCACTCCACTTACCTTGTTTTGAAACTCTGTATCACTGTTTTTATTGTTTTTATCTCTTTTAAAAATAACTTTTGGACTTGACAATAAATAAAAACAGTGATACAGAGTTTCAAAACAAGATAATAGATTAACAGTGCTTAATATATACATATTTTTATCTTCAAAATAGTTGTTCAGATTATAAAATACAGGCATAGAAAATTAAACAATTGTATTTCAAGAAATGCAGATTAAAAGGAATGGACTTTGGAAAAAATTTGGTGTAAGGTAATTGCTCTAAAGATCTGATTTTATCCAAAGTAAACTAATGTTTAGACTGTTTATTATGTGTGTGAAATATAGCAGTAAACCAGGTTTAAAGTCTTGATTAAAAATTAGAAAGCTCACCTGAGAAGTTAGGAAAAGCAATTCTGACAGTGGTTTAATTTGACTCCCTAAAGTGACAAAATTTAGGAGTAAAATCTGAAGATTGGGAAGACAATTGAAAGAGAACAAGTGAACATGGTAGTCAGAGATTGCAAGAGCAAATTTGCATACCAGATTCTAGAGGACCTGAATGTGTCCTGAGAAAATGTGTCATTGTAGCTGTGTAGGCACCAGGGTCTGATAGGATGTGGGTCATTCCTGTTGGCCAGGTGAGTGTCACCTGTCAGGAGAGGTTGCAGTCAGTAGGAGGCAGGTGGAAGGGGTAACACAAGAACTTTCTGAAGGCCAGGACGTGGTTGTGTCTAATGTGCATGAATTTAAGGGACTTGGCAACAGCACATAAAACTCAGGAAGCTGATCTTGTTTTCTTTAAAACTGTAGTCCTGTCAGAAGATACAAGCTCAGTTTATTCAGTACATAGTATCTTCTCACCTGATAGTCTGACTCCTGTGCTACTCCAGTGAGTGGGAAATGAGAGTTTCGCTTCTATAGATTGCAGTTTGAGGGGATACAATATAGGAAAGAGAAAGGGAACTCCTTCGGGTATCACCTTGTTTTGTGTTGCCATAGAGTGCTGTGTACTTTATAAAGAAAAGAGGTTTCTTTAGCACACAGTTTGGGCGGCTGAAAGTACAAGATTAGGCAACTGCATCTGTTTGGCATTTAGTGAGGGTTTCCTTGGCTATATCACAGTGTGGTGGAGAAATGCAAAGGAAAACAGTCACAGGCAGAAGGGACACTGAGGTAGCCTTGCCTTACAACAATCTGCTCTCATGAGAACTCACCCATGAGACCAGCATTCATCTCTTCTGGGGATGGTGCCCTGTGGTCTAATGACCTTTCAATTAGGCCTTATCACCCAAAGATTCTGTCACATTGAGCTTCCAGCATCTAACCTTAGACAACACACTCAAATCATAGCAACCTCTGCCCTATATCCTCTCATCTTTCCCCCCAGTTTGCTTAGAACTCAGCCCTATCATACCATTCATTCTTTTGAGGATGTCTTCAGCCCTTGTCTGTATTTCTGTATGACCCCAGTCCCTGACCTCTCCTCACTTGTTCAACCTCTTGAGGTCAGTCATAAATTTCTGCCAACTTTTTCTTAGCAATGTGGTCCATTTCTGCTATAGGCATGCATAACGTTTATTATAGTATTGTTTTACCACTGATATGCCATAGTTATCAGCTTGGTGGTTATTAAAATGTGGTTTTTATTGAGGGCATGTACCTTTTCCAGTGCTGAGCATGCTGCCTGACCCTTAGTAAGGATTTAGCCAGTACACATAAAATACATGCATAGCTGTACAGACAGGTGGAGAAGAGCCTTCAGAGAATACATTTTGATAGCATGTTCTGGAGTCTCTAGCTCCAGCTAGCTTCTAAGAAAGACTGCAACTTGGAGATGGAATAAGGTGAGGTGTAGAGTAAGGGGGCCAGATATTCATGGAACTCATTGAACTGCATGTCCTAAAGGAACAAATTAGGTAGCTCCTGTATTGGGAACCCAAACTCTTTTTTTTCTTGACTTTTCTGCAGTGACTAATAGTATGTGCAATGTCCCTTTATCTTGAAACTGACATCATATGGCTGTTATGACCTGTTTCCATGCTGTTCCCTTTGTTTTCTTATTCTTTTGGGATATTGGCTTTTACAGCCCTCCATGTTCTGCATGCCACATGCCTTTTCCTTGTCACCTTCCCCTACCCATTCTCATGACTTTTGTCACCTCTTAGCAGGGGACTCCCACTTCTGAAACTTGCAGCTCTGATGATTCTTCTGAGCTGCAGCCCTGCATTTATTTCCACTTAGATGTCTTAGCTGGAGCTTAAAACAAAAGCAAGTTTCATCATGTGTTGACCACAACTGCTTCTCTCTCCAGTTTTGTTAATGTCATCAGTGTTCTCTCTAGACATCCTTCCTCCACTCCTTTTTACCTACATTGCAAATTTGGAGTTCCTTTTGACTTCTTGCTCTGTTTTACTTCTCATATACACATTTTTAGTCCTTAGTTTCTTTTTTTTTTTTCCAGTCCTTAGTTTCTCCTTCACATAGTTCCTTCATTTTTTTCCTGCACTGTTTTAATTTAATTAATTTATTTTGGTAAGTTAAAATGAATTTATTACTGGGCATAGTAGCTCACACTTGTAATTCCAACACTTGGGAGGCTGAGGCAAGAGGATGAGAGTTAGAGACTAACCTGAGCTACAAAGTGAGCTCAAGGTAAGCCAGAACTACATAACAAGACCCTGTATCAAACAACCACACACCAAAACAAGGCATTAATTGTAGTTCACCTAACCTAATGAACATCACAGCACAGCAGCACAGCACATGGCAGTGTACAGGTCATGGGTCCTCTGCGGTGGTGTTGTCTGGCTAGCTGCTGCTATTCAGCATCCTGAGAGGCCCTGCCTTATTTTAGTCTTTATTCCCTCCTTAGCTGCACTAACTTCACATTTTCTGGAGTGGCTCTTGGCTCTCCTTTTATTTCCAAGCAGGCCTCTTTATTTCTAGGCAGGGCAGATTTCAGAACCTGTTACTTAACAGAGCAAGTTGCAGTTTTTAGACTACTAAAAACTTAGGGCCTTAACTTTATTTGATGCTAGTCTAACATTTTAGTTTCATGGCTGACTGAATACTTCCCTGAACCCACAGTCCTAGCCAAACTCATTTCCACACCAGTCCTTTCTCCTGAACAGCATCGATCAAACCTGTGCTATCCTTCAGGCTCCTCTTATTCTAAAACACCTTCTAAGACTGTTAAAACTCATGGTCTTTAAATTACTAGAAAGAATCTTTCATTTGGTAACTCATTATGGGCAGTGTTATACCGTAGTCTTACCCAGCTTATTCACTTAGACTGAATTGAGGCCAGGTGCTTCCCTCTCGAGCACCTAAACTTCATACGCCTTAGCTGGTAAATTACCTGTTGAAGGAACTTTGTAAGTCTATCAAGGTGGACCCTCAGGATCTCCTGACTCCCAGTTCTCTAGGGTTGTAATGTGTCTGGTAATAAAGACAGTTTCTCTGTCTGTCTGTCTGTCTGTCTGTCTCTCTCTCTCTCTCTCTCTCTCTCTCTCTCTCTCTCTTTCTCTTACCTCTGTGCCTCTCTTTATCTCTCTGTCTGTCTCAGTCTTTGTCTCTCTGACTGTGTGTCTCTCTGTCTGTCTCTCTGTATCTTTCTCTGTCTCTGTTTCTATTTCTCAGTCTCTCTGTGTCTCTCTGTTTTTCTTTTTGTCAGTGTCTTCATTTGGACAAGAATGCCATGCAGCTGCAAAAGGCCTAGAATATCAGGGAGAGGGGTTGCCCTTTGAAGAATGTGCAGTGGAGATGAAAGGAGAAATCTTAAAAAGGGAAGGACATGCTCTACAGAGCTCTTCTTTTACCTCTGACCTGGGTCAAAGGCATAAGCAGAAGTCTGCCTGTCATTGCCTCAGAAACTCCTGGGCCTTTCTTTCATCAACATTCAGAGGAGTGTTTGTGACTCATGGCTTTAGCCATGGTAATGAGTGGTGATCACAGACCCCTTGCCATTGCTATTGACATTTTGTACACTGTGACAGCCTGACTAGAAAGCATTAGAGAACCTGTACCATCCATGATGGAAAGCCACCCCCAGTTTAGGAGAAACTCCATAATCTTTCATCACTTTGTGTTACGGTAGTGTCAGCCTTGGGCATAAGGCAGTGTGTGAGTTTTGTTGCTTCTGCCTGGGCTTCACACATTCCTGTTGAACAGCTTGAACCACTGGTGGTACATGCATGACTATCCCAGTGTACCTCTGGTGTACAAATAGATCTAATAATTCTATTGGTCGTTTTATTAATAAAATAAAATAAAACAGTAGGACAGTCATGCATGTACCACCAGTGGTTCAAGCTGCCCAACTGTAAGGCATACATTATGGCCCCATTGTGAACTTGTTAAGCTGCTTTCTCTCTGTTTGAAGAGACCACAAGGAACTTGAGACTTGATATCTTATGCTTCCTTTAACTCTCTGCTCCTAGAACTAGGTAATTATAACTTTCTTCTCTCTTTTTGTCTGGACACTGATTTGTTGCCTTCTCTCCTCCAGAAAGTTGTACAAGCGCTATGCCTTCCTACGCTGTGATGACGAGAAGGAGCAATTCCTCTATCACTTGCTCTCTTTTAATGCTGTCGATTACTTCTGCTTTACCAATGTCTTCACGACGATCTGTGAGTAGCTGTATGCTCCCCGTTGGCCTGCTCAGACCACCATGGTGAACCTGCCCCAGGCTTCCTCACTGTCCCATTTCTAACACATTTTCACCGGCTTGAACCATCAAAGGTGTATGCATGCCTGTCCCATCAGATGGTTTATACCACTATGAGACTATCCGTGCCATCCATTGGGACACTCATGTATGTACCACTGGTGGTTCAGAGTCGTCCAGCAGTGAGACATAGAAATTACAGCCCTGTCATTAACATGTTAAGAAAATAAAATAATGCTTTGTCTGCCTTTCACTTCTGTGAGGAGAAAGCACGAAGCAGCTCCTTCCTTGGAGCTGTATTTGTATTTCCCCAAAAACTTCTTGTTCTTACCTGAGTGGAGAAGCACAACCCTTTTGGCCATCAAATGATCAATGCTGTCCTGGGCACTGCTCTGGGAGCCTCAGGTGATAAAAGTGGAGTAGGTCAGAGTAGGGAGGACAGGTCACCTCTCTCCCTGCATGTCTGTCTGCTGGCCTGCAAGGTTACTTGACACAGATTTTGGAACAGGCCTAAGGGAGAAAGGTCTCTTCCTGAGATAGTAGGAAAAACTCCAGGTGACAGTGGGTTTGAATCCAGACTGGCTTTGTCCCTGACTCATGTATGTCAGCAAGCAGAGTCTACCCCTGCAGTGGGCCTCAGTCTCCTTTTTTGCAGAGTGAGAACGAGGCTTCAGTAGGGTCCCAGGCTCCTCAAGCCTCTTTGTTCTCTAAAGCCAGGATTCTTTAGTGGGTGGGGTAGTTCTTTGGCCAGCCGTTCTGGTACCTCAACTGCATACTCCTGTTTTTTATCTGACACTCATCTTCTCTCTCAGAGACAAGGCTGTGACTTAGTAAAAGTAGCATCAAACTAGAATTTAGAATACCTGGGCATAAGGTTTCCCTCTCTGTGCTGTGAAGAAGAGGTGCAATGTCTGTGTGACCTCTCCTAAGCTGGTTAAGGTTGTCATTAGAGTTCAGAAGATGAGAGATTGAAAAGTGCTGTCAAACAGGTCAGTACAATGTCAGGAGCTGGTGATAACCTTTAAAGAAAGGTTCACTTAGCTCTAATGATTGATGGGCTTGAGTTTTTGGTGTTTGGGCTTTGACCCTTGGAGGAGTGAGGCTGGGAAGGGGATTGGCTAGTACTCTAGACCCTCCAGGGCTGGGGCTGCTGGAGCTGGCCCAGCAAGAGCTGCAGTCATGCCAGTCTTCTGGGCAAGCCAGGCCCCTCAGGTATTTGAGGGGTTCCTCATTCCCCACAATGCCTTTCGTTGCTTTCCTCAAACAGTGATCCCATACCACATTCTCATCGTACCAAGCAAGAAGCTGGGGGGCTCCATGTTCACAGCCAACCCATGGATCTGTATCGCAGGAGAGCTGGGTGAAACACAGATCCTGCAGATTCCCAGGAATGTGCTAGAGATGACCTTTGAGGTGAGTTTTATCTGGGGTCCACAACCACAGTTCTGTTGGAATCTAAGTTGCAACAGCTGTTTGGGGAGTTTCTGCAGGAATTCATGGAGGCCTTGCTCTGCAGTGTTATGTGTCAGAGTGCTGACTTGTCCTGAGATAATCTGAGGCTGGAGCCAAGGGTTGACCTCGAGGAAGGGGAGCCTGCATTTCCCATCCACTCTCTGGCTGGAAGGCATTTCTTTGTCTGGGTTCGCATGCCTCCCTGTGCTTGGTAAATCCCAGAGTCCTGTCAGCTGTTGAGCCCAGGTGTTCCGCTAGACCTCAGTACTCATATCCAGAGCCTCCTACGCCTGGACCGCATTCTTCTGAGTAGCAGGTCTTTTTTCTCAACCACACCCTGCTTAGGAGATAGTGCTGTAGCACCAGCCTGGTGGACCTTTGAGCTCTCTTTCTGCTGATGCTGAGGTCCAGGTGGCAGGCAGCCAGTCAGATTTGTGCCCCCAAGGATTGCCACTCTTTTTATGTTTTTCTGACTGGCCCTATCCTCTGTCTTCTCTCACAGTGCCAGAATTTGGGAAAACTTACTACTGTTCAGATTGGCCATGACAACTCTGGGCTGTATGCCAAATGGCTTGTGGAGTATGTAATGGTCAGGAATGAGATCACAGGACATGCTTATAAGTAAGTGTTCCCCTTCTTGTGCCCTGCAGTGGTGGGGCAAATTATACCTCAGGGGCTGTCTTTGAAGCTTGTAGATGTACGTACTCCAGGATCCTTAGTGATTGGCTGAGGCAACTTCCTGTTGGTTCTCTTCATGCACTAGAAAAGAATCAGAAGAAGAATTCCAAAGTCAAGATGTGATATATTGTTGTGCTTCGGTCTCAGGCCACCCATGCTATTCAGGTGGCTTCTCTGATGATGGGATGGTAGCATAACCAGGGCCTCAAAGGAGTTCCAGCATGATTTTATAGCTTCCCCTTAGGGAACTTTATTAATGGCTCTTGTTGAGCAACAGAGAGACAAAGACATTGGAGGACCTGGAAATTCTGATGGGACTTTGCCTACCTTTAGGTTCCCATGTGGCCGGTGGTTGGGAAAAGGCATGGATGATGGAAGCCTGGAGCGGGTCCTGGTTGGGGAGCTGCTCACATCCCTGCCTGAGGTGGATGAGAGGCCATGCCGGACCCCACCACTGCAGCAGTCCCCTAGCGTCATCCGGAGGCTCGTTACCATCTCTCCTAACAACAAGCCCAGTAAGCTGGGGGGCGGGGGGGGGGGGGAATCGTACTTAATGCCACTCAGCTAGGAGTGGACAGGTCTCTGGGGGCCTTCATCCTGTGCATCTGCCCGAGGGACCACCTCTGCTGACAGACCGCCAAAGAGATTCAGCACTTTCTTCTTACGGGTTGGTGATAGTATGTAGCACTCTCCTCAGAGGCCTGGGAGGAGAGCAGGAAAGCTCATGCAGCCCAGGCTGGTGCTTGTTATGATCTTATAGAAGAAAGGGGCCTACTTTCTGGCCTTCTCATTCTGATTTTTAGGCTTCACAGTCAAGTCTTGGCTATATATTGGTTGTCAGCATTTCTTAGAACTCTTAAGTATTAACTTTGGCTTTCCCTCCACTATTTTGGGAAGGGCTATTTCAACAAAGTTGAGTGGGCAAAAGTCTCTGCTTTCTGGAGTCTTGCTGCCCTATGCATCCCGTTAGGCTTTCCTCCTTGTATCATTATTTCCTACACAGTCAGTCAACTAAGCACTCGGAGATTGATGTGGATGTCTGCTTGATTTTTATTAGAGCTGAACACTGGGCAGATCCAGGAGTCCATTGGGGAGGCAGTCAATGGCATTGTGAAACACTTCCATAAGCCTGAAAAAGAGGTGAGCCTTCCTGCCCTCCAGTCCAGGGTCTCAGGTTGAGTAAAAGGGAATCTTGATTTTGCACTTTCCTTCCTGGGCTCTCCAGGTCCATGTGCTGTGGATAGCCAGAGCCTGGTAGATCTGTGCCTCAGTAGTTGGGGCTGGAGCCAACTCCTTCCTCTGGGGCCCCTTGCCTCTCTGGTTCTCTGTTTTCTTCCACCTTGATGACACAGTGGGATCTCCAGGCTCCCCTGGTAAACATGCTGATTCTTGACTCCCTCTAGACTGCCTGGTCCCTGTGAACAGTGGCTGTACTGGCTTTAATTCCTCCTGGTAGGGAATCTTCTTGCGTGTGACCTAGATCCATTGTTGTTCCTTACCTATTCCCTTGCAGCTATTTTCTGAGAGCTGCTCTGAATCAGAATGCATTGTGCCAGGTTCTGGGGAGCAGGGATGATCCTTGCAGTCTTTTGCCAACTCTGGGCTGTGATTTGGGGATGCAGTGGTGGGAGACAACTCAGTTGAGACCAGCTTGTTACTCACCCCTGTTTCCTTGCTTAGCGAGGCAGTCTGACACTGTTGCTTTGTGGAGAATGTGGGCTTGTCTCAGCCCTGGAACAGGCTTTCCAGCATGGATTTAAATCACCCCGGCTCTTCAAAAATGTCTTCATTTGGGATTTCCTGGGTGAGTTGGATGAGGGTATAAAGGTAGGAAAAATGTGGGGCAGGGGGTTCCCAGCATGGCATGGACTCTGACCACTGGGGCCTGAGTGCAGAATCCAATTGGATGACTTTTAGATCTGTTGTTTGTTCTGGTTTTATTTGCTGGAAATGACAGGAGCCCTCTTCCCCCTTCTCAGTGAACCTTTACTGAGACCTGGGAAGAGAAGATTCTTTCTGCTCTTATCCAGCATGGGCTTAATCCTGAGTCTCACTTCCACTTTGCTGATCCAGAAGGCCAGCTGAGAGGGGTGGATCCCAAGCTCCATGTATGGTATCCACTCAGAGAACTTTTATGGGAAAAGCCATCCCCAGCGCTTTCTTGTATCTTCAGACTAGGGGAAAAAATCATCTTTACATTAAAAGCCATATAAATGCATTTTTAAAATAAGGCTCATTTTGAAAGATGACCAGTGATTCACATTATTCTAATGCAGTTGTCTGCATGGACTTGAAGAGGCTTGCAGGGTACACAAACAGGTGGGTTTTAAGAAACTTTATCACTGGCAAGCTTTTCTGTTCTTCACAGAAAAAGCACAAACCTATTATGAGACATTGGAGCAGAATGAAGTAGTCCCTGAGGAAAACTGGCATACAAGAGCCCGCAACTTCTGCCGCTTTGTCACTGCAATTAACAACACTCCTCGGAACATTGGCAAGGACGGCAAGTTTCAGATGCTGGTGTGCTTGGGAGCCAGGTACTGCAGCCCCGGGGGCCCAGAGGACACGGCAGCCAGGCTTAGAGGTGAAGCAGAGTTTAGTATTGTGGTGGGTGGCAGTGCATGGTATCCAGGGTCCCCTGGGCAGGAGATGGCTCGAAGGGCTCCTTAGAGGCTGCTAGTATCTGTTGTGTCCTGTCTATGTGCAGCAATCTGTTGGGGGAAAGCAGATGTAACTGTTAGAAGTGGGACCATGTTTTCACAGGAAAGTTCAAAATCACCCCAGTGGGGAAATTGGAAGCAGAATATATATGTATTTATTCCTTTAGTAAACCTTTGTACCAGCATAGAACATGGTAGGAAGAGGGCTGAGTAAAACATATCACTGCCATTTAGAAGTTTACTTGTTCCCAGCACTTGAGAGGCTGAGACAGGAGGATCGTTGGGAATTCAAGACCAGCCTGAGCTATAAAGTGAGCTCAAGGCCAGCCTGAACTGCATAATGAGGCCCTGTCTCAAAAAGACAAAAAAAAATTTTACTTGTTTCAATTTTAAAAATCAGAGAATATGAGAATCCTTCAAAGAAGTACCCACTCAGAAAGTATGCTGAAAACAGTGGGGATTTAGCTCAGTGGTGTAAGTGCCTACCTGGCAGGTACAAGGTTGTGGTACAGCCCCAGTACCAAAAAAAGAAAGAAAGAAAAAGAATGAAAGAAAGAGAGAGAGTGAGTGAGAGAGAAGGGAGGAGAGGGGGAGGGAGGGGGGAGAAGAGGAGAGGAGAGGAAGCAGAAAATGCAGACAAGGGAGGTCAGAGGAGGCTTCAGAGAGGAGGTGACTTGAAGATGACCTCTAGTGGAAGGAAGTAAGAGAATGAGGGAAGGGCAGTGACAGGCAACTCAGTTGAAAGCTGGGGTTCCTGAGGACCTGGGACAGAGAGAGTTCTTTCTCATATTAGGACAGCATTGTTTATCAGGGGTCTGAAGTTACACAAAGTTGATGCAGGTGGTGTGCTGTGGAGTAGGAATATTGGGAGGGGCTGTCCCACTGTGTCAGGTTAAAAGCGTGAAGCCCACACAGACTTGAGGCAGTATGTTTAGGACATACAAAGGAGAAAGATGGCATAAGGTTAAAAATAGACTAATCCAGGCACCATTCAGGAGGCTGAGGCAGGATGCCTTAAATCCAGGAGCTTGAGGACAGCCTAGGCAACATAACAAGACTCTGGGTCAAAACAAACAGACACAGACCCTAGACCCAGATTTTCCAGTTCACATCTCAAGTCAGTCACTTACTAGTGTGTGATGCTGGACATCTGTAAAGTGGAGATAACAATACACCTGCCTTCTAACCTGGGCAGTCATAAGGATTAAGTCTCTAACTGCTGGCCTGTGTGAAGTGCTGTGGGAGTCCGCCCTGACTCCTGGTGTGGGTGGATAAGCACTGCAGCCTGGGGCGCTCCGATCGGTGTCCTGGGCCTGGGCAGCTCCCAGTGGAAGCCAGACTCTGGGAGGGAAGGGAATGGCCTGTGGGAGCTTCTCCAGCTTCGGGCTTAGTTGAGGTGTCCCCGCTGACCTTGTGTCCTCTCTTCCTTACCTCTTCTCTGCCTGGCCTGGACCGCCTCTGCCCCATTAGAGATCACCTGCTGCACCACTGGATCGCCCTGCTGGCCGACTGCCCCATCACCGCACACATGTATGAGGATATGGCGCTCATCAAAGACCACACACTGGTCAACTCCTTGATCCGTGTCCTGCAGACACTGCAGGAATTCAACATCACGCTGGAGACATCCCTTGTCAAGGGCATTGACATCTGACCTCACAGCACCAGCCGGCAGCCAGACCCAAAAGACTCTCCCTCAGCTTGGCCCTTCTCCCCAGAGGGATGCACGCAAGCTGTGCAGGGGATGGAGAGGAGATGTACACTCACTGTAAAAAGAAAACTAGAGGATTTTTGGAAAAAAATAATCTATTTTAGAGTTTATTTGCTGATTTGCTTTTTACACACTTTCATGTGAAAGAGTGATAGGGAGAGGGAGCGAGGTTGGTGCCGCTTATTTTGAAGCTGGCGCCCTCCCTCGCATGGCCACACACCGGGAGCCTGCGGCCTCCTGGGCTGCGCCTGTGCGCAGGCCATTCTGCTTCCTCGCCCTGACGTGTCGATGAGGCCATTCCACATCGTTTTTAAACTAATGTTTTCTATATTAACATTATTATGGATATTTGGCTCTCATGGGCCACATACAGGTGTGCTGAGCGGGAAGCCCCATGCTCCAATCAAGGGAATTTTAGTAGTGCCTCTAAGCGAGCACTGAGGAGTCAGCCCCATGTCATGTTTTTGGTTTTTGTTTTTTCAGTCAGTATTATTTGGGAACGAGACATGCCGGGACACGTCAGTGCTGTCCCTCTGCAGAAGGGCTTGTTTCCTCGTGGCGCATAGTTGCACACAAGTAAACATAAGCATGTTTTAACAGCTTTTCTTTTTCTTACATTTTATTTATTTAACCCTCCATTGTGTGTTTTAAGTATTTCTTTTTCTTTTTTTCTTTTTTTCAAGAAAGGAAAAGCTTGTCACAGTCTAACCGGCTATGTTATTACTGTTAAATTTATGTTGTTTTGCAACTTAGAAACCAGCTACAGTATGGCCCACTTAATAAAACACCTGAAACAAGGCTGCTGTGCAGGTCACTGATGTTTGAAGGGAGGAGGACGGGGTGAATGGGTTAGTTATTGGCAGAGGGTGCAACTTGGTCTGCCGGAGAGGGCTGAGGAGAGAGGACCAGCTGTGCATCGCCTCTCTCCCCTGTGTGCCCCCAGGTGGCTGTGGACTGCGTACCATACTCCTGCAGGCCTGGGGTCTCCTTGGTTCTTCTCCCCACAGGGCCAAGAGCTCTCATAGATGGTAAGAGGCTAACTAAAAAGGATGTAGGTAAGAGTTACTTTCTCACTCTACAGAGACTGAGGAACAGTGTAGAAAAACCAGGCCAGGATTACAAAGATTGTCACTTGGCTGACACAGGATGAACCATTTTTTAAAGATAAGGGAGACCGCATGTGGGAACATAGAGGACCTTGTCTGCCCTAAAAAGGAAAAACCCTTCCTTGGGAGAATGGCTTTTCCAGGGATGGTTAAGTGGGAGAGTTTCATAAAGTCTTCCCAAACCCCTTAGTCATTACATCATAATAGTTCTTTAATTTCTTGGGTGCAGGTACTTCCTCTCTGCCTGCTTCATACTGAGCCTGCCCCCTAGACCATGAGTCCCTATGGAGCAGAGGGAACCTCTTGTCCATCCCTGGCTCCATGCCTGGGGCATGGTGAGTGTCCTCTGAAGGTTTTTAGAAGGTTTTTAGACTGGAGTCCCAGAGAGCTGCAGTACGGAGTCCTGCCAGCAGGGGACGTGAGCAGGCCAAACTGCACCCAGCTACCTGAAGGCCCCTGAGTCTTCATTTCTTTTGGAGGCAGGGAGGGAAGGTGTGGGGAGGATGGGCTATGCCTCTGGAGTAGGAAGAGATGATTCCTGGCCAGAAAAGAAGGGAGCATTAGACTCAGCTGTGTGTGTGCATGCTTGGGGCCTAGGCCCAAGCTTACTTTAAGCTGAGAGTTTTACAAATGTGCTTCTCCCTTTCACAACTCTGACGCAAGTGTAGATCACCCTAGATTTGCAGGCAAGGAAATTGAGGCTCAGAGAAGTTCATTGCTTGCCTAAGGCCCCACAACTCTTAAGTGTTGTGCAGTTTCCAAATTTGTGCTTTTCCTTTGATAATGACTCCCTTATTTGGTTTGAGTCTCTGCCCAGCTGTCTTCAGAGACTTATCCTAACCTTTCAGAAAGACTGACTGGTTCCATCAGTCACTTTCTATTCTGTTCTGTTTTCCTTTCTAATACCTGCAAATTGTTTATTCTTTGGGTGTTTGTTTGTTTGGGTTAACCAACTCACAACCTTGCACTTGCCAGGTAGGTGCTTATACCACTAAGCTAAATCTCTGGTCCCAACACTTCATTCTAAAAACAAATTTAGAAAGGTGAGAGTTGATCCACTTTGTTCATTGAATAGTATCTGACATCTGATAGGTACCCTGTGTTTAGAGTAACAGATGAATTCATTGATAGGGGTTAAGACTACAGACTTTTAGAGCTGATTTCTTAAGTCCTATCTTTGTGCTGTCCTGACCTAGGCCAACCTGTGTAACTTTGCTGAATGTTTGCGCACTTGTCCACACAATGGGTCAGTAATAGTGTCTGCATCCTAGGGATATTGTAAGGATTAAGTTGCCTAGAATATGTTAGGCTTGTGTAAGTGCTTGCTAAATGTCAGTTGTTACCCTATTGGACCCAGCCCTGTCTTGGAGATAGCTGAGACTCAGACTCCTAACTTGCAGAACAGTAGAGGAAGATGCCGTCGGGGACTATGATGCCAGGAGGTTTTGACCATGGCAGTTCTGCTGTGTGGAGGATTCTCAGGGAGAGGACATGGGATGACATGACCTGGATGTGTGAATGTGCCCAGAGATCACAAAGCTGGAGAGTCCAGAGTCCCCTCTGAGCTAGGGGATGGTGCAGGTTTGTAGCTCTCTCCCTATAAAGCTAGAGGAAAAAGCCTGACAGGTACTGAAGTGCTCTGAAAAAATGTGGACTAATTGGATATATGAACACAGGTTGTAGGCACAGAAGTCACTGCAGTCACCAGTGTGTGGCTTTCTGGAGTGTTAGTGCTGTGGCTCCCCTTATCTGATAGGAATGAAAGCCCATGATCTGAGCACAGCTGCTGGGTTGGGCTGCTGGAGATGAAGGTGGCCAAGGGAGTCACTGGTGACAGGTGCTCATAACCAAAGGGTCTGCTCACCAGCATTGACTCCATCTACAAGGGCGCTGTATGTCTCAGGGAACAGGGGAGTATTTCTAGGTAATATGGGAGTACCTCCTCTCGTTTATCTTCTCTCTGCTTTTAGAAGCTGATAACCTGAGGCAGTGTTCAAGCTAATCAGTTTGACCTTCCTGTGCAGCTGACCAGCAGGTCATGATCCTGTGTGATGGATCATGGGAACATCCAGCATTCATGTTTCAGTGAGGGTATTAGTGACTTGGGCAGCACAGCAGCAGAGACCTTTGGCCTATTCAGGAGATGCAGCTGAGAAGGTGGCCATGACGCTGTTTTATATGTTAGGGCTCAGCTGGGACCATGTAGCCTGCTGTTTTTTTCTAATTGCTGATTCAGCTGTGAATATTTCACTTTCTACTGTGCTTTGTTTCCTAACCTGCTGCAGACCCCTTCTGGAATGATGTGTGATAATGTAGCTCAGTACTTCAAGGACACTCAAGTCAGCTGCATCCTGTGGGCCTAGCCAGGCCTCCATAGCATCTTTGGGTAAATCTGGTGCACTTGAGCCAGTTGTCGGCTTCTGTACCTGCTTTGGTTCTGTGCTTTCCAGACTCTGGGATTTCGGGGATTGGTAAGTAAACAAGCAGATGAACTCAGTCAATTTTGATAAGCTAAACACCCCTGTAATCACTGCCCACATTCAGTATAGAACTTTGCCAGTCCCCCAAATCCAGGAAACTCACTGTGCGTCCTAATCCCAGCTGTCTCCCTCTTGTCCTCTTGGCTTAAGTAATTATTCCCCTAAGTTTCTTTTTCGCTTTAACACTCAACTCTGCATTCTTATGCTCCTTAAAAACTTTTCAATGCATGTTTTAAGTCTCTTTTAATCTAAAGGATCTGCTCAACTCCTTTCTTTTCCTTACGACTTGTTTAAGAACCTGGGCCTGTGATGGCTCTATGGTACTCGCATGTATCACTGTATTATTGGCTGCTCTAAAATGTTTGCCACCACTGCCTTAGGCATTTGATCTGTAGAGTTCTCAGCCTGCATTTTGTTAATTTCATGCCAGTGGTACAATTCAGTGTGCTTCTTTATCTTCTGTATTGCCTACAAATGAGCAGCTAGATCCAGTGAGGTGTGATGGCATACACCTCTAATCCCATCACTCTTGGGAGGCTGAAGCAAAAGAATCACAAGTTTAACAGACTGAGCAATTTAGCAGGACCCTGTTCAAAATTTTTAAAAATGAACGAAGGGTTTGGAATGTAGCTCCGTGCCAAAAGGACTTGGGTTCATTCTCCAGTACTGAGAAAAACCCAAGTTTGATCTCTTTGATGAGTCTTGATGGTGATGGGCTCATTTATCAGGAAGCAAATAATGTCTGGTCTCCACATTCTATTATCAGCCATGAATTTTCAATGCCTATATCCAACAAACACAGGTAACCAGAAGTTTTTACATGGAGATATTATAGTCTCATTTTGTTTCCATTTATTACATGGAATGGGTTTGTTTGTTTTGTTTTTGAGATAAGGTCTTGCTATGCAGTTCAGGGTGGCTTTGAATTTGTTACAAAGCTCAAGCTGGCCTGAAACTCAGCAATTTTGCCTCAACCTCCCAAGTGTTGGAATTACAGGCATGTGCCACCCTACCTGGCTCTTTTAATGGTTTTGAAGGAGACATTTCCTTTTCTAATACTGATTTCCCTAGAGAGTTTGTGTAGGAAAAGTAATACCTAAAAGCTGCCAAACCTGATGTGTTCCCACTGGCTTGAAGCTCCTGTGGTTCAGAGCCACCCAGCAGTGAGACACATGTGAACACCTTAAAGGTTACACTTAATTTCTCCTTTTGTTTATCCAACTTTTAAGATAATGAACTGGTTCCCTGTCATCTTTAGGAGGTGACTATTTAAAAAATTTTATTATGAATTCATAGGTAATTGAACTCCATTGCAGTCATTGTCCTATCCTTGGCCTTCGTAGCCTCAGATCAGCCATTTCTTCAAAAATCCCTGGTTTCCTTACATAAGAAATGGTATTGCAAGACCATTCTTGGGCACTAGAGATGCACATTAGTTCAGGTAAGTCATTGTGTCTAAATCTATTCAGTAGGGGCCAGGGATGTAGCTCAGGGGCATAACACCTACATGGCAGGCTTGAGGTCTTAAGTTTGATCCCTGGTACAAAAAAAAAAAATCTATTCAGTAGAGAAAGCTTGTGTTTAAATCTAAATATAGTGTGTGTATTTTACATAAATATCTAGAAAAAGATAAAATTGCTATGCATACTTCAAGGCATTCATAAGATCCAGGAATTATGTATGTTAAGCTGGGCATGGTGGTACATGTCTGCAATCCTAGGATTTGGGAGGCTGAGGCAGGAGGATCACTGGCCAGCCTGAGGTCTCTACATAGTGAGACCTTGTCTTGAGAAAACAAAACAAAAATTTTAAAAATGTTAAATGCAAATATAAATGTATGTGTGTGTATATCTCATATACCTTATGATTTTATAGTGATATCTTTAAATTCAGGATCATAGGATTTTTATTTTACTTTAAATATATTATGTCTTTATCTCTTTTTCTATAATGAGAACATTTTTTTTAAGAGTAGGAAAACTTAGAGAAAGAGTGAGCTCCTGACACAGAAGTGGTCCCAAATAAGTCACCAGAGAACAGGGTTTTCTAGGGCAGAGGGATTGATAGGCTAAAATGGCCTCTTATTATCCACTTTATCCCACATAATACACATAGCCATCTCAAAATTACAGTATTAATGCTTCCATCACCAATTAGGGTCATGGGAAAATGGTTAAACAGGTTTTTTGAATCCCCATTCTTAACCCCCCCCTCCATTTTTAAAATAATTATCCTCTCTCTCTGACCAATCATATACTATTTCTGTTGACTTGTTTTTGTTTGTTTGTTTCTGCTTTTTGAAAAACAGAAGCCAAGGCAGACAACACCTGCAAAAGCTAAAGGGGGATGGAGCCGGGGTCTGCAGGGAGAGAACCTTCAGGTCTGGCTCTGTGAGGATCGAGCGGAGGGAAGATGGGGTAGGAAAATCATTAGACTACAGATCAGCTCTGGGAACAATTTCAGTCAAGTTGTTGGGGTGTCCCAGAGCAAAAGCTGTCTGAGGCGAGTCCCAGGTGGGCAGGACGGACGCATCGGTGCCCCATGGCCCTTATTACTGTCTAGAAGCAGCCTAGCATTCACCAGGGAAGTAGCGGAGCCTGCCGTTGGTTACACTGGCCCTCAACCCTCTGATCCTCAACAGGTTCTCAGGAAAGGGATTAATGCTAAATTGACTCAGCCAACACAGTCTGCCCTTGCACGGCCCAGATCCTCTTTTTTCCATGCATGTTTGGGGAATGGCTCCTAGGGAGAAACCAGTGTGTTTCAAGACTAACTTCATCAACAGTGAGTATGATTTGTCTCCCAAAGCTCCCTCTTGAGCTGTGCCTTCAGCAGGCCATTCCAGTGCTCCTGGACCTTGGCAACTTGTGGATGGTACAGTGCGTGTGACCAGTACATCTTAGTGTCACGGGCCACTCCCTCACCAGCTACCCTGTGAAGTGGACCCCTGGTTTTGTGCTGTTTTGGGTAGCGCTCCATACTGGTGGATCAGATTCTTTATGAGCTTCTAGGTATTAGTGCTACATGAGATTCTCTGGAAAGAAAAAGGAAATCTATTCTAAGAATAAGTTCCTATCCTCATGAGAATGAGTTGCTAGCCCTGCCAGACTAGCAGAAGCTTGACATCACTGACTTACTGCCAAGTGGCTGCCTGGTCTCCGTGAGGATTAACAGCACTGTGGGCCTTCATGTTGGTCTCTGCTGGCAGATTGGACTCTGCAAGTCAGCTGTAGCCAGACCAGCTTTGGTGTATGGGAGTCTGGGCTATTGGGCCCATGTGTAACCTCTGTCTCTGCCATTGTGACCAAGTCCACACTTGTTCTATTCCAGGACGGCCAAAGATGGACTTAGCTACACCATTTAATCTACTTGGTGGCTCAGTTCTTTTCTGTGGAAGATCACTTCACCCTATATGTTATGAGAAGCAAAAATCTTCACGTTTTGTGCTTACTCCTAAATATCCATCTACTTTCCTCCACCTTAGATCTCTTTGTCCCCAGTCCTCCAGACTGTTTCTATCCAGGCCTCTGACAAGCAGCTGCCCAGGAGTGTGTACATAGCCTCCTACACACAGATCTCCTTCCATCAGCAAGTGTGCCACCAACAGCTCTGCTCACCTTAAGACTTTTCCTTTACACTGTGTCTCAAGACAAATCCTGAATTTGGCTGTCAAGCACCCTGTATTAATTGTTGGCTTCTATCTGCATACAAAGCCGATCGATTAGTAAACCTGGCTCAATTACTATTTTCATCATGACAGGACTGACAGAACCCAGTCTGTAATGGCAGTTTTGGACATATTGTCACTTGATGGTCAAGCATTTCATCCAAATGAGGGCCTAGTCATGTGCCAGGAGCTTTCTCAAAAGGTATATAATCATCTGCTTCAGATGGCATGGCTTTGCTCCAGAAACCCAGGCGCCTGCTTTGTGATTCTTTCAGTGGAGCCTACAAAGAGGTCCATATTGCATCTTTACCCATCACTGACACTTCCAACACCATAGAATGCTGGATTATAGCATCCAAATGCCAGGCAGTTTGCCCAGCCACATGGCCTTCCTGCAGGGTCCTTTTCTTCTCTGGGCCCAGCTCAAAGCTAGTAGCTTCTCTGCCAGAGAATTCCTAGGAACGGAATGTGCAGCCTCCAGAATCCAAAGAGGCTTCCTAAGGGCTGTGTTTCCTTCTTTGTGGTAGAGAATGCAAAAAACATTGATTTGTCTTTTACCTTTTTTTTTTTTTTCTTTTTTTTTTTTTTTTGGTCCTGGGGACTAACCCAGGCCCTGCCACAATCTGAGTGAGTATTCTAACCCTGAGCTATGCCCTCAGCCCTGCCTTTTACTTAGAATGGGATCTACTGGCACAGTACCCACTGAATGCCTAAAACTTTCATGTGTTTTCTATGCCAGTGGGACAAGGTATCAGAAACATTCAGCATTCATGTGGAACAGGCAGCAGTGTTCATTTACAGTTTTCCTCCAGAGCTGTTAATGCTCTTGCCTTCAGTCATAGTCTAGAGATCTGGGCCAGCCCACAGAACATCACACAGGTCCATGACAGTGATGAAAGCATAGTGATTGAGTGAGATAAGCAAAAGGTGCATAGTTTATCAGAGCAGCTGCTTGGGAAGGTGGATGGTGAACACTAAAGACACAGGCACTTGCTATTTTTGTGAAGTTCTGAGGTTCCTTGGCCGCATCTCAACTATGCAGGGCTATGAAGATCATCAGAAGGTTTTTTTTTTTATATCACTATTCTTAGAACCCTGAGAAATTGCAGGCTTTCCTGGAGGTAAGTGACATGTTTGCATTTTGAGCAAAGGATGTAAGCACCCCAGTGAGTAGCGACAGATGAGCACAGTTGGAGTTGGGGTGGGAGAGAAGGGAATGGATTCTGGTGTTGCTTCAGAGATAAGACTGACAGGATCTGCTTATGCATTAGGTTAGGGGAAGGAAGGAGTATTGCTAAGGAAATCTCCTAGGTCCTAGAGGTACATAGACTACACTTCAGTTCACACTGCAGACTTGTGCTTTTAGCCAACCTAAAGTGTGTGGGGATATGTATGCTTGAACTCACAGGACCACACTCACCTGTGGGCACAGTCATTTGAACTTCCTTTCTCATACTGTTACAAGGGAGGCTGATGTACTACGAGAAGCCCTGGAACTTGAAGTTCCTTCCTGCCTTTTTGCTGATGTGAAATGAAGCCTGCAGTTTCCTTTAGGGTGGAACAGGTCCTGAACACTTCTCCCTTGGCCTTCAGGCTGGGGTCGCAGGGATCTCACCTTCCAAAAGGTTTATTATAAGGTCTGACCTTTAACTCGAGCTGCACTAGCTGGATGGTTGTGGTAACCTCGGAACTTCAGGATTAATTACTTAGTGCTGATTTCTATTGCTTGAATTTCTCAGCCAGTTCCCTAAGCTGCTCCTGACCCCAGGGAGGGACCCAGGCATCACTGTACTAATCTGTGGGTTTCTTTCCATTGTGGCTCAAGCTCTTGGTTCCTGATCTCCTGCTTCATTCTTGGTAAGCAGGACATACCTTCCCTAATGTGATAGGCAGTCATAGCCAGGTAGATCTTTTGAATTCTTAGGCTCTACTGTCTCAAAATTCTGTATCTCTGAAAGTTGTTACCAGTGAGAACCCAAATATAGAACACATGAGGAACTGGTCTCCCAATGAAGAATCATTTAGCCAAGATTTCTGGTAAGACTATAACAACTACTCTTCCTTGCCTTGTGTTTTGCTTCTTTATTTCAATTTTGGGGTTTGGAGGACATCTCTGGTGAGAACTGGAATTGTGTGACCTCAACTCAATCCTGCAGCTTCTTGAAGTTCTGAGTGGCTTGTTTTTGGACAAAGTCTCACCTTGTAGTCTAGGCTGATCCCAAACAATATGTAAGCAGGATGTGGTGGCACATGCCTGTAAGCCTAGCACTTGGCAGGCTAAGGCAAGAGGATTGCTTTGAGTTTGAGGCCAACCTAGGCTACAAAGTTAGTGCGAGGCCAGCCTGAACTGCATAGTGAAACCCTGTCTCAAAAAGACAAGAGATTAAAAGTAAGAAAAACCTCAATATGTAGTCTAGGGAGTTCTCAAATTTTCAATCTTTTTGCCTCAGCCTTGCAAGTGCTAGGGTTACAAGTATATACCACCATGCCCAGCTCCCCCTACCATCTTGAGATCACATGGATTTATACAACTTTATAGCAAAAAAGTAAGACTAAAGTTGAATTAAAATTGATGCTTGCTTTTGTTTATAAAATTTTTATACTGTTTATACTGAATTTGCAATTACAGGTGATTCATTTGGGAGAACATTTTGTTCAGTAATGTTGCTGAACCTCAAAGCTGGCATTAACCTCAGACCCTGAAGCAGCTAAGTTTTGTCTTACATGACTGTGGGACCCACACACACAGGTAATATGCCATTTCCTTTTATGTGTAAGAAAAACACATCAGCCCTGTGTTGTTGTGTGCAGGAGACAAAAGGACCTAGAAAACAAGTGATTTTTAAAAAGAAGAGAAAAATTAGGGAAGAAAATCAAAACCCATCTAGAGTGGAAAAAAAATAAAAGTAGCTCTATTTGCAGGTGATACAGTCTTGTATATTGAAAATCCTAATTATTAAAAATTACAAATAGTTTCATCTTATTAAAAAGTTTTTGCACAACAAAAGAAATCACTAATGGAATGAACAGACAATCCCACAGAGTGGGGGGGAAATATAGCCAGTTGTCACTCAGACAAAAAACTTACATCTAAAACATATAAAGAATTGAAAAAAATCAGACTCCCCCCAAATTCAAAGACCCAATCCAAAATTGGGCATTTGAGATGAATACACATTTATCTGATGAAGAAATACAAATGGGAAATAAATACATGAAGAAATGTTCAACGTCACTGGTCATTCGAGAGATGTAAATTAAAACAACACGAGATTCCATCTCACCCAGAAAGAATGGCTACCATCAAAACATCAACCAATAACAAATGCTGGTGGGGCTGTGGGGAAAAGTACCCCTTCTCCACTTTGGTGAGAATGTAGATTGGTGGAAACACTGTAAAATCAGTGTGGAGATTCCTTAACCTGGAATTAAAAACATCACACCACAGTGATATATGTACACCTATGCTTATAACAGCACAATTTGTAATAGATAAATCTTGAAAGCAACCTAAATGCCCATCAGCCAAGGAATGGATAAAAAAAGATGTGATTTTTTTATATAATGGAGTACTACTTGGCCATAAAGGATAAACTCAAGACTTTTATAGGCAAATGGATGCAATTCAAGACCATAGTCATAAGTGAAATAAATCAGACCCATATGTGTAAACATGGTATTGTCTCACTAGTAGAACAAACTTAGTGAGCAAATAAGCTTCAAAACGTACAAATAGCTATTGTGAATTGGAAAGAAACTGTTCAAAAGAAAAGACAAACTGTGCTAAGGGAAAGGAAAAAGAATAAAGGAAAAAAGAAAAATGTATACAAGAGATAGTTAAAATAGTTACACAGCTAGTTTTTCTTAGTTCATTGAAAAGAAAGTTTTGTGCTGTATTGTTTGGACAAGATATCATGCCTATATCTTGCATTCTGAAAAACTTAATAGTAAGACAGCAATATGTAATGTGTTACTTAGTGTAATTCTCCTACTAACCTGTATTGAAACTGTTTTATTTTTTTTCTCTTTAAAAAATCTGTTTGAAATAATGAAAGAGTTCAGCAAGATTTCAGGATACAGGATCATATTATGTTATTATACAGTAGCAATAAACTGAAAATTAAGATTCCATTTATAATCACATAAAAATACTTAGGAATCTTTAACAAAAGGAGTACAGAATATATATCCTAAAAACTACAAAATATCTGACAGAAATGGAGGACTTTAGTAACAGACATCCTCTGTTCATGGGTTAAGAAACTTAACATTAGTAATTGCTAACTAACACTCCCCAAACTAGTCTACAAATTCAGGGAAATCTCTTCCATTAAAACTCCCATCTGCCTTCTTTGTAGAAATTGATAAGCTGATCCTAAATTTATATGGAAATTCAAGGGACCTATAAATAGCCAAAGCAAGTTTGAAAAATAACAAAGTTATAAGATTCTAACTTCCTTCTTTCAAAACTTACTACAGTGATAGTGTAGAACTGGCCTAAGGATAGACACACAGATCAATGGAATAGAATTTAGTGCACAAATAAATCCTCACATTTATGATCAATTGAATTTTGGCAAGGGTGCCAACACAGTTCAATGGGGGAAAGAAAAGCATTTTCAACAAAGGGTGCCAAAGAGTCAGTATGCCAGAGAGTAAAAGTGGAGCCTACCACACATATGTAATAAATAAATTTTAGATTTAAAAGCTTTATGCTTCAGATGATACTTATTTCAGAAAGTAAAAAGACAACTCATAGAAAACAATATTTATAGTTTGTATATCTAACAAAGGACCAGAATCTAGTTTATAAAAAAAACCTTCTATAACTCAATAATAAAAAGGACAATCCAATTTAAAAACAGGCAT
Organism: Cavia porcellus; assembly: GCF_034190915.1. Lineage (NCBI taxonomy): Eukaryota > Metazoa > Chordata > Mammalia > Rodentia > Caviidae > Cavia > Cavia porcellus. The sequence continues at coordinate 74,116,907 of NW_026947492.1, read as the reverse complement.
ATATCTTAAAAGACATTTTATCAAAGAAGTTATAAGCTGACCAAAAACATACGAGATATTGCTAAATATTATTAGTCACCATAGAAAGGTAAAACAAAACCACAATGAGATACAGGTTAAGTATACTTTATCCAAAATGCTTGAGACTAGAAAAGTGAGATTTCAGGGTTTTTTGGATTTTTGAAATATTTACATAGACTTTACTGATTTAGCATCCCTAACTATCAAGTCCAGAGTTCAAAGTACGCCTAAACCCAAGACTTTTTTAGTATCACGGGCACTAAATACTTTGGATTTCAGTGACGCTCAACCTGTCCCACTTTACATGCACAAGGAAGGCTGGACTAGGAAAGACAGTAGCTGGACATGGCACAAACCTATAATCCCAGCTACTTAGGAGGCAGGGGCAAGAAGATCACCCGAGGCCAGGAGTTTGAGGCCAGCTTTGGCAATGTAGTGAGACCCTGTCCACAAAAATATTTAGGGCTGGAGGTATAGCTTAGTGGTAGAGCTGTGCTTAGTGTACGTCAGCCCCTGAATTCAATCCCTGGTACCACTTAGTTGAGCAAAAGAAGATACAAGAGTTGGCAAAGAGGTAGACAAATACAAATCCTCAAGCGTCGCTAGTGGAAATGTAAACTAGTGCCACTAACTGCAAAATAATCTGGCAGTTCCTCAAAAGGCCAAATATAACAGCAAGTACATGACCCAGCAATTCTACTCCTAGGTGTCTATCCTAGGCAAATGAATACATGTTAACACAAAGTTGTACATGAAAGTTCACAGCAGCAGCAGCATCTGTAATGGTCAATAGTGAATAGGTGGAAACAACCCCAATGTCCAACACTGAGGAATGGATAAGCAGACTATGACACATCCACATAACTGGATGTCATTTGGTTATACAAAGAGGTCTGATGCATTCTGTCACATGCACGAACCTTAAAAAGAGCACACAAACTGAGCATGGTGACCCAAGAGAATCCCTGCAAGTTCAGTGCTAACCTGGTTCTGAGACTGTCTCAAAAAACCCGTAAGTAAAAAGTATGCAGTGATTCCGTTGATGTTAAATATCCTGAACATTGATGTGGGCAGCAAGTAGATTAGGAGTCACGCAGATCCAGGGAGGAGTAGGGAGTAACAACAGTAGATACGGGTTTATTTCTGGGTGGTAAAATGTTCTAAAGTCAACTGTGATAGTTTGCACAACTTTGCAAACCTATGAAAAATAATAGAAGTTCACACTTTCAGTTGATAAATTCTGTAGTACATACCAATAAAACCACTAATTCAAAAATGTCAAGGCTGGTAATGTATCTCAGTAATAAAATACATGTTTAGTATGTGTGCAATCCTGACTTCAATCCCCAGCAATGAGAAAAAGGAAGGAAGAAAGGAAAAAAGAGAGGAAGGGAGGAAAGACAGCAGGCAACAAATCCAAATTGTTGTAGTGCTTCCAGATTTCTTAGGTCTGGTTCATATCCCTTTAGCAGGACATCCACCTGTAACTGAGGGGTCCCCCAGGATGCAGGACATTCAGTGCTGAAACTTGGAAAGTCCTGAGCCAGCCTGGAAGAGCTGGGCACCAACCTCTGGGACATTTCTTAGGGATGGGGCCAGGAGCTGCCTGACCTTGAAAAAAGAAATTGCTATCAGCTCTATTCTTGTGGAGATCTGGAGTGGTACAAAGAAACAGTCTTCTTAAATCCCCCGCAGGCAATAAAGCATGCCTTATGATTAAAAAGCAAAACCAAAACCAAAAATAAAACCTTTGAGAGAATCATTTAGGCATGTATCCAATTTTCTGCTCAGTTATGCTGTCATGTAATAACTAGTGTTTCATGGCAGAGACATTTTATGCTCTCCGATTATGCAGACTTCACACACATTGACCAGCACCTGGCAGGCAAGCAGGCGTGTCTGACCAGTCCCCATCAGGCAGAAACAGGCACAGGCTCTAGTGTGTCCATGAATCTTGCATGGTCCTCTCTCTTCCCTACTTCTGCTCAGCTTTCTTCCAGGCTGCTGGCCCTGCTGATCTGCAGACTCTAGGGCCCCCACCCTGTTGAGAGGCACCTGTCTTCGACAGACTGCTTCAGCAGCTTCTGTCACCCTGCACAGTCTAAGCCTTGTGACAGTATCTTTTGCTATGTCGCTGACTGTGGTTCTCCCACCCTGCTCAGGCCCTCACTGACACCAAGAGCCAGCCAACTGTCCTCTGGCCTGAGGTGATGGATCTCTCATCAGCAGGACCCAGGGGGTGTGGCCTGAGAACTGCCATTCACTAGCTTGACCACAGGGAGAGGATCCTGTACTCAAGGCCAAGTAACTAGAAAAGCAAAAGAAATCACTGGCTCTTCCATCACCCTTTGAGCTACAGTCACTGGAGCCACGTGGAATTCCCAGATGGTAAACACATATCTGGGTGGTTTTGTCTGCCTTAAGAGCAAGGCAGGAGTCTTGAGGGTAGAGATGGGCATCTAGTTCCAAAGCTGTTGGACAACAAACATATTAGCTGCAGTTTGGGAGGCTGAGAAATTCAAGATCAAGGTGGCAGCCGATTTGGGCTCTGGCGAGGGCCTGCTTTCTGGCTCAAAGCTGCTAAACGTTTTGCCACAATGGACAGGAAACAAGTTCTTTTGGAGCTTTTATTAGGACATTAATTCCATTTTTGAGGACTCCACCTTCACAACTTCTGATAACCTCCCAAAGATCCCACCTCCTATTAACTATTAATGTAGGGGATGGGGTTTCAATATATGTATTTAGGTGGAACGTAAGTATTCAGTTCATAACAAAAGATAAGTCTGGTGGGTAGTCCCCTCCCTGACATCTTCCATGACCCAGGGCCTTGGATCAGATAGGGTTCCTTCAATGCTTATAAATACAATCTCCCTAAAGACAACTCAGATTCCAAGCAGAAGCCACTCTCTAGAGAGGGGGTTCAATCTCAGGGGAGTACTTCAAAGGGAGTAGATTTTACTTAGATATATGTGTTCTGGATGTATGTGTGTGTGTGTGTATGAGTGTGTGTGTGCCTGCGCGTGCGCACTGGAGACAGCCCAGGCCTAGAACATGCAAGGTAAGTACTCTGTCACTAAGCTATCCTCCACTCCCCCCTTTTTTTCTTTTTGGTCTTTTTGAAACGGTCTTGTTATGCTGTTCAGGCTGGACTTATACTCACTTTGTAACCCTGCTGTCTTGAACTTGCAACAATCTTCCTGCCTCAGCCTCCTGAGTGTTGAGGTTATAGGCATGCACTACCATGCCCTACTTCCACCCCTTTTTTAAATGACAATTTCCTTTGCAACATTTGAGGACTTTGGTTCCAGAAATTTCTACTTTTGCTCTTAATATCTGATGAGTAAGTTGTTTTATTTTTTTTTTTTTATTTTTTTAAGAGCAGAATGTATTTATTGAGAGAAAGAGCTTCGGTCTGACAGAAACAAAAGAGGTCCCAAGTGGGTTGCCAGGAACCCCCCACCTTTCCTAGAGACTTTTATGAAGCAAAACCATAAGAGAGGGGTGTCTAATGTGGAAAAATGGGAACTTGCAAGGCAGGTGAGCATGAAGTGAGGCAGAACTATGGTCAACCAATGAGATTACAAGTGTAATCACTCAGGTAAAGTTGATTAAATCAGGATCAAATGGGGAGGAGAGTCATGCAGCAAGTGGGCATGAATATAGAACAGGGTCTTTGCTAGTAAGGGTTTAGGTTAGTGGCTCCATCTGGCTTCCCAAAAGTGATCGATACTGAGCAGATTATTTTTAGAGGTATTTGAAGGGATGACTAAGTATAGGGAAAGAAAACAGAATTTCCTAAGAAGAGACATAGAAGAGCTGATTAGAGGGTCAGTCCACATACCTCCTGTGACTTCCTCAGCTGGCCTGTTTCTTCTCTCCAAAGCTGTAATCCGTTAAGCAGGCACTGAGCACAAGTTTCAGGTTACACCTGGGCTGGCAGGGATGCCAGAAGAAATGAATACTGCCAGGCTGTCTCCCAAGGCAGCCTCCCACATGACCATGAGAAACCATCATGAGAGAGCCCATGGACACAGTGACGATGATGATGACAGCTGTGGTAAAGATCGCTAACATGGTGGAGTACTGTACTAGCTCTAAACCAATCGTGGTTCCAAGTACTTTTTAAGAATTACTCATTTGAAGCTAGAGCACCCTGAAGGCTGAGGCAGGAGGATTACCAGTTCAGGTCCAGTCTAGGCATCTTAGTAACTTAATGAGAACTTGTTTCAATAAATACATAATAAACAATAAAAGAATAATACTCGATTCCTAAAGCTATTAATATCTCAGCTTTGGGGGCTGGGGATTTAGCTCAGCAGCATAAGCACCTGCCTTGCAAGCAGGCGGTTGTGAGTTCGATCCCCGGTACCAGAAAAAAGAAAAAGAAAAAAAAAAAATCTCAGCTTTTTAGATAGGCAAATCGAGGCCTGAGGCAGTGAATGGACTTGCTACACAGCTGATAAACTGACCAGGGAGAGAGCTCTCAGGGAAGGCTCCTTGGGGGGAGGCTGATGTCAATAGAGGGCAGAGGATGGCGTCGTGGTCATCTGGGACCAGGTCCCTACCTTGCGTGAACTGACCACATCTGCTTGGAATTGTGTTGCTGACATGCCCACTTGGGGTCAGTAGCCCAGGAATTCTGGACCCATCCTGGCCTGTGTGCCTCTTGTTATCCTCATGAGCCTTCCTTCAGCTCAGGGAAGCTACAGCCATGGGGAGCTGCGGGGGTCAGGGAACCGGACCTGTCCACTCATTTCACTAGCTCACACTGCCTGACAACCAAACCTGGTTTGCATGGGCTTCTCACTGAGGATGACTGAATCACTGAAGCAGTGCACAGTCATCATAGAAAATGCACAGGCATTATGCATGTCATCAGAAGATGGAGCTGACTCCAGTGCTGGCTCAGGTGGCGGAGATGATGTTAAAAGATTTCTCGATGAATTTTTGGGTATGAAAGCTCAAGAGTTTCCTGCTAGAAAAATCAGGCTTCATGAGGGAGGCCTCATACTGTACATAAGAAAACAAAAGAATGAAAATTTTAGCAGTTTGGTAGTGAGGGCCAGGGTGCACAGAGTGTGGGGTCTCGGGACAGAAGTAAGGACATCATCTTTCCTAGTGAGAATCAGGGTCCAGGGGGTTCATACAGAATAGGTGGGAGCAGGGATGCTCTAGAGATTTAAAGTCCTGTACAGTACCAAGTAGAGCCATCATCCCGCCCCACACAGAGTCTGGTGTAACAATCTTTGGGAGAAATTAGAGAAAAGGGGCAGGGTTCCGTATTTGGGTTAACTGGGGACAGAGAGAAAGGAACAGCTGCAGAAAGGGTGATGCCAGGGGAACCGAGAGCGGCGGCAGGAAGAGAAAATGAGAGCCAACCTGGAGATTTGCTGCAGCGTGGGTGCAGGGCTGGGTGTGCACACTGTGTGCTACCAAGACTTGGTCTTTTGAGGTTGGAAAATTAGAGATGGGGGGAAGCAGAGAAATGAGCTACAAATGAATACCCAAATGAAGAAAATAAAAATCCCCTCACGCAGATCATAAGACAAGAACGACTCCAGTGTTTTGGTGTTCTACCCTTCAGACTTCTGCATGCACATCACCTAATTTTTAAAGTGGGATGGAATGGGCATATCATTTTATAGTCTGCCTTTACCATTTGGCATATTACAAGGATCCTACCACTTCAGTAAATATTCATTGTTGGAATTTTTTAGGGGCTGTGGTAGCATTTTGTAGAAATATCACAGAGGAAGGAGGGAAAGGAGAAGAGAGAGAATACGAATTTAAAATTTTGAGGAAAGAAAAAGAGTTCCTTGTTCCCAAACAGGGAAGATAAAAAGAGGTGTCAATATTCCACAGACCTGGTTAAGTGAGACATTCTTCTGCCTAGCAGAGGAGAAGTGTTCCCCTGTTACTTGTGAGTGAAGAGGAACTAGGAAGTCCCACCCCACATCCTGTCTTGTACACCAAGCAGGGTGATCTTAGCAGGAGAAGAATTCCTTTCCCAAGCCCTCCTGGCCGGCCCATCGTTGCCATCTGGATCTTAAGGACCGCTCTTACTAATTTTAGACGTGGCCCAAGACAGTGATATGTATGAGTTTCAATTCTTTGAATCATTCTGTTATTCTCTTTCCCCCTTCTATTACCTTGGTGATTTTATTCCTTTATTCTTCTTTCAGTGTTACCATGGAATTACAATATACATTGGCTTATCAATGCCTAGTATAAGTTATCATTCTGACTTCTTGCCAATGTAAGGACCAATTACAATAATAATTTCATTTATCTGAATTTGTATTTGTTGTCAAGTCTTTAATTTCTTCTCCCTGCTTCTCATTGTATATGTACACACACATAACATATATCTATATTACATATGATAATCTAATAAGTAATATATATTACTTGTATATAATTTAAGCCTATGAAGATATTCTTATTAAACTTGGTATTATTTTATACTATGATAGTCATCTATGTCTCATCCCTGATATGGTTTATCTCCTCTGAAATGTCCACATTTAACCTTCATTATGAGATATTAAGAAGTAGGACACGGTGGGATTTTAGGAGGGAGTTAGCCCAGCACTTTTGGAGGCTGAGGCAGGAGGATCACCAAGTTCAAACCCCACCCAGGTAACTTGTGATTTAATGAGACCCTGTCTCAAAATAAAAAGGGCTGGGGATGTAGCTCAGTGTGAAGGTCCTGGATTCAATCTCCAGTACCTGACGTTCTTCCTTACTGCTTGGGTTTGAGATCATTTTCCTTCTTGAAGTGCACCCTTGAACAGTATTTTCCATTAGTGCAGGTCTGCCTGAGTTAAATTACTTCATTCTGGGTTAGTACTTATTTTCATTCAGAGCTTTGAGGTTATTCCATGGTCTCTGGTTGCTTCTCTTTCCACGGAGAAATTACCTTGCAGCGAGTTTTTCGTGTAAGAAAAACCATGCATTATTTAAGTTTGTCTGAACTTCTTCTTAGCATTATGGTCTCAAGATGCATCCATTTTCATACAAATGACTCAACTGTACCCTTCTTTATGGCTGAGTAGTACTCCATTGTGTATATGTATACCATATTTACTTAATCCATTCATTTGCTGACGGCCATACAGGCTATTTCCAAGAATTAGCTGGTGTAAGTTGTGCTAGTATAAGTAGGGGTGTGCATGTATCATTGTAATATGATGTCTTTACCACAAGGGGAGTAGCTGGGTCAATGGATTTCTATTTCTAGCTTTCTGAGACTCCCCATTCTGATTTTCACAGTGGCTATACTGGCTATAGTCCCATCAACAATGGAGTTGGATTCCCTTTTCCCTATAACCTTGCCAGCATTTGTTGTTTTTGAATTCGTGATGATAGCCACTCTTTCTGGAGTAAGATGGGGTCTCAGTGATTTCTTCTGATTTACATTTCTCTAATGGCCAAAGATGTTAAACAATTTTCATATACTTATTAGCCATTTTTACTTCTTCTAAATATATATTCATTTCAATTGCCCATTTCTTGATTGGGTCTTTTTCTTTTGGGAGGCCTAAGATTTTTAGTTCTTTATATATTCTGAGTATTAGTCCTCTGTCTGAAGAATAGCTGGAAAAACTTTTTCCTGTTTTATAGGTTGTTTCTTCACTCAGTTGTTTCTTTGCTATACAGAAGTTTTTAATTTGATATAATCTCATTTGTTGATTCTTCGTGGGTTTTTTTCATGCAGTTAGGGTTCTGTTCAGAAAGTACTCACCTACACCTATTTTACTCTTTTACCTTCCAGCAGGTTGAATGTTTCTGTTTTAATATCCAGCTCTTTGATCCATTTTAATTTTATTTTAGTTCAGAGTGAGACATTGGGGTCTGATTCATTCTTCTGCATGTGGATAGTCAGGTTTCTCAGCACCAAACAGCTGCCTTTCCTCCAGCGTATGTTTTTGAGCCCTTTGTGAAAGTGCAGGTAGCGGAATATGTCTAGGGCACTTTCTCCCATCCCAGTACTAACGAGGTCTGAGCCCACTTAGCTTCTGAGATCAGACAAGGCTGGCATATTCAGGGCATCTCAGGCACTTTCTGCATCCTTCATTCTGAGGTGATACCTCCTGCTTTGCTCTTGTCATCCAGGATTACTTTTGCTATCCTGGGGTCTCTTCGGTTTCCATATAAATTTTAGTATTGTGTTTGCTAGGTCTGTGAAGACTGCTGTTGGTATTTTGTTTGGGATTGTGTTATATCTAGGGTCAGTTTTGGTAGGATGGGCATTTGATAATATTAGTGCTGCCTATTCAGGAACAGGTGACATCTTTCTATTTTCTGATGTTTTCTTTCTTCTCTTTTTTCAGACTTCTATAGTTTTCATTACAGAGGTCTTTCACTTTCTTGAATAAGTTTATTCCTAAATATTTAAATTTTTTGAAGCCATTGTGAGTGGGATTGTTTTATTGATTTCTCTCTTGGTGGGTTCGTTTGTGCTGTACAGAAACACTGCTGATTTTTATGTTTATTTTGCATCCTGTTATTGTGCTTTTTCTAAATGTGGTGTTTATTATACTTGGATTTTGCAGTGTCTGTTGAATCTTGGCTTTGTCTTTGATCACATTTGGAAAATTTTTTCCCATTATCTCTTCCCATTGTATTTTCACATTTTTCCTTGTCTCCTCCCAGGATTTTACTTACATACATTAAATTTTTGAACTGTTTCTCATACATCTTTTATGTCCATTTCTGTGTTTTCAATCCTTCTGCCTCTCTGTGTTTTAGGCTGTTCACTGAGGATATTTTCTTCTGATCTGTTTTTCAATTTATTTTAGCTGCTATTAAACCCATGCATCAATCTCTTTTCATTATATTTTTCAGTGGTATGTTAGAATTCAGGTATGGCTTGATCAAGATCTGATTTTGTCTCTCTGAGATACTCTATGCTTTGTCCTCTTCTGTGTGTGGGCTTTGACTTCAAGTTGTGATCACTCTTGGTACCAAGATGGAAGCAGGAACTACTTGTTCTGTTGATTGTGTCAAGCAGGAGTAAGAATGCTGTTGTATTAGCAGTCCAAGAAAGAGCCTTGAGATTCATCATGAGTCTTCTGCCGTTGTTAACATGCTTGGACCAAGGTCTCAGGCCAGGAAGATGGAATATATATATATATATATATATATATATATATATATATATATGCATATATATATTTTAACAGTAATAAGTATCAGTGTATTTTGTTATCTTTACAATAGTTCTTTCAATCATGTATATCAAAATAAAATGAAATATAGAATATTATAGAACTTATCAAAACAGAATAGTGAATAGAGCAGTACCATTAATCAGAATAAAGCAAAACAGTAATAAAAATATTTGCCTTCAAAGAGATAGTAGAAGGAAATCCCCTTTATTTGCTATGGTCAAACTCCCAAGAGATGCTCAGATTTCTGGTTCCCATTTGCTAACAGGGGGACGGGAAGGGGAGTAGGGGAAGTGGGATGTTTGACTCTAGGCTGTGCACCAGTAGGTTCACTATTGCCTAGCAGGGAGGCAGGCTGGTTGCTTGGTTTCCCAACATCCTAGGTTCCAACATGGTGTAGATCTCAGAAGACACTGGTGGTTTTCCCCCTGGGGGGGCCATAGTCTGCCACACCACAGCCACTTACCAGGGAGGCGAGCTGCTTGCTTGGTTTCCCAGGGTGCTTGAAAATGGAATATATTAATTTAACCAAGTGGAATGCAGTCTTGGAGCTGGAACTGGGTCAGTTTTCCAGAGTAGGAGTGGTGCTTAGAGAAGTGGATACCTGTGTTGAGTGGATAAACTGTTAGGAGGAGAGGAGTGTTGTATACCTGCAAGGAAACTAAAAAAGTCTACTACATCCTTCAGTGAGCACAGTGAGCTTAAAGGCCTTGACTACTCTTAGTCTGTACAGCACATGCAGGAACTGGTCAAGATTATCAGTGACCTTCTGTGATGGATTTGTTTGGTTGATACTCAGCACTGGCTTTCAAATCCTTTTATTACACCTTTCTGCACTGCAGAGCTTGATGAGATAAAAGGCAGAATCTCTCGGCTCTTACAGCTTTAGTCCTAGATGCATCCTGCCTTTGCCAGGTAGGGAACAGAAATTCCTTTTACTGTGGGCCTACTCTGGAAAATAAATCTACTTTCTGCTAGTGGAATGTACTCATGTGAGATTTTAAAAGTAGAAGTGAAGCCATCTGCCAACTGCTTTTGGGTTTGGTTTGTTGGGGGGTTTTTTTTTGTTTGTTTTTTAGGTGCAGAGATGAGTTTATTAAACCAGCTAGTAAAAACTGAGGAGTGATTGATGGAATGATAATTTGCTTGTCCTGATTCTCGAAGGGTTAGTAGCTTCACTAAATTACATATATAACAAAAGAGCACTCAAACTCAGTGGCTGAATTCAAGGCTACTCAGTGACTTTTTGAGGTTTGCACAAGCAGTGGCCCCTTGGTGGACTCAGTTCTGGTATTTCTAGGAATCTATCTACCCTGAAGACCCAGCCTAGAGCTTTACCCCTCCAGCTCTTCCAGTGAATTTCATACCCTTAATTCTATTAAATGTTTATCTGCTTAAAATATCTAGAGCTATTTGAATGTCCTGTGCTGAGACTTTCTCACTAGATGCCCTTTTGTGATCTGGGCAGAGCTTTCTTACCTCATAGATTCCCGATTGCCTAATTACAATCACACCATGGCTGTGGATTAGTAGCCAGATTTCTTGCAGCAAGCATGGGCAAGTGTCTGTTCCTTGGCACAGTCATAGAATAGCCTGAGTGGAGGCACTGAGGGAATGGCACAGGGCTGAGCTGACACGGCAGGACACACACACACACACACAAAGTTCCTTTTACCTTACTCACTGCTTCACAATCATTGTCTCAGCCACAACTCACTGCAGCCCTGCAAAGCAGGTGTGATTATCTTCAGTGTACACAGAGAAACCGAGACCCAGGTGGTAAAAGGACCTGCCTGAGCCCCCGTATTGTGAGGGACAGAATCAGAGTTAACATCCGGGTCTATCCACATGCTATGCCTATACTTTTTACATTTTTAAAATCGCTTCTCCTCATTATAAAGGAAATGCATATCTGTAGTAGAAACATTCACTACCCCCACCCCCAGCCCTGTCGGTGTCATGGTAGCAAGATGGAGGCAAGGACTACATTTTCTACAAATGTGTTTATTTAATTGTGAAGTTCCTCTTTTTTCTCTCACCTATGCTGCCCAACTTTTGTGATAAGAGGGACAGACTCTATTTTCTTTCACTTATTTTTTTCTTTACTCTTGAATGCTGAGTACAAACAATATTTCAGAGAGAATCAACAAACTGGCTTCATGTTAACCTATTCATAAATGAAAAGGTTGCCAGTTACCAGAAATAAAATTGCAAAATGAATCATCAGATAATTGCCAGGAGTCACAGGTCACATCTTAACTTATTATGTTATTAATTGACTGTATGAGCTAACTTAGAAGTATTGCAGCATTTCTTTTATCAGTAATCTTAAATGATGATTATCATATATATGATTATCACATATTTATCACATAAAATCACACTGACTGGAAAGAGCGAGGGAGAGGATGTTTTGAGGGCCTATTACCTTCCCACAGGCCGCAGGCTGAAGTTACCAGTATTACCACAACAATTTAAAAGATATTATCTGTCGCCTGTTCAGCCTAAATTGGTTCAGGAAGAGACCTCCCCATGACTGTGCCAACAATTCTCATGCCGTTAGAAAGTTAACCATGCTGTGGCTGAGACAACTGTGAGCAAATCTCACATTGAAAAATTCCATGGGATGAACACTGCGATTCTCACAACGGATGGACCTGGGCTTCATCCATTTTTAAGTTACTTTGGTGGTGGCAACAATGAAAAATACCTCCTCTTCAGTTCTCCTCCTCCTCCTCCTTTTTGACAGGAGAGTCAGTCTCACTGTCAACAATTAAAAAGTGTAGAGAGATAGACACCAAGTTTCCTGCTGTCTTTGACCCCACCCATTTACCCAGCTTCCTTTCTTGTTCCTGATAACCATCTTCTTCCTCATTTCTTAGGCAACTTTCTGATACTTTGTATCTTCAAGCAAACACAAACATGCTTTCTTGTTTTTCTTCTTTACATAAAAGGTAATGAAAATACACATTTTGGGGGGCTTTTTTTTTTCCAGGAAAGGTAGAGTCTTTAAATATTTCCATATTAGAGCACATGGGAACCTCTCTACTCATTTTTACCGCAGCATAGTATTCTATTTTTATGGATGTCATATAATTTATATTTCTAATTGCTGTGCATGGCCACTTGGGTTGTTTCTAATCTTGTGACATTGCATTTTAAAGTGATGGATTACTTTGCCTGTATGTCATCTTGCATGCGAGAGTCTGTCTGTAGAATAAATTGCCAAAAGCAGCATTGTTGCCAGGAGTAGTGGCACACACTTAGAATCTCCCTGCTCTTGGAGGCTGAAGCAGGAAAATCACAATTTTGAGCTCAATCTGGGCAATTTAGGGGCTTACACTATTGCTTAGTGAAACCAAAAGAAAAACAGGACTGGAGATGCCGCTGAGTTTGAAGGCCTCAGGTTCGATCCCCCAGTGCCACACACACATACACACACACAATGAAAATGAAATTGTTGATTTTATGTTCCCCCCACAAAAAAAAGAAAGAAAAAAGACAAGGATTGAGGTGATAAATTTGCCAGTTCTCATGGCCTGACATTTACACAGTAAGTACATATATTGAAATATTATACTATAACCCAGAAATATGTTCTTTTATTATGTTTCAATTTTTTAAAAGATGGAATTGTTGGGTGAAAAGATACACTTTTTTACAGTTTTACCAGATATTTTAAGATTTCTTTTTATAGAACTTATGTTTATGTACACTTCCACCACCAAACTTTGAAGTGCTTATTTTCCCAGTCTAACCGTGAGAATATGTTCTCACTGAATTTTTCTTAGGATACTATGTGGCCATTTCTATATTAGTGTTTTATTTTGCATTTTATTGTTTCTTTTCTTTTTTTAGACAAGGTGTCATGTAGTTCAGGCTGGCCTTGAACCCACTATGGAGGCCAGGCTGGCCTTCAAACTCAGCCCCAAGTGCTGGGATTACAGGCATATGCCACCTTGCCCAACTGCATTTTATTCACTATGAATGAAGTTAAGAGTATTTTTCATAGTTTAAAGCTTACTTGTGCTGTATTTCTCGTCTCTTCATGTCCTTTGCATATTTCCTGTGGGCTACTTATCTACTTACTGACTTCTAGTGGTTCTTCATATAGAGAGTATGTTCCTTTGTCTGTGATCAGACATAAAAACATTTTCCCAAGCTTATTAACTTATTATTTAATCTTTGAACTTTATTTATAGTGTCTTTTTAAATATGCAGAGTATTTTTCATTATTGTGTGATCAAATTATTAATCATTAATATCTTGAATTTTGGGTAACATAGACTTTTCTCATTACAAGATAAAAGATACCTTCCCTTTTTAATATTTTTGAGTTTTTCTTTTTTTCAAGTTAAAATTTTTTATCATTTGAAGTTAGCCTAGTGGAGTATGAAAAACATAGTCAATTTCATTGTTGTCTACTTATTTGTTCAATAGCATTTACTTAGTGGTCCATATTTTCTCCAATGACTTAAAAAGTCAGCTTTATTATATTGAATCCATATTATAATTTTGAGGCTATCCTAGTTACAATATTGTACTCCATTAGCCTCTCTGTTTATTTATATGCCAGCATTATGGTATTTTGATAGCCAAGGCTTTATAAAATCTTTTAATATATAGGAGTGTTGATTTACCTCCTCCGTCATTATATTTGTTTATTTTTGTGTTACTGGAGTTTTAACCCAGGGTTTTTATACTGAGCTATATCTCTAGCACCTTAATTGTGATCTTTCTACCTTGGTCTCCCAAAGTACAGGGTTTACAGGCATGGACCACCATGCCCGGCCTGGAAAAGCTTATTACCACCCCCTCTGAAACTCTCCAAGTCCGTGGGCTTTTTTGGTGGCAGGGATGGTGGTGGTGGTGGTGTGTGTAACTCTTTGACAATCTTTTCTGTTTTATATATATAATTTTTCTCCTCAGAGCAGTTTTGTGTGCCTGGCTCTTCTGCTATTTAGAAACTTGAATTTTTCTTCTTGTAATTACCCTTTATAAATTTTATAATTTTCTTCACTCTCCATTTCATTGGATATTATCTATGACTTCCCTATTACAAGACTATTAAAAACTAGTTTATAGTCTACTATTTTACTATTGCAAATCTGTTTGTACTTTCAATAAAACTTTACTGTCTACTGAGTTCCTGACCTAGCTGAGCCTGAGGAATGCAGAGATGAATCCGAGACACCACCAAACCTGTAGAGCTCCAAGCAAGCTGAGAACTGGGCGGTGGTTCTAACAGACACAACTGTGTGATGGATCTTGTGGTTAGGATTTGTGTGGTAGATGTGGGGAAGGGGAAGAGAAGCACCTAAGTCAGCCTGGGAGAGGATTTGTTATGAAAGTCCCTGGGAAGAGTATATGGCAGCAGCCTGCAGAGGAAGGGCTGTGGCCTGGCAAAGCACTGGGAGTAGAGGGCTGGACGGAGACCTAGAATTGTGGTGCTTCCAGAGACCATGAATGGTTGGACAGGGGTAGAGGTGATGGTGGTGGTGTAGCTAGAGAGATGGGGCTTTACAAGACTCAAATAAAAGATCAGAGTCAGATCAGAATGGCTGGTGACTGCCATACACAAGATTGAGGCTCGTCTTTAGGGTGTGCACGGTGTGCAGTCAGATCAGGCACATCCTCAGAAGGGTCCCAGTGTCATGCCATGTAGCTGCTCTTGAATATTCCTCATCATCTCATCCTCTCCCTTGTGTTTTATTAGTGAAGTCTGCGGGACAATAGTACATGCACGCGTGCAGTGCAGAGCCACCAGATGACGGTGTAGCCACGCAGGGCTTGGGCCTGGCTGCCTGGGGCGCATGCGCCTGCCTTGGGAGGCATTCACAGCACCGTAAACCCCAGACAGCCGGCCTGGGCCGGGGCCCACGCTGTCAGTTGAGATGATGACAGCAGCCGTGGTGGCCACAGAAGAAAGGGAGTCTCTGCATAGGGACAGCGTTGAGACCCTCAGCAGGAAGCTGGCTTTGCTGTCTGCCCCCAGACACCCCGTGTCTGTGACATCTGCAAACATATTCATTCATTCTCTGGTCTAAGAACGGAGACAGGAGCTGCTGGCCATCAGGCAGTAACTTTGTAATAAATTACTGAAAAATGAAGCAAACATATGGACTTTGTGATAAAGCGTCGCATATGGAGGATTAGATATTCCTTTACGTTTAGAGTCTCTGGTGTTCAGAACTATATAAACTGCAAAATATCTGCAGACTTAGAAATAGAAACCAAATACACAAATTGTTGCATTAGGTGGACAAGGGCCTTATTTTATACGAGGCTTCAGATTATTAACAGGGAATTTTAAAATTAATTTTTTCTTTTTAATTGAGGTTGTGGCAATAAATACAAAAAAACAGGTGTTTTGAATTATACATAAATCATGAAAGAAAATACAGTTTCTTATTTAACCCTCAAAGATTATAGAAAATGTCAGAGAAAACACTGAAAATGCATTGCATTTAAAATTAAATTCAGGGCCTGGCACAGTGGTGCACCCGTGTAATCCCAGCGCTCGGAGGAAGAGGCTGGAAAATCACCGAGAGTTTGTGGCCTGAGCTACATAGTGAGACCTTATCTCAAAAAAAAAATTTTTTTTAAACTAAATTAAATTCTAATTTACATAAAACTTATTTGAGTGAATTAAATCTTTTTAGGAAAATGGTTTATCATCAGTTTTAGATGCAATAAAATTTTTTTCAATATAAATTATCAATATGATACTGCCTATAAACCACTCATAACAGATGTTATTATCAGTAAAAAGATTATCCTGAAAATATCAAATTATCAAAAATTATTTGTGATTTTCACTGACCAAGAATGACTAATATCTTTTTAATTATATTGCTTGAAAATGAAGATTTTCAAAGTATAAATTTTCATGGTCTAAAAATAATTTTGCAGAAAAATGCTAAATCTATGACCAATCAAAACATTTCTTCCCTATTGCCTTATACAACATTATATAAAAGTATCACTTTTTGCAATTAATGCTTTTATTCATGTTACCCTATTATATTTTACAAGTAGTAAAGTATTTTTAAAGGGAATTTAAAGTTTACTTAAGTTAGTTTTTCAAAACAGAGTCTCGTTGTGTAGTTTGGGCTGCCTTGAACTCTCCAGGTCGTTGAAGCTGACTTCAAACTCCTGATCCTCTTTGCTGCAGTCTTCCAAGTGCTGGGGTTATAGGTATGAATCACCATATCCAGCAGAAATGGTGGATATTTTAAATCTTTTTTTTTTTTTTTTTTTTTTTTTTTTTTTTGAGACAGGGTCTCTCTGTGCAATTCAGGCTGGCCTTGGGCTCACTTTGTAGCCCAGGCTGGTCTCAAATTCGCAAAAATCCTCCTGTCTCAGGCTCCGAGTGCTGGCATTACAGGCGTAAGCCACCATACCTGGAAATATTTTATATCTTTAGCAAAACATGTTTCCCTTTTTTTTTGGCCAAAGGGCCTTGCATTTTAAATTTGCACTAGGCTCTGCAAATTAAGTAGTTAGCCCTATGCATGAGTTGGGTTCATAGTATGGGTATAGAGAGAATGGGGATCCCTACAGAGTTTTGATTGATTGATTATTTTTTTGAGACAGGGTCTTGCCGTGTATTTCAGGCTGGCCTTGAACTTGTAGCAGTTCTCCTGCGTCAGCCTCCCAAGTACTAGGATTACAGGCATGTACACCACACTTAGCTCCCCTCAGGGTTTCAAACAGAAATTGTCATGCTCATACTTTTGAAGATATGCTAAGGATGAATACCCGTTACATCTGAACTTTTCTGCTGGTCTCTAACCTGCCTTAGAGTTTGCCCTTAACACATTCTTATGTCTCCACTGCACCTGGCACACATGGGCTGAACAGAGCAGTATCCAGACTCCTGGTGTCGAATCTTGGTCTAAAACATTCCCCAGCAACTTACTTAGCCTCTTATCATTTTGCACATCTATAAAATAAGGATAATGATGGCATCTACTTCACTGAATTTTTATGAGGATTAAAGGAACAAATATATGTGAAGTCTGAAGTGCTTTAGTAGTGTCTGGAATTTAGATTTCTTTTAAATGGTACTGAATATCATTTGAAAGTAAATATTTACTGGAAGAGTTTTAATGCCATCCTGGGGATCAGTACCAGGGCTTTGCCCATGCTAGACAAGCACTCTACCTACTTGTCCAGCCCTGGAAATATTTTCAGTCTTTTGTAAGCAAAGTAGAATGTTAGTAACAGTTTTAGAACTATTGAAAAATTAGAGAGCTGGCTTGATACTAATAGAGCACTAAACCTGTAATTAAATAATTATTTACTGTTTTGAGTCCCAAGAAGTTTGAACTCTACCCGACTATCTTTCTCCCACCTCTTCAAGCATCACTTGCTATTCAGTGACGTTTCATAACAGGCTTATGGGATTCAATAGGAACTTCTTTTTGGTTGTAAATAGCAAAAACCCCATGAGACACCACTTCATATCCATCAGGAGGGCTATAAAAGGAAAATGACAAGTATTAATGGGGATGTGGAGGAATTGGAGCCCTGAGCATTGCTGAGTGAGAATTCAAAATAGTGCAATTGCTAAGGTACACAGTATGAGAGTTTCTCAAAAGATTATAAATAGACTTACCATATGCTCCAGCCGTTTCACTTCTAAGCATATGCCAAAAGAAGAAAAGTGAAAGTAGGGACCTGAAAAGATTTGTGTACACCTACATGTATAGCAGAATTATTTACAATAACCCAAAGTGGGATCGCTTCAAGTATCCACTGACAGATGAATGTGTAAACAAAGTGTAGAATATGCATAAAATAGATTATTATTTAGCTCAAAAAAGGGAATTCTGACCCAGCTACAACATGGATGAACCTTGAAAAAGTTACGCCAAGTGAAATAAGCCTGTCACAAATGTGTTTCTATTCATCTAAAATAGCCAAATTCATAAAAACAGAAAACAGAATGGTAGTTGCCAGGAGTTGGGGTGGGATAGGGGAATGAGGAATGATTGTTAATGGATACAGTGTGACTTTTACAAGATGAAAAAAGTTCTGAAGATGGATGTTGATGATGGTAACCAAAACATGAATGTACTTGCTTAAATGCTTAAAATGGTTAAAATTTATGGGATTATATTTTACCCCGATTTTTAAAAATGAAAAATTAATTTTTAAAAATAAATATAGAAGTGTAGTGACACACATGTTTGGAAGTACTGAGGTAGGGAGTGTCTCTAGGTTAACTTCTCAGTGTTTCTCTTGGCTTAACTTGCGGAGGGAAAGGGGGAAGTCAAGATGGCTGCCACAGTGTTCACTCACCACAGCCACCTCACCCGGAAGAAAAGAGCCCTGCCATTCAAGGCTTTTATGGAAAGCAGCTGAGGTTGCCTCTGATTGGAAGGTTGTGATGTCATCCTTCAAGTAATGACTATTCCATGGGGAAGAGAATGAAAGCTATCTTAAGCCAGCTCCAGTGCCTGAAGTAGGACATGGTACAGGTTCCCTCTTAGGGAGGTGGGTTGCCTAGGAAGCAGCAATATCTATTAGGAAGGAAGAAGGAGCAGACAGGGATGGGTAAGCCACCAGAAAAACTGCACTACCTCATATCCGGCTCAGACAAAGCAGAAACATTTTCCTGGAGATGCGGCAATTGTCTATGAGGGGAAATTAATGCATACGCAAACTACATAGTGTGCATTTGTTCTCAGAACCTGCTAATCAGAAGCCTCATGTGTTTTCATGCATATTTCATGCTTTTGGGGGACATTTCAGTAAATATCTTTTTACTGAGACAGTGATATTTATTAACCAAGATGTTACATTTCACTTGCAAATATTTGTTGAAATCCACATCTTGGCATCTTTAGGCAAAAGTAACAGTATGAGCAAAAGAAGAGATGTATAAGGGGAAAATAGCAAACTTTTAAGCCGTACAAGAACATGATTTCATGCCGTTAACGTGTAGCCTGAGTGAGGGAGTGACAGGAGAGAAAGCTGGTGAAGCAAAGGATCAGATTGTGAGGAGGTATTTTGCTGGCATTTTTGTCTCAACTTATTGAGGTAAAACATATAAACAAACTGCATAAAGAACGTTAAACTTTAGGCAACAATTCAATGAATTTTTATGTATGTATAGTAAATCCACATAATCACTATGCAGAACAAGATCTAGACTATTCCCAGCATTCCAGAAAGTTCTTTCCCAGAATACTCATCCCCAGAGAAAACTACTGCTCTGGCCTCTACCATTATTAATTAGTTCTGCCTGATTTTAACCATCATAGAAGTAGAATTATATAGTGTGTGTCTTCTGTATCTGGCTTCTTTAGCTGTACTCAATGTTTATGAGATGCCTCTGTGTTGTTTTATGTATCAGAGTTTGGTTGTTGTATTGCTCCCACTATTCCACTGACTAAATAAATATCCTACAATTTGTTCAGTCTCCACTTGTTTGGGTATTTGGTTTATTTTGGGTTACTGCTGTATAAATATACCCGTTAGGAACCTTTCCATACATATCTTTTGGTGAACAGATACATTCTTTTTGTGGGTCATATACCTAGAAGTGGGCAGATGTGTTTGTTAGTAGTACTGCGAGTGCTCTCCAGGGTTTAGACCAGGGGAGTTTTGACTTTGGCCCGAGGAAAATGGCAGTGATATGAGGAAATCTGCTTTATTGTGGAAGGCTCTGTGTATGGGAGTGATTCTCCCATCACTGGAACACAATACCTGACACCCACAACTTAGGAGGAGTGGTTTAATTTGGTTCACAGTTTCAGAAATTTCCACTCGTGGTCAGTTGGCTCCAAGAAAGAATCATCACGGTGGAAGGGCATGGTGGAGCAAAGATCCTCAGTTTGTAGCAGCAGAAGCAGAGCAAAGAAGCAGTGCCAGAAAGAGAGAGGCGTGACAGACAGACAGACATAGGCCCTAAGGTCATGCCTTGTCGACCCAGCTCCACCAACCTCCCAAAGCCAGTCAAGTGGACATTCCACCCTAACTGCCACACCCTGGGTTAGCTGTGTGGAAGGGGGATGAGATTCTATCTAAGAGGCCAGTAAGGAAGCACAGAAGAAAAACAACAGACCAGGAGAGAGATGAGGCAGCTCTGAGGATGGAGGGTGGTAAGAGGATGGAAGACGTTAAGCAGGTTGCGATGACGTGATTGGAAGTCATGGGGAGGCAGAGAATGGAGCCCAGGATGTCTGCCAGTCTTCTGATTTGATGTCAGAAAGACAGTACCCCTTCCTTAAAGAGGGAAGGGATAGGTTTGAGGAGATGAGCTCATTCTGAACATGCTGAATCAGAGGAATTCACAGGAAATGGAGGAGCTATGCAGTAGGCAACTGGACTCGTGGGACTGAAGCTAAGGGGTGGTTCCAGACTGGACATTTATGTTACAGATTAAGGGACTGAGTGAAGCATCCAGGGAGAGGATCCCAAAAAGATGGTGGAGAAGGCATTTCCTGGGGGGGGGGGGGACACTAAGAGCCTGCCTGTTGCCATGCAAATCACAGCAGCAAGAAGTTCCCAAAGGAGAAAGTGCTTGGTTCCTTAGAGACTACTCAAGCACCAGGAGAGATGGGCGCTGAAAGGTGGATGGTGAATGCCAACTTTGGCCTTGTTACAGGACACTATCAGTCTTTCTTTGGACTGGCCAGAAGACCATCCCAGTGGGACTGGGCTGGCCAGGCTGCCAGGCCACCTGAGGCCTGATTCATGGCCTCTCACCTTAGAGGGACTCGGAAGTGGGAAGGAGAACCAGCTTCAAGGCAAGGACAGTGCCTGTGGCTTTCCTGAGGTGTTTGTGGGGACCTCAACTGTACTAGAGGTCAGACTGAAGCAAGTGCAGGGCCACCTGATACTGAATGCAGTGACATTTGAACACAGTTTCCCCCTTGAACCTTTCCTCTGTGGAAAGTCAGTTGTAAACCATATTGACTTTAACCTCGTGTCAGAAAGGTTGCCCAGGAGGCCGGAAGTCAAACACCTGAAAGTACCTTGGTATGGAAGTCAGGGCAAACAAAATAAGATTTAGAACAATTTTTTGAGATCTATGCCAGTGGTGAACTTCTTTGGAAAACAGGACAAAAACTGACCCTCCTAGGTGAAAAAGCACTGGGTCTTATTAATTTGTATTTCTACTGATCTATAAACTTGGGGAAACAGTGAAGGAAAAGAACAACACATCTCCTTCTTTATCAGGCACAAATGGGCTGGAGGAGGCACTCCAGAGTTTAGTGGGCAGCTTTATGTATTTATATGCTCTGACTGGAGCTAAAGAGCTCTGGGTCACACAATGGGCAGTTTCTAGTTGGATTTTAAAAGAAATAACTTTGATCATTTCAAAAGCAATGAAGCCTGATGCAACAGAGAGAAAAGAAGGCGGTAATTTATGGCTACCATTAAGGACACAAAGACAAAGGCGGAGAGAACGTTTCACTACGTGAAGATTTACAAATGTGTAAAAACCACCCTTAGGACCAGAAATAGCTGAGTGTCTCTCTCAGCACCAAACACAAAAGGGGTGGGAGGGAGGCGCAGAAGACAGAAAAAGAGATGCATCTTGTCTGTCTTGCACAGGGATGAAAAGGTCAAAAGAAAACAACGCAGAAAAGTTACCTTCTCAGATTCTCCACCAGGCAGCAGCACTAACAACCCCAAACAGGAGACTTGGCTTGGGCCCTGGGTGGGTGGGGGCAGCAGACAGAGTTGCTGAGGTGGGGCGCTCTGGGTGATGTACAGGGTGCAAAAAGACATTTTGTGCATGATTTAGGCGGGGTTTTTTCTGCGTGTGTGCCTGGCGCATTTGTTGTCTTCTGATCAAGAAAGCAATGAATGTGCATTATAGGAGAAAATGGAATAAATACTGGACAGCGCAGCTCAATTAAGAACATTTGTATCCTGGAACATGCAGTTTGGTTGCATTTCAGACCTACTGCATTTGTTCCTGCAGGGCTCCCAGGAAAGGTGGCAAGGCCTGGTGTGTCACCCGGAGGAGTCCAGCTTGGAGAGGAATGCCTTCTGTTTGCACCTGGCCAGGCCTGTGAGCTCATAGCTGCCACCTATGCAGCAGGCAAAATTGGAGCTGTTGCTTGTCCCTGGTGACCCACCTTTGATTGCGAGGCCCCTTGCCCCTCGGGCTTAGGGTGCCCTGGAGAGATATCGAACTGGTTTACAGCAACAGGAATATTTTCTGCAGTGGTTCTGAGCCCTGCAGCATGCCAGCGTGCTCTATGATGGGACAAAGTGGGTAGAGCCTTCAAAGGGCTAAGGGCTGGGGCATCAGAGGTCTGGGTAGGGCTGTGTGGAGCAGACAAGCTGGGATCTCCGTCTCCATTCAAAAAGCTGCTTCCCTGAGCTCTCCCGACAAGATCAGAAGCATGTGGAGACAGTCCCAGGGTAGCTCTACAGTTTGAGGACCACGCAGGGCACTCTGAGGGTGCCCCGTGGCGCAATATTGCAGGCTGGAAGGGCTGCCGGTGCTCACGGAAGGGACTGGGTCAAGTTGTAGGACGCCCGGAGCAGGCGGAGCCCGAGGCTCCCGAGCGCCCGCCGCAGCCAGCCGGCCGGGGTGGGCGCGGGCCGCGGTCTGGGACTGACAGCCGCCCTCGGGCCCCGGCGGCCGCGCCCCCTCCGCCCGGCCGGGGAGGGGCGAGGGCGGGCGGGGCGGCACTGCCCGGCGGGGAGGACCGTGCGAAATGAGGCCGGGGCTGGGGGGCCGGGCGGGCGGGGCCGGGGGTGTCGGCGCGGCGGGCAGGGCGCCCGCACACACCTCGCGGAGCCGCCGCCGCGCTCGCCGCCCGCCACCGCCACCTCCGCCGCCAGCGCCACCGCCGCGCCTGCCATGGGGGTCGCGGGCCGCGGACGTCCCGGGGCGGCCCGGGCGCTGCTGCTCTCTCTGCCGCTTCTGCTGGCGGCCGCCGGCCCCCCGGGCCCGGGCCGCGCCGCCGGGCCGCCTGAGGGTGAGTGTCCGGCCCGGGCGCACCTGGCACGGCGCGCGGGCTCCGGGGACCGAGCGCGGGGCGCCCGCGCGGGAGCCGGGCTCGGCCGCTGCAGCTCGGTGGCCCGCTCTCCCGGGTCCTCACCGCCGGCCTGGCCCAGGCGCCCCCTCGCTAGGGCCAGAGGCCCGGGGCCCAAGTCCAGCGGCCCGCCCTCGGACCCCGACCCCGAGTGGTGACAGTTCCCACCCTGCCCGGACCCCCGGGGTCCCCAAGTGTGCCTGCAGGTCAGATGGCAGCCACGGAGCAGGGAGGAGGGCGACCGGGTCGCTGGGTCCAGCTTCCCATTGTGTGGATGGGAAGAATGAGGATAGGGCCCGGGGTCCATTGGTGAGACTGGGGCTGTTTCGTCCCTTTTTAAATTCGGGGTCAGGAATTTCTCTTGGCAGCCTCAGAATTGGCTCCTTGGACTTCTGTCTCTGAACACCCCGGTTTGAAGAGCTGGGAATGTCCTTAAGTAGCAACCAGCTTAGGTTTTTGGCAGCCAGAGATACGAACTGTAAGACTTTCTTCACTAGTTAGTGAATCCAGTTGGATTTGAAATACTTTCAAAACATTTTTGGTTTGTTTTGTTTTAAATTGACATCTTGGGATGATGTCAACCGAGGAAATACTCATACCAAATCCACTTTCCAGGTTGAGATGATGGGCAGGGGTGGGGTAGGGGCAAGGGCGATTCCCTTACCCCTTTGTACCACCTGAGAACTCTGAATGGGCTTTGCTCAGAGCTCAGGGCTGTCTTTATTCCCATCCCAGAAACAACCACTTGGCTTTCACAGCTGTTTTGTCAACCTGGTTCTTCCCTCCTTTAGTGGACATCCACCATTCTTCCTCCTGTGCCAGGCACTGGACTGGTTTGACATCGAGGACCTGGACTCTGTCTGCTCTCAGACGTTGTCTAGTAGAGGGACGGACAGGAAAATAGCACCCCACAAGATATGGTCTGTGAAAGGAGATAAGTGGGAGCACAGGTGGGGGACACCTCCCCTACATTGAGGGGCAGGGCAGGCCTCCAGGAGCAAAACTGAGTCTCACAGGCCAATTGACTATGGTGGGTTTATAATTCCAGTTAGAGGGAAGCAGGGACCTGGGCACAGTGTGGCTTGTCCCTGGGCTCCTGAGCAGTTTTGGTTGTGAGGGGTGAAGTGAGGTGGCCTGGAGGGCAATGGCACTGGACAGGGCCAAGGCCACATTGCACATGACTTGGACACTGTGCTGGGTGTTTGCTGTACTCTTTTACAGACATAGATGAGTGTGCCCAAGGGCTAGATGACTGCCACGCTGATGCCCTATGCCAGAACACACCTACCTCCTACAAATGCTCCTGCAAGCCTGGCTATCAAGGGGAGGGCAGACAGTGCCAGGGTAAGTGACTTGGGGACTGTGGTAGGAGGGCTAAGTAGGGCGGTCTTTTTACTCTTACCTTGTTTTCACCAACACATGTTGGTGAAAGTGCCATCTCAAGCCACGGATTGCTCTTTGAAATCCATTTCATACCCGTAAGGACTGGGAAGAGTAAGTCTGTCCCAGTACTGATGATGTGATTTTATCTAGCTCTGATGTGTCCTTTTGTCTAACTTCTATAAAGGAAAAGAGTTACCTTAGTATCTTTTGGTCCCACTCAGTTTGGGGGCAGAAGGCAAGCAGTCATGCTCAGCAGGAGGCTGTGCCTGCCAGGGCAGGGCGGATCCTGTATCCCCCAGGGCAGTTGCACCACCTGCCCACTCCAGCAAGGTCCATCTAGTCCATGACTGGGCTATTTGGCTCTGGGACATGCTGAGTGTTAGAACTACATCAGGAGCCTGTCTCATCTGAGCTGAAAATTCACCCTAGAAAGACATATGCAGAGGGATATTTTAGCCCTAGTGCCTCAGATTGGGAGCGTGAAGTGTGGACTCTGCCAGTGGGGAATTAACTCAATGTCATGAACTCTAAACATGGGCTCTCAACGTGGGCTCAACATGGCCTGGAGTCTGGGCACTCGTTGGAGGAGGAGAAGGGTGCTGGGACAGAATCATGGCATCTTGAAGCTGGCAGGGCTTGGTGCAAATCCATCACTCATTTTACAGATGGATGCAGAGGCCCAGGGGACTTGTGTCTGTGATCACACATTTAGCCTATGGGTGAAAAGAGTCAGGTTTCCGCCCCAGCTCTGCTGCAGATCCACCTCTCTCCCAGTCACTTAGCCTGCTGCTGCTTCTCTTTGTGGGGCGAGAAGTCCTAGTGTATTATTTATAGTCAGCCTGTGCGGGAAGAAGTTTAAAATTGATAAAGTGCATTGAGCTCATCTCTGCAGCTCCCTCCTGCCTCTGGATCTGACCTTGGCAAGCGTGTTTTAACAAATGCCTATTTTGGTTCTATCCAGTGACCTAGTGTTCATCCTCTGATGTTTCAAACCAATCTGTTTCATCTCCTGGCCTCTGAGTAATCAAGATTCTCAGTATTAGAACAGCGTGTAATGTCCAGTGGTAAACACTTATTTTTGTTTTTCAATAAATGAGCATGTAAGATGGGCTCAATCACTGGCGGCACCTTGACACAGGGCTTTTCCAACAGATATACAAATCTACAAATGAAATATCTAGACACGGAATATGCAGATGACAAAACATGTGGGCGACTGTCAGATGTTTTTGTAGTGTTGTGGCAATGGCCCAATCTCTCTAACCCCCATCTCCTGTCTTAGCACAGCTGAGACAAGCTGGGATTTTAAATTGAGCTTTGTTTAAAAAGGAGCCCAGACCAAAAGGAAATGGAGACTGGAAATAGGAATAACACATGGCATTATGATGGGCAAGTTTGGATCTTGGGGCAGGTAAAGGCATCCCTTGGGAATTGATTTGGGACTCTCAGCTTTGAGCCAGAAGAGGACAACTCCTGCCTTTCCCATCAGAGTGGGCAGTCTGTTTCTGGTCGGGTTTGCAGCCAGTGGGGTAGATAGTTCCTCTTGTTGAACCCTTGTGTTTCTGAAACCAGGTTCACATCTTCCCAGAGACAGGCAGCCATCTCTCTCTGTTTGTCTCCCTCTCTCCCTTCTTTCTCTCTCTTTCTCTCTCCTCCTCTCCCCAAGTGATGAGAGGCTAAAAGGTTTTCATTTGAAAAAATCCAGAAATACCTCTGGATCCATTTCATCCTGCACCCTCTCTGAGGTCATTGTTCTGTTTGCAGTACTGGCATTCACATATGCTGGTCCTTTGCTTGAGGGGGGAAAAGTCATTTTTTTCTTTTTTGGTTCAAGGAATTGAGCTCAAGGCCTCATGCTTGTTAGGTAGACGCTGTACTTCTGAGCTACATCCCCGGACCAAAGGTCATTTATTTAACCCTGTGGATTCCCTGACCTCCAGCCTCTGCCTCCTCTTTGGGGCACAAAACTCTGCCACTGCTTTCCTTTACATAAAATATGTCTTTAGTAATGCTGAATGACAAGTGACATATTTCCCTACTCTGCACTCTTGACATATTACAAATGAAACTGTATTACTATCATATTTTAAAAATCTACTACTTAGTTTAAAATAACTAAGTAGATAGATCAGCACTATATATATGTCCATATATTTAACAGTTGTTTTAAAATAACGTATCATTATTGTTACAAAAAGTCAAATGCAAAAATGTATAAAATAGAAAATTAAAGAGCTTCATATTCCTTTATCCACAGCTCAAGCACTATTTTTTGTTTTGTTTTAGTGGTTTTTTGAGACAAGGCCTCACTGTGTAGTCCAGGCTGAGTCTTGAACTCACTATGTAACCCAGAGTGGCCTCAAACTTAAAACAGTCCTCCTGCCTCAGGCTCCTGCGTGCTAGGACACAGGTGTGTGCCAACACGCCCCACTGCCAATCACTGGTAACACAAAAGTATATCCGTTGTACTGCCATTTTAAACTGAAACCCTAGAAGGATTTGATTTTTTAAAAATCCTTATAGGACTAATGTAGTGAGCAAAAATGTCCCTGTTTAGTTTGGATTTCTCATAGGAGTCCAGAAGAGGAAATAAGAAGAAATGAAAACTGCAAGAATTCAGAGATGTACTTTCTTTACCTGTGTCTTGGAGTCATGATTGTTAGTTAAACCACTGGAGCCCAACCCAGGACATCATTGTGTTGTGATTATCACCACTATCACTCCTCATGCTTGAATTTAAAGAGGGCAACTGAATTTGCCCAGGGTGACCAGGATTTTATCCTCCACAGTTTCATCTACCAAAATATCGGAGAAGTGAAAGTGTGAGGAGTGCTGGGATTATGGGAGTGTGCCACCACGTCTGGCTTTGTAATTGTTGCTATGATGTGTGCCCTATTCTTTTTTTCTTTGGTACCAGGAATTGAACTCACAACCTTGAGCTTGCCAGGCAGGGGCAGTGCCCCTGAGCTATATCCCTAGCCCTCCCTTATTTTTTATACAACTAATAATTGGAGTTTTTCTGTAGGGAAGATTTGCCTTTTCCACCTCCACTTACTTACGTATGCATGTATTTACACCAGTATGAATCATGGATACTGATTATACTACATCTATAATTATTTATTTTGGGCTCAAATTGTTCTACCATCAGCCATTAGGAGTTCCTTCCCATAGTTTCCTGTGTCATTTGGGCATTTTTAAGATAGAAAATCCTATTTTCCTAGTATCACATGATACTAGTCCAGATACATCTTACATTTTTCTGCTCCCAATCTTGGAATCAGTCGCTCCTCCAGCGAGCCCTGAGTCCTTTGATTGGAAAATGGTATAAAACACCAAGTCCTGGGGGTGGTTCTTTGCTATCAGATGTCATTGTTCCTGGGCTGTCTCACTGGACAGAGCAAGGAAATGCAAAAGTGCGTACTAATGTGTATTCACACATGTGTATTTCTTACACCTAATTCATCTGTATGTATTACAAACACTGAAGAATAGTGACACTTTGAATTCCATACTGATACCACAAGATTCATTATAACGTTCCTTCGTGCTCATTCAGAACCTCTTTTTCCAAAAGTATTTATAGATTACTGATTCAGAATCCTGTGAGCCAGAATACAGTTCTTACCAGCTGGAGAGCAGCAGGTAGCTCTTTTTGCTTTTAGTTTTATAACATTGAGTCAAAGTGTTGCCTTTCAGTTACTTGGTTGGTTATGTTCATTAATTTACAGCATTAGGCTAATTTGTTCATTTTTTATTCACGCTCGCCCCCTCCCATCCCTACCACCTGGTTTGCTGGTGCGCGTGTATGTACGTATGTATGTACATATGTATGTCTGCATGTGTGTACATGTGTGTGTCTACATGTGTGTAAAACATCGCCTTGGTTCTGAGAGTCAGAGTTATACAAAAAGGAATCCTCAGAGAAGTGGACCTCTTTTCCCATCCTGTTACCCTGATTCCATGCCTCTTCTTTTCCGCCCCCTTCCCTGTACCTTGTAGGTCATCAATCTATAACTCCTGGTTTATCATTCTTTTATTTCTTTTGCACAAATAACCCTCAGTGTTTCTCTCTCCATCAGCCTTTGGCAATCACTGTTGTACTTTTTGTGGGCAAAATCACAGAGACAAAAAAGACAGACTTATAGTACAAGGATGTGGGCAAGTGGTAAACCCTTGTACATGACAGTACTGGTGGGAACATAAAATAGCATAGCTATTTTGGAAAACAATTTGGCAGTTTCTTTTTAAGTGTATAGTTTAGTTTTATGAAATTATTTATAAGGTGCAGTTACCGCCACCCTTCATCTTCATGACTCTTTTTATCTTGTAAAACTGGAATTCTTTACCCATGTAACAATTGCATTATTGTTGAATGAGTAAAGAATTCCACTTTTTATTATTGAGTTATAAGTTCTTCATAAATCCTTTAGAGGGTATATGACTTGCAAATACTTTCTACTAACCTGTACCTTGCCTTCATTTTCTTAATATCTTCCAAAGTTCAAAAATAAATAAATTGATTGGTTGGTTGATGGATTATAGTACTGGGGAGTGAACCCGTGGAGCACTGAGCTACATTCTCATCCCCATTTATTTTTAAAATGTGATACAGGGTTTCAATAAGCTGCCCAAGCTGGGCTTGAGCCTGCTATCTTCCTGCCTCAGCCTCCAGCGTAGCTGGGATTACAGGCATGCACTACCCCATCTGGCTCAAAAATTTTAAAATTTTGATGAAGTCTATTAGATTTATGATTCAGGTATTTGATGTTATATGAAAGAAATCTTTACATAGCCCATATCTCCAAGGCTTGTATTATACATTTTTTCTCAAATTTTGTTTTAGTTTTACAATTAGGTCTCTGATCCATTTTGATTTTCTGCGTAAGGGTCTAAAGTCATCTTTTTGCATATGAATATTCAATTATTCAAAATCACAGTATCTGTTGAAAGACTATCCATTTCTCTCAATGAATTAATTACCCTTGGCACTTTTGTATAAAACTGAATGATCATAAATGAAAAGTTTATTTCTAGACTTTCAATTCTGTTCTGTTGATCTATGTCTTTTTATGCTGTACACACTGTCTGGATAAGGGTTGCTTTATAGTATATTTATTCCTCCAAACATGTTTTCTTTTAAAATCATTTTGGCTCTTTTTTGGGGGGGAGGCTGGATTCTGGGAAATGGGATGATTGATTAAGGGATAAATGCATGTGTCTCACAGAGAAATTGCACCTGTTTGGTTTATTTATGTTTTATTCCTCAGACATTGATGAATGCGAAAATGAACTCAATGGAGGCTGTGTCCATGATTGTTTGAATATTCCAGGCAATTATCGCTGCACTTGTTTTGATGGCTTCATGTTGGCTCACGATGGTCATAATTGTCTTGGTAAGAAAAACATTTGGAAATGATAATTTTCCTGTACTCACCCTCTAGCATCCCTTCCCTTTTCTTTCCTTTGATGAAAACTTACTTATTAAGACAAAGAGGATATGAGAGGCCTGTGGTATTTGACCTCCAAGAAATCAGACTCAATGTTAAAAGATGAGATGAGAGGATGTTAGTTTTTATACAGTCAATCATAACATGATTCCTTCATTAGCCCAAGAAGATGGGTGGACATTGTCATTTCTATTTATTAATTTGCTGACATTAACTTGTCACCTTTAATATCTTTGGTCTTGGGTTAAAAAGATCTTGACATAACTATTTTATTAATCCTATACATATATTTTTCTGAAATTAACTAAAACTCCTTGTCCTGAACACTTCAAATGTGTGCTTGGAACCTTATTGGGTAGATGCATCCTCCCCTAAATCCCTTTTCTCAAAAGGCAGAAAAATCAGAGACTTTCTGTGAACATCCTTCTAGTATTCCATAAAACAGAAACATCTGTTAGAGTTTCCGTTCCTGAATTAGAGACTGTGAGGAGTGTTGTTGTCGTTGGTTCTTTATGCCAGGGATAAAATGGAACTTAGAAATACCAAGCATTTGGATGAGGTTGAGTATTGGACAGTCTTTGACCATTGCAGTACACCTGGCAGCTAAGTATTTGTGATTTGCTTTTTAAGGCTAGTGTTAGCAGTTTACAGGAAGACATTGTGGTATCAAGAGCTTGATCAAGGCTGTGGCTCTCATGTACCCCTTTATGGTACAGTAGAAATGGCCAATTGATCAAATAAAGATGCTTTGAGAGCAGCATAAAAAGGTCCCAGAAGAACCAGGCAGAAGATGTGTTTCAGTGGTCCTGGAGAGTTGAGAGTAGTATCATTTGGGGCTCAACCTAGATGTGACCTTTATCCCACTTTAGGATCACCTGGAGCTCTGTCCTGAGGTAGACACTGGCCTTTCTGTCTGTTCCTTGTGGGAGAGTTCAGGCTTGGGTCTACAGGGCCTGTGACCTTGTAAACCTGTAGCTGTCAGGACAAGTTGGTCAAAGGTTAGGGAAGCCTTAACCCCTCAGTAGACTTTTCAGGCAGGCAGCACCATAAAATGTATCTTTCAGAGCAATTCTGAGGATAGGAATGAACTGAGATGAATTTAAAACTCAGGAAAGGGAAATCCCTTTAAGTGTGTAATTTGTCAGGAAGAGTATGGGCTTTTTGTTTGTTTGTTTGTTTGTTTTGTTTTCCATTTTCAGAGAGAAATTTCCCTTTGATTTGCCAACTGTGGCATTTTGAGGCTTCATATCTGATTGTAGACCAGGTCATTACTGTTGTGCTCTGATCCCCAGCCTGAGGGAGGTGTGAGCTTCCTAAAAACAAGCTAAACCATCCAGTGTTTCAGGACCTGGGCCAGGGCTGGGTGGGCGGGGTGGTTCTGAGTATGGGCCTGCTCAGAAATCCTGATGCCTGGAGTCTTGCTTTGCCTGAGCCCATACCACAAATATTTTATCTGAGTATCTTCATTTCTCCGCCTTAGGATCTCTTTTATACTCGGTCACAAGCATCTGCTTACAGAGAGACCCTGAGCATCCACTGAGCATGTGTGCAGGGCTAAGGACTCTTTAAAAGTTCCTTTGAAAGAGTAAAACCAGCATAGAGACGTTTCTGCCATTCAGACTAGGAAAGGCAGGCATACTTGGTGGTAGGAAAGAAGCTCGGAGCTGAAGCTCTTTAGGAGTGGCAGGTTCTTGTGTTCTCCAGGATGAACGCTTTCCGCATGGCAGTCCCCTTACCATGCATTAGTCCCAGCATCTGGGTGCTAGCGTGGTTGAGATCCCTATCTGGTAGTCTGGAGAAGCTCACCAGCCTGGTGATAGGTATTTGTGTATATAAATACACACACTGCTGTATTTATCCAGTTACTATATGGCACTCAACATAATAATACTGATTGCTCTGGAGAGAAGATGTAGTGGCCAGCCTAAGAGCAGCCTGCCTTCACTCATAGCCAACCCAGGATGTGGTGCTCAGGGGGACAGACCCCGCCTGCTCACCGTGAGTCCTTACCGTGGACGTCTAGGCCAGGTGCACCCTGTACAGCTCATCCTCTGGAATGTGCTTCCTTTGGCCTCTGGCTTAGACGGGGGCAAGTTTGTTAGGCTTCAGGAGATGGCTCCCGTCCCATCAGTTTAGTCAGGCATCTGCCTGGTGGTGTGGGAGGACAGATGCCTATAAGATCTGAGGCTTGAAACCAGATAACAGATATTGAAATGTGAATTTTCTGATTACAGATATGCTCAAGAGCTGGTGATAGGGCACGAGAAGTTAGACTGGAGACAATAAGTTGCTTTTTAAATCAGGGTTCTCTCAAGCCTCTGTGGTATCTAAGGCTCTTCGGGATGTTTCCTCTTCTCTGACTCTGGTGATGCTGTACTCTCTTGCTTGTTTGTCCGTGCGCTGAACAGTTCACAACTGCCTGCCACGTTCCAGGGCTATGCTTATAAAACAAAAAGCTCTGTCCTCAAGGAGTTTGCAGTCTAGCCGAGATGGACAGGCAAAGGGTTTTGAGGATGCAGCTAGGTAAGTGTCTCAGTAGAGCAGGATGCAGGATGTCACAGGCTCGGAGAAGAAAGGGCTCCACGGGGTGATGGAGCAGGTCAGGGAAACCTTTTCCCTGCCCTGCCTTTCTCATGGCTCCTTCTCTGGGATTCTGGGACTCCTGATCTCTCCTCTACTTACTCCAGTGCTGCCCAGAACCCGACCTCTCTCTGCACCCCTCTCCTGCTTTTCCACACTCCTGCCTTTGGCTCCCCCATCCAGAGCCATCTGTCTGTGCCACACCTGCAGGTAAATGGTTTTCCAAGCTGAGCTGATACTACCACGTGCGCCGCAGGTTTTCCCCACCCACGGGACCTGAATCTCAGCATGTCAGCATCCCTTTCTCTGCCTCAGGAGAAGACACAACTGCAGCTCTATCCCCCTGTCTGCACCGGTACTGGCATCTCCCATGTTTCTTTTCTAGACAGCCTTAGTATCAAATTTTCATCTTCTGAGGAGCAAGGGAAAGCTGACACCTGCTTCATGGGCACCTTGTCCATCCTGTCTTTTCTGTGCCTGCCCTCCCAGCAAACCATTGCCCTCCCCAGCTCTGTCCCCTGCAAGGACAGTGTGGCCATGGTCATCTCAGGTGCTCATGTGCAGCTAGGCTCCTTGGGTTCCCATTCCTCTGCTCCCAGTGCTCTACATCCTCTGTCGCCTCCTGATTTCCCCAAAGTCAGGGTCTCACTGTGTCTCTGTCCCCTGCTCCAGTGGTAGCAGCTGCTTCCGGAATGAAGTAGGAGCTTCTATTCCTGGAATTCAGGACCCTGCCTGTGACCTCAGTCTACCTCCCACTGTATCTCCTGCAACTCCCTCCATGTCCCCTGTGCTCAAGCCAAATCAAATGACTCACTGTGGTCTGGTTATTTCACGCTTCCCAGCCTCCGTGTGCCAGCTCACACTCCCTCCCCTGCCTGCTAGCTCTTCTCTCAGGATTTAGAATTGAAGAGACCCTAAGGGCCCATCTTTTCATCGACTTTTCCATGGAACCCATGCTGGTGCCACACAATCAGATGTGACCTCTCTTTCCTCTGTGTCACCTTTCATCTTGTCTCAGAATCGTTTGTATATCTGTCTCCTTCCCTGTCCTGAAGGGCTTGCTTCTGGAGAGCAGGAATGTCATCTCCCCATCTAGCACCAGGCCTTGGAAAGCAGAGGTGTTTAGTACAAGTTGACTGAGCTGATGATCTCATGCTTGCAACAGGGGCCTCGCAACATGAGCCCCAGACTCTGAAGACTGAATTAATCATCCATGGGCCCCAGGGGCTTGGATTCTGAGAGCGTCTGTGATGCAGGGCTAGAAGAGGGCCCTCCGATCTGCTTGCCAGGCTGGGTGGGGCATTTGAAACAGCTGTAGAAGCAAAGCTAATCCCTCTCCCCCTCCAGATGTGGACGAGTGCCTGGAGAACAATGGCGGCTGCCAGCACACCTGTGTCAATGCCATGGGGAGCTACGAGTGCCGCTGCAAGGAGGGCTTTTTCCTGAGCGACAACCAGCACACATGCATTCACCGCTCGGAAGGTACAGTACCTCGGCCCTGCTGGAGGGCAGCAGGCAGAGCCACACCTGAGAGTCCGCCCACCCCACCCAGTGACTTTAGAGAAGAAGTGAAGCATACAGAAAACCTGGAGGTGGGAGGAAGAGTCCGAACTGTGCTTCCGGGGGACTGTGGGCAAGTTTTTCACCTTCACCCTCCTCACCTGGCAAAATCAGTGCCTGTCTGGGGGAGCACTAAGGTCCTGGCACACTTTCGTATTCTTTGATTCTAATCGTTAAATAGAGTACACTGCAAATGGGACTAGACGTCTCTGGAGAAATAGGGTGGATGATCTGCCAAGTTTTTCAAAAAAGGTGCCGAAAACCTCAGCACCAGTATGAGCCTGCCCCTTGCTCTACCGTGCAGGGGTGGGGCTGGATCCTTTCAAAGGAAACTGGCCATAAATTGTCCTGTTTCCAGCTCCAAGCTAATTCTGGTCCTGTCCTGTGTTTTGCATCTTGGAACTCTGAACCTCAGGGCTCCGAGGGGCAGAACTCTCCCTGGGAGCAGTTTCTTTCACCCATTCCCCATTCCCCATTCCTCTCTCCATAAATCTGCAGAACTTGCAGTTCCTATGGCCTCTTTCTCATGCTCTTCTTTGAGTTTATACCTTTTTCATTCCTGTTACTTTAGTGGAGACTTGGGAAGGGGCATTAAGGACATGTGGCCAATCAGTTATTTTTAACCAAATATCATCTTTTAATCCTCAAAAAGCCACAAAATGGTGGCTGTATTTCTCTTGTGGTTACATCTGCCTGCTATTAGAGCAAGTGCCCTACATATTAGACTATTAACTCCTTTTACCATGTGCTGCTTATTTATTCCCATATCTTAAGAGTGAGGTCATTTTAAGTTCTACTTAATCACAAGTTTGCAGATTTATTGTTCCAGTGACTTTTAAAGAGTTGCTTCATGGAAGATGATTTTGTCTCGTTTTCTGACAATAAAGGTTTGTACTTTCCAACTAAT
Source organism: Cavia porcellus (assembly GCF_034190915.1). Taxonomy (NCBI): domain Eukaryota; kingdom Metazoa; phylum Chordata; class Mammalia; order Rodentia; family Caviidae; genus Cavia; species Cavia porcellus. Next base: position 74,081,824 of record NW_026947492.1, on the reverse strand, counting down.
TCAGATACCTCTTTGTGTACTAACAGTAATCATCAAAGACACTGCCTGGAGGCCAGTGGCTTGATGGCTAATACCACCACCCCAAGGCTGCTCATTTCCAGCATTTGGAGCCAGGCAATCGGACACACTGCTTTTAATCACACAGATTGTTTGTTTGTTTGTTTTGTTTTTAATCTCATGCTAGATGTGGCCCTTGGGTGGAAGTTGGGTTTCATTTTCCTGCTGGGTTCTCTGGACTCTTTGGCGTGAAGTCCAAAGTAGGCTCCAAAGTGGAGATGGGAACGCATTAAGTCACAGCCCACAGTGATCTCTGTCTCTGGATCTTTCCCCTTTTGGTTGCTCAAAGCCACTTAATGGCAAGTCAGCCTGGCTTTCTCTTCCCTGGCTAGGAGGCAGGAGCCTGTAGGTGAAGTCATTGCTTGCACACATGCAGCATAGATCCCACGGTGACGGGTAGCTGGTGGAAATTCCAGTCATCTCTGACCCTGGTGCTTCCAGAGCCCTGGCTCAGCCCTCTCTTCCTGGGCTGATTAGAGACACAGGCTCCTCACGACAGAGGTAACTACAAACGCAGTTCCTTTCTGCAAGCTGTGTTGTCTAAACTTCTCAACAATTCAGACATTCTTGGATCCCCTGAAGAGTATTTAAAATGAACGTATTGTCTGGAACTAAAACCCAAACCCGAGAATTTGAGTTGTGGTCTGGAAATGCTCTCTCATTTTCTGTTGTGTTTCAACCTCATTGCTTGGCAGATCCATGGCACCGTGTGCCAGCAGATGATGGCGATTTGGAACGGTGACCCCTTCCATCCTAGGGCTTTAGTTCTTCAAACAGAACTACCTATAAACAGTGTTCTTCTGGGACTTCCTCCCTGATGTGCATATTAAGCTCTTAGAAATTGTATTAAAATAGACCTTAAAATCTTTAACATAGAATTGTATTAAAATAGACCTTAAAGTCATACGCTAAAAACAGTTGAAAGGAGGCAACACCACAGGTTAGCATTTCCTAGCACTGCTCTTGTTTTCAGTAATGCTTTACTAAATGTTCTTCAATCCAGAGTTCCATAGTAGCAGATTCTGAGGGAAAGCTCAAGCTATTGATGTTTTTAATCCTCAGAGACCCCAAAGCTCTGATAGAAGACTGTGTGTTTTCACCCATGAAATGGGGGTAGGCTGGAGAGAAACACATTGTGCCCTGCCTGCCTTTGTTCCTATTCACGGGTGCTCAGGCTCTCAAAATGAGCATTTCTCTTTTGCTTTGTCTGTGCTGAGAATATTTAGCTAGTCTTGTGCTGCTGGGCAGGGTAGTGGGGAAGGTGTTAGGGTGGCAAAGAAGGTGCTGAAGCCCCAGCAGGGCCTCGTTCCACTTTACGTAACATTTTTTGGCCGCATTCTCAAAGCATATTTAATTTTGAGTTTCCAGAAATATCCTTCAGTGGCACTGTGAGCCCAGGTAGTGCCAGCACAGGGTATTTCCGGTGTCTCTGAGCCATTTCCTTCCTGGCAAAGGGAGCTCTGAGACTTGACTGCCAAGTGGGTCCTGGGAAAGCCAGGCCCCTGTTGGTCTCCCATGTGGACCAGGTCCATCTGCCCTCCCAGCACTGCCCTTGTTTGAGTCAGGTATTCTGAAGGGCTTCTGATCACCTCTTGAAAAACCACCAGCATTTCCAGAGTTGCCTACACCTCCATTACATCTTGATAACTTTAGGTCTAGCCTGAGAGAATAGGGTACCAGGGGGACACCTCTGTTTCTCCGGATGACATAGAGCACGTGGTTGTTTTTACCAGCTCGCTTGCTTGATTTTTTTTCCTGGTACTGAGAGTGAATCCAGGGCCTCTACACTAAGCTCTTTTTTTTTAGTTTTTTTATTTTAATCCAGGATCTGATTACAACTTATGATCTTTGTGCCTCAGTTTCCCAGAGTGCCCCACCACACCTGGCTCCAGCCTGTGTTTCCCTGAAAATAAGACCTGACTGTAAAATAAGTCACAGCTGGTTGTTCCCAGGGTAGTAGCCAGTGTCACGTCACTACCCTCTTGCTCGGTCGTTATTCTGCAATGGCAGCCTAAGACAAGGATGGCTGATTGGAGCTGGTATTTTCAATGTCTGATTTTCAAGGCTGATATTTTCCAGTTAGGTGTTATGTTCAGAGAAACAGTATTTCTTTTGCATATCAACTATTCTAAGACAGTAAAGGTACTTTGCAAAGATCTTAACAGACACGTAAGCAGAATGAAAAAAACAGTGAAGATGAAATGACCAGTTTTGGGAGGGTTCTTTCGAGGCTTTCCTGTCACCTGTGTAAAGCTTTCTGTTACTTGACAGCAGCCCTCGAAGCGGGCAGAATCCTAGCAATGTGTGGCAGGTAATACAGGCAGCTCTGGACTGTCAGAGGAAAAAGTAGGGAGAGATTCAAGAGAGCCAGGGATTGTATTGGCATCTCCACAGTCTTTTGGAATGGGAGTGGCACCGTTTGTGTTGACACCATTGTTCTGTGGAGCACAGGTAAACTGCCGTGTGTGAGAGAAGAGACTGGAGACTACACTGGAGACTACTCAGGGATAAGGATTTAGGACCAGTGTTGGATCCTTGAAAAATTAAATAAAAACTTCCTGTAGCTGTGTTTAAAGCAGTGCTACTTTCAGATTAGAAAGTGTCTTCTTCCTAGACACGCAATGAGAACCAAGCCTGACTCGCAGCGATGTTTTCGAGTTGGCCTGCACAAATGCCAAGCAGCGCTGTGCTTGGGAATCCAGAACCTGTCTCACAGGGGCCCTGAGGATGTGCCTGCCTGTGAAATGTGATCCCTCAAATGCAGACACATAGCCAGGCCCCAAGGAATTGCTTTCAACATGAGGCAGAAGACTGGTGACCCACCATGGAGTTTACCTTGCTATTGCCGCATACTTAGGTGCATGTAAAACCATCGGGGTCATAAACACCTCACCCCTTTCTCACCATTAGTACAAGATTGGGCCTAACAGAAATTTATAGTACACCTGAAAAAATTATGCAGCAGCTGAGGGAGCCATATGTATGCAGTCTCTCTCTTTGCTCTCCTTGTCATATGATGCTATCTGTCAGCAACAAAAGGAGGGGACAAGGACCAATGGAGGCCAGTTCCATAAGAGAGGTGCCCAGCAGCCATCCATGTGGTGCTGCCAGAATGCAGCAGTCACCCTCCCCAACAAGTGTGGCCCTTGCTGACCTGGAGAGAAGCGCTGACAGATTTTTTTTTTTTTTTTTTTGTCTTTTTTGAGATGAGGTCTCGCCATGCAGTTCAGGCTTGCCTTGAGCTCACTTTGTAGCCCAGGCTGGTCTCGAACTTGTAACGATCCTCCCGCCTCAGCCTCCTGAGTGCTGGGATTACAGGCGTGAGCCACCATGCCCCGGTAGCCCTGACAGTTTTTGAAAAAGATCTTTAAGGGTATACTAAAAGGTTTGCATTCTTTTTTTTTTTTTTTTTTTTGTCTTTTTCCTTTTTATCAGTACCAGGGATCGAACCCACAACTGCCTGCTTCCAAGGCAGGTACTTATACCGCTGAGCAAAATCCACAGCAAGGTTTGCATTCTTGATCAGTGAATAAATAAAAATGTAGCAGTGATAAAAATCTGGTGAGAGGCTAAGGCCGCAAGACCATAAGTTCTAGTCTATATCTGGAAACTGGTTCCTAGGGTCAGCAGGTTCTGATCCATACTTAACAGAGAGCAGAAGTTTTGAGGGGGAGAGGCACCCGCCTCCTTAAGAGAATTGAGAAATTACATCTCTTGCGAGATATAAGAAGTCTTTCATGTTTCTGTTAATTGGCCCAGCTTGATTATAATGGCCTATTTATTTGTTGTTTTTCTCAGTACTAGGGAATTGAACCCATAGCTTCACACATGCTAGACAAGTACTGAACCACTGAGCTGGGTCTTCAGCTCAGGACACTTTTTTTTTTTGTGTGTTGAGCTAATGGAAACCAAGGAAGGCAGGTCTGTGCCATTCCCATCCCCAGTCCCTTGTGGCTTCGCCAGGGCTCAGAATTCTGTCTGCAGCCTGGTCACCTGCTGCATGCTGCTGTTTTGCAGAGGGCCTGAGTTGCATGAATAAGGATCACGGCTGTAGTCACATCTGCAAGGAAGCCCCAAGGGGCAGTGTCGCCTGCGAGTGTAGACCTGGTTTTGAGCTGGCCAAGAACCAGAGAGACTGCATCTGTAAGTAGGAATGGCTTCTCAGCCACACTGGTGACACAATACCCCAGAAAGTGCCTTCTGCTGCCCAGCATCAGAAACGCTGCCTGGTGGCACCAAGACACAGCCTGAGGTGCCACAGCTGGCACAGGCACTGTCCTCCCCCAACTGCTACCTTCACTGTAGAATAGTACTCTCCTGCAGGCAAGAGGAACGTGATTTATACGGAACTAAGGAGGAGGGAATGAAATTCAGGAGTAAACGATGTGAACGATGGGGAACAGGTCTTCCTGTTCCCGGAGAAGAAAGTCAGATTTTCTCACCTGGCAATCAGCTCTTTGCTATCTGGTCCCTGCTTCCTTGATAAGCTTCCTCTACATCCTTTTTGCAGACACTGACTCTCTTGCCCTTTGGAGAATAGCCCTTATTCCTCTAAGCTTTTCCAGCCCTCCTCCCTTCCTGTGTGAACACTCACCCAACCTTCAACATCCTATGTAACTCCTAATAATGATAAAGAGCACAGCTACTTTTTAACGAGACCTATTACATGCAAAGGCTTGTCTCATGATGTTCTAAATCCCCTTCAATTCTTACAAGATCCCCTAAATATAGGTGATATATATATTATGCATATTTTCGGTTGAGAAAATTATGAATAAGGTAAAGAAACAAGGTCTTACCGGGAGTAAGGGGCAAATTAATTTTCAAACCTGTGTCCTCCCAACTCCAAAGCTATGTTCAAATCCCCACATGGCCTTGTGTCAGAAGCCTTTCTGTGGCCTCAGGCAGGGAAGCCATTTTGTGTTTGGCCCCCATAGCACTTTGTTTATTCCTCCATCACAGTGCATGACACTGGATTGTGTGGTGTGCTTTATGTCTGTCTCACCCACTGTGTGCTACTCCCAGTCAGGAACCCTGTCTCATTGTCACTTCTCAGTTTTCCCCTGGTACCTAAAACGGGGTGTGCTCAATGCGCACTTGTTTAATGCATAGGTGAGTGGGGGTGTACACAGGATGGACACAGCTGCCACAGGATGATTGTGGTAACAAGACCTAATAGACAACAGGAAACAACCAACAATTAATGGTGTTCCTAAACCCACTACCTGTGCTAGAGAAAGTAGAGGGTTTTCCTTTAGGAACTCTTTCCACAGCTCTGGGCAGAGACCCTCAAAGTTTGCTATGGACATTTTTTTACCACAAGGACTGATTTCCCAGGGAGAGACTTCTCTCTGCTGTCCCATCCTGAAACAAAGTGTGCCCTCCAAGCCTGCCAACCCTGGGCTGATGCCACTGCCCCCCTCAAACATCAGAATCTCCAGGCTCTTATATCCCCCACGTGGGCTGCCCCTTAGGGATGCTAGGGGTTGGACAGAGCTGAGGGCACTTTTCTGACCTACAGTTCTTCGAAAGGAGGACTCCAGGCCCTCAAGACTTTCCTGGGGATCCAGACTGTCAGCACTGCAGTTTTTTAGGGGTCAACTGCTGGAACAAGGATACTTAGAAAATAGTTTTTAAAACTTACATATTTTTAAGATATCATTGTTGAAATAGTATTGTGATGGCATTTGAAGAATTAAGAAAAAAAAATAAGACCTGGAATTCTACCATATAACTAGTTGTTTCAATTTTTCCATATTCTTATTTAGTTACCATTTATATATGTACATAGTTTTATATATCAATAATCATAGAACAGCTTCCTTCTCACATTGCAAATATGTAATTAGTTCTTTTAAATTAGAAAAATTACAAAGGCCTATGTAAGAATTCAAACACTCTGAAGTATATAAAGACAATAAGTAATCTCCCCCTCCCATTTCCTTTGCTAGAGGTAACATCTGTTAACAGTTTGATGAATAGATATAGTTTTATAGTTGGCTTTTTAAATTTATTTTTTTGGCTTGTCACCAATGCATTCATACATAGTTTTCATAATTATTGGTTAATTTGCATTAATTGTCTTCAGAATCATCATTTCTTCTGATTATATTTTGTTTTAATAAATCCAGATGGAATCTACTAACATACATTCAAGTTAAATAATGTCACTTTATTCCGGATACGAAGTGCTGTTTCTCAAAGGAGAGCTGTGATAACATGCAGACTTCTGTAGATAGAGCAGAAGATAGAGCTAAAACCTTGGTATAATTCCTCCTACTTAGTGACCTTCCCTTGACACACACACATTTCTATCCTCCTGTGTGACTTTGTGCAATCCTCTATTTCAGCATTTCTACAACTTGTATCATAAGTATTTGCTTATACAGATATGAATAGAGCCTGAATGGCACTTATCTCTTTTATGCTTAGTGCCTGGCACAAATGAGGTGCTCAAATTCTTGCAGAATGAAAAATCGGAGACAGCAAACAGCCCTGGTTGTGGAAACCTCACAGCTTTATGTATTGATTCACTTTGTTTCCAGTGACCTGTAACCATGGAAACGGTGGGTGTCAGCACTCCTGTGAAGACACAGCTGAGGGCCCTGAGTGTAGCTGCCACCCCCAGTACAAGTTGCACACGGATGGGAGGAGCTGCTTTGGTGAGTGTGACCGACCCCACACTGGCTGATTCTGGCTCAGCATCGCCCTCCCCAGTGCAAACCTTCACCCTACCCCTTGGTGGTGTTCTGTGCATTTCCTCCTATGAGATCTGGGCTGCTCCACACGTTGCTGTGGGAGGGCTCTAGCTCTGGGCTGGAAGTCCTGAGCTCCATGTGTGGCCTTGGAAAGCCCTTCCTCCTCCCTTGCGCTAGGCTGCTCCTGATACTGATATTCTGGAGATTGCTACAACCCATCCCAGAGGGTCAGGGTGACATGTAGTTAGAACTAGCTGTTTGTTTTGGTCAACGTGGCGGGCTTTCTGGTCAGCAGGAGTGGGGGACGCGTATTTTTGGCAGGACTTCTGCCCTGCCCTACAGAGGCCATCCTTCATTAGCTCTATTTCAGAGGTTTCTAGACCCAAGATTCTTTTCACTCCGAAGTAAGTTTCCTGGAGTGAATCTGAAGCTTGCATTACCCAGTGTCTCCTCGGTTAGTGCAATGGACTTCTAAAACCTTCTCCATGTGGAAGGTTTGTAAGGATCCATGGCCCTCTAATGTGCTGTGTTTTCCACAGAGCGCCACTAGGACATATAATACTGAGTGAACAGGGTCACATCTTCCTTCGTCCTCTTGCCTGGAATTCCACCAGAGTAGTTACGTAGGGAATGGATAATCCGCCTCATTCAGCCTGGGAATTTGGTCTTTGCTTTTCTTGTAGAGCGAGAGGACACTGGCCTGGAGGTGACAGAGAGCAATGCCACATCAGTGGCAGATGGGGATAAGCGGGTGAAACGGAGACTGCTCATGGGTAAGCATGCGTCTTCTCTCCCCTCCCTGGTCACTGCCTTTGTCCGTTTGCCTCCAGGCTCACTGTGCTAGGTCTGGGCTCAGGGCCATGTGCCCTCAGACCAGGGGACCTGCTAAGCTAGGGTGTGTCTGTTCTTTACTCAAGGCTATTGCTTCTCTGCCATTCAAGACTCTTGGCCCTGTGGGAAGAGTGCCTGCCAGGCCATCAAGATAACCAGGTTAATGTCCTAGTGCTGCCCCAGCTGGCTATGAGACCTGGCCCCAGAGATTCTGTCTCTAGGTCTTCCTTCATAAGGGATGCAATAAAATCTACCTCTCAGGGCTGTTGGGAAGCTTAATTAAGACAGTGATAGGCAAAGTGCACAGCATCCAGTGCCTGGGACATGGTGGGTGGCCAGGGGATGTCAGTCCCCTTATGAGAGAAGTACTTTGGGCAGCCTCCAGCCTCGCATGGGGATTCGTCTGTTTTGTGTCCAACTTGCCATTTCTCTGACTCAGCCAGTGTTAGCAGTAAAGGAGATGAATGGAGAAGAGTGGCACTTGGCTGTGGGACAAGGGACTCTTTGCCAGCAGCCCCAGCAGTGGAGCTGGACAGGAGAGAGAAGTAGATGCAGGGCCTGTGGGGGTGGGAACCAGACAGATTCTCTGACATGTTATTCTGGAGAGCTTGACGCCACCTAAACAAAATGGATCTTTCGGCAGCTTCTAGATTTAATAGGTAAGATATTGAGCAGATATTGTTTACCAAGCAGGTAACATTTCTGAGCCTTTTTCTCAATGGTCAAGTTAAAATAGTGCATGATTGGTATAAAAACTTAATTACCAATCAGTTTGTAATGAAATACATCATTTGCTCATCTCTTGACCTCCTATTTCTTAATCCCACTTGCCAGAGGTCACAGTTCTCAACTTTCCTAAGTTGTTTCTTCTCACTTCTCCTCCCTCGTGCTCTGCAAAATGCAGTGTGCAAGCTGTTTCTTGATCTGTCAGCTTTCGACAGAGGTTTTTGACTTCCTACTATGAAGACTAGGTTTCAGCAGTCTGTGCTTCCCTACCCCATGGGCATGCGTGTATGCACACACATACACCCACACACCCACACACACACTCACACACACACACACACACACTCACACACACACACACACACACACACACGCACACATGCACATATCCTCTCCCCTGTACCCTTGAGATAGTTTTATCACAATTTAAATCAGTTTACATTTACGTTACTGTGACTATGGATATCTACATATGATTCGCCAAGAGTCCATAACATACTATATATTTCTTTGGTTAGTTTTCTAAGCATTTCTGACTCATTCTTCTGCAAGTCTCTGGAAGAACTCTCCAAAACCCTTTCCAGTCTGCTCAAATGCTGCAGGACATTCTTAGCCGAGGTTTGTCCTCTCCCCAGCCCCCAAGGAAGCTTCCCTCTGTCCAGGAGTTCCTCTACCCTGGCCCAGGCTCCTCTCACTGCAGGTGCTTTCCCAGAAGCCTATACGTTCTCTTCTCTGCTCTCCCAATTTGATGGAGTGGTCTCGTTCTTTTTAAGTTTACACTTAAAATAAGAAATATCTTTACCTTTTGTCGTTTGTTGAGAATCTGGTTCATTATAGAATTCAGGGTGTCCACATTAGTGTTTATTGTTTTCATTCGTATTCTTGATCCTTCGTGTGAAACCTGTGAAAGCTCCCTAGAAGGTTGCAGGACCTGCTTGTCCCTGGTGACCTGGAATTTCACAGTAAGGTTTTCCCTGATGCTGTGGTATACACTCAGCCTTTTCAAGGTGAGCATTCAAGGTTTTAGACTCTGAGAAATTTTTAAATATGTATGTTTTTATTCCATTTCTCTGTCCTTTCTCTCTTTGAAAATCCTTTTAGTTGGCTGCTATAACTCTAAGATTGATCCTCTCTCTTTTCTCTTCTTGTATATTTTTTCCGTTTTCTAGGAAATTTTTCATGTTTTTCTTCAAATTCTCCTACAAGATTTTTTTTGTAATTCCTGCTTTCATATTTTAATTTTTCAAGAATTTTACTTTGTCTTTTTTTTGGGGGGGGATAGGAAGTTGTTCTTAGAACCTTTTGTATTTCCCTGAGGAAATTAATTATAATAAGATTCCAACTTCTCTCTTCCCTTTGTATTATGTGTTTTTCCACATTTCTTTCTCCCCATTTGACTTGACATATATATTTAATATTCCTAAAATACCTGATGGTTCTTACCTGATCCTTCTTACTAGTAAAAATCCAGTTGGATATTCTACTGGTCAGTGGGCTTCATATTTCAATGGTGAGGTAGTAGCTTGGCCCCTTTGTTTGAAAATCCTCAAATGTCAGTATTGATGAGTCTTCAACTGGACAGATAATTTATTCGGAGAGGAATCCTTTAATTTCCTGCCTGGGGATGGTGGCTTTGCTGCCAGCATTCTGGGAGCTGGGGTGAAAGGAGTGTGAGATCTTTCTTTGCAGGGAAGACACTTTCACCTGAGCGTGCCTCCATATCATCCTGTGCTATTCCTGGTGCCTCTAGTCCGGCTTCTCCAGAACATAAACTTTTCTCTATAGCCAGCATAGGGAAGGGGTAGTCTTGTGGTTGTGTGGAATTAAGAGGAGCTCTAAGGGTTATCAGTTTCTCTTTCTCTCTGTCTGTCTTTTTTCCCAGTCTTTTTTGAGACAGAGTTTCTCCATGCAGTTTAGGCTGGCCCTGAACTAATTCACTTTGTAGCCCCGGCTGGCCCCAAACTTGCAACAATCCTCCTGCATCAGTACTGAGTACTGGTATTATAGGCTTGCACCACCATGCCCAGCATATCTGTTTCTTATCAAGGCTCTTGATCTGTCTGTTTTTAACTACATCCTTACCTCTGCCTCTGCTGCTGCCGCTGAGATAACTTGTTACCTTTGATTCCTGGGCCTTTCTGGGACTCTATGGCTCCATGAGCTTTACGATTTGTTGGTGGCCCCTCTGCAGACCCCTAAGACTTGGCTTTTTGCTACACTAATTAACTGTTTTTTCTTTCACATGCCATTTCCAGAATCTTTTATCTGTTGCCTCTTCTTCCCATTCTCTTTGTCTTTTTAAAAATCTGTCTCATCTTAGTGAAATTTCAAGAGGAAACAGATAGACATATAGCTGTTAGTCATTAGAGGTGAGCTTGTTTCTCCAGCCTTTATAATAACTGACAGGCCTTTTTCTAGTTTCAGGGAAAGGTAAATTTTGAGTAAATTGGCAGCTGCAATGACGAAGCCAGTAGCCTGAACAAGGGAATGGCTGGGGTGGGCAACGCTTACTCTCTCTTGCCATCCTCAGCCCCCAGGCTGAAAAAAGTTTAGGGATGAAGAATGGAACGTTCCCCTGTGCCTGCCACTGTGGTCACACTAAGCAGCTTGCTGACTGTGGATTAACACGAAACTTTGGCAGCTTTAAATCTGCCCACAGCAGAGAACCACTCTGGGGGTTGGAGACATCTTCAGCCCTCTGGCCTCTGACCCTGACCAGCTCCCTTAGGAAATACCAGTCATTTAGGTGGGTGGAAGGAGCCACACCTGCTCCCCACGTGTCTCACCTGCACGTGTCAGAGACTTGGGGTTGGACCAGGAGTACCCCACCATACTTTCTGGCTTTCACAGACTTTGTCAAATATTAACACCTGTATCAGCTCTCCTTTGGAAGCTAACTGCCTTTTCTACCTGGTCAGAAACGTGTGCTGTCAACAATGGAGGCTGTGACCGCACCTGTAAGGACACCTCCACAGGTGTTCACTGCAGTTGTCCGGTTGGATTCACTCTCCAGTTGGATGGGAAGACCTGTAAAGGTACTGTTCACCGTGTTTGTTGGGGGTGCCCTGTTGCTGAGGGCACCCTATGCTGCTGATGTGTGGAGTGACTCCAGATCGGCTTATGATTCATATTGATGGGAGCTTTCCCCCTGAGCTAGTGGACGGTTACAATTGAGTAAGCTTAATTAGAGCCATCTTAATTACACTAACTGTTGAGAAGGTCAGCCTCTACAAGCTTCAAATGATCCCTTTCAGGCCGTGGCTTTATTAGAAAAAGGCAGTTCACTGGCAGGAGATAATATCAACCTGTCACAAATAATAGCCTTGAGATTATTATATAAATAACAGCCAAGATTATTATCCAGAGAACTTAATGAATAACTGTACCATTAACTTTTACTGATGAAGACAGACCCCAGGGATGTGCCAGTATGTCACGGGCAAGAGTACAAAGGATTAGTGATAAAAGATTGATAGCTAGTAACCAGATGAAACTGAGAAAAGATAAGATTGAGTATCAGGAATCACTTAAAAAACATTGAGGGCATTTGGTCATTATACAATTTGCCAAAACAAATGCTCTACTCTCTTACAGCTTTAATCATTAAGCTAGGAGAGAAAGTTTACTAATGGGAGCTATCTGATCTTAAGTGAGTGCCACAGGGGTGAGAGTGTAACAGGCTATCACTACTCTTTCTCATCATTTCTTTACTTAATGCTTGTCAAGGCATTGGAAGTCAGCCTTGGATGTCAGCCTTCTCAAGAGGAGACACTTGTCTTTCAAAACTGGTTTAGCCAAGATGAGGAAACCTGTATAAGATCTGAAACACCAGCAGACATTCTTAGAGGCTTTTATGGATCTGTCTTTATTTCAGGGAATAATGAATGTAGGCAGTAGCACTCCAGCAATTTGTAGGAAGCAAGTCAAATATAATTCTTTGACTTCCCGGTGCTTGCCCGTCACAGATATCGATGAGTGCCAGACCCGAAATGGAGGCTGTGATCATTTCTGCAAAAATACCGTGGGCAGTTTTGACTGCAGCTGCAAAAAAGGATTCAAGTTATTAACTGATGAGAAATCTTGCCAAGGTATGTGCTGAAAATATTGTGCTGTGGTTTCTGGTTGAAAGAGAAGATGTTAACTCTCCCTCCACCACCATGGCTTTGGTAGAAGCCTCCTGACAGGGTCACTAATGCAACCAATCACTGATCCAGTCCAGGCTTCACTTCACTCATCTGCCAGGTAGAATAAAAACACTGACGGGACTCATAGATGTATTTTGGAGATTAAGCTGTTCATGATTAGAGAACACCTCAAAGAATCGTCTGGCAATACAGCAGAGCTAGAAATAGAATGGAACACAGACTTCAAGCAGAGTTGCACTGGAGTGTTGAGATTAAGAATAATTTTCTTCCTCTTTTCTTCTTCTTTTTTTTCTCCTTCAGTTTGGGGATCAAATCCAGAACTTTGTACATGTTAGGCAAGTCCAATACTACTGAGCTACATCCTTAGCCTTGAGATTATGACTAATTTTTTTCTAAAATGTTAATGTTATTAAATTTATGACAAAACTTGATGCCATATGTAGATTTAGATACTATACCTTCCTAGCAAAAAATCAGGGTCAATCCATAATCAAGACGATGAACCATTATAATGGTTCATGGCAAATTGTATAATGGTTTGGCAAATTGTATAATGGTTTTTCTTTGGGCAGGGGGACTCTGAGGATTGCACCTAGCACCTTGCATTGAGCCACATCTCTGGCCCATTTTTAATTTTTTAACTTTGAGGCAACGTCTTGCTGGGTTGCATAAGTTAGCCTCAAAGTTGCAATCCTCCTACCTTAGTCCCTAGTAGTTAGGATTACAGACCCTCACCACCACACTTGGCTTTTATCAGTTTTTTTTTTTTTTTTTTTGAATGACCAGCCTTTGACACTTGGAGGGAGGGAAGATGGGATGGCTGGAGAGGATTGTGGGGCAGAGATGTTCGATGGACCCCTTCTCAAATGCATCGTTCCCAAGTAAGGGGGCACAAGGGGATTTCTCTGGCAGCATCTGGTATTAACAACTCTTTTGGGTGACAGAAAGCTGTTTGAGGGCATGTCATCATTTATATGTTTAGATGAAGCACCTTTTATGTCCTATTGATATACAGGAGGAAGTTGTCAGGAAATACAGGCTGTCCAAGTATTTCTGTTCTGTTTCTGCAAAAGAACTGCTATACTTTTTTTAAAGAAATATCTGTAATAAATAAAAATCAGAATATAAAATCTGATTTTATGTCACATAATAAAGATATTAATGTCTTTTTTAAAAAAAGCTTCATTGTCTGAATTAGGTTTCTCTTCCCTTTGGTCTGTTGTTAATACATGATTTGCCCGGGCTTGAAGTATATTCTTCTTTAAATTCAGTGAGTTAATTCTAGATGATTATTGTGTGGTTTTCTACAGTTTGACTTGGAAAGCAAATTTACTGTTCCACATAATGTTTCATAATGTATAGAGCAAGCAATGCTGTTTAAGCTGTGTAAACACATTAAAAAGGAATTAGGAAAGTGATCTCATTATTTTTGGCAAAGCAAAACTCCGTAGCAAGCAGCCAAAGTCAGCTACTGAACGAGTCCCTTTCTTGGCAAATAGCTGATATTAATAACAGACTTCACAGAGTGGCATCAATTACCAGGGAAGAAACGGACTTTTTCTCATTTTTCACTGATCAGTCTTTGTAGAACAAATATTTGCAGAGAACAGATTTGCTGAAGAAAATGCCAGGGTTTCTGGGAAAAGCTAGGGATGAAAAGGTTTTGCAAGAAGTTGCCCTTTTTAGTTCACTTTTCATTCCTCCTGAGCCATCCAAATGTTTGCTTTTTATTAACATAGTTTCTCGTGACACATTTGGTGTTGAAAAAGTGGCCTAATGATGGTCTGTTTGACTTCCACTGAGTGCTGTCCGAGTCCTGGCTTACCCATTTGGAGCGACAAGTTGTAACTGTTAAAAACCCCTAAAGAGTTCAGGGAGTAAAACACTACAATTCTAGCTCACAGGAAAGAAGTGAGGGCCAGACCATGAAGAAGTGATTAGATAGACAAATGCAGCCTCAGAAGCTGGCTGGCATGGCCCCAGCTGCAGGCAAGGGTGCAGCCACTCTGGGCCACGTAGAAAGGGAACACAGAACCAAGTGACTGATTGGCCAAGCGGATCTGGTTTAGTTTAACCACTGAGTTTCAGTACTGAAGATGTTAGTGTTAATACATTCTTGCAGTGCAGATGGCATTAAAACCCAGGATTTTAATGCTCAGGAACCATAAGATTGACTCTGGATAGTTCAGAAAGAGATAGGAACCAGATTTACCTCCAATCAAGTATATTATTTCATTTCACCATAGCTTAAAAATTATGGTTGCTGTTTTACTACAACTATTAATAATGTAATCCTAGTAATGCATAACTAGTCTTATTGTATAGCCTGCAAACTCTTTTTAGGTGTGTTATCTTATTTGGTTGTGTTTATATAATTTAAATTACCCTTCCAAATAAGCATGGGTGAGAGACTAACAGAGCGTCAAGGAAAATGCAATTTGCAATGCACTTTGCTTATACTTATTTTGGGCTGCTCAACAACTTCTTTGATGCAGTGAGCAAGGAGAATGAATACTCTACCTCTTGTGTGTGCTGCTTTTGTTGTCAGTCCAAGGTTGGTGTGCATTAGCAACATCTCCACGCGTGTCAGAGTTGGTTGCAGCTCCCCCTCTCCCTTTGGCAATTGCAGATGTGGACGAGTGCTCTTTGGATAGGACCTGTGACCACAGCTGCCTCAACTACCCTGGTACATTTGCTTGCGCTTGTGACCCAGGGTTCACCCTCTACGGCTTCACCCACTGTGGAGGTGAGTGGACCGCCTCTCTTGAGTTGGGAGTTGGGGTGAGGCTGGGTCTGAGGGGAGTAGGGTGCAACATTTTTCTATACGGAGGATGAGGGGACATTCTAGCCTCTGTCCAGCAGCAATAACTCCTTCTCCAGGGAAGCACCTGCTGAAGAGATATGTCCAAATGGACCCCTTTAGCATGTCATGTGTGAAGTGGAGCAGAAAGCTAAGCTTTTTCCACTGTGGATTTGTCACTGACTTAGTTGACTTGGGGCTACAGGGAATGGGAGGGTCTGTCAGGAGCTGGGACTCATCAGCTGGACTTCCCAGCAGACCATAAAGACATAGTACTTAGAGAGATATGTTAGACACCAAGCAGTTCCTCAACCAGCTGTGCATAGACACTGGCTTGAGCTCCTTGGTTAGAGTCTTTGGAACAACTGAGTTTATCTCTCAATTCTGTCCATTTCACAGCATATCCTCATGTCTCATCGGCTTATGGTCAAACAAGTTAGTAGCATAAAAACATTTGGTATCAACAATTTCCACTGTCCTGGCCACCAGATTCTCCCAGAAATCTTTGAGAATACAGACTCAGATTTTACCGTGGTGCCTACCTGTAATCCCAGAACCTGGGAAAAATGAGGCAATTAATATGAATTCAAGGCCAGCCTGGGAAACTTACAGGGACCCACCCTCAAAAAACAAAGATGACTACCCCACGCTAAGCAAAGCAAAGGAAAACAAAACAAAATGAAACAAAACCAGATTTGAGTCTAGAGATTCCAGCCAGGATGTTTAGGGCCTCCAGGGTGATTCTGTGGATCTGCAGGATTTGGGAACCACTGGCCAGACAGCTTTTGCCCAATATTTGTGTCCTGTGCTTCAGGATGAATGGATAGTGGTGGCACTTTGCTATAGATAAAGTTGTCTCCCTTCTTTTGAACATGTCCTTGGGCATGGCTAAAAACGTACCCTTCCCAATCCAGCAGGAAACTCCAACAAAATCCACCCAGAGAGAGACGTGAATCTGGGTTAAGGTGGAGCCACCTTCTGACCTGGATTCAGTCTCCAGCTGATAGAAATCAGTGCAGACTTCTTCTACTCTTTGTCCCTCAGCTGTGGAAAGAGTCAAGCAGGGAGTGCTCCTTCTGTCTCCCTTGCAGTATGGGCCAGAGGATAGTGGAGTTTTAAATTAGAACGCTATGCAGTGTTTCAGCTTGGACATCTGAAAGCAGAGCATGGTCCCTCTGTCTCTACTGGGGCAATGGTCTGGTTTAGAATGGAACTCAAGCCCTTGCTGGAGAGGCTCAGGACTTCGGAGAGTGGGGTATGTGTCCAGCAGGTACCAAGCACATGTCCTGAAGGCAAGGAGCACCTTCCCTTTGGTGACTTCCAACCATGTGTCTCCACGGCTGCCCCTTCCGCAGCTCACTCAGTGATGTGCTGCTGTGACAGGAAAGCGTTTTGTTCCACAGACACCAATGAGTGCAGTGACAACAATGGCGGCTGTCAGCAGGTCTGTGTGAACACAGTGGGTGACTACGAGTGCCAGTGCCATCCGGGGTACAAACTCCACTGGAACAAGAAGGACTGTGTGGGTAAGGGGGGCCCACCTTGGCACAGACTCAGCCAGGGGTCTCATTGCTGGCCCAGAGGCCCGAGGCTCTGAGGCTCCGTGTCCCACTGCGCCCAGTGCCCCTGACTTCTCACTCAGTTCCCCCAACAGCGGCAGCACCTGGTCTTTAATTAGTCCAAAAACAGGAGATACTTTGCAGGCTCTCTGGCACTTCCTTCTGTGCTTCTGTGTAGGTTGGAACTCATGTCTGTTTTCCTGGTTGCTTTTCTGCATGAAAAAAAAAAATAGCATTCAAGGGCTGGTGGGCCATGGTGGGAAATGAGGCTTGGCATTGTGTTCTATGTGGGCATCAACTCCACCTTCTATCCTTGGGCTGTTGGTGCACGTGATGCAGCCATCCTTGTCCCGCTTGGAGATTTTCTTCACTTTCTGTAAGTGCCTGTGTTTTATCCTGTTTAGAAGTAAAGGGGTTCCTGCCCACTAGCGTGTTGCCCCACGTGTCCCTGCTTTGCAGTAAGAGTGGTGGAGGAGACAGGTGCTTCCTAAGATGTCACTCTGGCATTCGTATCTCTTCAGGTGAGTGGAGCACAGTCCCCAGGGCAGATTCTTGTGCCAGAGCAGGGGCTTCCTGGCCTACGATGTCAGATGCTCTCGGAGGGCTTTCATGTCTTTAGCCAGATACTTCCCAACCACCAGGGGCCCGTGCTTTGAGACCCCATAGGCTGGGTGTTTTTCTGGTTTCACAGAGGGAACAGGACTGGGGCAATTTTAGCTGCTACCAGCATGGCCTGGAACCTTGCTTACTGATGTGACAATCCACATTCTGTCTATTAGGACCACAAGAGGCCTACTCTGTCACCTGCGGCTCTTCTTCTTCTCTCAGGAACAAACAGCAAAACTCAAATGACTCTGCTTTTGGGGGTAATTACCAAATCTGTGTGTTTTTTCTGGGGCTCCATGGGGTTCATTCATGGGGTGCTATTCTTGAGCATTAGCTTAGTTTTCTTTTTTTTGCTTAATCTCCATGTTGTGACCATGTGAGAGGATGTTCTTGTCTGCACTCTTGGTGCCTGAAATCTAGTTTGCCCATGTAGCCGGCACTTACCAAAGGACCGCTGTGTGCTGTGTTCACCCTGGTGGTCATCATTGTTCACAGAGGCCCACAGAGCCATGGAGCCAGGGCACTCAGGCCTCCCAAACTCCTGGTAGCTCAGATCATCTCAGAGTCCTGAGGAGACATGCCTGGGGCACCTGGCATTGATAGAGATGGGCCTGGGCAGGAAACGGGCAGCAGGGATTCTGTCCTGAGAAAAGGTCCAAACTCTTCCCAGTTTGTCAAAAGACTAAGAGTGAAATTCAGAGTTTCCAGATCTCCTCTTCTAGGACTGATCCATTTGTTACTATGTCTTGGGAACATTTGGATGAGGCTCATATTGCATCATTTTTGTGTTTTTTTGAAACAGGGTCTCACTGTGTAGTCCATTCTGGCCTTGAATTCATAGTGAACCCCTGCCTCAGCTTCCTGAATGCTGTGATTATAGGCACGTGTTACCATACCTGGCCCATAGGACATCTTGGTATTCATATAACATGGGCAAAGCTAGTGACCCAAAGCAAACAGCAACTGAGCAGTTAAACTACACCAGCTACCTTATGCGTACATTAGCTGATTCAATCTGTACTACCTTCCCCCCTCAGTTTGTCTAATTATCCTCATTAACCAGGCAACCTAAGGCTCACAGAGTCAAGCTAACTTACCAGTGGCTCAGATAATAAATAGAGGAGCCGTGATTTGAACCTAGGCAGTCTGTGGTCAAGAGTCTTAAGCACCGTCCTTCCCTGCTCTTTTTGCCAGATGTTCGGACCAGACAGAAGGGACATCATGGTCTGTTTCACCAAATCCCTCATTGATGACTCTTGGTGATTTAGGCTACCCAAGGGTAACAAGCAGCTAACAGTTACTCAGTTCTTGTTTTTCTTTCTTTTTTTTTTTTGGTACCGGTGATCAATCTTATGACCTTACACTTGTGCCACTGAGCTTCATTCCCGGCCTTCAGTTATTACTTTGTACCAGGCAGTAAGCTGAAATATTGTTATTGTTCTTCTTTCTTTTTCTCCTCCTCACCTTCCGCCTTTTCTTCTTACTTCTCCTCTTCTTCTTCCTCCTTTCCCTCCTCCTCCTCTTTTTCTGCCTTCTTCTACCTTATCTCGTTTAATCCTCAGAACAGCCTGGTAATCTAGATGTGTAATTATGAGACATAAGGAGATTAAGGAACTTGTTCAAACTCTCACCACAAGTCAGAGAGCTAGAACTTACATCTAGGTCACTGACTCCATAGCCTAACATATGCTTAAGACTGATTCTGGAGGAGAGAAGAATTCTGCACATCAGCCCCTAAAGCAGGGCCCCGCTCCCTGCCCGCCCTGGAAATCTGACCACTGCTGGAATGGCAGCTCCCTCAGCCCTGTCCTCCCAGGACAGGCATAGCAAAGCCTACACTTTACCACTTCCCCAACAGTCATGGTACACAAATGACCTCATCTCTTAGCTCCCTGAGGAGGCTGTTTGGGACCTTCTCTTTGTTATATTTGAACATTGGATTCCTGTCTCCCAGGCGGGAATAGGATAACTCCTGGCTCCAGGTGTCTGCTGTCTGGAGTGATGGGCACTCCATGATCCAACCCTTTCTTGGGTTTAGGCTGTGCAGCATTGGGGTGGGGGGAAAGCCAATGGATAGCTCGCCATCACCCTACCTTTGCTTCCCTTCCTTTCCCTCTGAAGGTAACCTCTCACTTGTTTCTTTCTGAAGATGTCGCCACCATCAGGACAAGTGTAACCTTTAAGCTAAATGAAGGCAAGTGTAGTTTGAAAAAGGCCGAGCTGTTTCCCGAGGGCCTGCGACCAGCACTACCAGGTATGGAGCCAGATAGCCGCGGCTTGGCAGCATGTTGGACGCCAGAGCTTGCCTGCAAGTCTGGAAGGGGCTGAGCTGAGCTGAGGTCTAAGGGTGGGCGGACAGCTGTCCAGCTCACGCAGGCACACTTCAGAATCTGCAGGGACATTGTTTGCAGAGGATGGAGAGCCTGACTGAGCACCCCTGTGTAGTTCTAGGATTACACCTCGGGGCTTCCTTTAAGATATGCTGCTGATAAGCTCTGAAAAACAGAGTTCTCAGGAGGCAATGAGAGCTTGAGACACCAATCTGTGGATCATATTGGGTTAAATTTTCTAGATCTTAATGTTTGCTAGTAAGATAAGCCAAAGAAATGGAAAAAAAAAAGTTTGGCTCAAGTATGATAACTTTGATGAAAAAAGATATAATCCTCCAGATTCCTACTGGGTCTAGTTTTTGGAAGCTGTGAGGAGTCCATTGGCTTCAGCAAAACAAATGCCATCCAAGTATAAATGACTTACTGAAATGAGCAGAATCTAGCACTCCTCTTTCTTCCCCTGGCTCCCATTTCCTGTAATGTTTCAGAGAATGCTGCTTTAAGTGATTAAACAGATCAGGATTTACTTATTAGGAGATTTCTTTCCCATTCTACCTTCAACTAAATCACACAAACATAAAGCTCACTCTGTTCACTTATGATACCTATTGGTAACCAGCCAAGGTCCATTTTGGTTTCTCCATCTGATGGAATCATATGCTGCTATTAACTGAATGTATTCATTGAATGTTCGATGACAGAATAAAAAGTACTGGTTATATTTGTTAAAGTGTTATAGTAGAAAAAAGGGCCATAACATTTTGTATATCTAATACAATCTGAAATGTACATGAAAAAATGAAGAAGAAAAAAAAAAAGCTCACTATATCATTAGGAGTGTTTATATCCAGGTGAGAGAATGATGGATAATTTTAATGTTTTCTACTTTTTCCATAATCTCCACAATGAGCATTTATATTTTAAAATCAGGAGGAAAGACCTATTGAAAAATAGATTTGGTATAAGGTCTTGAGTTCAATTAGTGATCCAAAAAAAAAAAAAAAAAAAAGAAGAAGAAGAAGAAGAAGAAGAAGATCTGGCCTGGACTTTACTTCATGGGATTGTGCCACTGCTCATATCTTAGTGGTTTGGGGGTGTTTTTGTTTGTTTTGTTTGTTTGTTTGTTTTTGAGACAGGGTTGCCCTATACAATTCAGGCTGGCCTTGAACTCACTAGGTAACCCAAGTTGGCCTCAAACTCATAGCAATCCTCCTGCCTCAGCCTGTGATTACAGGCGTGAGTCACCACACCTGGTTTTAATTTCTTAGTTTTGATAAATATGATGTTAAAGTACGATGTTAATATTAAAGGAAACTGAGTAGAGGATCTATGGAAACTTTGTATGCTATTAGCAAGTTTCTGCAAATCAAAACTTTCTTTAAAAAGTGATTTTTTAACATAGAGATATGGGAAAATTGAACATGAATGTCTCTTTGGTTCACATTTTGAAAATGTAAAATATATCTTTGGGAGGAAAATACAGAGAAGAATGAATTTGCTTCTCCCTTCCCTGCCCCCATGACCTGTTGTTTCGAACATCCTCATAAAAGAGTACCATGCCTTAGGCTGAGAATATAGCTCAGCAGCATAAGCATCTGCCTGGCAAATGCAAGATCCTGAGTTTGATTCCCAGTACAAAAACAAAAACACAAACAAACAAAAAAAAAAACCCATACCTTTTTCTAGGTGTGCTAGTGCACGCCTGTAATCCCAGCATTCAGGAAGCTGAGGCAAGAGGATCGTGGCAAACTCTAGGCCAGCCTGGGTTACAAAGTGAGTTCAAGGTCAGCCTGAACTGCATACCTAGACCCTGTCTAAAAAAAAAAAAAAAAAACAAACAAAACAAAAAGAGAACAGAGAGAGACTACCATGCCAATAGTTCTTCAGGTCTATAAAGTCAGATTTTGAAACAGAGACAAATTAATTGTGTGCATATGGAGATCTGCTCTTTGGTTTGGGTTAACAAGCATTAGTCAACAGACTCCTGGGAAGCAGTTAGGGCAGGAGAGACAGTGGGAGCAGGAATGTCAAAGCCCTCCTCTTCCACCATCAGCGTTGTTCATGCCATCAGGATACTGTTTGGTTCTGTCGGTTCTTTGTGCCACGTATTGTTCCTGGTGACTTAAAAAACGAGACACCACTGTGGCTGTGTTTTCCAGCCCGCCCTCCGAGTTGGAATCACACAAAGGTCAGTTTGCCTAAAAGCAAACTGCTTTTTTGCCACTGAGCTCATTCCCTGTGTGAAGACTCCAGCCTCTGCTCAAGCAATCAGAGTCCAGCTGTGAGAACAAACTCTTCTCACAGCACACCTTAGCAAAGGAGGGAAGGCAGGAGCCCCGATTCCGCCTCCCGCCTGTGTGGCTGGTCAGTTGGAATCAGCAGCATTTATCCGTGGAAAGAATTTTCAAGTGCTAGAGTGAAGTTATATAGAAGGCGGTACTGGGACTGCAAAAATGAAAATGTCCTGGCTCTCCAAGCTGGGGGCTTGCAACGTCTTAGCATGTGGAGTTAATCACGCAGTCCCTGGAGAGTTGTTTCAATGAAATGTTTACCGAGCTCTAGCGAATGTCCAACTGAGTGCTTTGCTAGGACTTGGCTTCCGATAATTTTGTTTCTTCATACAGAAAAGCACAGCTCAGTAAAAGAGAGCTTCCGCTACGTAAACCTTACATGCAGCTCCGGCAAGCAAGTCCTGGGAGCCCCTGGCCGACCAAGCACCCCCAAGGAAATGTTTCTCACTGTTGAGTTTGAGCGTGAAACTTACCAAAAGGAGGTGACAGGTTGGTCTGAAAGCCACTATGTGCCAGGCTTCTCACAGCTTGCTCCTTCTTTCTCTGCCTTTCTCTTTTCATCATTCCTGGGAGGAAAAATAGTGCAAACACTGAAGTATCTCCTGTTTTATTTTCACCCCAAAACTACATGAAATTGGTTTAGAACCTGAGCTAATGATTGTTTGTGCTTCGTGAAAGCTGAAAGCTACCATTTTGGTCAACAAATTTCCGTTCGAATTGAACGAATGCTGCCCAGCTTGCTAGGTGCCCACCTCCAGGCATCTCCCTCAGGTCCACTGGGATCTCGGGGTGCTGGTGGGCCCCACAGTTAGTCTGGATGCTCCCACACACTGTGGCCTGACCTCCTCCCGAGCTGCCGTCCCTCTTGTTTCTGCAGCTTCTTGTGATCTGAGCTGCATCGCAAAGCGCACTGAGAAGCGGCTGCGGAAGGCGCTGCGCACGCTCAGGAAGGCAGTGCACAGGGAGCAGTTTCACCTCCAGCTCTCAGGCATGGACCTCGATGTGGCTAAAAAGTCTCCCAGAGCATCTGAGTGGCGGGCCGAGTCTTGTGGAGTGGGCCAGGGCCATGTAGGAAACCAGTGTGGTGAGTAGCCTGTGACATTCCTGCTAACAGCCCTGCCCGAGCTCCATGGACACTGAGCAGCGAGTTCTGGGCCAGTCTCCCTTTTCCAGAGAACTCTGGACCCCTTGTCTGTCGATAACTACTGTCCTGGTGGCCATGCTGTGTGACTAAGCCACACTCACCTCTTTCCCCAGGGCCTGGCTTGTATTTGTTCAGTTGAGGGACAGAAAGGAAAAGGCAGGATTGGTGAGAAGTGGGAACCGTCACCTTTAAGGACTTCAGGGTCTGTTGTCTTCAGAGCAGCATCCCTTAGCAAGGGCAGGCTGGATATACGGAGTCCCAGCCTTCTCTGTGCTCTGTTATCAGTTCTTATAATCACATCCTTCTTTTGAGCGCTGGTGGCAATGAATAAACTGTTCTAGTTTTGTGCAGAGGCAAAGCTGGAGGTCAGTTGCCTTGTGAGATTCCGGAGCTTCAGACCGAGCCTCATAGGCTTCCACAAGATGTTGTGGGTCTGTGGGTGTATGTGCATGGTGTGTGTGTGTGCGTGGTGTGCATGGTATGTGTGTGTGCATAGTGTGCATGTGTGTTTCAGAACTAACCATGAGATCCAGCACTTTAGCAATATCAGTTCTATTCCTCTGATAAGTCTGGCAAGAGTTTCCAGGACAAGAGGTTTCAGAGTGGTCAGTTTTGAGACCTGTCATGAGAGTCCGTTCGGGGCAACTATGGCAGGCACTACCAGAAAAGTGCCAGATAGAGGAAATCAGGGTCTCATTTTTTTTATAATAATGGTTATTTATTGAGTTCTATCTGTTAACAACTGCAACACTGATCCCTGAATACGCATTATCTCATTTAATCCTAAAGGTAACCTTACCGGGTAGGGGAGATTGTTTCCTTTTAATAGTGTACAGACTGAAGCTCAGAGAGATGTTTTCTTGTTAGATCTCATTGATGGAGCCAGACATGGAAGTGCACATTTAAAATCTCAGCAACCCAAGAGGCTGAGACCAAAGGAAAACAAGTCTAAGCCCAGACTGGGCCATTTAGTAAAACTCTGGCTAAAGAAAAAAAAAAAAAAGCTGTGGATATAGCAGACTGTGAGGACTCTGGGTTCAATACTCAGCCGCCCCCCAATAACATTCTCATCAATGGTCTAATTCTAAAACCCATGTTCTTGCCCAAGTAAGAGGTATTCAATAACCAGGTCCTTAAGCTTACTTGCTTGCTTGCTTTTTGGTTCTGGGAATTGAACTCAGGACCTTGTGTTTGCCAGGCAGGCGCTTATGTCACTGAGCTACATTCTCAGCCCACAGATGTCATTTCTGAAGTGTCAGAATAATCACAAAGCCCCAGAAATACAGGTTAGGTAAGGAATAATAAGTTAGCATTTCCGAATAAGCAAAGCCAAACCCAGCTTTGTCCTGGAGGATTGTCCACGGTAGTGCCACAGCTTGGAATCTATCGCTTTGCCGCAATTTAGTGAAAATCAAGTGTAACTGTCCACAAGGGGCTGATTCCTAGATAATTTTGATTTTTACTGCATCTGATCTTAAACAGAAAAAATAAATAAATATAAAAACTCAGCTGCTGTGGTGTTGGGGTAAAGCCTTGTGGGCTCCCCATTGAGTCTTCCTGGCTAGTAAAACCAAGGATCAAGGACTGTGGACCAGCTCCCACAGGAAGTATTACTAATACTGCTTTGGATATGCTTCTGGGAACTCGAGCCCCACGAAGAAGGAGAAGGGTTACTTGACAGAGGCCTAGTAACTATGACAAAAGGACACTCATCAGAGGGCTTTGTCCCTGTTGTGCTATGTCCCTGGAATACTTCTCTTGCTAAATAATTCAATTACATTTGTTTCTAATAGAATGTGTCTTCTCTCTAAAACTAAATGAATTTGTAACACATATGGGACCATATCAGGTCTACCCTGTGTGACAGCAACGTTTAAGTTTACTGTGCAGAGAACACAACATGGGGAATTACTAGTGACATTTCTTCTTTCTATTGGAGGGAGGAAATAGATATGGAGAGTTGGGCATGTTATTAGAAAGGGTTTTTAGCTAGTAGGCAAATGGCGCAGTGTGTTCAAGAATATGTCTGTATGTTTGTATGTCTTACATTCCTGATCTACTTGAGAACGGTAGGCCCTCACAAAGATCAGAACTGCTGGTATTTTCTGAACTGTGTATGTGGTATATATAGTGAAGACAAGTCTGTGGTAAACAAATCTTAGTTCTTTTTGAAATTATTTTTAATGTCTGCAGAAAGAAGTCTATTAATCTAGTTTTTGTTACTATTATGAAATGGCCAAGGATGGGTAGCTTTATAGAGAAAAGAGGTTTATTTTGGTTCATAATTCTAAAAGTCCAAAGGTCAAGAGGGCACATCTGGTAATTGTCTTCTTGGTGGCAGAGTCTGAAGGAGGCACAGGGCATCATATAATAAAAGATGGGGCACAGGCACACATGTATCTTCTGATTCCCCCACACACTTTTGAATATTTTATTCAATGAAGTTTCACTATGCTGCCAGGCTGGTCTTGAACTCATGGGTTCAAGTCATACTCCTGCCTCAGCATCCTAAGTAGCTGGCATTACTCTCCCTCTCTTATAAAACCACCAGGATTCAATCACGGGACCTCTGCCCCAGTATCCTTGTCTTATCCAAATCACCCCTCACAGGCCTCAACTCTAGTCTCTTAGCTGGTGCAACTCTTTCCCTCTTAATACTCCAGGAAGAGTTTTCACCCAACCCTTGAGGAACACACTTAAACCATAGCCAGACAATTGTAAAGCCCCAGAAATGTGTCTTGAATGATCTGGAAGGGGAAACAGAGCATCTTGTTTATCCTTTTAAACACTTTAACTTAGTTTTTAATTATGAAAATGGTGCATGTTCCCAGCGGTGATGTATATGGTAAAGGTGAGAACTCTCTTCACGGTGCCCCAAGCCCCCTTCCCAGCAGTAACCGCTGTTAACATTTGTTGTGTATTTTTCACATCTGTTTTTGTGCATCTATAAAGACGAAATTTTATTTATTTCTCCAGTAAACATTTATTGAACTCCTACTGTGTGCCAGGTAACATTGTGGGTGCCAGAAATGCAGCAATATAATACAAGCAAAAATCTCAGCCCTCCTGGAGTTTGTAATTCCAAGGGAGGAGCTAGGCAGTTAAGCCATAAACAAGGGCATCCATCATGTAGCAGATGGTGGCAGATGGTCAGGGAGGAGCCGGGAAAGACCCCAGGCAAGGTGAGGGGCCGCGGAGCCCACTCCCTAGAACATGGACCGCAGTGAGAGAGGGCCTCAGTGCAGCGTGTCATCTGGGCAGAGATGCAGAGGTCAGGAGCAGGCAAGCTATGGGGCTGTGTGGGGAAGAGAGTTCCTGGCAAAGGGAACAAACTGCAAATGAAACACCCAGAGGTACTGGAAGGAAGCCCGGGGCGATGAGAGCTGAGGCAGCCACGCAGAGCAGAGCGATGACGGCAGAGGCCCAGATAGCACAGGAACCAGAAATTGGTGCAGACTCTTGACTCTGCATCTGAATGAGACAGGAAGAGAGTAAGGGCTTTGCGCAGACAAGAAAGAGTTTTCTGGCTTATGTTAGAAAAAAGCAACTTTTGCTGCTCTTTCCGTGCTAATGGGAGAGCTACTTCATTTCACGTTTTAATCTATATGTGTCTTAAGACACCAGTTGTTTGTCAGCCCTATCCCTATTGGTGAACACTGAAGTTATTGCTAATTTTTCTATTAAAACAGTGGCGCTGTGAGTATCCTTCTCTGTGCCCACATCTATACTCCCGAAGGATAGACTTGCTATAGGCAATTGCCAGGCCTAAGAATATTTATCTTTAAACAGAGGCGCTGCCAAGACGGATGCTGCCAGATCGCCCTCCAAGAAAACGCACCTGTGTGCGCTCTGTCCGCGTTGCATTTCCATGATTTCTGCCCCTTCTCCATACTAACGTGAATGGTTTATTAACTATCTTTTTAAGTTTTGTAAATCTCATAAGCAAAAAAGCTTATTTTAAGTTGTTTATCTTTGATTATCAGTAAGAGTAAGCGTGCTGTCTTAGGTCAGTAGTCATCTGGATTTCTTCTGGGGACATCCATAATCTTTGTTTTTCTAGTCAATTGTTGTGTTTTGTTTTTAATACTGAAACTGTGTCTTGCTAAATTGCCCAGCGTGGCCTCAAACTTAAGCAGTCCTGCCTCAGCCTCTCACGTAGCTAATATTACAGATGTGCACCACCATCCCCAGCTTCCCAATATCATTTTTTAAAGAAAGAAATTGTAAAGTCCCAAATTGTAGTTAAGAAAATAATCACTTCTGATCAAATTGAAGACTTTCTTATTGTCATCTGTACATAGTAAGTCTTGTTAATTTGGCATTTGCAGATTTTGGGGACAGTCTGCTCTGCAAATGACCTTTGTACCATCTGTGATCAACTTCAGCAAAATAGCAAAAGAAAATCATATTCTACAAGGAACAGATTCATTAAGCACATAGTACTTCATGAAGTCCTTCATGTCCAAAGAAATCTTAAGAAACTTAAGTAAGATGTAGATTTCTAGCTATTATACTTTCATAACATCCAGATAAAAGATGAGTTATTTAAGAAACTTACTTGGTATCATATCTTTTTATATTTTTCAACTATTCTTAAAACTTGCTGAGACTTTTTAAAGGTGTAATCCAGGTAACTGGAAAACTGAGAAGTATGTTAGTGCCTGGGTTCTTGAAAGACTAAGAAAGCTTACTGCAGCTTTTAACATTAGCTGTCCTCTGCAGCAATTAAGAAAAATGAATTCAGCCAGGGTTCATTGAGGTAGCACTCTGTCCACTCCATGTGCTTGGGATGAAGCCATGAAAACCTAATCAGCAAAGGGCCTGTTCTCTGTCACATTCTAACAAAGGGAGATGGAAATTAAAAAGAAAGAAAAGGGATAGTTCCAGAAGTTTATGTGCTACAAGATAATAAAACCAAGAGGGCTGGAGGGGTGGGAGGGTGTCTTGGGAAGGGGTCAGGGAGGAGACAGCTGCAGGGTTCACATGGGGGCAGGGCCCTGCCAAGGAAGGGGCCAGCAAATGCCAAGGGCCTGCGGCAGGAATGGGCTGGGCATTTTGTTCATAGTCTTTCAAAACTTAGAAATTACTTGAATGACCAGTGATGTTGAGCATTTTTTCATGTATTCTTTGCAGTTTGTATTTCTTCATCTAAGAAGCATGTATTCATCTCAGATGGTGCTGCTGTTCTTAACAGCCTCATCTGAAGCTGCGTTCCATTGCTCTGTGATGGTCCCTTTGACTGAAAGCCGATAATGTAGCCAGTACCTGTATTTAACAGGCATTGTTAAACTATAATTGCTCTCAGCACATTGAAAGCAAGCACGTCAGCCAGTCTCTCTGCTCACCCTGGGTTGTGAGCTGCCTGTCTTCTCCTTTTCTCAGAGTCCTTCCAACTCGTGTGTGTCCTGTGACCCAGGGGGAGGTGGACTCAGCCTTGCACCATAGACTTAATCTTACTAGGTAAAAAGGAATGTACATAGACCCAAGAGTGCGTTGCCCATCCCCAGTGGATCATGCCCTTCTTTCAGACTGACTATCTGTCTCTCTCTGTCTGTGTCTCTCTCTTTCTACTAGTACTGGGGTTTGGACCCAGGACTTTTGTGCATGCCCAGCCCCTTTATAAAATTTTTTATTTTGAGAAAGGGTCCCACTAAGTTGCCAAGGCTGGGCTTGACCTTGTGGTTCTCCTGCTTAAGCCTCCCGGAGTGCTGGGATTACAGGCCATGTCAGACCATTCTGTAAGTCCCCGAGGTATGCTATCCTCCTTTGGAGACCAATAGACAACCACGCCTTGTCCATATCAACAAGCAGAATACCAACAGTAGCAGCAGGCACCTCAAACTCCAAGTGTCCTCCTCCCTCCCAATCAAACCTGCTTCTCCCTTTTCTCAATAAATAGCATCTGCATTTGCTCAGTTACTCAAGGCAAAAAACCTCAATCTTCATGACCTCTCTCTGGCCATATTTCCTACCCAGTCCACTGGCAAGTCCCATCTTCTCTGCCTCCTGATGTGTTTTTGTCTTCCTCCACTATTACAATGTTGTACCAAGCCTTGCTCCTGTCCACGGTCTGCGCAGCAGGCTCTCAGTGCTTGCCTTCCCCTCACCTGCCTTCTGCCCGCGGCACGGAAGATCGCTTAGAGACATCATCACATTGCTCCCCAGGCAGAACCAAAACACATTTTGTGTGAGCCCCAGTTTTCCCATTGCAGTCATTCAGAGCCGGTGTGCTCTGGCTCTTGCCTGCTTTATAAAATGCATTTCCTGTCACCTGCCCTCCACCACATCCCTGAATCACAGAGCTTCTGCTGTTAGGCAATCCCATTGCAATCTGTTTTCCTCGTTCCCTTCTGGTCTCTACCTGAAGAGGTCTTTCTTGGCCACCCAAGAAACAGCATGCATCACAGCTCCCCACCAGCACTCTGTCCCCTACCTCGTTGTCCTTTTCCTCTTCACCCCACTCACTGCCTGGTATTCGATAAATGTTTGTCTGTTTGCAGTCCATAGACTCCACAAGAATGAGGGTCCGTTAGGGCACATGTGCCACCTTTCCCGCTCCTCCTCCACCTCGTACAGCGGTATCCGACACTGGTCCAAACTTAGTAATATTTATGAATGAGTGAATGGATCTTCCCATCAACAACAGATGAAATCCCATGGACAGCCGACAACATGCAAAGAGGGCAAAATGCAAATCTTTGGGGACACACTTCAGTGGAGGACAAAAAAGCCTTCTAAAGGAAGTGACATATTAGCTACAGTTAATGAGCCATGCAGAAAACATAACACACACTTGGGAACCTGCATGGAAGGCACCTTGCTGAGCTTATTTCTCTGCCCCAACTAAAAGTTTTTCAAATAACAAACCTAAGCACACACCAAAATCCCAGAAAGACAATGAAAACCCAACCACTCAGCCCGAGGAGGCGCTGTCACTCTTGTCCCAAAACAGTTGTTTAAGAGGGGCTCAAACCAGAGCCCAAGGCCACACCACTGCCTGAGGTGCCACTGTAACCTAGCTGGGACACTTAGCAGCCCTGGGACTCCCTGGGAATCCCAGTGGGCTGCTAGTGACTGTCCTTCAGAAGTCAAGGCATGATTCTTAAGAAAACAAGGAGATGCTAGAGAGTGACCCCTTTTATTAGGCTCACCATCTTAGCCACAGAGAGGCCATAGTGTTTGTCAGCCTGAGATACTCAAAGGCCACCAGGCTGAACAGAGGGCAAAGCTTTAGCCCTCTTTTTCACCATTAATCCTGGTCTCCACTGGTCTCCCCTTTTGCATCAGAAAAGCTTTCTGGTATTTTTTTTTAAAGGGGGAGAAAACAGCTATGTGGAATTTAAGAATTGGATTTTAATGGTCACTGAAGATGCACAAAAGCTCCGCTGTGATAGCGAAGTGTTCTGGGGCAATTGCCTCCTTTGTCTGGGCAGCGGCACAAGCTGGCTACTCAAGGAAAAGAGAGAGGCAACTGGACGGGTGACTGAGGCCAGATCTCCAGCACATTTGTCCCTGCAGGACATTCAGAGTCAGTTCTTAGTGTTTAGCTCATTTTTACCTTGTGAAAGAAACGAATCTGTTTGGAAGGTTCTTGGCATGAATTATTTCTGAAGGTCTTTCTCTCTGGAAAATGGAAATCATGAGTGACAACTGGGTTGTTTATGTGAAGTGGGCCTTTCACTGGCAGGAAAGCGAAGGCGGCCCTCTTTCCCAGAGGGCAGCCCGAGGGGCATTTCTCAGCCCTTTGATCAGCTAGGAAATTGCAGCAGATGTGCCATATTGTGAGGCCTTTCAAAATGGAACCTTGAGAAAGCTTTGGGGGTTTAAAAAGTTCCAAAGAGGAGGGACACCCTGAGGGTCTGAGCCCGTTCATTCTGGGTCAGTGAAAACCAGGCCTGGGCTTGTCCATCAGCAGAGGGGACCCATACTCTGCCAGAGGAGCCTTGACAATAGCCAGCTCTGATCTGCCTCTGTGTCAGCACTGTCACCATCTTAGCCACAGAGACAACTGGGGAGCCAGTTCTCCAGAAGGGTGCTTTCCCTAGAGGCGAAAACAGCTCTTCCTGAAATGGAAATCATTCTGGCTTTTTAAATTTACTTTCTGCTAATCTTCATGACAGTGCAGCTCTTGAGAGTCACAAAGTCCTTCTCTTTACCTTCTAGCCTGTTTTAGACACTGGGATAGCCAGGTGGGGTACAGTGTGACACGTGTGTCCAGTTCTTGGTTCATAATTCAGCCCAGCTCTTTAAGACATAGGCTGGAGGCAGAGAGTATGGAGAACACTGGGCAGTAGGGCTGCTTTTAGGGAGGAAGTGTGGAGCTTTAGATTGCTGGCCACAGATGCGTACATTCCATTTATTATACTGTTGTTTGCCATGAAAGGAAGAGGTAAGTTCAGCTTTAATTTTTTTAGTTTAAAAAAGATCATAAAATTCTATAAACATGATACTAAAATGTTGTAAAAGAAAAGCCAAATGATAACCTAAAGCATAGAGATTTAGATATTAAAGTAGACTTCACTGGGTGTTGGCATTTGATTGCAAAAACATTGGAAATGTGGCATGTCTTTGCTAACTACGATCCAAAAGCCTTACTTTGAAAGAAGATTTTGGAGTGAATAATGAAAACACTTTTATTACAGATGTTAGACAGCTTTGCCATGTTTGACCCTAAGATTATATAGAAAAATTTCATTTGTAGGAGAGGTTTCCCCCTTTAAAGATATCTGAGAGATATAATAGTTAACTTTATCAAGTGATATTTTTCCTATTTCTTGGCAGTTTAAGCATAAAAGAAAATATGTTTATTCCATTCAAACTCTTCTGACCCCACAGACAATCCTTTACAAATGCTTGAATTGTTCTTCCACCTGCACTTTTGTTAAATAATCTCCTTCTTGCTTCAAACACTCAGCTGTTGATCTTAGGTATATTTCGCAAAGTAACTCTGGGGCCTCATTTAACCTACATAATCTCTGTCTCTCTAAAATGGAGTTAATAATAGCACTTCGCTCCTTGGGGGTGTGTTGAGGAATAAATGAGATAATTTATGCAAAGCTATTAGCATAGTGTCTAGTTGTTTATTGTAAATACTTAACAAATGTTAGCTATTAAGCTCTTTTGATGGCTATGAAATGATGCTCGAATATGATTATCAGAGAGCCAAATTTGTCACATTTATTTCATATGCATAGCATAAAATAAGTTTAAATCCAGATTATGAATTTCCTTATTGCTTATTCTTTCTGGAGATATTTACAGGCATTTACTGCTTGGAGCCAAGCATGTTGGCACAGGCTTGTAATCCCCATACTCCAAGGCTGAGGCAGGAGGATTGCTGCAAGTTCAAAGCCAGCCTGGACTACCTAGTGAGTTAAGTCCAGCCTGAATGATATAGCAAGATCATGTCTCAAAAGAAATAATAAGAATATACTATTTGGAATATGTTAATTTTATACTAACCAAAAACGTGATGTAGTGTACAAGCCCTGAGGTCATACACACCCCAGCCGCCAGAGGGAGTGCTTTTCAACACACAGCTGTTGATCATGTTCCTTTCTCTGCAGAATCAAATCCAAATACCTGGCACTCAGAGAACTTTTGCAGTCTACCCTCAACTTTCCTTTCCTCCCTCCGCTCCCACATGTCATGTGTGAATTTTTATGATTTGTCCCCTTTTCCACCTGGGGAATCTCTTCTTATCCTTCAAGACCCGACATGAATATGACCCTCTCTAGGAAACTTGCTAGGATGTCATCAGCCAGAATTAATAACACCTCCGTTTCTGCTTTTCCAGCACTAGAGTTACATTCAGTGAGTAACGTTTTGCCATTATTCTCCTCTGATAGCCCTGTGAAATAGGAAGGTCCAGAATTTTTAAAATGTCATTTCAACTATCAAATTTGTTTCTGCCTCAAGAATAATCAAGACTCCTATGATCGTTGACCCCAAGAAGCTCATGGTCAAAGGAGAGAGAAACCTATAAGTGCTAGAACAGGGGCCACAGGAGAGAGATGTGCATGGAAACCCAGAAGTGCCCCCACACTCTGCATTCAGGGGTCTGCACGGGGTCTGTATGGGCAGCACTATTTACCTTCATTCCCACACTCACTGTCCTCTCTCAGCTTCTGTCCTGAAGTGACCAGATTGTTCCCCCTTTTGGCTAGTCAGTTGCAGGGCTGGAACATATTATGATGGAGCACAAGAACGCTGCATTTTATGTCCAAATGGAACCTTCCAAAATGAGGAAGGACAAGTCACTTGTGAACCATGCCCAAGACCAGAAAATATTGGGGCCCTGAAGACTTCAGAAGCCTGGAATGTGTCTGAATGTGGAGGTAAGGATGCTAGCTGTCTCCCCTTCTCCAGCCTCCAGTGCCATTGTTTAGACAAAGGCAGTGACATCCTGGGGACTTGGGTGATCCGCACTGGATCTTAGACTTCCAGCCAGTAGGTGCCACGTTGGGTTCATCTTTGGTTCTCCACTGCCAACGTTTGCACCTAACATGCTGGGCCAAGGCTAACAGCAAATGAATGAACACAGGGTAGAAGGTCTTGGCAGAAAAATGTGACGCTGCAATCGTAAACTTTATTCACTCCAAGTGTGCATACTTGAGACTTGTGTGATCACCCAGTCTGCAGGGACAGTTGGAAAGTGTCTCACGTGGGGAACATAAGTCTGATTTTGTCTTCCAGTTTTGGTCTCAAATTTATAGTATTTTTATTTAAAACAAATGTATGTATCCATCTGGTTATTTGGTTAAAATGGGGACCTCTTCTCTGAAGGGTTTTAATCATCTCATAAAATTTTAACTTTGAAGCCAAGCTCGGTTAAGTTCTGTGGGCTTTTCCTTTTATTGAATGGTGGAAGGGCTGGCTGTACAGACACTTTGTGGGCTCGAATGCAAGGTGTGATCCAAATGGTGATTTCTAACTGGTAGATGCAGCTGCATGAGTCCACATGCTGCCCGGGGGCTCCTTCCAGTGACTCTGAGGTCCAGCTTTAGCCCCCACTGAAAAGACTCCAAACTCAACTGCAGGGCCATTGCTGCCCTAAAAATCAGATCCTCCAGCTGAGTTGCTGACTGCTAACCATATCTTTGCCTGCCCTGAAATTCCAGAACCACTAAGAGGGCACTCCGGGACATCAGTTCACCTTTCTATTTGATATAAAAAAGCAGAATATTGAGATATAAAAGCAGAATATTATTAATAGCATTAAAATAATAATAGTTTTAATAAGTATAACAATATTTACTAAATACCTTTGCAGGCTAAGTGTACAACATGATTGATTTATTAGGTGGTTATATCACTACAACTTTGTGAGCTAAAGTGACTGCTTCAAGGTCATACAACCAAGAAGTGGGAAAAAGAAGACCATTAAAACTAATAAAGGAGAGATGGTCAGGGATACAAGAAGCAAAAGATTTTAAGAGCATTAGCCAATGACAAGCTAATTCCTAAGGGAATGTATGCTTTTAGGAATCCTTTTGTTATTGGCTGTGCTTTAGTCCTAACCCTGAAAAAAAAAGTGAATCACTGTTTAAAGTAAATGTCAGGGCTGGGGATTCAGCTCAGCGGCATAAGCGCCTGCCTTGCAAGCAGGCAGTCGTGAGTTCAATCCCTGGTACCGATAAAAACAAAAAAGACAAAAAAAATTAAATTAAAAAAAAATAAAGTAAATGTCACTGGACCCCTCTGTCAGTGTGGGCCAGGACATGCTTCTGAACAAGAAGATGTAACTTAGTAAATATAATTGCTAAAGCGGGGGAGATCACCAGGTCACTTTATGTCCCTACGGTATAATCAGCTGAGTGAAGGTACACTTCTGGGTCTAATCAGCAGATTTATCTTGATCAGAGGACTCTGTCTCTAGATGCTTCTGCATTACAGGGATTCCAGGGCAGGGTACAGGCCTAAACCCAAGCTAACCCCAGACTTACCTTGTGAAACCAGGAGTTTCTGTCTTGGCATTGTGCTGGGCAGCGCTGTGTATAAACCCCAGGCACTCACCTGGTCTACTCAGGGTCAGAGGCAGGGCAGAGCTAACTGTGTGCAGGGTAATAGGTCTGAGGAAAATGGTTTGCCTGGAGCCTTACTTACTTAGGGCTGTCTGTCCCTCAGGTCTGTGCCAACCTGGTGAATATTCTGTGGATGGCTTTGCACCTTGCCAGCTCTGTGCCCTGGGCACATTCCAGCCAGAAGCGGGCCGTACTTCCTGCTTCTCCTGTGGAGGAGGCCTCCCCACCAAACATCTGGGAGCTACTTCCTTCCAGGACTGTGAAACCAGAGGTGAGCACGTGGCAGCTGGCCTGTTTCTAGGCCAAAAAGGACTGAGTTTCCTTTTTGAGTACCTTGGGGGTCTGGTGGAGTCCAACCAAACCCAGTCCAGACATGCCCTGTATGATGCCACCAGGGTTAGCAGTTCAAGTCCCTGTGCAAGAGTCACCTTGATTCCTGCCACCAGGGCTGACCAGGGCCGACTCAAGGAGAGAGAGGGGCAGGTTTTGCTCACAGGCTTCTTGGGCTCTTTTCATCCATTGCTAATCTCTGACCTGGTCTAGAGCCCCTATCCTACCTTGATGGTCCTATCCCTTCCCCAGAGCCCTACTCCCAGCATTTCTTAGGGAGCCCAATCTACGCCCAGTCTCAGTCTGCAGCTCTCAGTGCTCACGACTGAGGTCAGCCTGAGGACTTCAGTTGTGGTCATTAGTGCTTAGCTGCATGAACCATAAGCTAAAAACACACCTGCATCTTGTTCCTGTGTAGTTTTATCAATGACATGAGCCCCACCCACTCTGGGTATTTAGGGAATTAAGCATTGATTAGCCACAAATTGGCAGTAAAGTGCCACTTCATTTGGGCATAACAATTTATTCTAGGCAGGGATATAACTCTGAAGCACAAGCACCTGCCTGCTTAAGTGCAAAGTCTTGAGTTCGATTCCCAGTACAAAAAGTTTTTTTATTTCACAAACTTTGAAACCTTTTGTGTTGCATTTGATAAGAATACAGACTTCTTATTCTCCTTTCTCCTGCTTTCTCTTCCTCCTCTTCCTCTTTTTATTTTCCTTCTCTTTGTCCTCCCCCATCCCACAGTTCAGTGCTCACCCGGGCATTTCTACAACACCACCACTCACCGGTGTATCCGATGCTCATCGGGGACATACCAGCCTGAATTTGGAAAAAATAGCTGTGTTTCCTGCCCAGGAAATACTACAACTGACTTTGATGGCTCCACAAACATAACCCAGTGTAAAAGTAGGTGTTGCTCTAAGGCTTTTTGCTTCCTGATGAAGAGGACAAGTGTCTGGGTTTGCCTTGGGGCAGGTGGCAGAGGTGGTGGCCCAGGGCCAGGTTCCTTCAGAGCAGAAAGAATGCTGTAGCCCCCTCACAGCTGTGCCCGAGGGCTGGGTCTCCTCGCCTGGAAATGGGGATCAGACCCAGGGCCTTGAGCATATAAAGCACATCCTTTACTACCAAGCCCCATCCTAGCCCCTATTGGCCTTCAGTGGTGCTGGACACTTCCCCAGCCACACGCACACCTGTACCTGCTGGAACACACCCTCAGCTCAGCCACGGTCAGCACAGGACCTAACGAGCCACTCTGCTGAGTAAGTCAGCCCGCTAGGGCGGCAGAGGAAGGAGCCAGACTGGTCTAGAGAGGTGAAGAATGGCTCCATGGGGCCTGGAAGGTTTATGGAAAGGCAAGGGCAGGGTGAGGGGGAGCTTCATGCCAAGAGGGCAGCTTTAGGGAAGCTCAGACTCGGGAAAGTGAAAGGTTTCAGGGAAGAGACCCCAGGGCCTAAGCACAGGAGAGACAGGTATAGAGGAAAGAAGGCCTTGAATGCCAAGCCAAGCAGTTTGATTCATTTTTTTCTAGCAGTGGGGGAGCAAATCATTTCGGGACTTGCTGTGTGGGCTTCCTCCATTGACCAGTAAGTAAAATTCTCTAGCTAAGGACGAAAGTGAATCTCAACTAATGTGGTATTTTTAAGATAGAAAAATCCCAAGAGGCAAAGAGGCCTCCCCAAACTGGAGGTGCTTGGAATTGAGCAGGGCAGTGACTGGTTTACATTTTATGATTGGAAAGTTAATCTAGTTTTTTCTCTGTGCCAATAAAGCCCTTTTAACAACATCCTTATAAACAGTCATCAATATAGCTAGGTGTGGTAGTGCATGCCTGTAATCCCAGCACTCAGGAGGCTGAGGCAGGTGGGTCGCTGCAAGTTGGAGTCCAGCCTGGGATACATAATGAACTGAAGGCCAGACTGAACTACACAGCAAGACCCTGTCTAAAAAAAACCAACCAGTTTCACCCGAATACCCACTACCTTGTATGGGGTCCTAATGTGCTGTTAGTTATACTTTGGGGAAGTTCACAGTATTAGGAAATTCTTCATATACTTGGATGACTGTGTACTTTTGTCTTCCCACTCCTGACCCTTGGTGGCCACATAGCTGTTCCTAACCCTTCAGGCCTTAGGGCAGTTTTGTTTGTTTTGTTTTGTTTTGCTTTTTTAACTCTGAGGCTATCCCCTCCCCATTGTTTCTTTCGAAGAAGGAAGGCCTATTTGCTGCTTCCACTGGTATTAATAACTCCCACTTATAGAGAAGAAATAATCTCTTCAGTATCTCTTGAACAGGCGTACCTGGCAGTATTAGAAAACAGGCTTGAGGGAAGACGACGTGTCTCGGTTCTGAACCTCCCAGGGCTGTGGGTGACATGCTGGCTAAATGGGAATTCAGTGAAGGAAGTCAGAGCTGACGCGAGGGATTGTGGGTGGATGTGTGAGCGTGTGCGCATGCGCGCGCACACACACACACACACACACACACACACACACACACACACTTCTTGCCTTTGGTGCCAGAGATTAATATCCAACATACCAAAAATGACATCTAATTTGAACTCTCTTCTGTACTGAAAGCAAAATGTTTTTAATCTGAGAAAAATAACAAAAATGATGTTTGTTTTATCTTCATCAAAGTTTTTGGTGAATTACTCCACTGAGAAGTAAGCTCTGTTCTCCCTCATTGAGGGAGCTAGAAGTTCGATGATGGGTTCCCTTGAACTTGTAAACAAAACATGGAAAACTAAGTTTGTGCTTTTGTTTAGTAACACCTGACCTTAGTGTCTCGGGGTTGTAAGAAACTGTTGCCTCAGGAACTGGGGAGTTGACTCCTTGTGGAGAGTTCATGTCTTTTGGCTTCTAAAAGGGGGCCTTGACCATTATGGGACAGCCTCATTCCAAGGAGAGTGCCGTGTCCACCTCCATTCCTTGGTGGCACTAAGGAGCTGCATTTCTTAGCCAGGCTGTCAGTGGCCATGACAGAGAGATGACAGTGTTGTGCCTTCATAACACATAGCATTTCCTGTTCCAGACAGAAGATGTGGAGGGGAGCTTGGTGATTTCACAGGATACATCGAATCCCCAAACTACCCAGGCAACTACCCAGCTAACACCGAGTGCACTTGGACCATCAACCCACCCCCTAAGCGCCGCATTTTGATTGTGGTCCCTGAGATCTTCCTGCCCATAGAGGACGACTGTGGAGACTACCTGGTGATGCGGAAAACTTGTGCGTCTCCCCTCTGCCTTTCCCCCTTCTCAGGCCAGCTTGGAAGGCTGTCAACCTGCACCTGAGCTTTGACTGTGAGGAGTAGGCCTAGGCTGTCACCCCGGTATTAGAGCAGAGATGTGATGTGAGTTTATAGACCTAGACTAAACGTACACATTGAGGCCTCTTGCCAAGCGCCAGCGGTAGGGGCCCTGCAGGCCAGTCTTCCTGTCTGTACCCCTGGTTTGTTGGGCGCTCTCTCCAGGGAATCCAGGCTCCTGCAGTGCTGGCTCTAGACATTGCTTCCCCCTGGATAGCAACTGGAGGTTGGAAACTAACCAAGACCAAAAAGGGCCCCTCCCTGTATCCTGATGTGGCCCAGTGACCACAAGGGGACGCTGCCATCGCATGGCTCAGTGGTGGTGCTGTGAGTGGGCTCAGGCCAGCGCCCCTCCGCTATTTCCATCCTCTTGAGCAGACAGCGTGAGCCTCCTGCTCTGCAGTCTCCTCAGCCAGGAAAGTGGGGCAAATAACAGTAGCTACCTCACAGGACTGTTTGAAGGAATAACAGGTTCAGATTTGTAAAGCACTTAGAAAAACATGGCATATGGAGCCACTGTATAAATGTTTGCTTTTCTTTTTAGTGGTTGAAATGTCCAAAGTCAGGTGAAGGCTTGAATCCTGACCTCACTACAGACTGGCCGTGTGGGCCTGGGCCAGTCCTTGGTCTCCCTGTGTAAGAGTTAAGCATTTTGTACCAATTTGCTATGGTTTTCAGAGGATTAAATGAGATAAAGTCCATTAAAAAAAAGAAACCCTCAAATCTCAGGAAGCATGTAGTAAGTGGGAGTGATTATGATTAGAAAACAGTAACTCCGCTCTGGAAGTGGGGGACCCTGTCTCTCTCCAGCATCTGCTGTGGATTTGACACCCTGGGTGGGAGGGTGAGCTTTGCCTTCACAGGGCCACACAGTCACCAGCTGAGTGTGCATTGTCTCCAGGATTGCTGGGCTTCCTCCGGGCTCCCAGGTGGAATCTGCACTATGGCTTGAGTGTCTTAAACAGACACGCAGACGCTGCCTGCCTGCTCAGTGGCCAGTTTTGAACCCCACCCTCTCCCACTTCCCTTGGCAGCTTCATCCAATTCTGTGACCACGTATGAAACCTGCCAGACCTACGAACGCCCCATCGCCTTCACCTCCAGGTCAAAGAAGCTGTGGATTCAGTTTAAGTCCAATGAAGGGAACAGCGCCAGAGGGTTCCAGGTCCCGTATGTGACATACGATGGTAAGCACAGAACTCAGGTCCTGCACACAGCAAGGGCAGAGGCGGCTCTGCTCTCAACAGAGCCAGCTTCTGAGTAGCTGGCCAACTGCTGGCAAGCACACCACTGGGAGAGGCAAGCAAGGGGAGGGGAAAGGACATCACTGACTCCCAGAGCCATGTTTTAAACAGGCTTTTGGGGACACTCACTAGGGATGAAAACACACTTTAGAGACTACAGTGAGTGCAGGTTGGTAGGTAATAGCATCGGCATTGGAGTCAGACCGCCTGGGCATTATCTCTTCCCATCTCAGCCTCATTTCCTCTCCTTCTTTTCTGCCTCCTCCTCTCTTTCCTGCCTCCAAGGCCTCACCCATGCTAAGCACACACTCTACCTCTGATATTAGCCTTAATGTGAGAATTCCTAAAGGACTTGGTGCAGTACCTGGCACATAGTAATTGCTCAATAAATCCTCATTTCTTATGATTCTGGCTTTTATTATATGGAAGGAAAAAGACCTGAGTTCATTTGCGTGATCTTACATAAAAAGGGTGGCTCTTCTAAGTCCTGGCACCCTATCTAGCTCTGAGAGTTGGTTAACAGACATTTATCAGGAGCATAAAATGAATTGAACCTTGTCCTAGAGGAGCTCACAGTCCATCTAGTGGGGGAAGAGTATATCTGCCCATTCATGAATTTGTGCATATAACAAATATTTAGTGAGCCTCTAGTATGCCAAATTCTGATGACAGAAACAAAACACAAAAATGTCTATATGTTTATGGATACTTTAACAGGGCATGGACAAGTACTGTGTGGGTGTGGAAGGGGCAGTGGTTACTCTGCATGCAAGGAACAGGATACCATATTAAGAGAGCTGGGACTTGGGAAAACATACAGGTTTCAGCCAGGGTGGGGTGGAGGCAGAAATGGAGAGGAAGAACATTCAGGAAGCAAATGACTTGGCCAAGGGAAAAAGTGCCCAGTAGGAGCGGGCACGATTTGGCCATGGGCAGGGAGCATGGCTGGGGCAGCAAGAGGAGATTAGAGGATGGGGGGTCGGCTGTGATGGGCCCTGAGCATCCGGCTCAGGGGGGCAGATGTTTTAGACAAAGTGACAAAATTAGATGTTTAGAAATACAGTATTCTGTGTCTGTCCTAAAAATACTTCACATAGTTTATTTCAAACGTGTGACAAAAGCTAGGAGCATTCACCCAGACACCCAAGACAAGGGCATTCAGTGTCTGACTCCTAGGGTGCACTGAAAGCCTTCCATGTGGCTCTGCTATGGGAGACAAAGAGCCCAGCTGTCCACCTGGAAGTGGCCCCCACAGTCTCTCCTCGCTAGACCCTGCAGAATCAGTGTCACCAAAGCTCACATACCTGAGTGTGGCTGTTTGCATCTCTGCCTTTGTGATGCGTGAAAATGTTTGATTCTTTTAAATCAAAAAATTAACCATTGTAGCTTGGAGAAATTATACATAACCCTGGTTAGGTTCCTGAGAGTGTCTTGCATGTGACACAGTTGAAAACTGCTACCTTGGCTCCTCAGGTCTTCACTCGAGTCTGGTTTTAAAACATATTGCAGGTAAGTTTGATAGCCACTTTCAAACCCCAGAAATGACATTTAAAAAGTGGGCTGAGGCTCCTGCAGATGAGCCACCCAACCGCTGGAGAACAGCAATCATTGCACTCCTGGCTAACAAGTGCTGGGTATTGCTGAATACTGAAGCAGTCTCCCCACTGTCTTCAGTCCTGGGGATTGAACCGAGGACCGTGTGCACACCAGCTCAGGAACTACTACTAG
This sequence comes from Cavia porcellus, assembly GCF_034190915.1. Lineage (NCBI taxonomy): Eukaryota > Metazoa > Chordata > Mammalia > Rodentia > Caviidae > Cavia > Cavia porcellus. The sequence continues at coordinate 74,039,999 of NW_026947492.1, read as the reverse complement.
CTACATCCCCAGTCTCAGGGGCTTTTAAGTTTTATTTTATTTCAACACAGGAGTCTTGCTAAGTTGCCTAAACTAGCCTCACACTTGGCAATCCTCCTAACTCAGCCTCCTGAGTAGCCACTATTGCCAGCTCAAAGAACATTTCTCACAGTCACTCATGAGGTGGACGCAGGTATTTCCTGATTCTATACTATAGGCCACTCGGGCTTAGAAATGTAAGTAGCCCAAATCACATTGTATCAAAGTGGCAGAGCTGGGATTGACCCAGTTCTTTGGGGCTCCAGAACCTGGTTTTTAACTCCAGTGCTTCATTCCTTCTCTAATGACTGGCACGAGAGGGGAGACACAGTAGCTCTTGGGAGCAGAGGAAACACAAGAGGTAGCAATCTGGAAGCATCTGGAGTGGTGACAAATGGCAGTCCTGTTTTCAGTTACACCAGCACCAAATTTTATGTGCCTGATAAACTCCTCTCTTGGAAAGTAGCAGGGCTCCGAGATAGAGCTACAACAGGAGGATTCAAGGCAAAAAGTAAATAAAATAACACTTGCACCCTTATTCATATTTTATGTTTAGTAAAAATAAGGAAAAAGATATCATAATAGTAGAATAGCAATGATATTGTATATATATTAATTAGTAATTATGAATATTAAAGATTTAATTTCCATTTACTATCTCTTAACCAAGAAACTTTTTAAAGCTCCTTCCACCCAGTCTCAATGATCTCATATTTGTGTGGCTTTGCAGTGCATGATCTGCATACAAAGAGGCATTTTTAATGTGTCTGGAATTTGGAAGATTGTGCTTCGCATATGCTTGATCTGAATTGTGAGTTTAGGGAACAAGCTAGACTTTGAGGGTGTGGGGCTTACCAGTGGAAGATTACTGTGCACATCACACTGATGTATGTGTCAGAACAAAACATTACTAATGAGAAAGTGGAAAGAGCCCACCTCCTTTCTGGCCAACTAAATTCTCCATCCCCAACCCCATTCCCATAAAGAGGGGTGGGGAAGAAGCCTGACTGTCTGCTAGAACATAACCTAAAGACAGAGATGAGGGGCAAAGTGAAGAGGATAAGCAAAGGATAAGGATGGGCATTCTTTCAGGAAGTTTTGCTGCAAAGGGAGAGAAGTGGGACAACGCTGAAGCTGACGGGAGACAGGAAGTCAAGAGAGGGATTTTTAAGTGCATGTGTGCATGCTAATGGGAAAGACCAGAGGAGAGGAAATTCTATCATGTCAGGAAGAAAGCACACAAGTTCTGGCACAAACACCCTTGACTTGGTGAGGGAAGATGGGTGTAGTGTGCCAAGTGCAGAGCTGAGCACCACCTTGATGTAGAGCGGGCTCCTCTGAGAGAAGAGGGGACAGAAAGACAGGCCATGGACTGCTCGGCTGATGGCCTTCTCAGGAATGGAATGGCCAGCGCTGAGAGCAGCCACAGGAGGGGATGCCTCAGAACCTTATGAAAATCCAAACAGCAAGCTTAGAAATACTAAACCGTATGACTGCAAAATGTCTTTTATTCCAACAGAGGACTACCAGGAGCTCATTGAAGACATAGTTCGAGATGGCAGGCTCTATGCATCCGAGAACCACCAGGAAATACTGAAGGTGAGTACCTGCCCCAGGAGCACATGGTGATATCCAGAGCTCCCAGCACCCTGGGACAGGGCCCTGCTGCCCCATCCCGCCACCTTTCAGACCCCAAACCTGCCCTGGGCCAACATCAGACATTACCCAGTCTTTATTATTTTTTTAAAAAGGTTTCTGCCTTCTGTGTTGTCAAGTGGAAATATGCTTTTTAATTTGGAAATTTGTAGAAAGGCAAGGCCGAGGAAACTTGCTTATCAAGCCAAGCCAGTGGCACATAATGCTTTCACATTAATTTCAAGTAGTAAAAGACACATGGCTCCTTATTTATCTACCAAATTTTAGACACATAATTAGCAACAAATGATTGTGTATCACCAACTCTATAAATAGTCCCCAAATTCCTGTGTTGCATCTCATCTGGTTGAGGGAAAACAGATTTTTTACATATTAAATTTTCTTTTAAAAGGTAATGCATAAGCATCTGCGTCACAAGCACCAGAGTTCCATTCCCAGTAAATGTCACCTGCCCCCAAAAAAGTAATGCAAATGAGCTAGGAAGCTGAGGCAGGAAGATTGCAAGTTTGAGCCTATCCTGGGTTTTTTGTAATTTAGTGAAACCCTATCTCAAAATTAAAAAGGATTAAAAAGCTGGGTGTGGTGGTGCATGCCTGTAATCACAGTACTCAGGAAGCTGAGGTAGGAGGATTCTTGTGAGACCAGCTTGGGCTACAAAGTGAGCTCAAGGCCAGCCTAAACTGCATAGCGAGACTCTGTCTCAGAAAGACTGAAAAGAAAAAGTGACTGGGAATGTAGCTCAGTATAAAGGTCCTAGCTTTATACTTCCCAACGACCCCCAAAACATTAATGCATACTACAGATAATTGAGGAAAATGAAAAGTAGGAAGGAGATAAAAATCAGGAAACAATTTTCTCAAAGTATTTTTCAGTTAATCAACCTACTGCCTTATACTGGGTCATTCTAATTCCACTGGCAAAATGGCAAAATGTTTAAATATTTTGGCATGGTAACAAACATTCTCTTCTCTTTAGGATAAGAAACTGATCAAGGCTCTGTTCGATGTCCTGGCCCACCCTCAGAACTATTTCAAGTACACAGCCCAGGAGTCCCGAGAGATGTTTCCAAGATCCTTCATCCGGTTGCTACGTTCCAAAGTGTCCAGGTTCCTGAGGCCTTACAAATGACTCTGCTGTGCCGCTCAGCACAGCGCTCTGCTGGGGGCTGGGTGGGTCAGAGCCGTCCGCCTTCTGCATGCCACTGCGGGGCATTCGCTGCTGCAGTATCAGTGACTCGTTAGAGTTCAATTTTTATAGATAATACAGATATTTTGGTAAACTGAACTTGTTTTTTCTTTGCCACCATTGTGGAGTGGACTGAGCCTGGCTTTGAGTGGCCCCAGCTTCTCACTGCTGAGGGCAGATGTCTTAGAGGCAGGAAGGGCAGCTGAGCTGGACTTCAGACAGTGCAGGTGAGACTCACCGTCCACCTGGTCCTCCCACTCCTCCTCCCGGACCCTGTGGTGAAGAAGAGGCATGGAAGGGGCTGCTCTGTCTGAAGCTTCGGCTTCATCCAGCCCACATACAGGCTCCAAGGGAGCAGAACAGGCCTGAAGGGAGGTGGGGAGCCCTCCGGGGCGCCCGTCCACACTGAGACCCAGTAGGACTCATTCCCCACAGCCTTCACCCCACATGGTGTGTGTGATCTCAGGAGCTTGAGTTCTAAATGACAGACTTTAAAAAAATACTGAAAACAGAAGGAATAAGATAAAAACCTAGGCCCTTCTGCTGACATGAGTGTGTACCTATGCCTGCCTTCCTAGCTGCCTGCGGTACCCCGCAGCCAATGCACAGAGCAGGTGTTTAGACAGAGCTGAGTGCTGCACTTGGGCTGGACATGATCTCAAGGAGGCTGAGAATCACCCACGTCACAAGGAGATCTCACCAACCCCAAGTCAGTACTGCCAAAGGTCTTCCTTCTGCCAGGTGCTTCCTACCACTGGGGCCGCGGTCCAAGGATGCCCAGCTGGTCTCTGATGCTTTCCTTCCCCACCGTCCAGGGGCAGAGCGGGCTCTGCTCCCAGGACCTGAGCAGCACTGCTAGGGAAGCGCTCGCTGTCTAGTGTCCTAACAGGCACAGTTGTGACTGGCCTCCCTATGCCATCTCACTTTGACTAGCACAAGGGCACCTCATATCAGTCTCTCCCATATGAGCTTACATTTCCAATAGTATTGAGTTTTCCAACATTTAAACCCCTAGGGGAAATCTCATTACAATGGATTGAAAAACACCCTCTCAACAAGCTGCCACTTCCCTGAGGGAAGGACTGACCGAGGGGCCATAGTGTTTTGTGATTTCAATGTCTTCATGCAATTGATTCTCTACACCAAAGTACTAAAAAATGAGTGTAACAAGTATTTTTTTAAGAATACAAAGCCTATCTCATTATTGAACTTTCCACCTCAGTGAGATTTTTTTAAAATTCATTTAGTAACATCAATTTTTTTGTAAGTCCTGAGACTTCCTCTTTATTTGGAATGTTCCTAAATGTCCATTTTCAGATCTTTCATCAAAAGTTTAAGTGTCTTCATTAAAAAAACATATCCGGACTGGGGATATAGCTCAGTGGCACAGTGTCTGCCTGGCAAATGTGAAGTCCTGAGTTCAATTCCCGGTACCAAGAATAATAAAAATAATAAAAATAAAATCACTGAAACAAAGCATTTGGAATTTGTCATGCTGGAACTTCCTCCTGCGTCTGTTAGGTGAAAATAACTCAAATCGGCAAGTGGACTGATGCTGTTGGGGACAGGCAGGCTGAGCCGCCCCATCTCGCCCAGGCACATTAGTAACTTGGCTCTCATGGAGTGCAAATGTATTCTCAGTTCTACAAGAAAGTGAGAGGTGGGCATGTACAGGGCTGGAAGGAGGCTGCGCAGACCTGGCCAGCAGAGCCTTCTCCAGGAGCAGTCAAAGGTGATTCCTAGGTGCTTGAGCAGTTGGTGGATGGAGCAGGAGCAGGTTTGGGACCTGTTGTGGTTCTGGAACACATCCTCAAGTTCTTTGATGTCTCCAAAGAAAGTTGGAGGCTGCCTTCCTCTTGAACCTGGGTGCTGTGATCGTTGGATTAATAGAATACGACAGGATGAATGCTTTGCCAGTTTCCAGGCCCACAGAGCTGAGACACTAGCAGCTGCTGCTTCTTCTCCTTCATCACCCACACCTGGAACTCAGTTGCCAGGCATTTAAAGCCTCAGCATTTCGGGGAGAGGAACCTCATCCCTGCCCCACAGACCAACATGAGTGTCCGGAGGACAGCAGCTGCTCTGTGCATGAGCCATCCTGGAACTGCACTCGTGGTCCTAAATTGAGCTGTCCCAGCTGATATTTCAGCTGGAGGGGGCCCTGTGGAGCCACACAAAAATCACAGGTTTATGAGCAACACTAAGAATGCTGCCAGACATCGTGGCACATGCCTTCATCCCAGCACTCAGGAGGCTGAGGCAAGAGGATCACCATGAGTCTGCGGCCAGCCTGAGGAAGACCCTGTCTCAACTAGTCTCAAACTAGCAGTACTGCAGTAGGGCAGAAAAAATAAATATGGATAGCAAGGAGACAAGAAACACTATACTTGTATTTTTAAGAAAACAGGACACAAAGATTACCCAAGATTACGATACCTTATTCCCTTCCAGGAAACCCATTTTAAAAATGGGTTGAGAATTCCTAAAAGTCCTAAGATACAACCAGGCTATAAATTGGTGCCGGGCTTCTTACCTGGAAATTGCCTTCCCTCCAACACACTACATCCTAGGAAAGCAGCGTAGCTGAGGAGGCAGCAGCTCAGCTTCAAACACATGAAAATGACTACAATCAGTCACAGCCCTCAGATGGTGACTGACACCCAGACCAGTCACCCTGAGATGCGCCCAAGATCACAGGAATATACCCAGCTCCAGACCACAACATGCCTCTCTCCCAAGGGCCCAACTCTATTCCTTCTGAGTTTTAAGGGAATAGATTTAAGATTCTGTCTAATAATCCCTTATGCCTCTCCCCAACCCATCTTGAAAATCTGTTTTCTCTGGTGGAAGTCAGCAAACTTACACCTGCTGGGGGAGGGGAGGAGAGTTGAAGTCCCCAACCCCTCTTGGGGAGACCTCCTTGGGCCCCATCTGATGACAATATGGTTGCTTTAAATTACTAGCTTTGGGGATGATTTCTTATATAGTGATAGGACAGTGGACAGGAGGAGGAGACTGAGAATTCTGCTTTGGCCCATCCAGGCTCAAAGTACCTATTAGCCACCCACGTGGGGAGTTCAGATAGGAAAGGGGCTAACTGAAGCCACGGGAAGGTCAGGACTGGAATCTGTTTTAATCTCGTAGAATAAGGACATGAGCTTTTCCCAGGTTAAGTGGTCTTCTCCTCTGTACACCTCAGGTTGACTGTGATCTCGAAATATTAAGTGGAAAATTCCTAAGTTTTATTACAGTATGTTATAGTTGTTCTATTTTATCATGAATTGTTGTTAATCTCCTACTGTGCCTCATTAATATTAGTTTTTATTCTTTAATAGTACATTTTGCATTACCTGATTACACCTCTTGTGGGGAGTTGGTGCATATTACCTGACAACTACATCTTAATTCTTTTTTATCCCCTTTTCCTCTCCTTCCTCTTCCCTCTCAATTTCTTGTTCTTCTTCATATTTGAAAAAGCTCTATCTCCCTACTGCTTGTCATCTATCTTTTATTTTGTTCTTTGTATTCTGAGTTCCTTATATAAGGGAAACCATGTGATATTCAAGTTCATCTGTCTGACTTACATCACTCAACACTTGTTGCCTCAAGTTGCATCCATTTTCCCACAAATGACTCAAATTTCTTCTTTTTGGTAGAGTAGGACTCCTTTGGGTATAAACACCACATTTTCTTTATCCATCCATCTGCTGATGGACACATGGATACATCTAGGATGTACCTATTATGAATTGTGCTGCTACAGCGTGAGTGTGTCTGGCTCACTGTAATATGATGTCTTTAACTCTTTCAGGAAGATACCATTTTTTGCATTTTCATTATAATGTGCGTAGTACATGATAATTACATTCATTGCGGGGAGCTGGCACGCGTACAGAGCACATCTTAATTCTTTTTATGCCCCCTTCCCCTTCCCATTTGTGAAATTGTGCCTAAGTTAGGAGGAAAAGTTTATCACAGGTGTGCAAATGCAGGAAGAAAGGTGTACACAGGGCTCAGGACTACCTGTGGTTTCCAGTCTTCCTGGACCACCTTGGGACACATCCTCCAGGATAAGGGGGATTTTCGTTTGTGGATGAAGTGGACCCAGGAGCTCTGAGGAGCTGCCTACGAAGTAAACAGGAAGAGAGCAGAGCTGAGCTGCTGCCTTTTCTCCAAGAGAAGAGGGGGAGGGGGTGTGTGAGAGGCCTCTCTTCCAGCTGTGGTATTGTTCTTTAGCCACTTACTGAAGTGCTGCCTCTATGGATTTAGCAAGTTCCCCTTGAGTTTCCAACGCTAATGAAAGACTGTTTGCTTTTTCACACCAACAGATGATTATCTTCACTGTGGAAAATTGCTTCCTCTGAGTCATCCTCTGAGCTGTTAAGTGCGTGGTCTGTAGGCACTCTGGATTTAGGTTTGCAGGTGATTTTAAAATGTCATGTGGTAACTCAGGAGAGCTGCAGGGCACCAAGCAAGGACTCACTGGCCCTCTGGTAGATCTTTGCAGGAAGATGGATCTGCACCATTGCCAGTGGCAGGGGGCTGCAGTTGATGGGCCTGTGCACGGGAAAAGCCAGGGCCCCCTGCCAGGCCCACTTGCAATCGTTTGGACCCAGAAAGATGCCTTAATCAGGACCAATCTGAGAGCCACACCCATGTCTGCACCCCACACCTACCCCCAGCTGCGTTAGGGAGGCAAATGGATCAGCTGGCTGAGTAAAGTGGTTCCTCAGCAGTGAAAGCCCTTCATCCTGGGCCCTCCCACCAGGCAGCAGCTGCTGCCTCCAGATTTACATCCAGAAGAGCCAGCAGGGACCGAGCCACAGGAACTCAGAGGCCGCGTGAGGCTCCCTTTCTGGGAACTGTGGGCCCCAGCTTCTCTCACTGCCACCATGTGGGCACCCAGGATCATTCCAAAGGAGATGGTGTTGGGAGACCCTGGGTGCAAGCGAGACTGCTACTGTGACTGAGGCCAGTGATGCCACCATAAGCGTATCCACACCACACACAACAGAATCTAAATAGATTTAGAAAATGAAACTAATTCACAGGCAGGATTTTCTAGTGGACTACACGGGATAAAACTAAGTCCACCTAAAGCAAGCGATGACAGTTAACTTAGTACTGCTTGGTTTTCACATTACTTCGCAAGGGAAATCCAAGTAGAATTATAATTCTTAGTTACTAATAATTCTTTGTGGCATGTATTTACAGAGTGTCTACTAGGCATTGTAGGATGTTCCCTCTTCTTTTTTATTTTTTGTCTTCTTCTTTTTTATTGGTACCAGGGATCGAACTCATGACTACACACTTGCAAGGCAGGCCCTTATGCCGCTGAGCTAAATCCCCAGCCCGGATGTTCCCTCTTGTGGAATTTAGATTCCATTGTGGAGAGACAAATAAGCAAATAAACATAAAATGTAAAATCAAGTAGTGACAGACGTTATAAAAATAGCACATTTTGCCAGGCACTGTGACACATATCTGTAATTCCAATTACTTGGGAGGCTGAGGCAAGAGGCTCTCAACTTGGAGCCCAGCATGGGCAACTTAATGAGCTTTTACCTCTAAACACAAAATGAAAAGTGCCCGGGATACAGCTTGGTGCTTGCCGGATTCAATCCCCGGTACTGAAAAACAAACTAAAAAATCGGAACACAAAGTTTAAAGATAAACTGAGGTGGGGGGAATGGCTGCTCATAGGAGTCCATCATCCACCTCATGAACCCAGGGCACTGACTTGGACAAGCTCCCTCCCGCAGCAAAATGACGAACACGCAACTACCAGAGCAGGCGCCACCTAGTGGCTACTAAGTGGAGTTGGTCTGCGTTTCAAGGCCCATAGTTTTGCTTGGGAGTTTAAATTTGTCCCTCAATGGCGAAACAAAATATGAGGGCTCTGGGAAATGAGCTCTGGTTTGATAACCGATTCACTACATGGTGGTTGATATAACTCTAGGAATGTATCTGTTTAGATGTTTTCTTTGTTTCTGGCCCCAAAACTAGTGATCCAAGGAGGAAACTGTTCAGCTGTCTCCACTTCCCTCCCCCACACTGCTTTTAATCTTCATGTTTTTGAATGAAGACAATTTGTCTTGGGCTACATTAAATAAAATATAATAATTATAATAAATACTTATAAATGAATAATTATCATAATATTAAAGCACTGTTTTGTTATAACACTAAAATAATAAAAACCTTTAGAAACTATCACGAGGTCATTTCAAACTACCAATGATTCTTTGAATCACACACACACACACACACACCGTGCTCACGACTCGTTTTTATGGCTTAGGCACTAGGGACTGTCAGATACACACTGCTAAAACAAGGGGAAAAGAAGTTAAGAGTGGGAGTAGGATCCCCAAATTGCAGTCTTGTGTGATGCCTCAGACGCAAGTCCCAGGAGCACCCTCCTGGCTTGTTCTTGGGCCCTACAACCTTTGCTAGGACTGCAGGAAAGCTTGGAGGCATAGTTTCTAGTTTTCTGTCTTTTCCCTACAAGCTATCAGAGGACAAATACAAACCTACCTCAGTTCTGAGCTCTGGTGCCGGCTTTGCCTCACTATACGCTCTGAGGTTGAACAAAATCAACAGTTGTTGAGCAGGACTGGGAATAAGTGCCACAGGCAGGACAGAGTCCAGTGATGTGTGACTCAGTCATGTGCAGCAGAAGAGGGTGGCAGTAAAGAAAGGAGCCTAGGTGACCTCTGGCCAGCCCTGCTAGGTCACCCTCCACAACCTGAGGTGACCCTCCATGTGTGACCACAAATTCATCATCATCACAGGTGCCGACACGGTTGCCTGTGACGCCTGGTCATGGCACAAACCTGTGGACCATGAAGCAAGACAGCGACAGTGGCAGAGCAGGACTGCGTGGCAGGAACCCCGACGTTAGTTCCAGGTGACTCAGCTTGAGGCAGGCAGCTGTCTCCGCCACCTCCAGGACTTCAGCTGTATTGGGCAATGCATTCACAAGTGAAAGAGGATGAGTAAACCTTCACTCAGGGCTCCCCCGGAGGAAGTAGGGTAACTCAGCCAGCATGGGTTGCTGAATACCCCCACCCTCCGTGTTCTTTGTGTGTTTTTCTGAGAATGCATTATCTGTCTCTGTGATTTAGATCTCTCCATGTTCATTCCCTCCCACTATGTTCTCTGCAGTACCTGGATCTGCACCCCCGTCCTTCCACTGATTAGCCCATGTGACTGGATACACATTATTTAACTTCCTCAGCTTCTTCTTGAGGTAGATTGAAATAAGTAATGATAGTGCCTACCAGCCAGGTCCATTCTCAGAGTCACACATTCTCCAAAACTGCATATCTCAAAGCTGATGTTTCTAGCATGGCCAAATCCATTTCTTCTGGTTCCAGGAATGCCAAATAGGCACATAAAGCCAGTGAAGACATTCACTTCAGCAGGACACAAGCAATTTACATGAGCCCCTGTGGGACATGAGGACACAGCCCTGGCTATAGTGGGTCTGACCACTGGGCAGCATGTGCCTGGGAGGGCCCAGCACTCAAAGAGCAACTGCTGATGGAGGGTACACGGCCCCAAAAGAGATCAGACAACACCATGACCAGATGATCAAGTTTAACATCCCTAATAAATGACAGAAGAGTATCTTGTGCTCCAGGTATGATACCTTAATAATGAAACATCACCTATAAAACACTTGGGATAAGAATTCATAAACTCAATCTAAGTACAGGGCAACATCAACACAAAATGAAAAATGTGCTACAAAATAGAGAAAAATAAAAGGAAGAGGGGAGTTGGAAAACAAGTTAATCCGCCTATCAGTGAAATTATAAGCACTGGTGTTTCCAAAGATACCACTAGGAGTGAAAAGGCAAAACCCAAAAATGGAAGAAACTTTGCAAATCATCTATCTGATAAGGAACTTACTGCTACATTATACAAAGAATTAATGTGATTGAATAATAAAACATAAATATTTTAAAATGAGCAGAAGATGTGAATAGCTATTTCTCCAAGGAAGATAAACAAATGGCCAATAAGCACCTGAAAGCTGTTCAGCATCAACAGTATCAGGGAAATGCAAATCAAAATACAATACCACTGCTCCTACTAGGATGGCTATCATAGAAAACCTGACAATGACAGCTGTTAGCTAGAATGGAGAGAGACTGGAACCCTCATATGCTGCTCCTGGGGAGGCAGAATGGCATGGCTACTTTGAAGAGCAGTCTGTTAGCTCCGCAGAGCCTTAAATGTACAGGTACTATAGGGCCCAGCAGTTCCAAGAAAATGTATAGAAAAGCTTATACACAGAAGTTCATAGCAGCACTTTCCTAATAGCTAAGGGATGGAAACAAATCCAGTGTCCATCAACTGATTAAGAATATTTCCTGGCCATAACAAAGTACTGATACATGCCACAATATGGATGAGCTTTGAGAAACACTATAGTAAGGACAAGAAGCCAGCTACAAAAGACCATGCATTCCATGACTCTGGTGACAGGAAATGTCCAGAAGAGGCAAATCCATAGATCACAGACAGTAGATTACAGCTTGTCTAGCACTGGAGAACTGGGGCAAATGGCTAATAATGTGTATGGAGTTTCTTCCAGGTAATGGAAACAATTTAAACGGTACTATGAAGGTGGTACAACTCTTGAACATATTTGAAAACTACTGAATTTAAGTGGGTGAATTGTCTGGTACCTGAATTATATTATAATAAGACAGTTACTAAAATGGGGAGATGGTATTTTTCAAAAGTGTCATTGTCATAAGGGAAAGGAAAGCTGTGGAAACATTCCAGATTAAAGAAAGCTGAGACATGACACCCAAATGTAGTGCCTGACTCAGGCCTGGAACCCATACTGTAGAAATATGACAAAGAATGTGTGCTGAATGACAAAAACAGCCCACAAACAGTTTAGATAAAAAGATTATATTAATGTAAATTTATGAAGTTTACACCCCTACTGTGGTTATGTAAGAGAAAACCATCGAAGGAAATACACAAGAGGCCTTAGTGGCAAAGAATCACAATGTATCCTCAAACGGTTTAGAAAAATTTGTGTATGTCAGAGGAAGCAAATAATACTGCACATGGAGTCAAATGTTAATAACATGTAGTCTGGGTAAAGGAAATACAGGTATTCTTCGTACTATTTTTATACTTGCAACTTGTAAGTCTGAAACTGTTTCCACATCAAAAGTTTTAAAATAGCCAGGAATGATTTCTCTCTCCTGGCAATGTGAAGCTGTGTGAAAATAGGTCAGGCTGAGTGTTGAGCGTGCGTGTGCATGCATATGTCTGCACCCAAGTGTCTGTCTGTGATCCATAGGGCGCTTCACCCCCCTGCTGCATTTGCCCCCAGGTCCTGTGGCCTGCCTGGCACGGGTCACTGACCTGTCACCCCCAAGCAGCATGTGTCCTTCGGTCCTCCCTCCTGAGGGGGGCGGTATGAGCTGTCCCCAGGCTGTGCTCGCCCTGGCTGGAACTGACTGGAGATATGGCACATCAACTCCAGCCTAGGCTTTGCTGGACTCTGAGAGACTCCCCATCTCTGTAGGTCTTGCTTCCACCTCAAGGGTTTGCCCTTGTCTCGGTAGGGCTCCGTTCCCAGGTTCTCTGCATATCATGGAGAGGAAGAAGTGACAGGACTCATATTTATTGAGCACCCAAATCATGACCGGCCTCTGTGCTTTCCATGTCATCTTATTTAAAACATGAAGGGTAAACTGAGACCCAGAGAGCTCTGGGAACTTGCCAAGTTCCCACAGTGAGCAAGGGGCAGACACAAGCCAAGCTTGGCCTCCCTTCCCAACTTCCATCAGACACTCTTGCCAGACATTGGGGTTCCCCCACCCTTCTTTTCTCTCCTGCTGTCTGATTTGAAGTCAAAGTCAGTCTTCATCCTAGAAAATGAGACCAAATCAGTGCTAATAGGAATGGATCCAAAAGACTTAGTCAGCTTTGGAAAACACCAGCTGGACTGCCATCAGCTCTAGCTTTTGAGACCACAGTGATGCTTGGAATCCCCTGAAGAGACAGAAGAATCTCTTTTGTCTTTGCCTTAACCTGCCAAAACTGATACTGTTTTTAGGGCTAGGTTTTTAGAGATGCTGGTACACATCTGCAACCTGCAGTGCAACAACTGTTTAAAAAATCTGCCAAAAGGTGAGAGTGTTGAGGTCACCAGAGAGGAATGAGGCCAGTTCTCAGCTGTAAGGATGTGGGTGCTGGACAGAGAGGGCTAGCCTGGTACTGCCAAGGGCAACATGCATGGACGGAAGGGAAAGGGGTAGAAATTTCTTGGCAGTTCCACTTTATCCTCTGCTCTCTCCTCTATTTTTCTGGCCTGCCAGTCTCTGCATTTACCCTCTATCCCATCTCAAAGGCCTCCTTGTTAAGCTGAAGAGACACAGGAGGCTGCGGAGAAGAGGCTGTAAGCTTGGAGCTGCCGACAGCTATCAGACAGGAAAAGCTGCCTACTGGGACATCAGCTCAGAAGCACAGGAGCTGAAGCACAGTGATAATGTCATTTGAGCCCTTGGATCCAGCTGTGCCCAAAACCCTGCACTTTGTAATAAGATGAATAAAAGAATTTGCATTTCTGCATAAGAAATTTCTAATTGCATTTCTGTCGCTTACAAGAAGAATATGAAAACAACCCTAGTTGAAATAGCCTTGGTTTGTCTGGCACGATTTTCAACTCTAGATCCTCTATTGACAGTCAAAGTGGGCTGCAGGGAACACTGGAAAAGGATCACCTGACATGGTAAATCCAGAAGCTGGAGCAATCAAGGAGAAGAAGCTGACCAGCCTCTGCCTCAGGAGGCCTTCAATCCAGGAAGGAAAAGATACTTGGGTCTGACTTGTGGGCCTGGAGCTCTACAGGGAACACAGGCCAGGTCCACTCCGGGAGCACAGCTACCTATGGGTTTTGAAAAGGCTGTCCCAAGGCATGGTGGCAGTGCCTTCGCCCAGACCTGTGCTATGTGTCATTGTAGTACATGTATTATTTAATTAACTAATTTCCACAGCAGCACTGAGAGAAATATTGCTGGTGCCATCTTCTGAATGAGGAACTAAATGCTCCTAGTAGTAAAGTCACATAGTAAGTGACAGAGCAGAAATGGAAGTGTACTATTTTGGACTTCAAACCTGTGCTTTTAACCACTACCCTATACTTCCTCCAAGACAAAGTGATGGGGTGGGATAATTTGGTTAGTTTAAGAATTAATAATATGGGGCTGGGGATTTAGCTCAGCGGCATAAGCGCCTGCCTTGCAAGCAGGCAGTCGTGAGTTCGATCCCTGGTACCGATAAAAAGGGAAAAGACAAAAAAAAAAAAAAGAAGAAGAATATTCCTTCTGTTGGTGGAGCCTTTAGAGAGTTTACAAAATATAACTGAAAGTGTACTTTCATTGTATCCATTTTGCAGAAATGAAAACTGAGGCTCAGAGGGAGGACTTGCCCTGTCCTGGGTACAACAACCAAGTGACCCTCCTCAAACTGAGCAACTAGTCTGCATTCTGCAGATACTCAGACAACACTGACCTACGCTTAGGGGCAGTGATGGTATCAGTCTGCCCAAGGAAGGGCTCTGACAGGTGAGGGGACCAATTAGTATTGTGGCCACAAACTCCACTGCAAAACAGAAATCCCTAAGAGCTCTGAATTCACAAAAGATTCCCAGCTCCTTTCAGGTCCCATTTATTTTTCAGCAACACCTGATATGGCCAAATTCCAGTTCAACCAGAGATTCAGCTTCCTGGTGTTCCCAGGGGAATCTGGCAATGAAAAAAGCTGCTTTCTTCTGTTGGGATGTACTCTGCAATAAAGGTTGCAGGACAGGGCTGAGCCACCTCAGAGATTCAAACTCCTCCCCCTTGAGCTTCTAACTGCCTGGCTTCCTCCCTCAGCAAAGCAGCAGCCCCAGCTCAAGTTATTTGGGCCCTCATTGTTGGGCCCATCCTAATGCTGATGTCTCAGAGCCACCTGTCCTAGAGACAAGGCTGTCCCTCACCACTCCTTTAGCAACCTGCCTCTGCAGGAACGACCAGGCAGGGACCCAAGCAATGGGACAGAAGGAGCCAGAGTGGCCATGTCATTCATTGCTAGAGGTACGCCAGGGGCAGCAAAATGAGTAGCAATCCCACATACCTTCTCTAGACCCAGCCTTCCATATTTGGGAGAGCAGAGGGAGTAGAAGAATCTAGCCCTGGGCTTCCCTAAAGCCAGGTGAGCAGTCTCCTTGATTTGTTTATGAGCAGTCTGTCCTCTCCAAAGTTAGGGCAAGTGCTGCAGGTAGCAGTGGTTTCAGGAGATCAAGCCCAGCCTTTCCAAGTTCTAGAAGCAGGATACAGGTTTTAGGGGCAGATCCAGGCTACACTGCTTGATTTCCCTTGAGACATCTTTAACTTTGTCATACGTGTACTAGTATTTGTTGACAGACTTGTATGTATTAAGGATTCAATGGTAGACCAAAAGTGGACTCAGTCACCTTGGAGTTTACAATTAATGGGGAAGATAAATATTAAACAAATAGCACTATACAGAGAGACAGTGAAAAATCCGGGAGAAATAAGATACAGTGTATGGTATAATTTAAGATCAGTAATAGCTCTTCTGGAGAAATGATAATGAGCTGAGGTTTGGAAGAGCCATAGGCATTTACTGAAGGGCGTTCCAAGCAGAGGGACAATGGCCCCTCTGAGAATGTTGGGAAGGCCCATGTTGCTCAAGTGCAGAGTGGAGAGGTAGCTCCACTCTGTGTGCAGGGAGACCACACAGGAATGTGAGTCTTTCCCTAAGAGCAGTAGGACAGCTTCTAAGGCACGGAGGCACAGAGGTGAGCCGATGGTCTTTGCAGTTTGAGATCATTTTGGCACTAGAGCCAACAATGGATAGGAAGGAAGCCATAGAACATGGAGGAGGCCAGTTAAGAGGTCTCTTATTTGCCTGGAATAAGCAGACAGTGATAACAGTATCTCATAAGCTGTTGATACTTAAGTGTTTCTTCCAGAACTTCACTCATATAAAAATTCCATAAGTGGGCCGGGGATTTAGCTCAGTGGCATAAGCACCTGCCTGGCAAGTGCCAGGTTGTGAGTCTCATCCCCGGTACCATTAAAAAAAAA
Organism: Cavia porcellus; assembly: GCF_034190915.1. NCBI lineage: Eukaryota > Metazoa > Chordata > Mammalia > Rodentia > Caviidae > Cavia > Cavia porcellus. The sequence continues at coordinate 74,024,007 of NW_026947492.1, read as the reverse complement.
AAAAATCCGTAAGTGTCCTTGCTTTTATTGTTGTTTCTCTTCAGAATGTAGACCTGTTTGGTTCGTGACTGCTCATGCGGTGGGGAGAGTAGCTATGGTGTTTCCCAGGGCTGAAAAGTGGTCTGGACCAATACACAAAGTCAAGACCAGAATCCAGAATGCCCCAAAATCCCTTCAGGATGTCTCAAAAGTATGAGAGACTCACAGAGAAAAGGCGTTCTAACTGTTGCCACTAGGATGCTGGAGAGGCGGGTGAAAGATTCCCATCCTCGAAGGTAAGTCCCGGCCTTTGCTGAGAAAAACCGGGTGCCTTCTGCTGAGGGAGCCTGAAGAGTAGGTGTAGGGCTCCAGGTCGTGTGCATTTCCGCGGAGTCGGGACTCTCTGCCCCCGCAGTCCCGGGCCGGTCTTCAGGTTTCCAACCGCACCTGCCCCCTAACCAGGCCCGGACGCGCAGGTGCTGGGCCTTGGCAGATGGTGCCAGGCGGCAGCGAAGGAGGAGGGTCCCCAGGGCAGCTCCAGCCCGCCCACCGGGCGGCCCCCTCCCCAGTCACGTGGCCCTGTGGGTGGGGACCGACCTGAAGTTGCAGAAATCTAGAGCTCTCGCAACTCTGTCCTCCCCGCCGTGCGCGGGCGCGGGGCTCCGGGAAGGTTGGCAGAGGGGCGAATCTGCCAGCCGAGGAGCGGTGCGAGCGCGGGACTCTCACATGGCCCAGCTGTCGGTGATCCCAGGGTCGGCCACGGCGTGGACAGGTGAGCAGGGACCCGCGTGGCAGCTAGGGTGCAAGGGACTACTGGAGCATCGACCCTGTACTCACCTTAGTCCAGGGATTCGGGGCATGCATTTGGGAGCAAGGGGCCTCTGCGTGACGCGGCTGCGTAGCCCCTTGGCGCTCCGAGTCAGTTCCTGCAGCGCCGCCCGTCCCGAACTCGCTTTAGCCCCTGGCGGCTAGCACAGAGGCGGGCGGCGGCCGCGGGACCCCTGGCGGCGTGTGGGCGGGCGCTCTGCAGGCCCCGCCCCCGGCGCGCGCACTGGCTGCTCCGCGTTACGTCACGCTCGGCTACAAAAGCGCGGCGCGGGCGCTGGCAGAGCTGAAGGAGCTCGAGGCTGAGGGCGCTGGGGGCCGGGAGCGACTAAGGTCGCTCGGCCGAGCGCACCTCAGCGATGTTTTACTCAGGGCTCCTGACCGAAGGGGGCCGCAAGGAGACCGACATGCGAGAGGCGGCGTCGCTGCGGCAGCAGCGCCGCATGAAGCAAGCGGTGCAGTTCATCCACAAGGACTCCGCAGACCTGCTGCCCCTGGACGGCCTCAAGAAGCTGGGCTCGTCTAAGGACACGGTGAGCCCCGCGGCCGCGCCCGCCTCGGGGTCCCCGCCGCCTGGTCACCTCCGTGCCCAGCGGCCCCAGCCCGGCCCTCACCGCTTTCACTGAGTCACCAGCCGCTGGCAGATGCTCGGCAGGGAATCCTGTCCCCGCAGCGTCCTCTCGCTGGGGTTGCTCCCTCCCTCCCCGCTGCCTGCTCCCTCAGGGAGGAGGAGACCTTGTCATGTCCTTCCGTCCTTAGTCTCCTTTCTCTCGCTGATTCTCAAGGCCAATTCGTTCGGTTCGTGGGGCAGGAGTCTCGCAGCCAGTCCTATGACCCTGATAGAGGTGACTGACTTCTCACGGGCGTGAGAGAGAGTAGAAAGGCAGATTTCTTGACAGTCACCCTGTCCAGATGACTTGTTAACTCCACTGATGCCCTTTGCACACATCCGCTTTTTTATCTTCTTCCATCCTGTGTGGGGCGAGAGAAAGGGGTCGAATGTGCAGGTCCCTTGAACCCCCAACAGCTCTTCATCTTTCTCATCTCTCCTTCTTCTGCCCCCAAGGGAGTGAGTGGAGGGGAAAGCCAGACTGCTTCATCTCAATGATCCACTAATGTGAGTGCCTAGTTGGAGCCAGGGCTGGTGCAGTCTTTCTTCTGGCACGGTTGTTGTTGGCATTAAGTAGGAGACACCCAGGACTGAAAGGACCCTGGGTTCAAAGACCGTGCTGCCCTCTGTCTATAGAATGAGTATAGATAGCTAAGGGTTACCAAGGAACTACAGCTGGATCTCAACCCTCATTGTAATGATTCTTGGCCATGTTTAACCTTCTTGTTTTTTCTGGACTGTTTTCCTTATATTTTGATGGTTTTCTCGAGTTCATAATCACTTTATTCATCTGAGGAATAATTTATGAAACATTAAATGTCTTTTACAAATTAAATAAGGGCTCTATATAATCTTTCCAGTATTTTTCTAATTTGAGTTCTTAGAATGTTTCATTTTGGATATGGTTATTGGCCCTGGTTCACTCAAATTGCCATTTCTGTCTGAGGATTGGCAGTGAAGGGTAGAGCTGTGTCTACTATTTTAACAGTTCTAATGACACATAAATATCTTTGCCAGATTTTTCCTCCCCACCATTAGTTACTCATATGCAGGGGGAAATTCATCTTGCTTAGTTTTTTAAAGTTATATTTTCTGCCCAAGCCACAGGATCATTGATTTGATCATGTTGAGAATGATTGGAATGTATTCCTCTTCCTTTTTTTAATCTTCAAAGCAATCTAGATTCATTTTGCAAATGAGATACAAGTCTTCTTCTTTCTTTTAGACCAAAATAATTCTAGTTCCTAGAAGCATCAGGACTCACTGAAGAGGAAATTATTGGGAGAATTAAAATATGGACTTTTTTCATGCTGGATTTGATACGTTTGGTTGTCCTGGATCATTAAAAACCCTCTACCTCCCCCACCCTATTCCTGACACAAAGGAACAACCTCAACATCTTGCCTACAATTGCTTTTACAACTTCATGCTATGTAAGAAAAATCCCATCGGCTTTTCTAACTCCATTTTGTCACAGTTGAGCCACCAGGAGCTGACAGCATAGAATGTATCAGTAGGCTGCAAGGAAGAAGCATTCTCAAGAAGCAGGGAATTGCCACATGTGACACAATTGATTGCAACTGATTGTGAAGCTCTGAAACATAATTCACTTTCTGTACCCATTATCGTGGAGTTAACTTCCCTATTTCACTGTTCTCACACCTTTAATATGCAAGTGATTGCACAGAAGAACCAGAGCAGATCACAGAAACCCAGGCAGGATTAGGAGAGATGCAAGTGCTGGGGTGAGACAACATATTCTAAGCTCTCTTGGAACTGATTTAGCAACCTTGGTGCAATCTTTCAAGTAACTTTAGAAATACAGTCTTACCCCTCTGTTTTCTAGACACAACTGGTAGAATATACCAGTTTTGACTCTATGTTCTCTTTCTGGAAGTTAAATTTGGAGAGTGTTGGGGTTAAATAAATAGTTTGTATTTGAAGTGCTTTATAGGACAATCTCAATAGAAGGGGGACAGAAAAAAAGGGCATGAGAAAACAAGACAAATTATCTTTCTTGACTCTGTGGTTTGAGCAGTGTGAAGACAGTGGGTTGTTTTTCCTCATCCTAGTAACTGTACTTGAATTATGTTGCTGGCTTTTCTAAATTACCTTCCTAATATCATGCTATTTGGTTTTTTTTTTTTTTTTTTTTTTTTTTTTTTTTTTTTTTTTTTTTTTTTTTTGTCTTTTTTGAGATGGGGTCTCGCTATGCAGTTCAGGCTGGCCTTGAGCTCACTTTGTAGCACAGGCTGGTCTTGAATTCGAAATGATCCTTCCACCACGGTCTCCCGAGTGCTGGGATTACAAGTGTGAGCCACCACGCCCAGCATCATATTTTGCTATTTCTAAATGTTCACCCTTCATACCAGCTTTCCAGCCTTTCTTGGTTCGGCAAGGGGCACTATTGATTATTCAAGATGGTCATGATCTCTTGGCCCCAGGAAAGTCCCTTCTCCCAATCCTTAGGTATGTGGAGTTGGCTGCAACAAAGTTCTGCTGTGGAAATTAATCACCTCTAATGTCTGATCTCTTATTTATCCTTTCATTGTGTTGTTTATTTTTATTGGATTAAGAACTAAAGCCAGAGAGCTGAGTAATATTTTTTTCATCTTTTCTTTGCTTTTTTGTTTGTTCTTGAGACAAAAGTCTCACTATGTGGTGGCCTCAAACTCAAGGTGATCCTCCTGCATCAACCTCCCAGGTGCTGTGATTTTAGGCATATGCCACTATACTCAGCCATTTTTAAAAAAAATCTTGATGAAGCTTGAGAAAAACATCTTCATTCTTGGTGTTTTGTTATTCTGATTTCTCTTGTTTCAGCTACTAGGTTCATAGAAGTTTTCTCATTATGCTAAAGACTTGTAATTTTTAAAAATAGCATATTATGTGATAATATGCTATCTCTTATGTGTGACTTAGTTACTGACCTGTGTCCATTAGGCCATACCGTTGTCTGGCAGTAGAAAGAGAGTTTTTTCCCCCTATAATTGATTCTGCCTAGAGCCAAATTGATTAGTATTAGAAATAGGGGCTAAAAAAAAAAAAAAAAAAAGATGGTAAGGCTAACTGATCATGTAATACCTGATCTGAAATATCTGGTCCAGAGCAGTTCTAGGGTGGTGTCCTGTGGCACAAGCCTCAAGCCAGAGAACTTTGGAGCCTAAGAAGGAAAGAATGAAGATTTCCCGAACTGCCATTGCATCCTAGTTATAGCAAACATTATCTGAAGATTTTTGATATTCAGGAGATAGTTTAGATGCTAGGAATGCATAGATAAAGAGAGAAAAGTCTTTTTGACAGGGAGTTTACAAGTTAGGAGAAAGATAGGACAGGTTATTTAATTTGTTATTGACCACCTACTACATGTCAAGCAACAGTTTGAGTATTGGAGATAAAAAGGTTGAGCCAAAATAGAGTTCCTGCCCTCATGGAACTTGTATTCTTGTGGAAAGAAGGGACATAATAAAAGTAAGTAAATAAGCTGAGTGTGGTGGTGCATGCCTCTAGTCCCAGCACTTGGTAGGCTGCAGCTGTAGAATTACCACGAGTTTGAGGCAAGCCTGGACTACATAGTGAGTTCAAGGCCAGCCTGAACTACATAATGAAATATATATATAAAACCAGTGAAAATTTTTGAGCAGAGAACTAACATGATGTGACTTGCTTTATAAAAAATTACTCAGGCTGCTGTGTGGATTAAAGGGCTAGAAGCAGGGAGACTGATTCATATTCAGAGATTTTTCTATAACAATCCCAGTGAGAAACCATGGTGCCTCAGAGCAATAAAGGCAACAGGAAAAGGTCAAAGTCTGAATATATATTGAAGGTCGAGCTGACAAATTTAGTTGATGAATTGAATGAAGACTCCAAAAGAAAGAATAGGTAAAGATTACCTCAAGGTTTTTGATCTAGCAAGTGGAACAAACAGAGTTGTCATTTATTAAATGGGTAACCCCACAGGGGAAACAAGTTGGACATAGGGACTAAGAATGAGGAATTTGATTGTTGAATGAGTTAAGTTTGGCCTGTGGATGTTGGTAGACATTCCACAAGAAGATAAATACCATCACCAGGCAGCCCATGCTGTTTGGCAAAAGTGTTTGTTAGGATGCAGCGGTTCACTGAGTGTCAATACTCTGGCCTGCTAAGATGATAGGGATGGAGATCAACAGCTTCTCCATTCCGCATGAGCAGTAGGCTATGAGATGGAATGGAGAGAATGCTACAGACCACAGTGTGCTCTGTAGAACCTCAGAGTAAGAATTTTACTAGTTGTCTGCTCTAGTTCCTCGCCCATTTGTGAATCCTTATCAAAAATGTAGTCTTTGCTTAGCTGAGAATCCTCCATTTCAGACTGATCAACAAAGCAGAAAACAACCAGAAATAAGGCTGATTTCTTTGAAATGACATGTCCATTGGTTCATGGAATAAAGGCAAAGAAACAGAACTCAGAGGACCTGGGGCACTGTGACAGCCTGACTTAGGTAGACTCCCATATGTTTTCAAGCCATTGCAAACCTGAGGACAAGCTGTCTGTTTGCATAAGGTAGGATGAGTCACATGTTGGGTATTCAGCTAGTAAAAAAGAGAAAGTACAGATAGCAGTGCCCTTTTAGATTTCCAGGGTCAGAGATCGATAGATAAATTGTGGTTGGATCAGAAGGTTGTGTTTGTGTTTAGATGATATGTGGGAACTAAAATGGAGTAAGATTTCAGACCTATTTAGGAGGGGAAAAGTGAATGGTATGCATCTTCAATTTTTGGTTATGCATGAGAATTTAAAATACATATATGTATAACACTTGAGTGTTTATATCCGATATGGTGTTAAACATTTTTATTTGGATCATTTCACTTAATCCTGACAAAAGCACTATGAATTATTAACTTGAACTCAGTTCTGTCTGACTTCAAAAGAAATGTTCTTAAATGCTAGTCTAAGTCAGAGTTTAGAAAATTTTTTTTCTCTAAGGACCAGATAGCAAATATTTTCAGCTTCCTAGGCCTATTTATTTCAACTATTTATCTCTGATCATATAGTGCAAAAACAGACATGAACACTAGGAGAATGGGGTTGGTTATAGTTTAGACTACAAAACATTTTTGCAGTGCTAGGAATTAAATTCAGCATTTTGTGCAAGTATTCTAGGCAAGTATTCTACTACTAAGCTACATATCTATCCCACTCTCCGTTTTAAGATGAGGTCTTGCTAATTTGCTAAAGCTAAACTTCAACTTGTGATCCTCCTGCCTCAGCATCCCAAGTAGCTAGGATTACAGGTGTGCTGTAAAACTTTATTTCTAGAAGACCAGGCTAGATTTGACAAGTAGGACATTCTGCTGACCCCATTCTATGTATCTTTGGTTATGGTTATATTGCTAATTATTGATCTTGCATTTTTCCTTGGGAAGTAAATGCTACAAAGAAAACAGATGTCTGTCATTTCCTCTATTTTGCAATCTGGTCTGTTTCAAAGGCCACAGAAATCCATTTATTTCTGTCTGAGTTCAGTATGGCAAAGAGATTGAGAAAGTGGGTTTAGAAGTTCTTGCTAAAATCATGATTGTGTGGCTCCCTGCAGAATAGTTTGTCTCCTCTTACCTCACTTCTTTTCCCACTTGATAGCCTGGTTGAAAAGGTGTTTAGCAGCATGGCTGGCAGATTGAGGAGCATCAGCTATTTTCACCCAGAGTACAGCACTCCCCACAGTACCCTATTCCTTCAGAAGTTCTTAACAGTAATGGTGGGAGCAAATTTGAACTTTCTTGGTTAGGTTAGATGCCTTTTGCAGCTATGTCTCAGAAACAATAGAGATGAGGGAGTGAATTACTAGTTGACTTGTTGAGGGTTAGTATAAAGCAGTTGCCATGTTAGGAAGATGACTTGAGAATTATGTCCTAAAGGTCGCTAGAGCACCTGCAGCATCGATCTAGCTAATTAGCACTATGTGTCTTATTTTTAAGTTTTATTTTTTTGTGGTACTGAGGGTTGAACCCAGAGCCTTTGCACTAAGGTACATCTCCAGCCCTTTTTTATTTTTATTTTGAGACAGTCCTGCTAAATTGCCCAGCCTAGCCTCAAACTTGCAGTCCTCCTACCTCAGCCTCCCAGAGTGCTGGGATTACAGACATACATTATCACTTCTGGTTTTTAATGTATATCTTAAAAGACAAGTACAGCCATTGGAAAGCCAATATTTCAATAAACATAGATGAAAACCACTTAAGCACATTTATAAAGCAACAGTCAAGGATTTAGAATATAAATAATATAAACTAATTTACAAAGTAAAAAAATAAAAAAGAAAAATAACATACAACAGTTGAAAGGCTCATGAAAGAAAGAACTAATCAAGAAATAAAGTTTTTGAAGAAATAATGAATCAAGATTTACTCATGCAGCATTGTGTTGAGAATTGGTAATATAACTGAGATAGAGGCAATCAAGGTCTTTACTGTTGTATAATTAACTTTCTAATGAAAAGAACAAAATACAAAACCAAATTCTAGATTTATAATTATTACGAAAGAAATAGTGGTATATGTTATTAGCAAAAGAGGTACCTACTTTAGGTAGTGGGGTCAGGGAAGTTGTCTCTGAGCAGGGAAGGTGTCTTTGAACTGAGACCTGGAAGTTAAGAGTCAGCTAACTATTTTAAGTGTTGGAGAAAAACATTTCAGGCAGAGAGGACAGCAGGTGCTAGAGGATTAGAATGGGAAAAGGTTTCTGAGCGAGGACATGAGTGTGGATGGAGCTGAATAAATGAATTAGAGAACAATATATAAATAGAACTTGGAGAGAGTAGCAGTAGCCCCATGGTGCATTGCCTTGTAGACCACGATAAGAGACATAATTTTGTTTGAAGAACAATAGAAAGCCATTGAAAAATTTTGGGTAAGGCAGTGTAAGATCTGACTTGGGTTTTTTTTGTCGTTGTTTTGTTTTTGGTACCTGGGATTGAACTCACAACCGTGTGCTTGCAAGGCAGGCATTTGTGCCACTGAGCTAAATCCCCAGCCCTGATTTGTATTTTTAAAAACATACTCTGATGGTGCAGAGAATGGGATGGAGAAAGGTATAAGAAAAAACAGAAGACAGGTTAGAAAGCCATTGCAGCACAGATAAAAAATGATGGTGGGTTGGTTAATTGAAGGTAGTGATGATGGGGAGTAGATTGATCCCAAATATGTTTTAGAGAAGGCACCAACAGTCTTGGGATGAAAATTTAGGAAAATAAAATAATCAGAATGAGTGGGTCTTTGCCATCTACTAAGTTGGCAGAAAGGAATTATTCTGGAATGTTAAAACTGAACAACAGTTGGAGCTCAGGTATCTTTTAATATTCCTGAAAAAAAGCATGGCTTAGAGGAAAGTAATGCTTGGGGAGATTAGTGATTTGCTGAAGGTAATGTATGTGACAAGTGGTAATCTGCCAAAAGGAGAAAGCCTTCGTGGAGGGATAAGTAAGCAGATGAGTTTGAGAAGGAGGATGAGTGGTAGTTAGTGGAAGACCTTGAATGCTAAATTTAGGATTCTTGTTTGCTATACTGGCAAGAGAACCACTGTAGAGGAAGGAACATTAAATGTCTCAGGATCACAGATGCTCAGATTTAACAATAATAGAAAAAATTAGGAGGATCATAGGAGGTATTAAGGAGGCTGAATTTCACTCACCAATATAGGGCATGAGGGAGAAAGTGCCAATTTTATGGTACTGATCAGTAGGACAAGTAAATTTGAGGTGCTCATGGACTAAATATAGAAGTTCAAAAATGGGTTTAAAACTCAAGAACTAAAATTGAGATAGAGTCATCATAAAGATAGTAATTTATGCAATGCAAGTAGATAATATTGTCCTGGACAACATGTAGAGTGAGAAAAAGGGAAAGAATAGAAGAATGAGAAACACTGACTTTTTAGAAGACAATTAGAGGAATGGGGTATGGTGGCATTGCCTGTGGTTTTATGAGTTTGTGGAAGAGAACTTCAAAAAATTGACTGTTGAATTTATGGCAGTATTGTTTCCAATGAAAACATGCAAGAAACCTAAATTTCCATTAGTAGTTAAATCATTAATTGAGGTATGTTTATATAACAGATTCAGATATCTATAAAGTATATACTGCTTTATAAATTGAAGAAATTAGGGCAAGTGTGAGAAATGTGTGCTAAGCTAGTTACAGGATAACGTGGCATTTTAGGCATATAAATTATGTTATATGTGCACAGTGGTGAATACACATAGGCACACATACACACAGTTTAGTTTTTGCATGACCTGACAAGACACTGTCAGTTGTCCAAATTATCACCTTGTCCTTTTCTGCCTGCCTGATTCCTCTTTATAGATGTTAAGAAGGCTAAATTGTATCCCAAAGTCTCTAGCCCTGAGGAATGGCCGTGTGAATTCTGACCAAAGTGATAACAGGGAAAATACTGCTGAGGGAACTGCAGAGAAAACTTTCACTTTGCTGAGAACAGGGACCGTGGCACTAATGTACTGTAGTTCCTTCCTCTTTCCTCATTTCTTGAATATGGATGTCATCTCTTCAGCTGGGGTACCCCTCTTATGACCGTGAGGGGATAGCACGAGAATTGCAGAGACAGTAGCCCCAAAGTTGTTAATGTGCTGCATAAAGGTTAGCAGTGTCTGCATCCAGACTTCTTGTTATGAGAAAAAATAAACCTCCATTTAAACCACTATAATCTGACTTCTTTGAGGCTGAACTAATGCCTATTTTATGGGATATATATTTTATTTGTATTTAAAAATACATGTATGTAATTTAAAACTTAAATTTAAAGCTACTGTGTTGGGGCTTACCATGTTTTTAAGAAAATGATGATACTGCTACTTCTTGATTTATTGATTTACAGTTCTTTATTGATTTTGCTAAAATGAAGAAAAATTTTATTCTTTTACACCCATTACTTCCCTTCTTCTATTAATATTCTTCTAAATAATTATTTTGGTCAAACCTGTATTTATTATGAGTATGTTCATATTGTTTACAGCTAAGGCAAATGTACTATGGGCATATTTTCTCATATAAATATTTGTTTTTCTCAAAATTTCATTGGGTTATTTTTACTTAATTTTTTTGGAGGGGGGGATATTTTTGAGACAGGGTTTTACTATATTCAGGCTGTCCTTGAACTCACTTTGTAGCCCAGGCTGGCCTCCAACACACAGCAATCTTTCTGCCTCAGCCACCCAAGTGCAGGGATTGTAGGCATTTACCACCATGACTGACCTCGTAATTTTCAATGTTAAATTTAAATCTCCTCTAAGAACCTTAAAAATATAGATAATCTGGTACATCCATTTTTTTAAATATCTGGCCACTCAGAAGGCCTGACAAACAACCTGGACTTTTCCTTTAATCTCATTCTCAGAATTTTCTTTGTCTCTCTCTTCTTGTTCTCTTTTATTTCATAGAGCCCATACTTTTCTCTTTCTTTTCTTTCTTTCTTTCTTTCTTTCTTTCTAACAAAAAAAGAAAACAATAAAAACCGTGGTACAAAATTTCAAAACAAGTTTGTAGGAGAAATACTTTTCTGTTTGTTGTTTGTTTCCCTCACTTTTGTGGAGCATCTTTCAGTAGCTTCTTGAGAATGCACAGGAAATAACGTTATTAAATTTTGATTACAGTTTAAGTGTAGAGATTATGTACTGTCATATTTTTAAAGGTGTTTCCATTTTCTTTTAGCATCCATTGTTTCTATTAAGTAGTCCTGTAACATTCCTAATCCTCTGTATTTGGATGGTCTTTTTCTTTTTGAAATCTTTTTCATTTGTGTTTTCCACAGGGATGTGAAATCTTCTTTTTTTTTTTTTTTTTTTTTTTGTCTTTTTCCTTTTTGTCAGTACCAGGGATCAAACTCATGACTGCCTGCTTGCAAGGCAGGCACTTATGCCGCTGAGCTAAATCCCCAGTCCCCAGGGATGTGAAATCTTGATGTGGATCTTTTCTCCTTCAGTATGGTAGGCTCCATGTGGGCCCTTTCAATCTTTAAACTCCTGTCCTATGTTACTATGGATCTCCGCAGTTCTGCTCTACAAATCTAAAATTCCACTCAAATATCAACTAGTCAGTCTTTTGATTTACTCTTAGAAAAAGAGTAAGCTTTTGGTATGCTTCCCAGTTGTCTGAGTCAAATAATCTTATGCAGGCTTTAATCTGTCTCCAACCCCAATCCCACCCTCTGACTGTAGAAGTTCCAGTAACTTCTAAGCTTTCAGCCTTTCCAGGGTGTTAGTTTGAGTGGGAAAACTGATTTTGTAGCTATATATATATGGGTTCTGTATTCACAGATTCAACCAAATATGGAATAAAAATACTTGAAAATTTGTGCCTGTACTGAACACATACTTTTCTCTTCCCTAAACAATATAATATCTATTTCCATAGCATTTAAATTGTATTACATTGTATTACAATCCAGAAGTGATTTAAAGTATAGGGAGGATGTGGGCAAAGTTAATATATTAAGGAAGTTGAGCATTCTTGGATATCTGGAAGGGGTCTGTGGATACCGAGATGTGACTATACTAGTGAAAAACTCACTAAGACAGCCCTCTTCCATGCAGTCGTTTATGGATCCAGGGTAACAGTGATTCTTTTGTCTTTAATATGTGGGTTGTAGGAAAAAGGTTGCTATAGTAGTCAACTCCAGTCCAGCTAGCTAAAAGGGGAAAAGAGGGCTGGGGACTTAGCTCAGCGGCGTAAGCCCTGCCTGGCAAACTCATGGCGTGAGTTTGATCCCTGGTACCAAAAATAAAGGGCAAAGCATATGGAGGACTATACTGAGGAGAGCTTTATGAGCCAGTCCAGGTAATGGTGTATGTCACTTCTCAGATCCCATCCTCTAGAACTCAGTCACATGGTTATGACTAACTGCAAAAAAAGGAAGCATAAGCTAGGTATCTGCTCTGCAGGAAGACAAAAAGGACTTTAATTGAGCAGCCGTCAGTCTCTGTCACTTCAGCGTGCTGTGAAGTGAAATAATGTGAAGCACTTAACTTTATCTAGACTATGTCAGTTACTGCTTTTCTATCTGTTGTTGATTCCAGAATTTTGTCAACATCTAATTTTTTTTCTTGTTCCCTTAACATTATTTTTGTTTTTATGGTTTTGGGTTTTTCTTGTTCCTTTACTATCATTTTGGTGAAATTTTGGGAGAGCAAAGATAAATGTGTAGCTGTATTGTTACTTAAGACTTGTGGACATAGTGAAATGGATAGAGAAAAACATTTTTGAAGTTCTCGTGAGTTTTTGGGCTGTGAACTTTCTGTCCTCGAATACTTTTTGGAAATATGAAAGTTGGGAGAGTGAATGAAACAATTACAAATACTGGCATAGAAAAATGACTTTCATATGTTAAATACAAATAGGACATTTCAGAAGTATGACAGTATAATCTGACATTTGAATATGTTTACAAAGGTTTTTTTGGGAGGACATATTTCTAAATTTAATGCTTATTATTTGTAAGGATTGAGACTGAAAAGGTGCATTTTCACCTTCAATTGTATATACTTCAGTGACCCTTGAATATTTTGCATTTAACATGTGTTCGTGCTAAATGCATATTAACTTTGGTCACCAAAGAAAAGAACAAATAAAGAAGAATCAATCCAGTCCAGTGTACTAAAGAAGTTAAGTAAAATTAAGGCTTAAGAATGTCTACTGAATTTGGAAATTAGGAAATTATTATTGGTGTTGTGGGATCAGAAGTGATCTCAGTGAAAAAATGCAGAATATCAGGAATTAGATACAGTTTAGGGTTTTTTTAAAAGACTATTTCAGTGATTAGAGGAGCATGAGAACTGAGGAGGCAGGATCTGAAATTTTGTGAGCAAATTTTCTCCCTAGTAGCTGGTGGAGGAAAGATCTGAGGGAAAGGGAGAAATTACGGAAGGAGGATTACTTCAAGGAGAACAACTTTAGAACTTTCCTCATTTATCCATTGATGATTAACTCCTTTGAAAAGTTAAAAATAACTAGGTAAACTTTTGTTCACCAAGACCAATGTGGTGAGCCCCAAGCTTCAGATGAAAGGGCATTGGTTTGATGGCCTTGGAGGCCACTCCCAGCCTTCACTTCTACACATCCAGTTTATCTGAATTGACTGTGCTAAGCATGAACTCGACATGGCTTGATCTAGGAATTTAGGTTTATTAGAGAGATTAGAATGGAAAAAAATTTTCTTTGTTTTGAGAAGCAAAGCATTCTCACAATATTGCATCACAAAATTTAACAGAGTCAGCACTTCCTATAATTCCTCATCAAGCTGAGTTCTCATTTTCTTTATAAGTGTCTCTCCCTCCCCTTCCCAATGAATTTAATTTATTTTTTTTTATAATTTTTTTTGGCTTTTTCGTTTTTATCGGTACCAGGGATCGAACTCACGACTGCCTGCTTTCAAGGCAGGCGTTTATGCCGCTGAGCTAAATACCCAGCCTCATGAATTTAATTTAGAACTTTTGGGGGGAAGCCAGGAACCAGTATTCCAGGAACCCATTTCTCAAATCACTAGGGTTAAAATGAGTCATAGCTCTGACTCCATCCTTCCTTAGAAATCAGGTAGTGAAGACCACCAGTGCTACCACTTTCCCCAGAAACATTCCAGGCCCTGGGCTTCTAAGAGTGATTCCCTTACCCTTAGAATCAGAGAAGGAATATCATAAACTTGAGGCTAACCTCTGTCCTTTCAGGGATTTTAAATGTTATTGTGAAGTTGTCATACAATGGTTGTGTAGAGAATTTTCTCAGGTCAAATGACTTCTTATCAAAAGATACCTTAAACTTTCTGGAGATCATTTTCAATCGGAGTGGTGGAGCATGAATATATCTTGTGTAAGGAACTCTTGTTCTATCAAAAGTTCTATCATGTAAGTTCTATCAAAAGGCAGACTTGAACTCACACTCCTCATTCTGCTTCATAATATTAAATATCCTGGCATGTATAATCTCTTGATTCTTGGGCAATGTCTGTGCCTATGCTCCTCACCCCAGTTCTGCTCTATTAAAAGGGCAGGAAAATGAATGACAGTAAAGGGCAAGAGGACATCAGTGAAGATGACTCCTGTGGCTTCTGCCAAGTTACAGAGTCTGTCTATTGAGAGGCTTGCTCAGCAGGTACGAATTTTCCCAACCCATCTACACTGTGGGTGGCTCAGCTTGCAGAAGAGCCCAGCCCCCATGATTTGTCAGACTAAGTATAAAAGATAAGACTATAAAGGGTGATACTTGCCATAAAAGTAAGCAGAACTCCCTACCAGGACTAGGTAAGTTTCTGTAACTTCTGGGAATGAACTGCCCTTTCTACAGATTAACAGTCACCTGGAAAGATACAGATATCACTTACCTCAGACTAAGGCCACTTTTTCCTCTGAAATTTTCTTATAAGGAGAGGGAAGGCAGTAGGCAATATCACCATGATCTGCCAGTCCCTATCCACATGTCCCCAGTGTTGTACCTTGCTCTTTCATCCATTCAGAGTGGCCTGTTGCAAATTGGTTTGTAGTACCTGGCTGACAATACCAATGAAGGAAGAATAAACAAGGAAAGGTAGAGTTGTTACATAAGGTTCCTTCATTATTTCTGTGGTACTGTGTAGGGGACTATGGGAGAAGGGGGAAGTGCCCTGTCACTAAGAAACCTTTGCTTTCTATTCCTCAAGCAACCTCATAACATTCTGCAGAGGCGCCTCATGGAAACAAATCTGTCTAAGCTCCGAAGCGGTCGTGTTCCTTGGGCCTCCAAGACCAACAAACTCAATCAGACTAAATCTGAAGGACTAAAGAAGTCTGAGGAGGATGACATGATTTTGGTTTCTTGCCAGGTAATGTTCGAAGAAAAGCTTTTCCAGGGTTTTCTGGAAAGTAGATGTTGAGGCTCTTTATGATTTGAATAACAGGCTCTCTCCTTATAGATTATGAGTTTTATGGAATTCATAAATTTATTTTAAAGGGGACACTCCATACAACACTGGAAGCATATACAATATTTATATGCATGTCCATCTTTATGGGAAAGAGGACCAAGGCTTTCTTTAGATTAATAAAGGGGAATGTGATTTTAAAAAACGATTAAGAGCTACTAGGTATATAGAATGAAACACCTAAAGTCCTTTGGGATATCTTGTTAGCCTTGTATTGTGCAGGAAAAAGAGCCAATCAGTGGCAGATTTAGCAGCGGACACTACAGCCCATAATGGGAGGATCCAACCTTTTCACTTGACATCTGCTGTATGCTTTCTGCATCTCACTTCACTTTTACTTGTCTGCCTCCTACTGAACAGTATGCTTCTTTCCCACAGTGTGCTGGAAAGGATGTGAAAGCCTTGGTTGACACAGGCTGTCAGTATAATCTCATATCCTCAGCCTGTGTGGACAGATTGGGGTAAGTTGCCACTTGTGCTGTGTGGAAGTTAGGTGTGATTGCACTTTTTGCTTGAATCTCTTTTGAAGCTAGAGGTGGTGCTTCTCCACAGAAGCAAAAAGAGAAATATGCAAAACTCAGATCTCAGCTGAACCCAGAGTCCTTAGCAGGCAAAGGAGTGGGGGGTTATCAGGCAACTGGGAGAAATTAGTAAGCTGAAAAGCATTGGGCTTATTGTTAGTTCGGCTTAGATTTTGAGTAGAGCTCTCTGGACTCTGTAATGAAAGAGTGTGAGACTCCTGGTTCCATGTATGCTCTGTCCTGGTTCAGCAGACAGCAAATTAGAAATATCTGTCTATTGTTTTATCCCAAATGAGTGAAAGTGGGAATATGGTTGGCTTTAGTTTTCTCAGGTTACTTCTGGAGTATACACTGCCTGTCCCCAAGAAGCATTTGTCAGAACTAAGGAAAGGGTGCTCTTGCCGTCCTCAGTGGGCAGTTAACTGGGGAGTTCCTTAGTGCCTTTCCTCTTGTGAAGAGTGGATTACATCAGATATTTCTCTTGCCTGTGCTGGGGGTTAAGTGTGAGGCAGACATCTGGTGTATTGAGTATCTTCAGTTCTTTGGCAGCTAGAATTGGGTTCTCCCCCTTTTAGTTGGAAAGCCATTCTGTATCTTATCTCCTTTTCATTCAGCCTCCATTTTGCTTTCTTTCCTTCTTTCTAGTCTTCCATAGATTCAAATGGGTTCTGAAATCTAACCAGGAATCAGTATGATCAATCTATATTATTTTTTGTTGTCTCCAATCCCAAGTACAATGAATTTCTTCCCTGGCCCAAATCTCTGTAATGCAATAATCACAAAGATAGACATAATGGCTATTCTGAGCTACAGTCAAAATATCCATGTTCTTATAGGGCTTACACAGAGCTTCATTTGTATAATCAGTGCCCTGCCACATGATGTGTCCTTCCTTCTGTGTCCCCCTATCTTCTATCACCCCTCACTACCCCTGTGACTCTGTGAAGTTGGTTCTGGGGTTTTGTGCATTGCTCTTTAGGGTAACAGTGGGGGAGTCCAAGACTCAAGTACTCTTGTGGGAAGAATCCTGAGCTCTTTCATGTGGTAAAGAGATGAGGTATGGTGCAACTTGATGGTTCCAGAAAGCCTAATAATGTCCTGATGCATAATTAGGCAGCAGACTGCCATGATTCCAGGGAATTAATCATCATCTGTAAAACTGCAATTATTTTTCTTTTGGATGGGGTATAATGCCAAAAGAGAGGAAATGGAAGAAAGCAGAAGTATTGGCACAGAAGGTCCATAATTAAGTATTTATCCACCAACCCATAATAGCCTGAGTGCTAACTATTCCGCTCAGCTTATATAACTATGTGAAATCTTGGTGCTATTCCCTTCCTTACGCCCCTGTACAGACAGAAAAATTAGTAAAGACTTTCTCCATAATATTCCTTGATGACACCAGTGTCAGTACAAATACATACTTACCCCACTAAACTGATGAAGATAAACTGAAATATAAAGGAGAAAGGGATAATTAGGCATCGAAACAAAGTGCTTTCTAAAATTAGGATTAACTTGCCCTCTCTGATATCTATTACCCACAGATGGATAGAAGGACATGTTAACTAAACTGTGTCACACACAGGTAAGGATGCTAGGGTGTAGGATAGGATAAAACTCTCTCAATATATCAAATCCCTTCTTTCATCAATGCAGGTAATGACATAGCTGTGTGAAAATAGGAAATGAGTCTTTAAGTTTTGTAACTATCCCTTTGCATGTTTAGGACAGACTACTGAAACAAGTGTAAGCAACATAACTCTTTTTTGGTGAATTAGTTCCAGAAAATCCTTAGAGAATTCCAGTCATGGGTCATAAGGCAAGCATTGTCAGATTTATGAGAAACTTCTGCCAAGGTATCTTTTTCTGTGATGCAGACTCAAGGAGTATGTTAAATCTCACAAGCATGAAGGAGAAAAGCTTTCTCTCCCCCGACATCTCAAAGTAGTGGGTCAGATTGAACATCTAGTGATCACCCTGGGCTCCTTCCGCCTGGACTGCCCAGCAGCTGTGGTTGGTGAGTAAAACTGAAGACTGGACTTGGAACCCAATGAAAATCCTCATGAGATCTTGTGTCTAAATATCAACTATTTCAGAATCCCAAGTTCCCATTTTCCTATGCTATAGAAGTTGTCCCAGTTTAGCCCTCTGAAGTATCAGGTCCTTAGCTACATTCAAGACACATTGTGAATCAATCAGAAAACAGAATGTGCAAATCAAGTTCAAAAATTCATGGAACAAGAAACAAACACTTTTGTGTGCAGGTAAAATGTCCTCTGAGAGCTTTCTGTGAACCAGTTGATAGCAGAGGACAGTATGCTCATATGCCTTTTGTGATGCCCATGAGAATTTCCAACACACCTCCTGCACTTCTCATATGTTCTATACTACATTAGGTTCCTGGCTTTTGACTGAAACACGTCTGCTGTTTACAGTGCAAAAACTTCTGTTTGAATCTTGGTTCTATCACCTTCTAACTGTATAATACGAGAAAAATACTTAACAAATGTTCCAACTTATTTTTATTGGCTGGGTGGATTGTTGGGTGGTGGGTAGATAGATGGTGATCAGACTGATTCTAACCCAGCAACGAAATGGCTAAGTCTTAATCTTGTTTTATTAGAGGACAATGAGAAAAACTTGTCTCTTGGTCTCCAGACTCTCCGATCCCTGAAGGTAGGATTGGCTGTACTCTTCCTTTGAAACTGCCTTTCTGAGACAGAGATCCTCTCACATGGGGAGCGTATAATGGGGTCACTGACAGTGAGCAGTGATTTTCCTTTGTTTTCAGTGTATCATAAACTTGGATAAGCACCGACTGATCATGGGGAAGACTGACAAAGAAGAAATCCCTTTTGTGGAGACCATTTCCTTGAATGAAGACAAGTGAGTGCCCAGATTGGCCAGGTGAAATCAATCCACTTGACAAAGAGTATGTGGGTTTTATCCTGTCTTTTTTTGTCCTTTCAGTCATAGCCAGTCTCCCACTGTGTGGTCTTAAGAGTTCACCATTCCATCTCAGAATGAACATTAGGGATGACCATGCAGCAGAGTGGGTGGGAAAGAAAGCAGCTTTTATCTCTCTCTCTCCTCCCCTCTCTCCCTCTCTCTGTCTCTCCCCTCTCTCTCCTTTCTCTCCTCCCTCTCTGTCTCTCTTCTCTTCTCTTCTCTTTTCTTTCTTTCTCTTTCTTTCTTTTCTTTTCTTTTCTTTTCCTTTCTTTCTTTCTTTCTTTCTTTCTTTCTTTCTTTCTTCCCCAGGGATTGAACTCATACCTCACGCTTGCGAAGTAGGTGTTTATGCTGCTGTACTAAACCCTTTGACTCTGAAACAGCTTTTAAAACAGTGTTTCACTTGCCTTTAGCCTAAGTCCTTAGAATTTGGTATCATTGCTTCTGATGTTTCTTTCTCATTGCAGCACTTCAGAAGCATAACTGCAGCCTGCAGGAGGATGTCTGCACATGTGCACACACGAGGTTGACAGATTTGAGAAAACTGGGTTTGAACCAAGTGCAGAAGCAACTTGCTGTGGACCAAGTCCTTCCTTTTAATAGATGCTCCAGGGGCTCCTTCCCCCCTAGACCTGTCTAGACTATAGTTTGTGCTTAGAGATCTTGTCTGATTATAGCCATTGTTTTTTACTCCTTTGATCACTTACTTTAATAGACCCTTTTTGACACTGCCAGGTCTCACTTGTGGCCTATTTCTCTGCTTCTTTCAAGAATTTGCTTTTATTAGTCAAGTATAGGGGCTGCCAGGTTCTAGTTCTTCATAGATATAACACCTGCTTCATTTCCTATATCTAAATATATATATAGGAACCTGATTTTTACCTTCTTTCAACTGTTTCAAAGAGATGTAGGAAATCTATGTCTTGGGATTAAAATCTCTGCTAATTAATTCATTGGTTTCTCAGGTATGAACTGATCTGAAAGATCCCAGAGAGGTCACCTGGTCCAAACACTTCACAAAGGTCCAGAGAGGCAAGTGACTTGTTTAAGCTCATATATTAAGTCAGTGACAGGAAATACCTAAACCTCAGACCTGATTTCCAAACCCAGGCTCTTTTGCTGCCTCATTTGTTTTCAAGCCTTAACAGGAGGACAAAGGGGTGAGAGTGGGTGAAAAAGAGCAGAGTAGGGGCTGGGGGTTTAGCTCAGCGGCATAAGCGCCTGCCTTGAAAGCAGGCAGTCATGAGTTCGATCCCCGGTACCGATAAAAAGGAAAAAGACAAAAAAAAAAAAAGAGCAGAGTGGGGGAAGAATGTGTTTTGGAGGTAGATGCCAGGAGGACCTAAGTAGCCTTCCTTCCTGTGTGCCAACCCCTCTAAAAGTACACTACCCAAATTGTTACATTTAGGGCCTTCTTTTGGCACCAAAAATTGAGGATACAAAGATGAACTGAGGTCGTCTTTCACTGTGAACTTCTTGGAGAGGAGGAAGAAGAGACCACAGACAGATTGATGGCTTTGAGTAAATAATCATTGTGAGACATTGATTATCGCCAGTGTTTCCATACAGCCTGTTATATATCTGACAGAGATTCAAGTATCTGGCAATAGGGATAGAGAAAGAAAATGAAAAAACCTAGAGCAGGGTTAGATTGAAGGGAGAAGTCTGTATAGAGTGAGTTGGTGCTGAGGCCTGTGTGGGAAAAGCTCTCTGGGATGGGAGCAGGGAATGAAACATCCAGGCAGGGAACTGAGGCTTGGGAAACTCCTCAGCTTTGCTCAGATGCAAGGGAAAGTAGCTGGAAAGCTGGTAGGATTAAAAACAACTCTTTGTAAATGTCCAGTATTGCCCGACCCTCTCAAAGGTTGGGAAAATCATAATTTTTTGAAGCTTTTTATTGTTGTTTCTTTGGTTATTAGTTTGGACACACTAATAGAATCTTCCCTTCAATGCAGCTATAGAAATGTTTGTACAAGTCAGAAAAATACCCAGCAATATTCCTTTAAGGTATTCCTAGGTCTGTACTTGGTTGATAGGAATAGTTTTTAGAGTGTTTAATAGATCCACTTTGAACCTTGCCAGGTACCACCAAGTCTGTTGTCTGTTGTTCAGTTACTGCACTTACAATTATTTAAACCTTGAATTTGGCCTCACAGAAGCTCCTAATGACTAGGAACTTGGTGACCCCCATTTGAACAACCAGCAGTCAGTTGTCACTGGGTCATCTCAGAGGTTCCTTTCCTATCAGCCTCAACAAAAGAACTGAAAGAAAAAACTAGGCAAGGCCATCTATAGTAGGGGAGGCTATACCTGAAGCTCAGCAAGGGTGATCCTAAGACTGCCAGCCTTCACCCTGCCTCCAGCTACACCCTATTTCCTTACCCAGGAGGCCTTGCTCCTTTCCACAAAGGCCTCTCCACTCCTCCCCTGCCTACCATGGCTACACTTTGGCCTGCTTCTTATCCTAGGATGGAGCTAAAATTCTTCACCTCTTCCTTCCCTACTTGAAAGTTCTACTCCAAGCCTTGATTCTTGGCCACAAGTAGGACATGTTACAGGTTCCTTCTGGTTTATCCTCATTTGATTTCCTGTGGATCAAGGGAGTCCAGGAACTCTTAGGTTCTGGAAAGATGCATGTGAATCCTGGCCTTTTCATTCAGGATTATATGGCATCCTAGGGATGATCAGATGGCCTTTAGTGATCCTTCTGGTCTCTGAAAGTCAGCTAGTAGTTTTCCAGTTTGAGAGTAAAATCAGCTAAGATGAAGTGAGTTTAGGATTCATTATCTCAATATATTCAAGTCACTTGGAATGCTTTAACCACATGATTATGTTTTAAACCCTAGGCTCCATAGAGCACTTTAAAACGTCTAAACATAATTACAGGGAGTCTTGAGTTTTATTAGCCTTCTTCAAATGTTGCCAAGTTGACTACTTTGATAGCTTCTGTCTCTCTGACGTACTACTTTTGGGGACTGGAAAGTCAAAAAAGTGAGGTCATTTCTTCCCAGTCTTAGAAAATTCTTGTGCCTCGGAATGTGTGGGAGAAATAATGTGTATCCAGGTCACTGTTTTTAGGAATGGTGCCACCAATACGTATCAGACCTACTGGTCCTTATTAGATGCCCTCCTCAAGTCCAGGAAGTTTGAAAAATATTTCTATTATTTGCTATTTCTATGCCTGATTCATTTGAGGGACAAATATTTTCTGACTTTTCTATTTCCTTGCCCTGCACAGACCTCCTGGTAGGAATTTCTATTTCTTAGGTCTGAGTGTCCATCATATAGATTACCTGGTGTATCAGCTGCCCTCACTCTTGTGTAATAGAAATACCGTTCCAAGCTGGGGATATGAAGGAGATGAACTGGATTCTTCCTTCTGTTGCCAGGCCTCTCTGCAATGGCATTTTATCTACTCAAGTGTTTCTGGCTGTGTTGGGATAATTTGTGAAACTGATGTAACAATAAAGTGAAATCTCCCCTCTGTGTGCTTGTCTGACTGTGTTGGGGTCCAGCCTGGAAGGTGGGGGAACCCAGGCCCAACCTAATTGCATCTTGTTTCTCTTACAGTCTTGTTAAGCAAAGCTTTGTGGTTTTTCGTTCCTTCATGGCTCCTAGTCCTTTAGCTCCCTCTTAAGGCAAATTAGTGAACCTGGCTAAGCCTGGGTTTGTAGTTTGTAAAGCCGAAGAAATAATTGTACTTAACTCAGTGTCAAATGAAATAAGCCATATAACATGGCTAACATATAGTTGTCACACCAAGTTTTATATATGAGAACAACCTTCCAGTGTGGAAAGTGTGGGAAAGGACACTTCTAGGAAAGGAAATATTTATTTAATTCAAACAGGAAAGGTTTGGGGAGAAAAAGAATTGATTTTATTATATAGTTAAAGTTATTGTCCAAATGGTATTCCAAGTAAATGCATTTTATAGACAATGGAAACTTACTTTTTAAGTATTTTTAAAAAGAATTTAAACCTTGGTTAAACCAGTCAATATGCAACATGCTTTAACTCTGTGAACAATAGCTATCACAATCTAGAATTATCTTTAATTACTCAAAGAATACTGCTATTTTATCTTTAAAGGTTTTGTCTTATTTTTGTCTGGTTAATTTTTTTGAATAATGAAAAATGTCAAAAGAATTACCTGATCTGACTCTTTAATAATAATTCTATATTCATTGTTATATTCAAAGAACCTATATTCTCAATAGTTTCAGAAGAACCAAAAAAAAAAAAAAAAACTGATGAACTGTCTTCTTGGAGATGTTTTTATTCAGAGTGTGGCATCAGCCAGGTGTGGTATGGGCTGAGGCTGCCAGATGTCTGACCAGAATGGAGCCGAGGCTGGGTCTTCGCCCTTGTCGTGGTAGTGACTTACTCAAAGATTCTAGCAGCCTGACAACTATAGCTCTTTCTTTGCAGCACTTTTCTTCTCATATTCTTTCCTGGACCTATGCCTCATCCAGCAAATCCTAGCCTCTGTAATAGTCAGAGGGGATTTTAATCATGGAATTGTTTTTACTGGAGCTAGAGTTCCCTCCAAATTTGTAATTAATAGAGGAAACAACACTCCAGTGAATCTAGATACTCCAGTGCTGACATATCACAATCCTGCCAGTGGCCTCTAATAAGAGAGGCAGGAAGTTTGGTTGATCTAGTGTTTGTCAGCATAGACTGAGGACAAAAAGAGCGGGAAGACAGATTATTTGTGTGGCAATCCTGGATAAAGAAATTAATTTTATTTTCATCAAGTCTAGAGATTTTGTTATGAAATGATATTTCTTGGACATGCTGGATGACTTTGTACTTGGTAGGGGAGGGTACTATAGTGATTCTCATCTTATTCTAGAACTGGTAACATATTGGTGCTGACTATACGACGAAGCAATTACCCTGCCCTGAAATCTTATAGAAACCTCCACATGTGCACATATCTGAGCTCATACTAGTTCCTCTGTGGTGCATAGGAACCACTGGCAAATAGTAACATAGTTTACATTAAGGTGAGTCTGAGCACAAGAGTATATGAAAGGAACCTGTTGGAGCGTCTCAGGAATTAACAGGAATATCCAGCTGTGTATGGTCCATGGAGAGTAGTGGTATAGAAATGGCAGGATTCAATATTTGTAGGTAAGCTGTGAAGGGAAGAGTAGACAATCCTGTTTCCTTAGTACTTTTTTTTTTTTTTTTTTTTTGAGGCCCGGTTTTAGGCTGGCCTTGAACTCACAGCAATCTTTCTGCCTCAGCCTCCTGAGTTCTGGGGTTACAGGTATGTGCCACCATACACAGCTTGTAAGTCAGTCTTGCAACTACTCATCACTGCCATTACAGCATGAAAGTAGCCATAAGCAAAATTTTATATGTTCTATTATTATTTATTTTAAAATGAAAAGAGTGATACAGAATTCAAAACAAAGTAACAAGTTAACAATGGTTGGGGCTGGGGATTTAGCTCAGCGGCATAAGTGCCTGCCTTGCAAGCAGGCAGTCTTGAGTTCGATCTCCGGTACTGATAAAAAGGAAAAACAATGGTTAATATATTACATATCATTAAAAAGTAGTTGCTCAAATTACTTGAAATTATACCACAAAGCTACTGTTATAAAATCAGCATGGTACTGGCAATAAAACAGACCTGAGCATCAGTGGGACAAATTAGAAGATGCAGACGTAACTACAGACACTCAACCACCTTACCTTTGACAAGGTTCACTGGAAGAAAACCTTTTTAATAAATGGTGCTGGAAAAGCTGGCTTTCCACATGCCAAAGACTACAACTAGATCCATGTCTTATCACCATGCATTAAACTAAAGTCATAATGGATCAAAGATCTAAATATTAAATGTTTTAAATGTCACAATATATCTAGATTTTCTTTTTCACTTTATAAAGTATGAAAATTATCCTGCATACTGTACAAAAATAGGATATTTAGGCTGGGCGTGGTGGCACATGCCTGCAATCTCACCACTCCAGAGGCTGAGGCAGGAGGACTGCTGTGAGTTCAAAGCCAGTGTAGGCTACAAAGTGAGTTCAAGTCCAGCCTGAACTACATAGTGAAACCCTGTCTCAAAAAGAGAATAAATAAATAAGACTAAAGCTGCAGATTATGGCTTACTGTTATATCCTGTTATATTACTGTTATTTCATACTTTTGTTTTCTCCTCAAATTCTAACATCTTTCCCCATTCTTACTCTGAGATAATGACTTTGCTTTCTTTTCATCCATGAAATAACTAGCACACCCACCACTGGAATTTATGAAGGAAAGACAAAGTATGTGCTAAGTGAAGTAACCCAGGTACAGAAAGACAAATACCATATGATCTTACTTATATGTGGAATCTAAAACAATCAAATTTTTAGAATAGCAGTAGAATGGTAGCTACTAGAGACTGGGGCTAAAGAGAATAAGATGTTGATTAGAGTGTACAAAGTTTCAGTGGATAGGATATTATAGCTAATGTCATATTGCATGTTTCGAAGTTGTTGAAAAATTTGAAATATCCTCATTACAATTTTTTGGTATTTGTATATTTAACATGATGGGTATGTTAATTGGCTTGATTTAATCATTCATTGATGGAATCAGAAATCTCAGGAAAACAAAAAGACTGAAATAGGGAAGACAGGATAACATTATCCCAGGACAAAAAAATGTGAGTTAACGTACAGAACAGTCAACTCAGAATGAAAGACAGGGGAGAACACTGGGATGGCTGTCTTTAATTTAGATCAATGGATGAAGTATATGTATGCCTTTATGATAAAATAATGAATAGCCTTTCTGATATAAATATATTGAGGGACAGAAGATGTAGAAATAATGTATTTTTTAAAAGGCTTTAGAGTACAAAAACATTTACCAATTTTCTTATAGCAAGAAATAAAATGGCCCAAACTGAAAAATTAAGTACTAGTATATAAATATGCTACTTAAAAATATGAAGGCCTCCAAGGAAATAGTTACATATTTAAAAAGAAATTATCTTTGGGGACTAGAAACTGAGTGTATAGAGGGTTGGGGTAGGGCCTATTGTTTTTTACTATATGTCTAGTGATACTATTTGACTTTTTTAAAAGTGTAATATATTGATAAAATAAATGACGTGGGCCAGGGTTTTAGCTCAGTGGCGTAAGTGCCTGCATGGCAGACTCAAGGTTGTGAGTTCACTCCTTGGTACAAAAAAAAAAAAAAAAAAAAAAAAAAAAAAGACATATTTATTTGAAAATATTAGTGATCAGAGAGGAGGAACTGTTCTCTTCCCCCTAGAAACATAATATTCTGGCCCCATGCAGTACAAAGGGCACTAGCAAATGATTACAAGGTACAGCATACTTACATGGCTTTACAGTCAATAGAGAACAGAAAAACTCACTAAACAGGGCTGAGTGCAAAGGATCATCTTAGCAGATGCATGTGATCGAGACAGGGCTCACTGGGGGCTTCCCAGGACATGCTAAGAAATAGCCGCAAGGACTTTGTGTGTGCATGTGTCATGCCATAACCACTGATCCCAATTCAAGGAAGTCACTGACACTGTGATGACTCCAGGTGTTTTTCTGGACTGAAAGTAGCTAAAATAAAAAAGACCATGTGGAAATTTAATTACTAGAGGTTATGGGTGAGGGGCTGTAGATAGCTGGCAAACTTTTGGTCCCAGATACATTTGTCCTAGATACAGACATTGTCACTTTGCTAGGAAGTTTTCTGACATCCTCATTTAAATTTAGAGGCTTCTCTTGCCTTCTGAACAATCCCCCACCATGGAATTTTTTAGCACTCGCAAAGAAGTGAGAGGGCCCAGGCCAGGTGGGTGGGTAAATAAGATATTTACACTTCTTTCACGTTGTAAGTCTTTAAACTTTAGTATATTAGGCTGAGAATATAGCTCAGTGGCACAAGCGCCTGCCTGGCAAGTATGGTCATGAGTTCGATCCCTAGTACCCTCAAAAAATAAAAATAAAATTGAATGTACTATATATTTTACATTCATAGTATAGCTCAACTTGAATTAACCACATTTCAAATCTGCACTTGTCATATGTAGTAGTAGGACAGTGCAACTTTAAAATCTGTCTTGGACAGGGCAGCTCTAAAATTTTGCTCAGAGGGTGTGTATGTGGGGTTTCTCCACTAAACATATAGTGCCAACCAGATGTTTTGGTGCATATTCTGTAAGTCTAACAACTTGGGAGGCTAAAGGGGAGGACCACTTGAACCCACAAATTCAAGACCAGTCTGGGCAACATAATAAAGGCTGTTCTGAAATAGATTAGTTAATTAAATCCAAAGAAGGCCCACCTGATTAAGGCACATTACCATATAATTACTTTAAGCCTCTGTATACTCATTAAAGCCTTGAAAACAATTTTACAGGTGAAAGAGAAAAGTGTATAAGCTTTCAGCCAGGGTGAGCACTTTTTTAGATGCTAGAACTAGACAACCCTAAAATGAATCCCATATTTGCCGCTGAATTCACTTTTAGCAATGA